>NC_140588.1:477856832-478516832 GCF_964204655.1 Triturus cristatus
TTTTGCTAAGAGCTGAGTAATTCAATCTCCATCTCCTTTCAAGCCTTCTGCAGCGTTGTTTAAGTTCCCTCAATTTAGGAGTGAACCAAGGGGCATTTTGCAGTCTGTAAGTTATATGGGAGGATTTCTTAGGGAGTACTATATCCAAGGAACCTTGGATCCAAGAGTTAAATGTTTCAGTAGCATTGGCTAAATTAATGTTAAGGTCATGGGTAGGTCTAGTGGTTTCTAGAGTCAAGTTCCACTGATCAAGAGGAAGCCTTGACCAGCTCCGCTCTCGGACCAGAATTATATTGGGGGGCATACGGGTCCGGGAATTTCCCAAGTCATAGGGATCAGGAAGTGGTCAGTCCAAGGAAGAAGGACGGGGGGTCTTACCGTGAGTTCGCTACAATTGCTAAAAACTGGATCCAATAGATGATCTTTATTGTGAGTGGGTTTCAACACTTTCTCCGTAAGCTGGAGTGCTAAAAGATTCTCAGTCAGTTCTTTAGCCAAATTATCAGCGGGATCATCTAGGTGTATGTTAAGGTCACCAAGCACCGTGAAATTGGCTGGTCCCTGGGCTAAGTCAGCAACTGCGGTAGGGAATGGTTCAAAGAATTGTCTAGAACTGCCAGGAGGGCGATAGGCTAGGAGGCCGGAAAAGGTGCTGGTAGGAGAGGCCTCTAAAAAGAAAGTCAAGCTTTCACAATCTGTTACGGGGTCTGCAATAATACGACAGTTAAAAATCTTTTTAAATATAATGGCTATACCCCCGCCTCTACAGGTCTTACGATCGGACCGACTTATGGAGTAGTTGGGAGGAAGGGTTTGAGCAAGAATGGGCTCAGATTCATTATGTAGCCACGTCTCTGTTAAAAAAAGGACGTCAGGCTTTAAATCGTCCAACAACATCAAAAGTTCTGTGGAGTGCTTAGTGAAAGATCTGCAATTAAGGGAAAACATCTCTAGAGTGGAAGGGAAGTCAGTGCTTACTAAAATTTTAGTGGGGGGCGAGAATGCAAAGTCGCAATAGGAACATTGCACATTACCATTCATCGTGCTCATGGAATGCCGGAATGCTTCCATGATGTCTGTCCAAAGCTCATGGAGGTGTAAGAGACTAAATGATATGGCTCTGGCTGAAAAACAGACAGGGGTCATGGCCCCTGGTCCCGGCCAGGCGTGGACAGGCGCAGACAGCCTTGCCTTTGGCACGCCTTCGTCGCACTGCCGACATGCACGCTGCACGCGTCCGCTGCGCGTCAGGTAAAGCATCTGGTTAAATAGAGGAGGAGCGCGAATGCTAGAGTGCTAACCTCCCATGGACTAGAAATCGCCTTTCCTCCCTCCACACAATCTGGACAACACCCGTGGTGGTCCGGGGAGGGGCAGCCATGAAGAGAACAACGGAAGACACGGCGCGAATCAGTGTAAAAAGGTGCCAATAAAATGCATACACATAAAACAAAGTTAAATGACGTTTTTTAAAAAGACAGCGCTAAATCAGGATAAAATAGTTTACATTTGCTTAGAACAGGAAAGAACCGAGCTTCTGCTTTGCCTATACGCGTCCGCTGCGTGTCGGGTAAAGCATCCGGTTATATAGAGGAGCCGCGCGAATGCTAGAGCGCTAACCTCCCTTGGACCGGAAATCGCCTTTCCTCCCTCCACACAATTGGGACGACACCCATGGTGGACTGGGGAGGGGCAGCCAGGAAGAGAACAACAGAAGATACGGCGCGAATCAGTGCAAAAAGATGCCAATAAAGTGCATACACATAAAACAAAGTTAAATGATGTTTTTAAAAAGACAGCACTAAATCAGGTTAAAATAGTTTGCATTTGCTTAGAACAGGAAAGAACAGAGCTTCTGCCTTGCCTATACGCATCCGCTGCATGTCGGGTAAAGCATCCGGTTAGGACCGGAAATCGCCTTTCCTCCCTCCACACAATCGGGACACACGTGGTGGACCGGGAAGGGGCAGCCAGGAAGAGAACAACGGAAGACACGGCACGAATCAGTGCGAAGATGTTAAAGCCTTAGCGTTAGTTTTAGAGGGGTTGCAGAAACAACTAAGTGACACCATGGAGGAGGTCTGAAAATCCAGTCAGGAGGTTAGCTTCCTTCGTCAGAGGTTTGATAAGTGTGTAGCAAGTTCTAATACTTTGCCTAAGGAGCACAGTTCCCAACATTTTTCCTCTGCCCCATCTGCTACTTAGTTATCCACACAAGTGATACACGCTATCTCTCCTACAATCCCATTGGCTCCTCCTGAGAGATTTAATGGTGACCCCCATAAGGCTCAGATTTTTCTCACGCAATGTTCACTACACGTTCTATGCAGACCTATTATCTTTAAGGAAGACCAGTCTAAGGTAGCCTTCGTACTGTCTTACCTGAGTGGAGATGCTGCAGCTTGGTCGATGCCATTGGTAAATTCTAATGATCACGTGTTATACAACTTTGAAGAATTCAAGTCGGAGTTTCTTCATATATTTGACCGAAGAACCATTTCCCAGACTACGGATAACAAACTTTTAGATTTGAAACAAGGAAACAGAGAGTTGGTGGCGTATTTGGCACAATGTAACAAACTGATTATGGAAACCCCAATTAGCAATCTTTTACAGATGATTGAAGGATGAATTGAAGGATGGTCTGGCACAGATTCCCAAGAGACCCACAGATGTATCTGAATTAATCGATTTGGTCTTGCAGATAGATCAACGCCAGTCTGAGAGAAAGAATGAGCGGCATATAGATTTGAGACATTTCCCACCTCAATTTGATAGGGCGAAATCCGAAGTCGTCAAAACTAGTGATCCTGGGTCTACTGAAGAACCAATGCAGATTGGTACGGTGAGAGGTCCGTTAGCCAAGGAAGAGCGAGAGAAGAGAAGGAGTGGCAAGCTATGTATGTATTGCAGTAATGCTGGACACTTTGTTAAGGATTGTCCCAAGAAACCAAAGACCAACACTTCAGTAAAAGACAGGCCCCATCAGAAGAAGGAGTTGCTCTGGTGGGTGCTTCTGAGGAGACAACTCCAAACACACAGTTACTTGTAAATACTCTACAATCTACAGCCCCTCACTTGATAATTTCCAGTTCAATCAGATTTAGAGATCAAGAAGTCAACGGGTATCAGTCATGATAGATTCTGGGGCAACTGGAAATTTCTGTGACAATAAATTTGCTAAAACTCTCGGAATTCATTTCATCAAAAAAGAAAGGCCAGAACCTGTTTGTGCAGTAGATGGCACCAACCTTTCCTCCGGTCCCATTACTAACGACACCAAAGAGATTACTCTGGTTGGTCCAGGTCAACATCGATCCATTTTGAAGTTTTGTATAATTGACGCCCCTCAATTTCAGTTTATTTTGGGATTGCCATGGCTTACTGAACACAATCCGAAGATTGATTGGGCTGGGAGAACCATAGAGTTGAATTCGGAATATTGTCTGGGGCATTGTTTTGATTCTGGTCCGTTAGATCCTCAGCCATCTCCTTCATCACTTTTGGCTGAACAGACTCGAATGATTTGTGCTGTGGAGATTCAAAAGATTCCAGAAGATATCTCGACCTGTCACCAGTATTTGACGAACAAGAGGCAAAGAAGTTACCCCCTTATAGGGAGTACGATTGTAGGATTGAACTTGAAACCTGGAGCATCATTGCCGTGCTGTCGAATTTACGCTCTATCTAAACCTGAAAATTTTCATCTGAAAGAATATCTGTACCAGTATTTAGCTAACGGATTTATCCGCCCCTCGCAGTCCCCAGTCTCATCTCCTCTGTTCTTTTTTCCTAAGAAGGATGGAAAACTGAGAACTTGCATTGACTATCGTGTCCTAAATCAAGTTATTAAAAAGAATCGTTACCCCCTGCACTTGATTTCTGAACTTTTGGATCAGGTCAAGGAAGCTCGTATTTATACGAATGTGGATCTGAGGGGGGGCATACCATTTGGTTAGAATGGCTGAGGAAGACTGCATTTCATACTTGTTTTCGCCTGTTTGAGTACCAGGTCATGCCCTTTGGCCTCTGCAACGCTCCCGTTGCCTTTCAGCCCTTTGTTAAAGACATCCTTCGAGAATTTTTGGATAGATTTGCTGTCGTTTATATCGACGACATCCTAATTTTTTCCGCTAACATGGAAGAACATGTCATTCACGTCTGTTCCATTTTGGAAAAGATTGTTGGAAAATCAACTTTTTGTTAAGTTGGAGAAGTGTGTCTTCCATGCTAGTCGAGTTGAATTTCTGGGATTCATCTTATCACCGGAGGGTGTGTCCATGGATGAGTCCAAGGTGAAAGCATTGAAAGATTGGCCCTCTCCTTGGAATGTCACAGAAATCCAAAGATTTTTGGGCTTTGCCAATTTTTAGCGGCGCTTTATCCATAATTTTTCAGATAAAGTTAGTCCCATCACTCGTTTATTAAAGAAGAAAGAAAAATTTGTTTGGAGCTAAGAAACTGAAAAGGCCTTTCAGCTGTTAAAAGACACTTTCACCTCCGCACCAGTTCTGTTGCATCCGGCTTTAGGGGAGCCATTTTTTGTCAAAGCGGATGCTTCCAATTTGGCCATTGGAAAATCTTATCGCAAAGACATAAGGAGACTGGCCAACTTCATCCGGTGGCTTATCGATCTCGCAAATTGACCCCTGCTGAAACCAACCATTCCATTGCTGACAAGGTGTTGTTGGCAGTAAAGGATGCATTTCAAGAGTGGAGACATTATTTGTTGGGAGCAAAACATGAAATCACAGTTTTCACCGATCACCGAAATCTACATTTTTGAAGTCAGCTCGAACTCTTACTCCCAGCCAACTAAGATGATCACTTTTCTTTGCTGACTATAATTTTTTCTTGACCTATAAGCCAGGAACAGCTAATGGAATGGCTGACGCCTTATCTTGATTGAATATCGAGGAAGAAAGCAAAATCTCCAAAGAAGGACTTATAATCCCCGAAGAAAAAATTGTTGGTACAATCCTGTACTCCAAATTGGATGAGAAGCTCCAAGAATGTCTCTCTGAAGCTGAATTGTTAGATTGGGTCAAAGGTGGATCCAATAGAGAAGTGAAGAAAGGTAAACCATATTATATGGGCAGACTCTATGTACCTAACGAAGAATTATGTCTGGAAGTCATTCAGCTGTGCCATGACAATCCTTTAGCGGGACACAAAGGAGTATAAAAGACATTGGATCTTGTAAAAAGAGAGTTTTGGTGGCCAGGCATGGAAGCTCAGGTGAGACTGTATGTTGTTTCTAGTGAACAGTGTGTCATGGGAAAGGTCATCAGACAGGCTCCGCAAGGTTTTCTTATGCCTCTACCCATAGCCCCTTATCCGTGGCATACAGTCTCCATAGATTGTATTGTAGATTTGCCTTCAGGTCAGGGCTATTCAACAATTTAGGTAGCAGTCGATCATTTTTCCAAGATGAGCCATTTCATTCCACTAAAATCCATCCCCAATGCTATGCAATTGGCTGCCCTATTTACTCAACATATAGTCAAATCTCACAGAATTCCCAAGGTTGTGATTTCCGATCGGGATTTACAATTTGTTTCTCAATTTTGGAGATCCTTCCTGAAGAATTTAGGAGTTGATGCTCGTTTGTCTACCAGTTTCCATCCCGAGACTGATGGACAGACAGAAAGAGTAAATCAAGACCTGGAGCAATACTTGCGGCTGTATCTTATGGATCAAGAGGAAGATTGGCCCACGTTAATTTGGGCAGCAGAATTTGCTTATCACAGCTGAGTACACTCTTCCACAGGTGTTTCACCATTCTTTTGTATTTCAAGCAGGCACCCAAACATGTTAGTAGGAAAGTTGGAAAGCGATGTGCCTGCTGTTGAAGTGGTAATTGAAGAGTCGCAGAAGGCATATCAGATAGCTACTAAAAATTTAGAGAAAGCAAAAGATTCCTACAAGAAGCAGGCAGACAAGAAAAGGAGAGAGAATCCCGTTTTTGAGCCTGGAGATCAGGTCTGTATCTCCACTCTAAAACTGCGATTAAAAGGGAACAGGAAATTTCAACCTCGATTTGTGGGACCCTACCCAGTAGAAAGAATGGTAAACGCAGTTAGTGTAAAAGGTCAAACTTCCTAGTAAGTTCAAAATACACTCTGTGTTCCATGTCTCTTTCATTAAGAGAAATCCACCAGGTTTGAGAAAATATTTGCCACCAGCCCCAGTTCAGGTCCAGTGTGACGAAGAGTTTGAAGTTAAAAGAATAATTGATTCAAAAGGCAAAAGTGGGAAGTTGTTCTACTTAGTTGACTGGAAGCGTTTTGGTCCTGAAGAAAGAGCATGGGAGCCCAGTGCTAATGTTCATGCCCCTAGACTGGTAAAGGAGTTCCAAAAGACAAATCCGAAGAAGCCAATGAAGGAGGAGGAGGATTCTTGGTGGGGGGTCCTGTCAGGACTGGGCAATGTGGCCTTAAATCTAGTCCAATTCATTTCATTATCAGGTCTGGGTCTAATGTTTGGCAGAGAAAATCGCCGCTTACCAGGAGTCAACTTGTGGCCAAGAGATTCCAGAATTAATTAAATAGTGTATTGCAGCCGCTCTCGTGGAATTCCAAGATGGCGGCCGCCTATCGAGAAGGTTTAGCGTTCTAGAGGTTTTTGTTGAAGTGGAGCATAACGGTTATCGCGCTCCCAGCGTGCTGCGCACTTCATCCGTCCATCTGGATGAGGACACATCCATTTGAATCTGCCCATTAGCCTACTTTCTGTCAGGAGTTCCAGTGTGAGCAGCTCTTGTTCCATTGTTTTCTGCCTGACTTGTTTTCGTTATGAGAGGTCATCTGGCAGGTACTTTTCCTCCAAAACCCTCGCTGGAAGATTCAGGTATTTTCTTGAGGAAATAATTTTGTTGCTAATTATCTCTGCCGCTTTCAGTGAACAGCCAATTAAGCAGAGCCCCCATATCAGTACTACAGAGACCTTTTGGGAGCTTACTAAAGTTCTTATTCATCATTATTCAGGCAGTACGTTTTTGAGCAGTACTAATTCTACAGGAGTGCAGACAAGACCAAGAATAGAGTCTATCAATATTTGATCATTCAGTGCGCAGTTCTGGGACATTCTTTGCAGCGCTTCTAATTTAATCTACTAACAAATTCAGTCAGTACAGGAAGAGACTTGTAGATATAAATATATATATTTATACTTACCAACTTTATCATCAATCTGTATCCTGGAGTGTTGTTTGGCAGCATCTAGAAGTGACGCAGCAAGACTGAATTTAAATTGACAAGTTTAACTCCGCATCTAAAGTAAATTGTTATAATAAGAATATAAGAGAAAAGCTAATTCCACTGTTATTACAGGTAAAAGATTGTAAGGAATTCAGGTTGAGAGGGAGGGAACATTAGTAAAAGATATTGGGAAGGTTGGTAAAGGGCAGTGAGAATTAGTAATTCTGTGCTTTGTGTTTACAGGAGTGTGGAAGCCCCAGACAGGTATTCCAGTAGAAAGAACACCGCAGTGGCAGTCTCTCTTTACTCCCCCTTTCCCTCTCTTTACTGCAAGTTGATTTTATATCGGCGGCAGTCGAGTTGGGGAGCAGGGAAAAGTTCTTCTGATCCTGTGGAAGCAAGGTTCAGGTACTCAGCTCTGACAGAGATTCATATGAACTTAATGGTTGTTTGAACTTATGAAATGTCATCTAATTTTAAGATACTGTAAAACTGTATATTGTATCATAAACTAACTCTCCATCAAAAATGAAGAAATGTATGCACCTGCACATTCTGCCACACAAAGTAAATTGAGTGTACTTTACAAGTAATTTTGCCAAAATGGCGGGTCAAACCTGCCACTGTTTACATATTAGGGCAGGCAGTCATCAGTAATGTCATTTGAGATGTCATCAGTGATGTCACTGACCATGTCATGAATGATATAGTATGTGACATCATGAGCCGTGCATTGAGGGTGCGCGAGTTATAGGTAGCTGAACTAACTATAACGGTGGAATTTCTATAGTTTTGTAAGAGTAAAATGTCCAGCTAACTATAACGTCCCTGAAAACTACTGTTTTTTCACTGAATTTCTAAGGTTTTTTTAAATGCTAATTTCTAACTATAACGTACTTGAAACCTATGGTTTTTTCAGTGAATTTCAAAGGTTTTTTAAATGCTAATTTCTAACTATAACATCCCTATTAAGTCTCCTTGAATCCTGAAGGTCCCTGGTGGCCAAGTAGCCCAAAAAGTACATCCAGTAAGCGCCACAGAGCTGTGTTGCAGAGAGGTGTTCTGAGGCCATGCCCCTTTTTACACCACGCTGCAAACGCGGCTTCTGGCGCACTGCTGCTCAGAGGATGAAGTCCACTTGTGTCTTGAGGTCCTCAGGACACAAGAGGGCCTCATCGCCCCACCAGAAGTGCACCAGAAGCCGCATTTGCAGAGTGGTGTAAAAAGGGGCGTGGCCTAGAAGCACCTCTCCGCAATGCAGCCCTGTGGCGTTTACAGGAGGTACCTGGTGGACTAGTTGGCCCCCAGGGACCCTCAGGATTGAAGGGGAATTAAACCCCCAACTTGAAACACGCCACAGGGTGCTTTTGCACTGTGATGCAGGGAGGGGCCGGGCCTGATGTAACAAGTGTGCAAACGCGCCCTGTGGCGTGTTTTAAGTTGGGGGATTAAGTCCCCTTGAATCCTGAGGGTTCCTGAGGGCCAACTAGCCCACCAGCTACATCCAGTAAGTGCCACAGAGCTGCGTTGTAGAGTGGTGTAAAAAGGGGGCATGACCTTGGACCACCACTCTGCAATGCTAGAGTGGCCCCCAGGGACCCTTAGGAATGAATGGGACTTAATCCCCCAACTTAAAATGCGCCCCCTGGTGCATTCTAAATTGGAGGATTAAATCCTGAGGGTCCCTGGGGTCCAACTAGCCCACCAGCTACCTCCACTAAGTGCCACAGAGCTGAGTTGCAGAGAGGTGTAAAAAGGGGCGTGGCCTCAGAGCACCTCTCTGCAACGCAGCCCTGTGGCGCTTACAGGAGGTACCTGGTGAGCTAGTTGGCCCCCAGGGACCCTCAAAATGGAAGGGGAATTATTTCCCCAACTTAAAACGTGCCACAGGGCGCCTTTGCAGAGTGTTGCTGGGAGGTAGCGGGGCCTCCGGCACGATGCTGGTCTTTTTATTTTATTTTATTTTTTTAGAGGGAGGGCTGTGTGGCCCCCCTTCTTTTTACATTTTTTTGAGCCCTGGGGACCCCATATCCGGGGCCTGACCCCTGTTTTTTTTAAAAGAAATAATCTAAATGGTAAGGGGGCCGCATGGGTCCCCCTCCCATGGCCAATTTCAGCCCTGGGGACCCCATCCCCTAGGGCATGGCCACAGATATATATTTTATTTTTTAAGGAGGGGGGCTGCGAGGCCCCCCTCCTGAGGCCTCTATTGGCCCCAGGAACCCAATCCCCTGGGTCCGGCCTACTGTGTTTTAAAAAAAATTATATTCACAGGGGAGGGGGGCTCATGGCCCCCCTCCTCGGCCACTTCTGGCCCCGGGGACCCCATCCCCCGGGCCTGGCCACTCCGTTGGGGACCGTGGGGGGAGCCCCAATGCCCCCACGGTCACTGCCGGCTCCCCGCCTCCTGCGGGAGCCGGCATTGCTTTTCCACACAGGAAGCTGCTGACATGCACCTCCCCATGTCCCATGTGGAAAAGCAATCTGCTTTGGATTTTGGAAGTGAGAGCAGGAAACCTGCTCTCGCTTCCAAAATCCAATGCAGAGTTTGCAATGACAGAGCGGGAGTCTTGTCATTGCAAACAGTAGTGTCCCAGGGTTGGGCACCCCGGGACACTGCAGGAGCCGACCCACGGGGTGGTGGTCCCCAGGGTCCTCAAGGGTTCCAGGAGGGGGGCCGGCCAGCCTCCCACCCTTTATTTGCATAGCCCCAGGGAGGTGGTGGTCCCCGGGGCTCGGGGGTCCGTAATGGACCCCCACATTTGCATTTGGGGAGGTGGCAGTCACCGGGGCGTGTGGGGGGCCCGAGCCCCCCACACAGGTTTAAGTTTTTTTTAAATAAAACAAGCCCTGGGGGTGGCGGTCCCCAGGGCTGTGGGGGGCCATGTGCCCCTCACAAATATTTTAGAAAAGCCCCGGGGGTGGCGATCCCTGGGGCTTGGTGGGTCTTGGAGGCACACCACAAATTAAAGAACAAGCCCCAGGGGTGGCGGTCCCCAGGGCAGCAGGAGGGCCCCATGCCCTCCCACATATTATAAACATAGCCCCGGGGAGGTGGCAGTCCCTGGGGCTACAGGGGCCCCTCGGGCCCCCGCAATAACAAATAAAAAATTAGACAATGGCCCCGGGACCTGGCCCACCCAGGGGCTTATAGAAAACAAAGCGTGGGCTTTCGGTGGGATTTGCGACCCCAATGCGATTTCCACTGAAATTATGAAAAAAAACGTTTTTTTTGGCCCTGGGGGTCCTTGTGGGACGGCCTGGGGGGTCAGGCTGTTTCTACCCTGCCCCCTTGTTTTTCACCTTTGTTTTTACTGTTTTCTTGTGACTCGGTTCTACCAAGTCACAAGATGGCTGCCAACACTTCCTGGTTTGGAGTGTTGGCAGCCAATCACAGTGAAGCTTGTGGTCGGGAAGGTTCGCAAATCCATCGCGTCCCTTGATATCGAAACATTTATTTTTGAATTTTTCAACAACTACTGAACGGATTTACAGCATTTAAAAAAAGTTCGCTTTCTGAACCAAGGGCTACCTTTTTGCCAAATTTGGTGTACTTCCGTTCAGCAGTTTGTGCTGTAGCCGTGTCTAAAGTTTCCTATGGAAAATAACATGGGGAAAACACGTTTTGGGACCCCCTTTTTTTCTCAGCCCCTGCTCGGTGAATCACCCCGAAACTTTCAAGACAGGAGCTGACCAGAGCGCCCCACTAGTTTGAAAAATTACATGAAGATTCGTCAACCAGCGCTAAAGTTATTGGAAAAACAAAAAATGCTTTTCCTATGGAAAATAGGTTCTAACTATAACTACCTACTGGCGACCGCCAGTAGGTAATATATATATAATCACTGAAAAAAACAAAGGTCACAGAGTCGTCATAGTTATGCTCAGGTTTCACTCGCACAAAACCAGAGACATTCAGAAGTTATAGTTAGCTGAGCTTACATAATAAAAATGACCTGGTGAGGTTCACAGGGCTTTGATAATCCCAGTGTGCCCCTCCTATATTTATTATATGCCCCCGGGATCTGGCCCACCCGGGGGTTATTTAAAAGCAAGCATGGGAGCCCCGTGTCCTTTAAAAAAAAAGAATTGCCACAAATTCACAAATATTGTGATTTTGTAACAGCATTTATTTTTTTAATGGTTTTATGCCATGGCGGGGTCCAAGGGGGACCTGAAGACCAGGGCTTGGGGGTCAGGGTATTCATACTCTGCCTGCATTTCTTTATTTTCACTTATTTTCACTTATTTTTTTGGGACTCGGTCCTCGGAGCTGAAAATGGCCTGGGAAGAGGGCCCATTTGGTAATAGCTGAGCCCCAGTGAATGGAGTCCCGGGGCTGAAATAGACCCTGAGAAGGGGCCTACTTGGCCCTAAAAGGCCAGGCTCTGGGGGATGTAGTCCCACTCTCCTTGTAAAAAACAATGTAAAAAAAGGCCACTAGCTCTAGGGGAAGTGGCTGGAGGCCTCATCCACTTTCTGAACAACTCTGCAAAGGGGCCTCCTGTCACACAATGTCTTGGGGATGAAATCTATTTGGCTTCTGAGGGTCCTTGGGGGCCAGCAAGCCCTCCTGTGACCTCCAGTAAGTGCCACACAGCAGGATTGCCTGGAGACCCTTGGAGCCCACCCCCTTTCTCTACCACTCTCCAAACATGCCTCCTGGCACAACACTTGTTGGAGGATGAAGTCCCTTTGAATGCTGAGGGTCCTTGGCCACCAAGAAGCCCTCCTGTTACCAGCAATAAGTCCCAGATAACAGGATTGCTGAGAGAAGGTCGGAGGCCCCGTCCCATTTCTCCACCACTCTGCAAATGTGCCTAATATTTAAAAAATCATAGACATTCACTTAAAAAATGAAAGGTTACAGGGACGTCATATATAGGTTATAGTTTCTAAAAAAAAACATAGAGATTCACTTTAAAAAAAACAAAGGTTACAGGGACATTATAGTTAGGAAATATAATTATTAAAACATAGAAATTCACTGAAAATATGTCATCAGTGATATCACTGACCATATCTTGAGTGATGTAATATGTGAGGTCATAAGCTGTGCATTTGGGGCATAAGTTATAGTTAGCTCAGGTAACTATAACTGCTGAATTTCAATGGTCAAACGAGTGACATCTGATCCTAAATATAATGTCCCTGTAACCTTTGGGGTTTTCAGTGAATTTCTGTGTTTTTTATCATTTTATTTCCTAACTATAATGTTCATGTAACCTTTGCTTTTTTCAGTGAATTTCTAAGGTTATTTAAATTCTATTACCTATCTATAGCATCCCTGTAACCGTTGTTTTTTTCAGTGAATTTCAATGGTTTTTAAAATTGTATTTCCTACCTGTAACCTTTAAGAGTGAGTGCATGAGTGAGTTCATGAGTGTCTCAGTGAGTGTGTGAGTGAGTGTCTCATTGGGTGTGTGAGTGATTGCATGAGTGTCTAAGTGGGCCTGTGAGTGAGTGTGTGATTGTCTGAGTGGGTGCATGAGTCCCCGAGTGAGTGTCTGAATGGGTCTATGAGTGGGTATGAGAGTGTCTGAGTGGGTTTGTGAGTACCTCCTTGTGTCAGTCAGTCTTGGAGTGAGTGCATGAGTCTCTGAATGGGTCTGTGAATGGGTGTGTGAGTATCTAAGTTGGACTGTGAGTCAGTGCATGAGTTTCTGAGTAGGTCTGTGAGCAGGTGAGAGAGAGTATGAGTGATTCTGTAAGTGGGTACATGAGTGTATGAATGGGTCTGCGAGTGGCTGTGAGACTGTCTGAGTTGTTCTGTGCCAGGGTGCATGAGTGCCTGAGGGGGTTCTGCTTGTTTTCTGAGCAGTGTCTGACTTTTTTCTTCTTACTTCTGACCTTTATTTTGGGTCTTTCATATTATTTCTTGCCTCTATTTTGACTCTTTCTACAGTGTGCTGGCCTTTATATTGCTTCTTTCTGCTGGTTTCTGACCTCTATTTTTTCTCTTTCTGCTTGTTTCTGACCTTTATTTTGCCTCTTTCTGCTCTATTCTGACTGCTATTTTGCCGCTTTCTGCTAATTTCTTATCTTTGTTTTGCCTTCTTTACTTGTTTCTGACCTCTAGTGGGCCTCTTTCAACTTGTTTCTGACCTCTATTTTATGGCTCTTTATTTTCCCTCTTTTTGCTCATTTTCAGCCTTTTACTTTGCCTCTTTCATCTCATTTCTTACCTTTATTCTGCCTCTTGCTACTTGTTTCTGACTCTATTGTGCCTCTTTCTGCTTGTTTCTTACCTCTGTTCTGCCTTTTTCTGCTTCTCACCTTCATCTTGCCTCTGCTGCTCATGTCTGACCTTTATTCTGCCTCTTTCTGCTTGGTTCTGACCTTTATGTTGTTTCTTTCTGTTGTTTTCTCATCATCTTGCCTCTTTCTACTCGTTGCTGATCTCTATTCTGTCTCTTTCTGCTCATTTCTCACCTTTACCTTGCCTCTTTCTGCCCGTTTCTCACTTTTATTTTGCCTCTTTCTGCTCATTACTGACCTTTATATTGCCTCTTTCTGCTTTATTTTCCCGGGACCACTGGTGGGGCCTCAAGACCCCCTGATCCTAGCAGACACTCTGCCTCTTGCAGGAGCCAGTACTGCTCTCACAGACAGGAAGCTGCTAAACATGCAGATCCCTTTCTGTGAGAGCACTCCTTTCAGCTGTTTCCCTGCCCGCTTGAACGTGGGAAGGCAAACAGACGAAAACTCAATTCTCAGCACGCAGGAGTGGTTTCACAGCTCTCAGCTGTGATAGCAGAGTTTGTGTTTACTCTGACTAGGCAGGAGCCTCCTGCCAAGTCAGAGCAAACAGCTATGTCCCAGGGGGCGGCCACCCTGGGATATAGCATGAGCCGGCCCTGGGGGTGGGAGTCCCAGAACCCCATGTATAGCTCCAGGAGGAGGTCTGTGTGGCCCCCCCTCCTTCCTAAAAACAGAGAAAGTACAGGAAGGTGGTTGTTCCCGGGGCTTCTAGAAGCCCAGGAGGGGGGTCCAGGTGGACCCCATTCTTAATTAAAAATAAATCCCTGGGGAGGTGGTTGTCCCCAGGGCTCAATGTGGCCATTGAGGTAGAGGGGTCTGTGTGGCACCCTCTTCCATTATTTAAAAAAAAAAAAGACCCAGGAACATGGTGGTCCCCAGGGCTCAAAGAGCCTCAGGAGGGGGGCTCTGTGTGACCCCTTTTTTATGAAATGCCCCTGGGGCCTGGCCCACCTGGAGACCCTTTTAAAATTAATTATTGGAGCCTGCACTTTAAAACAAAATTGCCAGGAATTTGTGAATATTGTGAATTTACAGCAATTTAAAAACATTTTTAAAGAAAGCTTTTTTGCCCTGCCTGGGCCCTTCTGGGATACCAATATTTGGGGGTCAGGGTTTTCCTAATCTTCCCCCTTTCCTTTTGTTTCAATTTTTTTTCAGGACTCGGCAGAAGCCGAGTCCTAAGATGGCTGCCAAGGCTATATGGTTGAAGGGTTAGCAGCCACTCAGAGCTCTATATTTCTCTGCACAAGCTCTTTATTATTCGTGAATTAGCCGCGATCCCAGATATCCTTATTTTTGTCCCTTAAATTTTTCCACAGCCACTGAATAGATTTACACCAAATCATCAAAAGTGTGATGTGCGAAACAAAATCTGCCTTTCTGCCAAATTTGGTGCAATTCTGTCCAGAGGTTCAGGCTGTTGTCGTGTTTATTTTACCCCTTTTTTCTCAGCCCCCATTTGACAGATCACCCCGAAACTTTCCATGCTCAACAAGTCTCACTGGCACACATGTTTTGAAAAATTTGTCAAATGGCGCCAAAGGAATAGGCAAGTCAAAAAATGCTTTTCCTATGGAAACATGGCACTAACTATAACTACCTACTGGCAACCACCAGAAGGTAATATAAATATATAGTCAAAGGCGTAGTGCCAAAATGCTTAGACCGTCCATGTCTCTGCACTAATGGTGGTTTGAAATAAATATTGAAAAAAAGTAGCACTTGCCTGGATCTACTTTCTTCGTGGTGCCGTGGATTCCTGTTGCGTGATGAATTTGAAAAAAAAAAATACACACACACATATATATATTCACTGAAAAAACCATAGGTTTCACACATGTTATAGTTAGCGGAAATTTTACTGATAAAAAACCAATGAAATTCCCCCGTTATAGTTAGTGCAGGCAACTATAACTCACGCGACCGCAATCCTCTGCTGATGCTAATACTGTATTTAGACACTTATTTGCCCATGTCTTCTTCTATTTTTAGCTATACATATATTACAAATATTTTTTTTTCATAAAGACACATATGTCATCAGCAGAAGATTGCGGTCGCGTGAGTTATAGTTGCCTGCACTAACTATAACGGGGGAATTTCATTGGTTTTTTATCAGTAAAATTTCCGCTAACTATAACATGTGTGAAACCTATGGTTTTTTCAGTGAATTTGCAAGGTTTTTTAAATGCTAATTCCTAACTATAACGTGTGTGAAACCTATGGTTTTTTCAGTGAATTTGTACGGTTTTTTAAATGCTAAGTTACTTTACGCCATTCGTGGCGTGCACGCCCACTTAATGCAGTTCGTTCCGTGCGCGCAAGGTGCGCTTCGCGCACCGTGCGCGCACAGTGAGCACGCGGTGCGCTTCGCGCACCGCGCGCCCACTTTACGCCCACCCACTTTCCTCTGTGACTATGGTATGGGTGCCATTTACCACAACAACTTGCGTTATGACATGCAAGACATTTATAGAGGAGATGGTGTGCACTTCAATGATGAAGGGAACAGTCTTCCTCTTGAACCTTAGACTCTGCATCGGTACTTACTTGTAGGTACCACTAAAAAATCATTTCATAAACACAACGGCTCTTTTTAGAGCCCCCTAATATCTAAACACTTAAATCTGATTTTCATTTTTTTTTTTTTTTTTTTTCTACCGTACGCTTACCGTAAGCTTACCGTACGCGTACCCCGTGATTTTTTTTAAAATCAATAAATGTTTTCTTTGTACTTTACAGTCCTTCTTTGACCCCCTCACAAATGTAAGGGGGTCTGTAACTCTCCTCATTGCCCCCTTTTCTTGTTTTCACTCTTTTTTTTCTGAGTGAAATACACAAAATGGCGGCCGCCGCTTCCTGGTTTCGGCCGATTCGAATGTTTACTAAGATCTAAGAGCCAATCAGAATCGCGCTCGCGCACACCACCGTACGCTTACGGTAAGCGTACGGTAAGCGTACCGTAAGCGGGCTCAGATATATATATTGATTTAAAGGCTATTTTCTCAGAATCTACTGAACAGATTTACACCAAACCTACAAAAGGCACTTCCTTGACCTAGGGACTACCTCTCTGCCAAATTTCGAGTAATTCTGTTCAGCCGTTCGGGCTGTAGCTCGTTCTAAAGGTCCTATGGAAAAATGCATGGGAAAAACGCGTTTTGGGACCCCCCTTTTATCTCAGCCCCCGCTTGACGGATCCCCCCGAGACTTTCAGGGTAGGAGCAGAGCGTAGCGCCCCACCTATTTTGAGAAATTCGCGAGGATTCATCGACCGGCGCCAAAGTTATTCAAAATAGAATGTTGAGGTTTTCCTATGGAAAAGGGGTCCTAACTATAACTACCTACTGGCGACCGCCAGTAGGTAATATATATATATATATATATATATATATATATATATATATGTATGTATATATATATATATATATATATATAATCTACTGGCGGTCGCCAGTAGATAGTTATAGTTAGGACCGTGTTTCCATAGGAAATCTCAAAATTCTATTTTGAATAACTTTGGCGCCGGTTGACGAATCCTCGCGAAATTTTCAAAACTAATGGGGCGCTCCGTTCAGCTCCTACCCTGAAAGTCTCGGGGTGATTCGTCAAGCGGGGGCCGAGAAAAAATGGGGGTCCCAAAACACGTTTTCCCCATGCATTTTTCCATAGGACCTTTAGACACAGCTACAGCCCGAAACGGCTGAACAGAATTACTTGAAATTTGGCAGAGAGGTAGCCATAAGGTCAAGGAAGTGCCTTTTGCAGGTCTGGTGTAAATCTGTTCAGTATTTCCTGAGAAAATAGCATTTAAAAGCATATCAATATCTATACGCGCACCGTGCGAGCACCCTAACGTGCGCGAGCGTAATTCTGATTGGTGGTTACATGTTAGTCAACGTTCGAATCGGTCGAAATCAGGAAGTGTCGGCCGCCATTTTGTTTGTTTTCAGTGCGAGAGTGGAAAAAGGAAGGGGGGGAATGTGAAAAGGGGGCAGGGTAGAGAGTTGCTGACCCCCTAGCCTTTGTCAGGGGGTCCCTGAAGGACCCCGAAGGCAGATTTTTTTTTTTTTTTTTAAATCGCGGGGGTGCGTGCGCGCATGGTGAAAAAAATAAATATATATTAATACGTAGTTTATTGTAAAATAAATATATTAAGAAAATAATAATACATAAATAAATTAGCATTTAAAAAACCGTAGAAATTCACTGAAAAAACCATAGGTTTCACACATATTATAGTTAGGTGGACATTTCACTCGTAAAAAACCAATGAAATTCCCCCGTTATAGTTAGTTCAGATAACTATAACTCGCGCGCCCGCAATCCACTGCTCATGACGTCACATATTACATCACTCATGACATGGTCAGTGGCATCACTCATGACATCACTGATGACATCATCCTTGTGATAGAGTGGCGGTTATCTGAACTAACTATAACGGGGGAATTTCATTGGTTTTTTACGAGTGAAATGTCCACCTAACTATAACCTGTGTGAAACCTATGGTTTTTTAAGTGATTTTGCAAGGTTTTTTTAAATGCTAATTCCTAACTATAACGTGTGTGAAACCTATGGTTTTTTTTAAGTGAATTTGTACGATTTTTTAAATGCTAAGTTATGTATTTATTAATATATATATTTTTTTAAGGTTTTTCACCGTGCGCGCACCGTGCGCGCACCCCGCGATTTTTATTAAAAAAAAAAATGTTTATTTTCACCATGGGGGTCGTTCTGGGACCCCCTGACAAAGGCTAGGGGGTCAGGAACTCTCTTCCCTGCCCCCTTTTCACGTTTTCCACCTTTTTTCCCCCTTTCCTTTTCAGTGCGAGAGACAAAATGGCGGCCGACACTTCCTGATTTCGACCGATTCGAATGTTGACTGACATCTAACAACCAATCAGAATTTCGCTCGCGCACGGCACCGTGCGCGCACGGTGCGCGCGTATAGATATTTATATGCTTTTAAATGCTATTTTCTCAGGAAATACTGAACAGATTGACACCAGACCTGCAAAAGGCAATTCCCTGACCTGAAGACTACCTCTCTGCCAAATTTCAAGTAATTCTGTTCAGCCGTTCGGGCTGTACCTTCGACTAAAGGTCCTATGGAAAAATGCATGGGGAAAACGCATTTTGGGACCCCCCTTTTTTCTTGGCCCCCACTTGACGAATCACCCCGAGACTTTCAGGGTAGGAACTGAGCAGAGCGCCCCATTAGTTTTGAAAATTTCGCGAAGATTCGTCAACCTGCGCCAAAGTTATTCAAAATAGAATTTTGAGATGGAAACACGGTCCTAACTATAACTATCTACTGGCGACCGCCAGTAGATAATATGTATATTCACATAAATATACATATATATACACACACACACAGATATATACAGAGAGATTTTTTCTAGCGGTTGCCAAGACATTCACACGCCTGCAGTACCTCATGTCATTAATAGAGAACCCTCCTGAGTCAAAATTCCTTCACAAAGCTGCACTACTTCAAGTACATTTGTATATATATTTTTGCTATTGCAACAATTTGTGTTTGTTTATATATACCAGCATTTGTAAAGCGCACAGCTACCTCCAAAGAGGAGGATAAAGAAATCTGCCAATGGGGTTTATGATAAGTCGATTTTGCAGATTTCAATGTATTTATTGATGTTTATTGCAGTTAATTGATGACAACCAACCAAGGTAGAAATTAGCAGTTACTAGAAAATACATGTACCTTGAATCATTTAGCTTTGGGGGAGGATTTCTATGTGGTTTCATAAATGTGCATAAGTAAAAATACACTCAAAGTGAAGTTATCTGGTGCTGAAGTGGGCTGACCCTGCGTCATATTATATTTGCTGTGGTGCAAGGGAGCATAATTTGAGTGACATTTGAGCATCCCAATGGATAACAACAATTTATTAAAAGCCCCTTATATTCAGGTATTTTTATTATGATTTTGTTGAAAAGCATAAGAATGTCAAGACAGTTAACGCTGTCTTTAGTCAAGACGTAAATAGATGGTGTGATAAGAGGGAAGGAGATACAGTGTTGTATTCTGATGGGTATTAAGGGTGCCAGTAGAGAGATTCTTGAAGCCTTGGATATTCATCCTAATACTTATGATTTTGTATGTGGTTTATGAAACTCTGGAAAAATAGTGGCAATAAATGCTTATTTGAGTAGAGCACATGCGACAGAGAGATTTTCACTTGCAGGTTATAGGCTCCAATAACAATGTGAAAGCTCTGAAAATTGACTGTTAGCCTCAGGGAGCTATATGTAGTCATGTAAGGGGCTTCGATACAAGAGAACGGGAAGTAAGGCTTGATTACATAGGCATAGAAAAGGAAAACAGCCTTCTTCCCAGCTATTTGTGAAAAGCTTGTTATTGTTGGTTTTATGTATCAAATACTGCTCCTGACAAGAGGGTGATATTCTTTGTGAAAGTTAGCAAGAAACTGTATTGGATCCCTGTGTAAGTGATTTGGTTATGCATAATGGTTACCATTTGTCATGTAGTTTCCCTTCAGTGTCATGCAATTGATAGTAATTCTTATGCTAATTTTGTAACAATATTGTGACTTTTAGCAGTGAGGGAGATTTTGTGCTTTAATCATGAACGTGCATTATTAACAGTGGGCAAATATTAACTTACACTTGATTTTGCATATATTTATTATCATGATACTATTGTCATTGAAACAATTTTTCTTTGATCTCTTAAAATTGGTTTTCCTGGCTCAATGCCATATTGTTCAAAATGTTCATGCTTTGTTTATACTTCTGCTGCACGTATTCAAGCAAGATGTGAATTTGTTTATTTCTGAATGACATGGTTGTCAAAGGAAGCTTCCAGGCATGAACCAACTATTGTAATATTTGAGGATCTTCTCCTTACACACAGTACTACATTCATTCACAATGGTTCATTGTTGCTTATGTAACTAAATTGTTCTGACTTTTCTGAATGACATTAGATCAGAAGGGCTGAATCAAAATTCATGTAGTGGGTTAGTGCTTAGGTGGTAGGGCTATATGACGATTTTCAAGTCTGTATCAACATTTGTAGAAAATGTATTTCTTTGCTCACACCACAGTGACTTTGCAATTTCCATGATTTCCTATGCTGAAATGTCATATAAACCCCTCAAAATTGGGGGTGAGCCAAATCTTTGGGGGTCTCTACTAGGGATGCTGCCCAAATTCTTACTGGTTTTGCTGCACATGAGGGTTTTAGCCTATTATTGCCTTTGCATGTTATTCTGTATTTTTATATTACTCTGTGCCTTCATGGTAATGGTTTATGCATTTAAATGAGATTTGCTGCATCAGTACTTTACAATTTACGTATTGTACTTCTTTGAATTTTGAATTATTCTTTGAATTTTGTAATAACCTTCATGGTTTTCCCAAATTTGGATCTAGAATTCACTTCTTGAGTCAATCCATTCTTATTTGTCTGTACATATAACATGTTTTTCTACCTTGTTTCTGGGATGCATTGTCTCATAGATTTGAAGTCTAACACCATCCTTGATCCTCCCAACTGCTGAAAATGCTTTTGAGGTGTCAGAGTTGAGGGGTACAACACAGCCACAGAAATCACTTACATTTTTTTTATTGGATGATGGATGAAGAGTGTGGTCAGTTATGAGCTTTCGATGTATATGTTGGTACTAGAAATGTTATTCCTACGTGTCTCTGGGTGAGAACTCAGCCCCTGAAAGGAAGGACTATGATTGTAGTAGTATATATAATACAGTACAATATTCTAGGCAGTATCACCAGTTTCGAAATGTGAGTTAAACATTAAGGGGCCGATTCGCAGAACTAATCTGAAATAAAATCCTAAACTTACTACTTTTGGTATTCACAGAAGGCATTTAGTAGTAGTAAAGTTAAGACTCCGAACTTTACTACTACTAAAATGAGACAAAATCCTAACTTTACAACTTTCGGTATTCACAAAAGGCATTTAGTAACAGTAAAGTTAGGAGCCCCCTTGTTGGTTCTCTACTAAGGCATTATGCCAGTCATAAGTTATATCAGGCCAACATTTGTGGAAATAAGTTTCATTTAGATTCTGTAATCCTCTGAGGTTTGTAATTTGTACTTTAGCCACTGACCTTTAAGCTAATTTCCATATGAATCTTTATGCAGGTATTTCCTCATATTCAACATACACATGACGGTATCTTGAAAAAGACAGCAACCCTGACAGTTACAGATTATTCCAATGACTTTGCATCAACCCTCATTATACAATCATATTTGAGGAGCACATCCTCGAAGGTTGATGTACTGATTCGGGGAGCTTGTGGTCAAGACAGCAGAATAATCAAAGATATAAACATACAGGAGTTTAGAAGTGCTAACATGAACAAAAGATGGGTGGCCTAGATGAAATATTGTGTTGGTACTCATACATTTTGTTGTCAATTCACAAAGACTTTTATGAGTATGTGTCATAGTACTACAGGAGTATTTCTTAAGGTGCCCATGAATGACTTGTGAATCAGTCTGAAATGACCAACACCCTATAGGAAAAGTGCAAAGAGAGCACATTGCTTTCTATTTTTATTAAGTGTATATGAATATTCCCTGAATATTCAAATTTTAGATGTTTGGGTCCAACTCACACATACATTAATGAATATGTGAAATAGTACCGCTGGAATATTACTTCATTTACTTATACACGCCTATGTGAGTCAGACTCTTAGACTTGATTTTACAAAGTGCATCACATTAACATTCACTGAAATACCCCAGTTTTTTTTATTATTAGGTGTTTTATAAAGTGCAACATGTCACCTTTTGAGTACTTTAGAGGGATGACAGAATACGATCAGATTGTACATGGCAGTTAAAGTCCATTTGGATGAGTGGGTACCCAAGTTACAAACTATTTAAGCAGGACCTTAGTTTGCCGCTGCCTTTAGCTAGAGTAGATTAGATTATGCCTATTATTTACAGTGCTTTACAGTAAGGTTTGAAGGGGAAAACACCAGAATAAAAAATAAATTCTCTCATGGATCAACAAGGAAACATGTTTGTGGAACATCTCTTGGCTCAAGTTACTAAATGGACCTTGGAGAGTGGGTTGTTGCAATACCTCCAAATAATGTTTAGAGAAGGATACTCTATCACTCTTGAGGTGAAATCCCTTCCTATGTTGTCCATGAATACAGTGGAGAAGAAATCTACACCTTTTTATTGTGCATTTGTTGACTTCAATACTGGCTTATTTAGTGTGGATGTGGATGTGATGTAGAGGACAGAGATGCTGTCTTTGATCAACACCCTGTTTACTGACACAAGAGTAATATTCAAACAAAAAATAGATGAAAGTTCAGCAGTTAACATTGCGACAATTAGCGGGGTGTGTGTTTGATTCACTCGTGTTCAGCCTGTTATCAGTGGCGGACAGTGACATTTGAAAGTGGTGAGGCGTAAAATGATTGTCATACTTCAGCGTAGTGAGAGGTTCTCCCCCAAGATCATTTTGAAAAAAGAGTGGGAAAATTGTGCATTTTCAAGCAAATTTGAGAAAGCAGGAAGGTTAATAAAGCAATTATGAAAGTGCAGTTATTACAGTAATAAGGAGATCATATAATATAACATAGGTAGCTGCTTATTCAGTATAACCACAGAGCTTCATAACAGACTTTGAGATATAATGCATTTCTGAGTACCTCACAGATGTTTTTTTATTTAACAAACAACTAAACTGGTCGCAAACTAGCAGCATTGAACATATGTTTACTTTTTGCATCTAAAATCAGCACGTCTGTCTTTAAGAGCAGCAAACTTTTCAAGAACTTGAACGTTAAAGTCTGAGATATTTTGAACTAGCTTGCTCTCTATAGAGAGCATTGCCAAAGCATTTAGTCTTTCCTCAAGCATGGTGTTCCTCAGGAATGTCTTAATCCTCTTTAAGGCGGAAAAACATTGTTCTGCCTCTGCTGTTGTCATAGGAGTGGTAATGACAATTTTTAGTAAAGCCACTGTCTCTGTAAATGTCTTTTCCATATTAAGTTTATGAATTAAAGCCAGCAAAGACCTGGCATCTTTGGCCTTCCGGTACACAGGCATTGAGTACAGTACAATCAACTCAGTTTTCAGGTCCTCTTGGTTGAGCATAGGATAAGCTTCCACAGCCTCATGCAGAGCATGCTCAGGGAAGGATTCATCATATTTTCCAAAGTATTCACTTTCCAATAATGCGGCACTCACCAAATGTTTTGTGAAAGCAAAACGTTCTTGTGCATGCACAATTACAATGTCACATATCTCCTTTGCATTTCGGACCAGAGTGGTGATGTTTTTACTGTGGTTTGAAAAAGTAGAAGCCTCTGGCAGTTTGCTGTCTAAATTGTCAACGTCATCTCTCACTTTGCTTATGCGTTCGACAAACAGCGGTATTTCTTTTCACAGAGACAGTATCTATCTCTCGTGCTTGTAACTGATTGTATAAATTCTCGACAGCTGACATTATGTCTTGAAATAAAAACAGAAAGAACTGAAACTCTCTATCTTTTAGTGTTCTAGCAAAGCCACGGGCTTCACTCTGAGTTTTGAAATCAAAGGTTTCATTGGCTTCTATGGCTTCAAAACATTTCACAATGTCCTCCCTATATTGATAAATTAGTTGGACTGTACGTATGTTAAAGTTTCAATGAGTTGAGGATCCCCTTGGAACCCTTTTGTCCACAATCTCCTGAAGTGCTTCCGTTCTTTTTGGGGAACGTGAGAAGAATGCTGCCATGCCTCCTACATCCCGAAAGAAAATTTGTGTCTCGGAGATCTTTGATACTGCCTGTTGCATAATAAGATTAAGTTGGTGGGCTTAACAGTGCAAATTATGAGCATAAGGGTACACATCTCTAATTCTTTCCTTACTCCACCAAGGCTTCCACTCATTACAGATGCACCATCATAGCTTTGTGCAATAAGTTTTTTTTTTGATGCACCTCTGGAAAAATGAAGTTCAGTTGACGCAGTAGAGCTGCAGTAATGGTTTCTGCAGTAGAGTCTCTTAAATGAGTGAAACCATAGAACCTCTCCACAACATTATTGTCATTGTCCAGGTACCGAAAGAATAATACGGACTGTGTTTGTGTGGCCACATCAGTGGTGTCATCAGCCGGAATAGCCACAAAGTCTGTGTTTTGCAACTCTTGGACAATATGGCTTCTCATAATTTCTAGCATACACTCAAGGAGTCCATTTTGTATAGTTTTAGAGGTGCCCTTAAAGACTGTAGCACTTGCTAAATGTGCTTCCATTTCATTGTCTATGCTAGCTATTAAATCCACAAGGCCTTTGAATATTCCAGGATTTGGGGAACCTTCTGATTCATCATGGCCTCGCAATGCCAGTTCGAAAGCACCACAGAAACGAATACAATCAATTATTTTTGATAGTATGTGTCTATTCCTATCAACTGCTTCATTAGGTTTCTGTATTGTTTGGCGGTATGCATTGTTTATGTGCTGCTCAATCGGTGTGTCTCCCAACATTCCCAGTCTCGTCAGGTTTTCCATATGATTTCTTGTGTGTGCATGCTTCTTTATTTTTTCAGACAGATGCTTCAAGTCTATCACTCCTTCTCTTGTCCAAGAAAAATCACCATTAAACAGCAAGCAGGGGAAGCAGAACAGTTTGTTTCTTGACGGGCATCCTGTAAGCCAATCAGCTTTTGTGTACCAGGTGTTTGAGAATGTACGTTTGTAAGATTTTCCTCTGTCCTGGGTAACTTGTTGTAGTTGTAGGTCAGGCCGATCAGGTCCTAATCTCTTTATATGTAGTTTCTCTTCTAGAGGCCGTGCATGGAATGACCGTGTAATTAATTGTTCTACCGTATTCATCATGCCGATGCTGTCCTTACCAATATGAAAGAAGCCTGTCAATAATCCAAGTACAACGTATAAGATGTGGTGCAATAATATCAAATTTCAGTATAAATACATATATCTTGTGCATTATCGCAATATATCTCCAACAGCTCCCCTTTGGACAACAGGACTGCTAAAAATTCAGCCTTACTGCTGCTTGCTGCTTCTGTGTGCCATAGTGGTTGCTGAAGGCACTGAAACAGACACTGTTTGAGGGCCTTGAACAAGGCAAGGAATAGATAGTGCCTTTAACAACCGTTATTGCCCAAAGCACACGGCTAAGGCTCAGCATTAGTAAATTCCATCCACTGAGGGAGGGTACAATGTTCAGAATGTGCACCTACCCCAACCACCATGTAGAGTGACCACAAACATAGCCCTAACTCCAATCCAAAAATAAATATCATCAGTTTCCTTAGCTTTAACACTGTTGTTTGCTGGGTCGTAGCTGGGATGAAAGAGCAGCAAAGGAGGTTGAGGCCTCTTGTTCTTCGTCCAAGCATTGCCCAAAAATTAGGTAAAGGTTCAGGTTGTCAGGCTTTACCAGGTGCTGAAAATAAAAATATAACAATTTATTTTTGAAAGATTAGGGTAGTCAAGCAAAGACTGGGGGTTAAAAAACATAACGCTGAAATTTTTACCTTCCAGTTTGCATGCAGCTCTTAGATGACAGTTAATAGCTCACTGTTGTATGTTAGGGTTTTAACTTACAAACTGCAAGTAACAAAATGATCTCTCTGACAAATGCAGTGACTCACTGACCTCATGTGCATTTTGTGATCTGCATCAGGTACATGCTCCAGCTGGGGTGCTAAACTCTCCTGAAGCCTAAAGAACAGCCATTTTAATACTAACATTGGGGGTTTACAGCTCAGAGGGTGATTAAAAAGCATTGGTTCGTTCTGTCCACAGGGGCAAAATGAAGTTTCCTGACCCCATTTAGGTGGTCAAACACAGTAGTAATTTCAATGACTATTTGATCCAGGCTTATAGACCATCCACAGCTAATCAGACCCTCAATGCCCAATGGGGATTAGGACAGCACACATGTGGCATCTTGTGACATTTAACAGCAAATTCAGAAATCATGGTTCTCAGTCATGTTTATTGGAATTCTATTCAAACTGTACAAACAACAATTGCTTATACTGTATTTTGTGTCCTGGCCAACTAGTACATATATCAAACAACAGTGAGCACATTGATCATACTCGAGTAAAGTGGCTAGAATAAAGCGTCCCATGTGCCTTGTTTTGATTTCAACCTTTAGTGTTCTGCGGTGTCCGTGTAACTAACAATGGTATAAGTGCAGAAAAACTTCCAGCTATCAGTCAGTTTACACAAGTTCCTGATGGGACGGCGCAGCGTTGCCTATGCACCAGATCAACACGATCAGATGGAGAGCTCCTCTTGAGGTTCTCCTTTACATTTTAATAGACAAGCTGGCCTCAAATACTGCTAATTGGAAGACCACCCCCATAGTACTTTCCAATGTTTTCAGACATACACCAATATCAGCTATCCAGCATCTTCTCTTCTACTACATAAATTGTTGAGATGCTTGAGTAAACACGTTACAGAAGCTGTACGTGTATGTGGTAAGTATAAAAACTGCTCAGCAACTCCACTCCTGTTACAGAGTTGTGTAAGAGGACGTGGCGCACGTTACAACTGCCATGCTTGCCTTGGCAGCAACTTCACTCTTGCTAGAGATGGGTAAACTGTATGCGCACACACAACAAATGCCGTACTTTGTACCTAGCACCATTGATAGCAATGGCAGAAACTAGGAGTCACCCACAAAGCACCCTAGCTAGCTGCTAGAATGCTATGTAGTAATGTTGCAAAATATGCCTTGGTTTTTCACCACGGAAATATATTGTGAGTGATTAAGGGCAAACCTCATGGCACCCCCCCGTTGATATGAAGTAATCATCTGTGTTATTTGTGCATGCAGCGTGCACGGGGTGGTCATCTGTGCTTTACATCCAAGATTCCTGCTGCAACAGCTCTCAGGATACAGCCCTTATTACACCAATGCACCAATGCAGCTCTGGGTCCAAGGCATGACCTATCGCAAAGGTGTGCACCCCACCTGAAAGCAACAAAGCTCCTTGGTAATGATTTTTGGCCAATCCCATCAAGCCCCACATGCAGGTCAAGGCCTTCAGGTTCATTGTGGCTGCTCCTAGTCAACTTTGGGGGTTGAGCATTACTCTCAGGGAATTGATGCCCTCTACATTGTGCCCATGTTCCTAGGGCTCAGTAAGCAGAACCATCAGCAATGCCCGGGGCCCAGTCCTCGAGGTTCTCGTATCCATGGAGCATGAATTTTGACCATACCCAGCAAAGTCTGTGAACCCAAAGGGGCCTTTGACAGAGCTTTGAACCAATAGCTCATTAGATATGGCCTTCATCTGTGTCTGTAACTCCAAGTATAAAGCATTGATTTGACCATGCCCTGCGCACAGCTCAATGGCACTATCGCCCGCTTGTCAATGTCATGACACCAGGTCATGCACAGTTAGTTCTAGATGCTGGGTGTGAGTTTCTACTACCCCTTGTTTTCAGTCCTCCTAGCAGTGCTTAATTTCTAAATGAAATGGCGCTCACTTCTGCATGTGTCTGCTTTCTCCCTTTGTGATGGTGTTTATGTCTCTCTCTTCCTCCATCTTTCCGCTTTTAAAAATGTTTCCTCTATTGCTCTATGTAAACGTCTAATGCAGTCAGATAAGAAAGTGCTGCCCCCAAAAATAAGTGCCGGTGCCCCCCACCGGAAACCACCGGCCCAAATTAAGCACATATGGTATGCGTGCAGCGTGTAGAGTAGTATTTACAGCTTTATCCTCTGAATGAAAGCACTACATAATCTAGGTTGAAAAACACAAAACTGGTATTACTAGTTGCTGCACTTGACATTTTTTTTGTCGTTTTTTCTTTGTAAATTTATATAGCGCCGCGTGCGAACTCGACCCAAAGGTATTGGAGCGCTTTACACGATGAGCACTGTATTTACATTACACATTCAGGCACGGGGAGATTATTGCCCAGAATCACTCACAGGATGTGGACGCAAACTCAAGGCTCAAAGTCGCTGAACAAATTAGTATAAGCCTGGCTACACACATACTTGCTTGGAGTAATGAATGGTCACCAAACCAGGTACACCAGAAACACTAACTTCACAATTGCCTTTTTTTTTCAATTTAGCTCTGGAATAAGTATCCGCAAAAGCAAATATCGCTAAAGCCCACCCACTCACGAATAATAAAGAGAGAAAAGGGATCAGGCATTCATTTGAAGGGTGATATACAGCAGAAGTTAAAAAGAACAGTTAGATAACAGAATTTTGTGCTCATAGAGAACAGTATAAGTCAGACACGTGGCATAAAGAAGGGATTCCAAAGAGAGCTCCCAATAAAATACAATGGACAGGGAAAAAGTCTATTGCACGTATGTTTGATTTTTTACCACCATACTTGCAACTCCATAAATGGGAATAAAAGCTACGTAATTCTCCCATCGTTTCTGAACAAAGACATGAAACACCCCCAAATGTCTCATGCCAACAAAGAGCAAACACCTTACTTGGAAACGGAGAAAGCATTCAAAAGTCACCAGCCATCACATTTATTTTTATTAGTTTCAAGAGAGTAAGCGGAGACACAAGAGCAATTTAGCATCACAGCATGTGCAGCGTAGCCGACGGACCACATGCTCTCCCCATTCACATTCAACAGCGGCCTTGGATGTTGCAGGTCTGTCCTGCAGTAAAAAAAACAAGTTAAAGAAAAGTACTACTTTATCAGGATGTGGACGCGACCTCGAGGCTCGAACTCTGTAAATCGCACCAAAGTCAGCAGCGTATCCGACGGACCACATCCTCTCCCCATTCACATTCGGCCACTTACCAGTAGTAGACAAATATAGACACACCGGCGGCACGAGGTCTACCGTGGTACGATGACGACTCGTGACTCTGACTCCGAGAGTGACTCATGTGGCAGCACTGGCGCGGTGAGTTGCCGACAGCGAGGAGCGAGCAGCGTATAAGCATAGAGGTCGGGTCGGGAAATGGCCAATCACTAAGCCAGAAAAAACAATGGGAGAGAAAGGGTTTCTATGTTAGGGGTACTCCTAGTCCCCAAGAACAAATTTTAACAAACAGTGGAAGGAGTACACCCTCAAAGGTAATTCAATACCTCAAGGATAAAGAGAGGTGCACTGAAAGGAAACATTTTTAGCCTTTCTTATAGAAGACCCCTCACTCACCAACCTAGTAGGTGACATGCTTCATCATCGGGGTCCCACCCGGATAGCCGAGTGCCATCCGGGTGTGCTACGACACCTGACTACAGTGGAGCTGGTATTTTTTGTTTGGTGTCAAGTGATAAGGGTGGATTAAAAATTGGTCAAATTTAACTCTCTATCAAGAGAGTCTTAAAGCAGTCTTAATGATTAGCACGATCCAATCACGGCCACTTTTTTTAGGCAGGGGGCCGAAGGGGAAGAGGTCGAAGAAGAGGGATAAATCAAGTACATTGGGAAGACGAGGACCCAGTGGGCCCCAACACACGGAGCAGAACCCTGGAAGCCAAAGCGGGGACCAGCAACAGTCGAACCTAGTAACTAATCTGGCAAGAAGACCATTGACAAACGTGGAAGAAAGAGTATTAAACAAAGGTCTTGGTTTTGTCCCTACTTCGAGGCTTGATAAATTCCAAATTCATTGTGAACTCGCTGGGTTTTTTCGAAAATTAAAACTTAAAGCCTATTTTGAAAAGCAAGGAGAGAGAACACCTGAACTAGATCCAAATGAAACAGGTCTACGACCTAAATCTACATTCACACCTCCACCTCACACAATTCCAGTTGAAGTTTCGGCCTTTGAACAGGCAGTTTTCAATGATATTGAAAAACTTGAACCCAAACAACCCTTTCAAAATATCAGTAAGGAGGAAAATACAGCAATAGAAAGCCTGAAGAACTGTGACACAATTTTTATCAAACCAGCCGATAAAGGAGGTGGGATTGTGATCCAAGACAAAGAAGCTTATTGCAATGAGTGCCTCAGGCTGTTGTCAGATACTAGGAATTATCAGAAAATAAACATTGATCCGTCTGCAGATTTACGACAAGAGATAGCATTGCTGATTGAACAGGCAGAAGCCCAGGGGCATATCTCTAAACAAGAGGCAACCTTTTTGTGTGACAGTGAAGGAAAAATTCCATACTTCTATACGCTACAAAAATGCATAAAAATAAACTCCCCCCCCCCCCCGGTAGACCAATTGTTTCGGGCATTGGCTCTTTGCTGGAACCTTTATCACGTTTCTGTGATGTCTTCCTAAAACCCATTGTTCAGGACACCACCACATATCTTCAAGATACTAAAAGCCTGCTTCAACTTCTGGAAGATATCAGAGTCAATGATACCACGATATTGGTGAGCTTTGACATCGAAAGCTTATATACAAGCATTCCCCAGGATGATACCCTTGAAGTTCTTAGGAGCACCCTTGATGCCACGGACTGGACATATCGAACACCTAAGAATTTTGTTTTGGAATGTGCCAGATTGGCCTTAAATATTTTTTTTTTTAATTTGAAGGTACCCTCTATCTTCAAACGGGGGGTACTTCTATGGGAAGTACATTTGCGCCGAGCGTGGCAGGTCTCTATGTGTTTAACTTTGAGAAGAAATTCATACTCACCGAACAGAATCCTTTTTTCAGATACATCACCTTCTGGAGACGCTATATAGATGATGTCCTTGCGATCTGGCAAGGACCAGAAAACATCCTATCTGAATTCTGTCAGTGGATCAATACCTGTGATCAGAATTTGCGATTTACTCACACCAAAGATAAAAACACCATGGTTTTTTTGGATATTGTAATTACAAAGGAAAATAACCGTCTTGAAACTATAACTCATTACAAACCTACAGCGAAGAACAACCTACTGAGGTTTGAAAGTTTCCATCCTAGACCTCTGAGGGAAAATCTTCCATATGGTCAATATTTAAGATTACGGCGTAATTGCAGCAAAATCCAAGATTACAAAAAACAAGCCCTGGATCTCACCACCAAACTTTCATCAAAAGGCTATCCTGAAAGAATTTTCAATAAGTGCCAAAAACGGGCACGTAACCAACCAAGAACGGCACTACTGGAAAATAGACTCGCAAAAGAAGTTACTTCACCATCGACTTGTGTGACTACATACAACACGGTATCCAACCTAGTTACCAAGTCTATCAACAAACATTGGACAATTCTCAACACCGGCAATTTCAAATGGGAGAAACCATTGTTCTCTTATAAAAAATCCAGAAGCTTAAAAGACACTCTAGTGAACACACGTCCCAAAATATCAGTTCAATCACAACAAACTACTGTCCTCAATGCATGGGATCCCCGAACATCACTGGACACTACAAATGTGGCAACTGCAGTGTCTGCCACCTTACAGATAACACAAAAACGTTGGAACTAGAAACTGGTAAGGTGTGGACCTTGAGAACACATACTAACTGCAACAGTACTAATGTAGTTTACAGAATCATCTGCCCCTGCAAACTTCAATATGTGGGCATGACAAGCAGGAAAATTAAACAATGAATCTGCGAGCACCGCAGCACTATCAGGTGCAAAAAATCAATGACAAAGCTCACGGAACATTTCCTAGCCAATGGCCATACAACCAATGATCTAAAATGGACTATCATTGAGCAAATCAAGACAGGAGAGAAAATGCAAGAACGATTGTTTGAAAAGGAACAACGTTGGGTGTATAGAATCTCCACTCATAAAAACGGTCTGAACGATAACATCCCATGGAACTCTGTCCTTCCCAAATAGACGTGCACCAATCTGATTAATTGCTGATTTTAATATTGGTTATGTTTTTCTCCCGCTATCATGGCATGAGAATGCCCACTATCATTGCATGAGAATGACTGGTCTGGTTGCCTTTTTGCTTTGGTGTTCCTGTACGGGTATCCTTTGTACTGTTTTTGACCTTTGGTCTTTGTCCCCTTCCGATTATTTTATCGGTCCTCTCTTTTTCACCGTGGGACACATTTTTTGCCCTTATCCTAGCCATTGGGTCTCCCTAGCATCCTATGTCGTAGATCCTTAGTTTCCCTTTTTGAACTCGTGGGTACTTTAACTTTATTTACTGATTACTGGGACTTCATGCCTTTTTAGTATAGTTTATGGCCCGCTGTTTACCATACGCGTGCAATTGTTTTATCCCATTCACGCTACTATGGGATGGGCACTTTGCCTTTTTTTCATGATAATCTCAGCGTGGATGGGCGTTTCGCCATTTGCTTGACTATCTCCAGCATCCCCAGACACCAATCACGCTCTCCCTTAATGTGTGAGAAGCTTTTTCCTGGATGAGCATCCGCTATTGGTTCCCCTCCGGGAGCACATGCATCCTGATTGGTTTTTGTTCTCCTATTGCCAACTACCAGGAAGTATTTGATTCCCGCACCAGCACTCACTACATCTCGATCACTTTCGAGACGCGTTTGCGGGGAACGGTTGTAGGCAGAATAGCTGATCCAAGCTTCCACTAAGTAAGTAAACGCCGCTGTTATGTGGGTGGGCACCACGGAGCGTTTTCTTTTTCGCCGCTTTATCCATTTACATACCATATATCGTCTATTTGCAGATTGTGGCGAAACTTGACTACGTGACCTCGGCATCCTCGAGGCACCCTCTCCCCGTATCGATAGTAAGGCTGGCTCCTTACGTTTTTTTCTCATATCACTTTAATTTTCGTCCACGCACAAATGATTTGAGAGTGCTCTTTTGTTGTTTATTTCATTTAGTTGCAGTTAAAGAGACACACGTCGGTATGAATTAGGTACTGGCACTGTGTGCTTCCTTTGTGGGACGAATGGCACTCGTGCTAGTCACATGACCACTCGCCGCTTATAATGTGCACCCCGGTACCTTCCTTGTGAGTGCACTATATCACCTGTCTGTTTCTTTGTGGATAGATGGAGTGATAACGGTTGAATGGAAGCCCGTTTTTGATGTTTGCGTGTTGTAATGCACAACAGAGCACGGTTATACCAATCCACTGAAGTTGGCTATAGAGAATGACTGTTTAGTTAGTCACTCACAACTACGACATAGTATTATTGTTTGACGACTGAGAGGAGCCTGAATCGACAGTTGCTTACATAACATATTAAGTTGTATATATGTTGTTTTACTTTCTTTTTTCTTCCACAGGTACATTCCCACTGTAAATACAGGAGGGGATTTTTTAATCTAACCAAGGGTAGGGTACACCTTAGCGTGTGTAGACCGCCCTGGTAAGCACCATCTGTCCTGAAGAAAACCTGGAGATTTTTCCCTTAAGGTTGAAACATGTAGACCTACTTCACTTTCTTTTCACTTCACATTTTTTCGATACCTCAGGTCAATTTAACCTCATATGGTATCCCCAATCCATTTTAACATTGTTCAATTGCTCCATGATTACAAATTTTTTTGATAGAGGGTTAAATTTGACCAATTTTTAATCCACCTTTATCACTTCACACCAAACAAAAAATACCAGCTCCACTGTAGTCAGGTGTCGTAGCACACCCGGATGGCACTCGGCTATCCGGGTGGGACCCCGATGATGAAGCATGTCACCAACTAGGTTGGTGAGTGAGGGGTCTTCTATAAGAAAGGCTAAAAAATGTTCATTTCAGTGCACATCTCTTTATCCTTGATGTATTGAATTACCTTTGAGGGTGTACTCCTTCCACTGTTTGTTACAATCACTAAGCCAGCCACAGTGTGAGTGGCCATACAAGTACGGCACTGGGCAGTTGCCACCAGCCACGCGCGGCACCATGCAGGCTGTGGTGTCTTTGCCAATCCTAGCGCTGCGTTAGCAGCGCCACTGCGACAGGATTGGCTAAGAGCAGGGTTACTCCCTGCCCATAATGAGACCCGGGGACTGCGGTATGAAGAAGCACCCTCGGGTCCCTCGCCACTGTCTGAGTCGCTAGGGGAGGAGGGAAGGTCAAGGTATTGTGTGCGTGTGCGCATGTTTGGGCCAGTCATAAAAATGACTAGCCCAAAAATTGACATGCGCACACTGCTGCTGGCCTGCTGCGCTATTTCCGTGCTGTGTCACTCACTGCCGCAGCCCCGCCCCCACACCCTTCAGCGCTGTCCAGATAGAGTCAGGCTGTCCCAGGAGCTAGAGCGTTGACAGAGTGCGAGTGCGCTCAGTGCGATTGTTTTTCAAAATGTAATGTTAGCGTGTGACGGTCGTCCATGTGCTTAGTGGGACAACGCCCCAACACCCCAATGGACGCACTGCCACTGCCTGTTATGCGTTAGAGAATGTATCCCTTTTTCCTCCACGGCTGTGTAGCATCTCTGCCTTCTATTATCATAATGATGATACTGTAATTTTAGATCATATGCACTGGAATTGTATTGTGATAGCATCACAGTGAAGATTAACCAAACAAAAAGTTATGGTTGGTGTCTGGGTAACAAAGCGGTTTTAGTAGAAACTGAGGCATTACCACTGGAAAATGTAAAATAATGTGAATATTTAATAGCAATCTTTGATCGAAGGCTTACCTGATGTTCATTTTTCGAGAAAAAGAGTGTCATCACCATGGCATCCATGGTTGCGCCAATACTCTTTAATACTGAGCTTGGTGAGTCTTTACATAGTCCAGCAATTGAAGGATACCAGGTTGAGATTGTGCTTGCTTTACAATATGAAGCTCCAGTCCAGACTTACATTTTTACTGTGAAATTGGGGTCAAAATACCAGAAGAGATCATACAGAAGAATTATCCTGAAATTAGAAAAAACACATTGAGAAGTTCCAGATGGAGATGAAACTGGGACCAAAGTGACAACACTGAAGCTGTAATTTCTATTCTTATATGAAATGTAAAATAAGTCATTATTAGTTCCAATGCTGCTGAAGTTATGATTGAATATGAATGGATGTGTTGGTGTGGTAAGATATTGAAAAATAGCTTAATGTAGTGTTAGCCAAAGGACAATGATACCCAAGAGTACTGTAGAGGAAAATATGGTTTAAAATGTAATAATTACCTAAATACCCCAAAAGTTTGATAACTATTAAGGTACTAGCTTTATTTTCCTCTGCAATACTCTAGGGGACCATTGCCCTTTGGATAAAAGTGATTTGATAGTTTAATACAACGATAGCAGCTCACACAGTAGGACACCGGTACATAACTTATTCCGATCAGCACTATTTGGCCAACAAAGTAGGATCGTCACATCCAAGCCCCTCCTTTCCCAAAATCCTAGTTTAATGCATAGCATTGTAGGCCCATCTTGTGGAACTTCAAAGAATATGTTAAAAGAGGAAATTTTGGCTATTAATGCAAGAAGCAGCTGTGATTCCTCGCAAATTAGAGCAACCAATGTGTGATATCTAAAGTATTGCTGTCAGAGAAAGCGGCCTTAAAATGTAAATATTCTCCTTAACTCAGACTAGAGGGAATTATTTCATACTTGAGTGAGTTAGCTTCTTATAATGAGGATCCATTGTGCAAAGGAAGGATGCAGAGGCAGGGGCATTGCTGCAGGTTCTAAAAAATTCAGTTGGCTGCTGGTGCACAGTTTGTTTTTGATTGCAGGGATAACTTCAGGTTAAGAAAACAATATGTCCAATACATTTTAGGCAGAGCAAAGCATCAAATAATTAATGTATCATGCGGTACCTCATGAAGGGGATTACTTCTAAAAATATCACAGAATTACTAACATGTTTAAGAGTATTGAAATTGTATTTATTTATTTATTATTTTTATTTATTTGAAAGATTTTATAATGCGCGAACAAGACCCAGACGGGTATCAGAGCGCTGTACGAAGAGGAAAACTAACGTTGACGTGAAGAAACAGTATAAGTACAATACAATAAAGCAACATAAGAGGAACCTGAAAGATAAAAGTAACTGTGGGTGCTAGGGGAAGAAGAGGTAGCAAGTGAACAACCAGGTAAAAGCCCAACTAGATGGGGCCGAGCAGTTTTAGCATCAAACTACTTCCAAAGAAAGACACAATACATTTTAAACCCCAAGTAAAAATGATTGTCAAGCACATATTTCAAAACACAAAGTGAAAATGATTGTCAAGCATACATTTCAACACACAAAGTAAAAATGGTTGTCAAGCATGAGAGGGAAGTGTCTAGCAAATGACATAGAGGCTATTGCTGATGAAGTTCTTCCAACAGTAGCCATTTGACCTGTTTTTTTAATGAAGCAGTCGAGGGGTTGGCTCTGATCTAGATGACTTTTATCTTTTTTGTCCTTACAATAGCTGATTCGGTGTATACATTTTCTGAATCCCCACATCTAATATTGTCATTGATTAATCAAACATTTATAGTGTGGGGCAAATCACCTGTGAGGATCTGGAGGCACTGGAGCTGTTTGTTGCTAGTGGTGGTTTGATCATTCAACCATCCAGGTCTTTAGTTCTCTTCCGAATCATTGGAGCGACGGTGCGGTTGCGAGGTGCATGGAGGGATTGTTCGAAGCTTTGGCTGTCAGGTATAAGAAGGAGCATCCTTTGTTGTTTGCTCAATAGATCCATGCAGTAACCTCTGCTACTGGAAAGGAGTGGTGGTGCAGGGGGCTAGGATTTCTTTTTTTTTAAACCATTTACCTGGGCTGGCCGCCATCTCTCCTCATTTCTCTTCCTTCTTCCTGTCTCTGACGGCAGCAGGAAGCACCTAGACTACCAGGCTCTCCTAAGCCAATCACAATGCTGTAATGCAGCATTGTGAATGGTCTGAGTACCGTGATTCAGCGCTCAGACGGGGAATGGGAGGCTTTGCATATTCCTCAGCAGACTGTGTAATGCAGCCTGGTGGGGAACATGCATTATGGCGAAGCAGTAATGCGCACTTAAGGAGTGCAAACCATTCCTCCCCTGCTCTGGCCAGCCCCGCCCCAACAGCCACTGACTTCAATTGAAAAAATAAAATGGTAATGATGATACGTTATTATCCTTTTAGTTTTCCTTTTGAGCAGTGAGACGACACTCCTCTGTCTTTGCGGTGGAGCCACCACTGCATCCTTTGGCTGTCTTCAAAGCAGATGGAAACTGATTGGAGGTGTCTTGGTTGATTGGTGTAGGATCAGCCATTTGTTGATGTATGCTGGTCCTTCATTGCGCAGAACCTTGTAAGCTTGGGCCAGCATTTTGAACTGGCATCCGTTATGAGCCAGTGTAGTTTCTTGAGATGTGGTGTGATGTGGGTCATTCTGGGAAGGTCGAGTATGAGTCTTGCCACTGAGTTCTGTTTGGAGTCTCTTCAGGAGGTATACATTGATTCCTACATCAAGCATGTTTCCGTAGTGCAGTCTGCTGGTGATGAGGGCCTGCATGACTGTCCTTCTGGTGTCTGCAGGAGAAACCTGAAGATCTTATGGTTTCAAGTTTATTTATATCATGGCACATTTACTAAAAAGCATACATAAAAAGTTTAAAAACACTGTGTAGCCTAAAACACAGCTCAAATGGGGCTTTTGTGTGATAAAGTGTTAATGCTGGCAGTAGCATAACAAATTGCTGCAATTTGGGGACCCTTTTTGTACAATAAAATATCACAAAAATATTAATAGGAGAATAAATTAAAAACATTTAAAATTGTGAAAATAGCGCGATTGTGGGGCTCCGCGGGGCCCCCCACATTGACTGCGTGGAAAGAAAATATGGATTGGAGTATGCTCAGGGAGAAGACAGTATATTGCGCTAGAGGCCGCCCTCGGAAGTGGCATGCCATCTGGGGGCGGGGGAATCAATACAGGGGGGGAATATGTATTGCCCCTGATTTGGATCCCCCCGAGGAACAGCTTTCTTCTTGACATTCTTTCCAGCTCAGCATATAAGATGTATGATTAATTGACTTCTTGGGCCTCTGCTGTCCCCCTTCTTCCTCTTATCACAGTACTGTGACTGTTAGATGATTGGGGTCCGGCCTCCCCTGGGGGGCTTTCACCATGGGCATTCAGTGTTTTTGCCTTGCTGGGGTTTGTTGTTTGTTCGTGTTTACTTAAAAATGGAATCTTTTCACTGCTCCTTTAATGCAATGTGGACGCTTCTTTGTCCTTCTCTAACGAAGCTGCCGAACCTCCGGGTTGTCGGCTGAATAGCTGTGTCCAGACTCTTGAAGAAATAAAGGTTTTTAAAAAAAAAAAAAAAAAAAAAAAATTGTGAAAATCCAGAATGTTGCACATTAATGTATAAAATACATTATTTTCGATATGCTTAATTAAAAAACTTAAATGTTTTTGCTACACTGTTATGCATATTATAAACTTTTTCTTATCTCTCTCTCACTTCATTTTCCCTCTCTTCTTCCTTCTCTCTCTTAAAACCTTTAAATGCATTTGCTTTGGTAAAATTTCTTTATTGTTCAAACTGGTCTCTGGTGTTAAAATTGATAAATCTTTCATATATTTCTCTTTTATATACAGTACTCGTTTGGACATTATATTTTCATCTTTACTTATGTTGTATTTTCATATTATATCAAAAAAGCATTCTAAACAGTAAAAACTTGAAAGTCCAAATAGTTACTGACAGCAGTGCAAATTGCTAAATAGAATTGTTAGCGTCGCCTGAATTTGGAAGGTTTAAGGTAGCTTCAGATACATCTTTGGACATTACTGGGGTGGTCCCTTGGTGCAGGGTTCACGTGCCACTGCCATCTTGAGAAAGGTTCACTATCTCTTCAGAGACTTTCGCATTAAAAGTGCAAGTGGTGGCTGTCAGTATAATTAAGTGCTACAATATGGGAATGCATATTTACATCAAAGTAGTGGGTAAGTAGTGCGAAATATGAAGAGAAGAATAAGTTTAAAGCGTTACAAAATTGGTAAATCATGACCGTTGTGACCTGATTGGTATTTACATTTAGCTACCAAGAATTCACACGTCTCCTAAAGCACAGTCCCCCGCAAATCACTCCCAAATCATTAACAGATCCTGGTCACAATCCAGCATTGCACCCTTTGGGTCTGGGTCTCACTGTCCCATTTATCACTTTACATACCAAGTGCAAGCGATTCAAGATAGATAAATAAGAGAGGAATTGTGCTAAAGTACACTGAGCAGCTACTCAAGGGCCAGCAACTGACCTTCCACAAATCAATTTAGATTATTTGACCAAAAAATACCTGGCAAATCCTCGATGCAACATTCAATTCTGATTTACAAGGGCGTGTTTGCTATATTCTTACTTCCAGAAATGTAACATACGTCTGCAGATGTTCAGACAGATTTTCAGATTTCTCACACAATCCTCTGGTTGGTGTTTCCAGTACAATTTCCAGCGAGTGTTCTACGCAAAGGAGATGGGAACAAACAAATCATAACTTTGCAGGGATTCACAAACCCCCGCACTGCCTTTCGCACACTTATCTGCGCTTTTATACCTAAATTATTACATTTTTAAGTGTAACATGAAATGTGGGGTTCTAGAGGGAGAGAAAGAAAGAGTAAACATGTAAAATCATTTTCAAGACAAGAACACGTAAATAAAAAATGACATATTATCGGCCTCTTTTCGTACAACTAAAATGTAAATGCATGTGCTCAATGTTAGACAGTTTACAGGTCACTAATCCGTTTTGTGAATCATGTAAGTATTTAAGAATAGCATTAAGAATTGTACACTTCTGCACAGGCCCCCGTAATGTGAAATTTGTGTTTCTCAGTTTAATAAAGGCATATTTTTTTTACAACAATTTATTAGATGAAAGGAAATTCCTTCTTATGTTTAGAAACATAAATGGTAGGTACTACTCAACTATTTTCAATATCCATAAAATGAAGCGATACTAGACACCTGTTGTTTCAAAGCTGTATCAGTTAAGCTTGATAAAGAACATTTTGTTCTGTTTATTGGAATTTGCCAACACAAAATACAGTGAACATTTGAGCGGATCTTTCAATCCCATAAAGAGTGGAGGAGGAAAAAACATAAATACATATGGCTCTATATTTTTTTAATCGCACATTCAAATTAAGCATTAATGGTTTTTAGCAAAGCTCAATTTACTAGACTAATACAGGTTGGCAGAGTTAAGCAGATGGAAGGAAATGTGCTTACAATCTGGCAGTAAATGCATGTAACCTCTCCAAACTGAGCACCAGGGCAGCTAACCAAATGGGACACATTAATATACTGAACCTTGGTACAGATTGCAGTAAATATTCTTCATGATAAATCAGAAAATAAAATATCCAATAAAAAGTATGCCTATTAGTGTCCAGTAATTTGATATGAGGCCCTCATTCCAGGTTTCCTGTTATCTTCACGGGGAGATATCAGGACCATAAACAACACGCAAGATAATGGGGATTAGACGTTTTTTTTCCCTTGTAATATTAACAAGGTAAATTCACTGTACTTCTCTTAACTTTATATCTACCTACCTTGAAAAACTATATATATATATATATATATATATATATATTCAGGTAGGTAGATATATATATATATATATATATACATGTACCTACCTTGAATGTAGAAATATATATCTATATTCAAGGTAGGTATATATATATATATATATATATATATATATATATATATATATTACCTACTGGCGGTCGCCAGTAGGTAGTTATAGTTAGGACCCCTTTTCCATAGGAAATCCGCAACATTCTATTTTGAATAACTTTGGCGCCGGTTGACGAATCCTCGCGAATTTCTCAAAATAGGTGGGGTGCTACGCTCCGCTCCTACCCTGAAAGTCTCGGGGGGATTCGTCAAGCGGGGGCTGAGATAAAAGGGGGGTCCCAAAACGCATTTTTCCCATGCATTTTTCCATAGGACCTTTAGACAGGGCTACAGCCCGAACGGCTGAACAGAATTACTAGAAATTTGGCAGAGAGGTAGTCCCTGGGTCAAGGAAGTGCCTTTTGTAGGTTTGGTGTAAATCTGTTCAGTAGATTCTGAGAAAATAGCCTTTAAATCAATATATATATCTGAGCCAGTTTACGGTACGCTTACCGTAAGCTTACCGTACGCGTACGGTGGCGTGCGCGAGCGCGATTCTGATTGGCTCTTAGATCTTAGTAAACATTCTAATCGGCCGAAACCAGGAAGCGGCGGCCGCCATTTTGTGTGTTTCACTCAGAAAAAAAAGAGTGATAACAAGAAAAAGGGGGCAAGGAGGAGAGTTACAGACCCCCTTACATTTGTGAGGGGGTCAAAGAAGGACAGAAAAGTACAAAGAAAACATTTATTGATTTTTTAAAAAATCACGGGGTACGCGTACGGTAAGCTCACCGTACGCGTACGGTAAAAAAATAAAATAAAAGAAATGAAATGCAGATTTAAGTGTTTAGATATTAGGGGGCTCTAAAAAGAGCCGTTGTGTTTATGAAGTGATTTTTTATTGGTACCTACAAGTAAGTACCGATGCAGAGTCTAAGGTTCAAGAGGAAGACTCTGTTCCCTTCATCATTGAAGTGCACACCATCTCCTCTATAAATGTCTTGCATGTCATAACGCAAGTTGTTGTGGTAAATGGCACCCATACCATAGTCACGGAGGAAAGCAGAAACAGATTTGTTGACGTGCTTTCTTGCTTTGTCAATTTGCGGACAGAAATGATTGGACCAGTTCCATTTTTGCCTTTGGCATATGTTGGAAAACACAAAGGCAGTTTTAGGGAAAAGAGAAAACAGTTGTGCAAAGGTGTCCTTCATAAGCATTTCCAGACCTACCCCAGTCAAAGTGCCTAGGTCATTGCCACCACAGTGCACTATTATGAGGTCAGGGTGTTGGATTTGCATGAAGGATTTCACCAATGGCATCAATTGGTGCCACTTTAACCCTCTCTGACCAATCCATTTAATGTCTACATTTGGTAAAGCAAGGTCTCTCACCATATCTGTTTTCTCTGCATACTTTTCACTCCAGAAGACATAGCTGTGCCCTACAATCCACACTGTGAACATCTTTCAAGGAGATCGGGGTGCACTCAGGAGGTGTAATTCAGTAGAATGGTAAAAAGAAATGAAAAACAGTTTGGAAAGGGAGGCATACATATTTTTTTATTAAAAAAAAGAACTGATTGGCTGTTTCATACCATTCTACACTAAAAACTAGGCTGTATGTGTAAATTTATAGAAGCATGTTTTGTATTGGTACAGAAAAATGTGTTACCAAAGAACAGTACTATGGATTTGCTGTAAGGTTTGAAAAGTCAAGCACTCTTGCTCTGTGGAATTGAAACATTGTTTGGCGAACTTCTGACCTAACTCCACACAGCAGTGTTCCATGAGCTGTTGCTATGGTAGCAGGCAGAAGTCAAGTTGGGGGAAGGGTACTTTATGAAAAGGGTTGGTTTTCAACCAATAGAAATGTGTGATTACATTTGAAAAAAAGGGGGAAGCACTGAGATTTGAAACTTACATGTATATGTGTGGAAAAATAGAGGGAAACTTTGCCATTTTCTGGTTCTGCTGAGAGGAGAGAGGTGTAGAGAACAGAGATCCTGGCTCTGATAATCTGCTGTTTGAGTGCCACATTTCTTTCACAACTAACTAATTTTAAAGGTGAGTTATGAGTTTGAGAGGGGATGTATATGGTAAATTAAGAAATGAATAATAGAATTGGAATTCCTTTTGTTGAAGTTGTGTTTATTATTTTCTGTTTTGGGAGAAATTTAAATGTGAGGAACATGTAACATAATATGGACTATTTTTTCATGATAAATTAAGGTGTACCGGTAAAAATAAGGAATACTTTAAGGGTTTGAGGTTGCAGTCAGTAATGCAAATACATTCAGCATCACTAAGGCTGGTTGCCCTTGCTGGAGTGTAGGCAGTCACCGAGGATACACATGGTGGTGGTCTGAAAAAGCAGTCTGGACATGGGCTTTTAAAAAAAACTGAAAAGTGGTTTCATAATGTGTCAGTCTGTAAAAGTGATTTTCACTTGCCAAAAAAAAAGAGCAGTAAGTGTGCATTCAAATTGGCAAAGAAATGTCGTTTTGTGACTAATGTGAAAACATGACTCTGTGTGCAAATAGGAATTACAGGCAGAGATTTATTGCGTTTTGCTCTGGTGATTTCACAGTTGCATTAGTAGGAAAAAGGGGGAGCGATTTTTTTGGTGCAGAAGCAGACTCTTAGCACACACCCAGCTCCTTTCCATGTATAATCATGCACAGTATTTACAAGCGAGTGGGGTTTTGAGGTTTCAGTCTGTAATGCAAATACATTCAGCATCACTAAGGCTGGTTGCCCTTGCTGGAGTGTAGGCAGTCACCGAGGATACACATGGTGGTGGTCTGAAAAAGCAGTCTGGACATGGGCTTTTAAAAAAATCTGAAAAGTGGTTTCATAATGTGTCAGTCTGTAAAAGTGATTTTCACTTGCCAAAAAAAAAGAGCAGTAAGTGTGCATTCAAATTGGCAAAGAAATTTCGTTTTGTGACTAATGTGAAAACATGACTCTGTGTGCAAATAGGAATTACAGGCAGAGATTTATTGCGTTTTGCTCTGGTGATTTCACAGTTGCATTAGTAGGAAAAAGGGGGAGCGATTTTTTTGGTGCAGAAGTAGACTCTTAGCACACACCCAGCTCCTTTCCATGTATAATCATGCACAGTATTTACAAGCGAGTGGGGTTTTGAGGTTTCAGTCTGTAATGCAAATACATTCAGCATCACTAAGGCTGGTTGCCCTTGCTGGAGTGTAGGCAGTCACCGAGGATACACATGGTGGTGGTCTGAAAAAGCAGTCTGGACATGGGCTTTTAAAAAAATCTGAAAAGTGGTTTCATAATGTGTCAGTCTGTAAAAGTGATTTTCACTTGCCAAAAAAAAGAGCAGTAACTGTGCATTCAAATTGGCAAAGAAATTTCGTTTTGTGACTAATGTGAAAACATGACTCTGTGTGCAAATAGGATTTACAGGCAGAGATTTATTGCGTTTTGCTCTGGTGATTTCACAGTTGCATTAGTAGGAAAAAGGGGGAGCGATTTTTTTGGTGCAGAAGCAGACTCTTAGCACACACCCAGCTCCTTTCCATGTATAATCATGCACAGTATTTACAAGCGAGTGGGGTTTTGAGGTTTCAGTCTGTAATGCAAATACATTCAGCATCACTAAGGCTGGTTGCCCTTGCTGGAGTGTAGGCAGTCACCGAGGATACACATGGTGGTGGTCTGAAAAAGCAGTCTGGACATGGGCTTTTAAAAAAATCTGAAAAGTGGTTTCATAATGTGTCAGTCTGTAAAAGTGATTTTCACTTGCCAAAAAAAAAGAGCAGTAAGTGTGCATTCAAATTGGCAAAGAAATTTCGTTTTGTGACTAATGTGAAAACATGACTCTGTGTGCAAATAGGAATTACAGGCAGAGATTTATTGCGTTTTGCTCTGGTGATTTCACAGTTGCATTAGTAGGAAAAAGGGGGAGCGATTTTTTTGGTGCAGAAGCAGACTCTTAGCACACACCCAGCTCCTTTCCATGTATAATCATGCACAGTATTTACAAGCGAGTGGGGTTTTGAGGTTTCAGTCTGTAATGCAAATACATTCAGCATCACTAAGGCTGGTTGCCCTTGCTGGAGTGTAGGCAGTCACCGAGGATACACATGGTGGTGGTCTGAAAAAGCAGTCTGGACATGGGCTTTTAAAAAAATCTGAAAAGTGGTTTCATAATGTGTCAGTCTGTAAAAGTGATTTTCACTTGCCAAAAAAAAGAGCAGTAAGTGTGCATTCAAATTGGCAAAGAAATTTCGTTTTGTGACTATTGTGAAAAGAAATGTAGTAATATATTTAAATTAAATAAAGGAATTTTTTTTTTAGTTTTTTTCAGGTATTGCTGAAGAGCAGTGAACAAAATTTAAGATGCCTACAAAATCCAGAGTTCAAAAAACGCACAAAAAAAACCTATATTTGAAGACAACTAGAGGACCAAAGTTAGTAGAAGATGCTCATGTTGGGAAAAAGAAAAAATCTTCTGGTAAGCAGAAAAAACAATTTCTAAAAAATATATTCAAAAGAATGAAAAATGTACAAAATGTCTGTACTGGAAAGGATGTATTGAAAAGAAAAGGAGAGGAAAAAATTGAGAATTTAGTTAATGCAAATATACCTTCAGCAACTGAAAAGATTTATATAAATAGAAAAACAGCGTTTAAAGAGATACGTAGAAAAATGTTTCAGAGAAGAGTTATGTCCAATTTGATGAAGGATGTGAAGAAATATAAGAAAAAGACAAAGTTTTATAAAAGAAAAAAAGAAATAGAAGCCATTGCAGCAAAGGCATTAGAATTAAAAAGGAAACTATTCATTTTAATTTTGAATAGGATGCGTACATTAGACAAAATGGTTAATGTACTGAAATCACATAGCAAAAGGAAAAGAGTAGTGAACAGAACAAACTTTTGTAAAGTGTTTTTAGGAAAGTGGATGCATAGTTCAAGTAGTGAACCTTTTTTTAATGAAGAGAGCTATTTTCAAAGTAATAGTTTGCTGCATGCAGTTGACACCAGAGGTCGTTCTTACGAAGTAAAAAATGGTTGCATAATGGAGAAGGAGATAATGGTTCCAAGAGATGAGGTACAAGTGATGGCAGATGAGGCTATGGGGAGACGTCCTAAAGCCCCAGTGTACATTTGGAATTGTAGTAGTATTTGCACTGTGCGTCAGGAATCTATTGACAAATTTCGAGAGTTTCTAAGAGAATATAGTAAAAAAAGTATAAAACAGAAGATTAAGGTGCTTCAAAGTCTGGATCCATGCAGAGTGAGAGAGAATACTGGTTTGCAGAGTCATTCTCTGGCTTGTCTATCTAGAAAAGTGTGTAATAGTGTTTTCCATCATTTTAGGATGCTGGCTGTTCATCATACTGAAATGAGAAAGTTTGTGAGACGGTTGTATTTTGCCAAAAGTCCAGCAATAAAGTTAAATGAATTGAATAGGGCTCTGTTCCGAGGAACGGTATCAGATGTAGAGAAGGTTGTTGATGAAATTCAGTTTTGTTACTTTGGTCCTGAACAAAACAGTGCAGAGAAGGACACAGTAAATGAGGAAGAAGTGGAAGAGAATGTAGAACCCTTTTTAAGTAACACATTTAATGATCACATAACATAATTTGCAATAGTCTCTAATGAAAGACCAATTTTTACTGGTATTTGTTGCCGCAGAACTCATTATAGAAAACAAACTAGGAATGTTGATCTCTACAGAAAGAGTGAAAATGAAGATAATTATAAGTGGAAGGATTTTGCCACATATATATTTCTAGAAAATTGTTTTGATTTGGGTGAAGATCAGCGTATTTGTAAATACTGTTACAACAAGTTAGAGGAAAATAGAATGCCAACCAGAGCTGTACATAATAATTTAGAATTGGATGCTATTCCTGCTGAACTTTCTGAATTAAATACATATGAGTCTATACTCATTCAATGTGTTCATCCGTTCCAGACCATAGTACGTATGGAGCCCAAAACTGGTAAATTACCTCCTTCTGATTTACTGAGAGGTTTAAAAGGAAGAGTGGTGTATTTGCCCTTGGATTTGAAAAAAAAAATGGAAACTATTGATGCGGATACTTTGGAAACTGAACCATTAGTTATTCTGGTTAATGGTGTACCTACAAAGAATAAGAAGATTTGGCAGGAGCTGGTAGATGTGCGGAAAGTACAAAGAGCAAATTTGTATTTGAAAAGGAATAACAAATGGTATGAATCAATTTATATAGAAGAAGAAGAAGAAGAAGATTTACAAGAAGACACAGAAACACCAACTGGCCAAATTGAAAAAGTGGACAAGTCAAAGGAAGAAGAAATTTATGAACATTTTAGCATACATCCTCTTCATTCAAAAGAAGTTATGGGAGACAATATTGATCTCTTTCAGATGAAGAAAGCAAAAGGAACTCCCGTGAGTGTATGGGAGGAGAGCTTGGAAGCTCGATGTTTTCCCCAGCTGTTTCCTAAAGGAAAAGGAGGACGATACGATGAACGTCCGGAACAGATTCCAGCTTCTGAGTATCGGACTACAAGACTATATGCTGAAGATCCCAGATTTCGACAAAGTATTCCTTATTTGTTCCATCTTTTATTTGAAAGCGACTTGTCTGCACTGTCTTATGCAGTAAATCACATTTTAAAAAGTGGAGTACATTTACAAAATGTGTCTGCTAAGGATTTTATGGAGAAAGTGCAGCACCGAGATGATCATTTGGAAACACAACTGATCAATCTGATGGCTTGTCAGCGTGGGACAAATGAATATTGGTACTGACGTCATGGTGAATTAAAATGCATGTTACGGAATTTAGGAACACCAACATGGTTCCTTACCCTAAGCTGTGCCGAGTACGCTTGGGATGATTTACTGGATTTTCTACGAGAGGCAAATTCAAACATTAAAAACATCGAATACAAGACAGCAGGAGAACTGTGCTCATTGGATCCGGTTAATGTTTGCAGATATTTCAATCATAGATTTGAGGCTATGATGTCCTTCATCTGCAATAAAAAAAATCCACCTCTTGGAGAAGTAGTAGATTTCTTTTGGAGAAAAGAGTACCAGGCAAGAGGTGCTCCTCATATTCATATGCTGTTGTGGATCAAGGATGCCCCAAAGTTTGGAACAGATACTGATGAAGCAGTGTTATCTTTCATTGAAGAATATGCAACATGTGCTATACCAAAAAGCACAGAAGAGAAAAAGTTAAAGGAGCAAGTTTTACGTTTCCAAAGTCATCGGTGTGGAAAATACTGTCGACGGAAATACAAGAGCAAAGATAAATACTACACTAAATGTCGATTTGGATTTCCTAGACCTGTTCTTTCAAATGGAAGAGTCAACAGTTTTATGTCAGCTGTGAGACATACTATCACAAGAAAATCACCTAAGAATACCTACAACCTAAAAAGAAAAGAAGAATCAAAAAATATAAATGACTACAACCCAGTCATTTTATCCATGTGGAATGCTAACATGGATATACAGTATGTAGCTGACAATTCCATTGCTGTTGCTCGATATGTAACGTCTTACATTACGAAATCAGAAAAAACAGAATTGAAGGAAATGTGGGAAGAGATTTCTCACGAGAAGACTGTCAGTAAGAAGCTGTACAGTTTCAGTTTGAAGATGTTATCGCATCGAGAAATTGGATCCTACGAATGTTCAGATAGGTTATCTTCTGCAAGTCTCTACTCGAAGTCAAGAAGAATAATTTGGGCAAGTTTAGGCCTTGCAGCAATGAGAAATCGGGTACTGAAATCTGTTGGAGAAATTGAATATTTGGCCGAGAATGACCCAGAAAGTACAGATATTTTGAAATCAAACATGTTGGACACATATTATCCCAAGAGAAGTCAACATCTGGAGAACATGTGTCTCTATGAAGTGCTGCAGAACTACATTTATTCACGGAAAGCCGCAGAAGACATCAACAATGGAAAATATAAAGTCGTTGGTGAGGAAGGATGTTTGTTGAAGCAAACAAAAGGAAGTTTGATAAATCACAGGAAGCTGAGTTGCGACACTACTGACAAGAAGGAATTTTACTACTTGGCTCTTTTACAGTTGTTTAAACCATAGCGTACAGAGGATGAACTACTGGGAGAATTTCAAAGCTATGAAGATTCTTTTAATGCTTGCAAAGACAGCATACAATGCAGTACATTCTCAAGTTATCTGCAAATGTTAAATGAAGAAATTGAACAGGAAACTACAATTGCAGCAGAAATAGCTAGAGACAGTTCTCAAGACAGCCAAAGTTCAGGAACACTCAGTCAAGATCCCCTAGGACAACCAATCGTTGAAAATGAAGCATCAATAGCCATGAATGAAGTGGAAACGGCTATGAATCAAGCTCAAGAAGAATTTATAGACTTACAAAATTTGGAAAGACAACTGAATCAAGAGCAGCAACAAATTTATGAAGAGATCAGAAGCAAAATTGATCACGGATTTGTACATGAAAAAAAAGAGTGCTCATGCACATCATTTCATCCAATCAGGATGTATGTAAGCGGACAAGCTGGAACTGGAAAAAGTTTCCTTATAAAAGTCATCAGAAGCTACCTACAGCAAAAAACGGATTCAACTTTGTCTTGTGTGGTTACTGCTCCAACTGGGTTAGCAGCATATAACATAAAAGGAATCACTTTACATCGTTTGCTAATGTTACCAGTGGAGCATGAGAACAAAATACAATACAACAAGCTAACTGGAGAAGCATCCTTGGAAGTTTCAAGAGTATTGAAGAAGATGCAAGTTCTCATTATTGATGAGGTGAGCATGGTATCAAACTTAATGCTTGCCTTTGTGCATTTAAGAATGCAGCAAATTTTGAAGACAGACTATGACATGTTATTTGGTGGAAAACACGTCATAGTTTTTGGAGATCTTTTGCAACTTACTCCAGTTAAAGGACAACCAGTGTTTAATACTGTCACACATGAAGACACGAAGAAGTCATTGGGAAGCATCGGAAATACAAATATTTGGTCCTTCTTTGAGTACAAGGAACTTACTACTAATATGAGGCAAGCAAGCGATGAAGAATATGGAAGTATTCTGAAAGATATCAGAATTGGACTACTCACAGAAGTTGGCAAAAAAGCATTACAGAGTCGGCTGCTACATAATTTATTTCCAAAGGAAGAAATAGTTGCAGAGAAGATATACAAGAACATTGCAGAAAACAAAAGTGTCATCTGCTTAATGCCAACTCTACGTGAATGCTCAATATTCAATGAGGAGCTTTTGAAATTGGAAAAGGAAGAGATCAGGAAATTGGAAGCAGTGGACAAAATTGAGGATGGAAGAATTACTGTCACATTAACAGGCACACTGAAAAATAAATTGGATTCACTAGAGAAGAACATCTCCAAAACAGCTGGATTAGAAAAAAATCTATATGTTTGCATGAACTGTAGAGTATTTTTAAGGAGAAATTTGGATGTTGAAAAAGGTTTAGTTAATGGAGCTATGGGAAGAGTTGTGGGTTTTATTAATTATCAGAAAAAAGATGGAATTGAATGTTTAAAAATAAAATTTGATCAGATAGAAGAAGTTAAAGACATTTGTCGTTGTACAGTTCGTTTCATGCTTGTGAAAGACTTATATGTACGTAGGAAGCAGTTTCCATTTTCGCTAGCATATGCTGTAACTATTCACAAGTCTCAAGGATTGACTGTAGATTGTGCATTTGTGAACATTGGTTCAACTGTGTTCAAAGAAGGTATGGCATATGTTGCTTTGTCACGAGTGAAAACATTATCAGGTTTATTCATGATAGACTTTGATGACTCAAAAGTTAGTGCTGATACAAATTGTGTAAAGGAGTATAATAGATTAAGAAGAAGCTATGCTCCTCATTTAGGTCAGTATCCTGTGTTGGAGAAATGTGTAGTTTCTCGTAAAAGGAGAAATGAGAATATCTGTGATGACGATGTAGAGAGGAGGAAAAAAAAGAGGAGTGATGTAATTGCAAGCAAAAAGAGTAAGGAAAAAGAAGAACAGGTTGTAGGATGTCATATTGAAAATAGCTCTGGTGTCAACTGCTTTGCAAATGTAGTGCTGAATGTTGCATTTTATCTGGAAAGTTTGCAAGAGCAGATAATAGTAAATCAGGGAAAAAGATTCTGTTCTGAGCTGAGTCTCCTTTTTCAAAAGCTGAGTAATGATAAAACTCAAATAGAAAGTGCTACTGAAATTAGAAAACTTTTAGATGTATGTTCAGGACGAACACAGTTTTCTCAAAATGAACAGCAAGATGCACACGAATTTTTGATGTATTTTCTTCAAGTACTGGAAGAAGAAGAAGTTGCAATTGATATTTTATTTGGTCTCTCTTATAAATGGGAACATAGTTGTGAAAACTGTTATAATATATGTGGCTCTAATGTTGATAATGAAAGGTTTATTTATTTGACATTGCCAGAGAGTAAAACAGTCACTTTTGCAAAATTAGTTAAAGATGCTAATCATAGCATGAAATGCGGTGAGTGTCAATCTGACATGTTTTCAACATTAATTTTAAAGGAATACGGACAGTATGTAATTTTAATGATGCAACGATGTAGAGCTGATGGTTCAAAATTGGATACTTTAATAAAGAAGTTTACAGGACAGCAATTATCAATTTCAGGAAAAACTTTTGTAACTGTTGCAATAATTTTCCATGAAGGACCTACTGTTACTTCTGGACATTACACAGTTTATCTTAAATGTGAAAAAGGCTGGACACTGTGTAATGATTCCCAATTGATTTTCAAACAACGTTTGCCTTTTGATTTAGCAAATTCCTATCTAATCTTCCTGAAACCTAAATTTTAGAGAGACTTGACAAGATCTGGACAAAATAATTTTACCATTTTATTGGATTACCATTGGAATTTTCAAAAAAAAAGATTGTTTAAATTATCATTTGGCCTAATGGAAAGATAACCAATTGTAATGTGGACTTTTTTAATTTTTTATGAAACTTACAAAAACCAATAATTTAGAGAAAATCGGTAACATCTGCACAATTTAAATTTTGGAATGTTATTGAAGTGCCATTGGAAATTTTTTCAAAAAAGATTTTTAAAATTACTATTTGGCCATGCGGAAAAGTAACCAATTCTATTGTGGACTTAATAAATTATTAATAAATTTTTCGGGAACCAAAATGTTACAGAGAATCGGTGAGATCTGGACAAATTAAACTTTAGAATTTTATTGGATTACCATTGTAAATTTAATCAAAATTTTTTTTTTAAATTACTATTTGGCCTAAAGGAAATGGAATCAGATGTATTGTGGAGTTATTTGAGATATAATATTGTGATTATACTTCTGTAACAAAAATATCAGACGGTATTTTAAAGAAATAAGTATTGTTTTTTGATGATATTTTTTTAGAATATTATGCATTTCTGTAATGTTAAGTTTAAGTGAGAAGAGATTCTGGGCTTTTTTAATACAATCTTTGAGATTGTTATTTTTTTTTTGCCCGCTGTTAAATGATGAATGCAATTGCTTTCATAATTTATAGTGAAATGCAATATATTCTGAAAACAGCAAAAATAAGGCAAAAATATTTTTGGGTAAATATGTAAATACGTGTACTGTATTTTAAAATGTTTGAAAAATATTAATATTTTTTTCTTTTTTTTCAGATTGATATAGAAAATTTTCGAAAACTAGAACCTTTTTTAAAGCAATTTTTTTTTTAAAAACAAATGAATAAATATTTTTTTGAGTGGGTATGGTAAGTCAATAATAATAATTGTAGTGTCTCAAAGACCTTGTAATGTGATAATTGATTTTTAGTGTTTTTAAAAAAAAAAAAAAAAATTACGCGCACCGTAAAAAAAAAAAAAGTTTTTAAAAACATATATAAAAAAAAGATGAAAGATAAGGTTGGCTCTTAAAAGAGCCGTTGTGTTCATGCAGGGAGAGAGGAAAGAAAGAATGGGAAAATTAGTCTCTGTGACAAGTGTGCTGATCTATTTTGAGGTTCACTAGGGAAACACTGGTCTCCCTATGACAAATTAGATCATGACAAGAGGCACATCGAATATCAACCCTCAGAAATCGAGGGTTAATTTCCAGAGGGCCAGCAAAAGGAGATGCTCCCCCCACAGATGAAGGGCTCACCTGACCTGCAGAAGAAGGAGTCAGCCCTGCAGATGATGGTCCAGGCTGAGCTGCTGTGGATGTGCTTGGATGACTTACTGAAGGGTTACCTCCAGTAAGTCGAGAATGTGTCCTTCTGTGTACATCCCTGAGGTGCCTCATCATGGTATGATTCCCAAAGGAATACTTCCTGTCAGGATTACCTCTTGAAAGTACACGCTTACACAGCTTACAAGTCACTAAGGGTGCATTTACCTTTTGCTGGCCTTCAGGAAAAGTAAAATAATCCCATACATAAGAGGTCTTTTGTTTCCTCGCTCTCTGCCTCAAGGTAGTGCTGCTAGTGCTAGCCTCACTCTCAGAAGAGCTCTGCTGTTCTGCCATCGTATCACAAAGACAACCCAGCTCCTTCTCCTAAGGGATCACAAGCAGAAATGAGGGGAATGGGTGTGGTGTAGGAGAGTTCTAGAACTGAAAGTAGTTTCAACCAATCAAAAGTTGTGTTTCATGATCACATGACCTACCGTACGCTTACGGTACGCTTACGGCAAAAGTACGCATGCGCGTAAAAAAGACACACGCTTGCGCGCATGCGCTTAACAGTCACTCCCCGACACTTCCGCGTAACGTGCGAGTGTAGCGTATACGCTTACACGACCCACGCATAGTACGCGCGGCTACGCAAATTGCGTAAATATACGCAAACAGCGTAGATAAATTACAGACGTTGCGTTAACCGTACGCTTACCGTAAGCTTACGGTACGCGTACTAAAAAAAAAAAAAAAAAAAAGGAAAAAATGTACTGCAAATAAATTTTACATGTTTATTTTATGAAATATATTTAAAAAAACATATTAAAGAATTTTAAAAATTTAACCATAGTCTTTATAAAAGGTTAGAACATTAAATTAAAAATATGTTTAAAAAAATAGAAGAAAAAAAAAAAATTAGCATTTAAAAAACCTTGCAAATTCACTGAAAAAACCATGGGTTTCACACACGTTATAGTTAGGAATTAGCATTTAAAAAACCTTGCAAATTCACTGAAAAAACCATGGGTTTCACACATGTTATAGTTAGGAATTAGCATTTAAAAAACCTTAGAAATTCAGTGAAAAAACCATAGGTTTCACACACGTTATAGTTAGGAATTAGCATTTAAAAAACCTTAGAAATTCAGTGAAAAAACCATAGGTTTCACACATGTTATAGTTAGCTGGACATTTTACTCGTAAAAAACCATTGAAATTCCCCCGTTATAGTTAGTTCAGCTAACTATAACTCGCGCGCCCGCAATGCACTGCTGATGACGTCACATATTACATCACTCATGACATGGTCAGTGACATCACTCATGACATCACTGATGACATCTCAAATGACATCACTGATGACACAAAGAACCCGAAAAGTAACACATTTAAAACGCAGCAAAATAGGATGTAACCTTTTATTAATTTTCAAGATTACTTACCTCTAAATTAATTGACAGTGGCAACATTTCTAAGACCAGGATGAGGGACATCTGTCAGGGTTATGAAGCACGGATAATGTAGCTGCTTTGTTTATAATAATGAGTACTGTAGCCATGCACTGTGGCACACAGCAGGCTCTTACCCGTGAGAATTGCCACAGGCATACACTTACTCCCTTCGGCTCACTGATGTGGTCTTTGTCTTCCTCTTTACTATCGCTCCTGATATTTCGCCATATTGTAAGAAACTCATGGGTGCACAGAGCTCCATCAAGGATTACAGCAAATTGTTGACGGTAGATATGGGGAGAAAGCACACCTGCCTAGCCTCGACCGTGCTCACAAATGTTTTGTGCTGATTAATGCGTTACTGAATTTGAGCTTCAACTCGGTCACCTGCTTTATTTATATCTGTAAGGGCTTCCTGTTGAGGTTTAGTGACAGGAGCATCATGCCAGAATGAATCCTGCCTTGCATATTTCCGTTCTGCCGTGGATTGCGGAAGTTTCGACATTTTTGCGTTCCACGCGGAAAGCGAAAATGCCGAAATTTCGCAAGAATTTAATTTGTCGCCCACCCTTAAAATATATATATATATATATCGACCATAAACTCCCAATCCTCCACATGGCGAGAAGAGAGTTACGAACTCCAGCGGGTGAAATGACATAAGTTTGTTATTGCTCACGAGCCTCCATGATGACGCGTTTCAGACATCAAGTGTTCTTGATCCTTGATATATATTCACTGAAAAAAACCAAAGGTTTCAGGGACGTTATTGTTAGAAATTAGCAATTTAAAAAAAAAAAATCACTGAAAAAAACATAGGTTTCAGGGACGTTATAGTTAGTTGGACATGTCATTTGAGATGTCATCAGTGATGTCACTGACCATGTCATGAATGATGTAATATGTGATGTCATCAGCAGTGCATTGCGGGGGCGTGAGTTATAGTTAGCTCAACTAACTATAACAGCCGAACTTCTCTGGATTTGTACAAGTGAAATGTCCAACTAACTATAACAGCCCTGAAACCTATGGTTTATTCAGTGAATTTCCATGGCTTTTAAATGCTAATTTCTAACTATAACGTCCCTGAAACCTATGGTTTTTTCAGTGAATTTCAAAGGTTTTTTAAAAGATAATTTCTAACTATAACATCCTCGAAACCCATGTTTTTATCGGTGAATTTCTAAGTTTTAAAAAAAGATAATTTCTAACTATGCCTACAGAGGTAGGACATGTGAAGAAAGATGAAGGAAGGCACAGAAAGAAGCAAGAGAAATGCAGAAAGAGGCAACAGAAGTCCAGAAAGATGAAGACAAGCACAGAATGAAGCAAGAGATATGCAGAAAGAGCCAACAGAGGTGCAGAAAAATGCCTTGTTGCAAAGACATCCTGTGCCCCCAACATTTTACTCACTGGTACTGGTGGTAACTGACTCTGACTAACTAGGCCCGGAACCAGTGCTATGCTGAAATACACTTAAAATACAGTGAAAACACCTACATACACTAGGGTACACTATGGGTTGGGGTACCTCTGTGATTGGCATGACTTTCCCTGTAAGGCCCTAGTACATAATAGGGCTGGGGAATTAAAACTATCTTTAAGTCAGAGGTGCAGAAAGAGGCAAGAGAGGTGCATAAACAGGCAGGAAAGGTGCAGAAACAGGGAACAGGGGTACAGAAAGAGGCAAGTGAGGTGCAGAAAGAAGTAAGAGCAATGCAGAAACAACCAACAGAAGTGCAAAAAGAGGCAAGAGGGGTACAGAAAAATGTAGGAGGGGTACAGAAAGAGGCAAGAGAGGTACAGAAAGAGGCAAGAGGTGTGCAGAAAGAAGCAAGAAAAGTGCAGAAAGAGGCAATTGAGGTGCAGAAAGAGGCAAGGAAAGTGCAGAAAGAGGCAAAAGAGGAACAGAAAGAGGCAAGATATGTGCAGAAACAGGCAGGAAAGGTGCAGAAAGAGGGAACAGGGGTGCAGAAAGAGGCAAGAGATCTGCAGAAAAGAGCAACAGAGGTGCTGAAAGAGGCAAATGAGGTGCAGAAAGAGGCAACAGATCTCAAGAAAAAAGCAACAGAGGCAAGTGAGGTGTAGAAAGAAGGAATAGAGGTGTACCAAGAAGGAATAGAAGTTCAGAAACAAGTAACAGAGGTGCTGAATGAGGCACAAAGGGTGCAGAAAGAGCAAGAGAAGTGCAGAAAGAGGCAACAGAGGTACAGAAAGAGGCAACAGAGGTGCAGAAAGAGGGGACGAGAGTGCAGAAAGAGGCAAGAGAGGTGCAGAAAGAGAAAAGAGGGGTACAGAAGGAGGCAAAAGATTTGCAGAAAAAAGCAACAGAGGTGCTGAAACGGGAAAGGGAGGTGCAGAAAGAGGCAAGAGACCTGCAGAAAACAGCAGCAGAGGTGCTGAAAGAGGCATGTCAGCTGCAGAAAGTAGCAAGAGAGGTGCAGAAAGAGGCAATAGAAGTGCAGGAAGAAGCATCAGATGTGCAGAAAGAGGCAAGAGGGGTGCAGAAAGGAGAGAGAAGTGCAGAAAGAAGCAAAAGAGGTGCTCAAAGAGGCAAGAAGGGTGCAGAAAGAACCAAGTGAAGTGCAGAAAGAAGCAACAGAGGTACAGAAGGAGGCACGAGGAGTGCAGAAAGATGCAATAGTGTCACTGAAAGAGGCACAAAGGGTACAGAATGAGGCAAGAGAAGTGCAGAAAGAAGAAACAGAGGTACAAAAAGAGGCAAGAGTGGTGCAGAAAGAGGGAAGAGAGGTGTAGAAAGAGGCTATAGAGTTGCACAAAGAGGGAAGATGGGTGCAGAAAGAGGCAAGAGGGGTGCAGAAACAGGCAAGAGGAGTACAGAAAGAGGCAAAATAATTCCTGGAAGAAGCAACAGACATCTAGAAAGAAGCAACAGAGGTGCAGAAGGAGGCACAAGGAGTGCAGAAGGAGGCAAGAGAACTGCAGAAAGAGGGAATAGAGGTGTAGAAAGAGGCAAGAGAGTTGCACAACGAGGGAAGAGGGGTACAGAAAGAGGCAGGAGGGGTGCAGAAAGAGGCAAGAGAGGTGAAGAAAGAGGCAAGAAAGTTGCACAGCGAGGGAAGAGGGGTGCAGAAAGAGGCAGGAGGGGTGCAGAAAGAAGCAACAGAGGTGCTGAAAGAAGCAAGTGAAGTGCAGAAGCAAGCTAGAGAAGTGCAGAAAGAGGCAAGAGAATTGCTGACAGAAGCAACAGAGGTTTTGAAAGAACCACGAGAAGTGCAAAAAAAGGCAACTGAGGTGCAGAAAGAAGCAAGAGCAGTGCAGAAAGAGCCAACAGAGTGCAAAAAGTGGCAAGAGGGGAGCAAAAAGAGGTAGGTGAGGTACACAAAGAGGCAAGAGAGGTACAGAAAGAGACAGCAGGAGGGGTGCAGAAAGAAGGAAGAGAAGTGCAGAAAGTGGCAAGAGAATTGCTGAAAGAAGCAACAGATGTTTAGAAAGAAGCAAGAAAAGTGCAGAAAGTGGCAAGTAAGGTGCAGAAGGAACCAACAGAGGTGCAAAAAGAGGCAAAAGGAATGCAGAAAAAGGTAGGAGGGGTGCACAAAGAGACAAGAGAGGTACATAAAGAGGCAGGGGGTGCAGAAGGAAGAGAAGTGCAGAAAGAAGTAACAGAGGTGCCGAAAGAGGCACAAAGGATGCAGAAAGAGCAAGAGAAGTGCTGAAAGAGACAACAGAGGTACAGAAAGAGACAAGAGAGGTGCATAAACAGGCAGGAAAGGTGCAGGAAGAGGGAACAGGGGTGCAGAAAGAGGAAAGAGCTCTTCAGGAAAAAAGCAACAGAGGTGCTGAAAGAGGCAAGTGAGATGCAGAAAGAAGCAAGAGAGGTACAGAAAGGCAATAGAAGTGCAGAAAGGAGCAACAGAAGAGCAGAAAGAGGAAGGAGGGGTGGAGAGAGAGGCAAGAGGGGTACAAAACAAAGCAAGACAGGTGCAGAAAGAAACAAAAGAAGTGCAGAAAGAAGGAACAGAGTTGCAGAAAAGGTGAGAAGGGTGCACAAAGACGTAAGAGGGGGTACATAAAGAAGCAAATGATGTGCAGAAAGAGGCAACAGGTGTGCAGATGAGGGTAAAGAGGTGCATAAAGTACAAGGGATTTGCAGAAAGAGGCAAGAGAAGTGCAGAAAAAGAAAGAAAAGTGCAGAAAGAAGCAACAGAAATGCAGAAAGAGGCAAGAGAGGCACAGAGGCAAGCAAGAGTGGCTTGCACACCATTAGTATCAATTTAACACACACATTTAGCAATAAGTAACAGGTGACCATTCTAGGTTTGTAAAGGGCCTTCCACCACGCTGTCACTGCATTTTTGGTAACGTTTCAGCCATTTGAGCTAGAAACAAGGCTTTTTTTGTTCAAATCTGCTGATTAGGGAGCAGATGATGAATTATGTGGCTAATGCAGAAAAACTATAATTGTGCAAAGGTCGGTAAAAGGGGCATGGCCTCGGACCACCTCTCTGCAATCCAGCTCTGTGGTACTTACTGAGAGTACCTGGTAGGCTAGTTGGCCCCCAGGGGCCCTCAGTATTCAGGGGGACTTAATCCCCCAAATTACAATGTGCCATGGTGTACGTTTGCAGAGTGGTGCAGGAAGGGGGTGGGCCTCCGCCGAGATGCCGGCTTTTATAAAATCTATTTTTGAGCCCTGGGGACCCCATCCCCTAGGGCCTGCTACATTAAAAAACAACGGGAAGGGTGCCCTCCTCCTAAGGCCGATTTTGGCTCGGGGACCCCATCTCCCAGGGCATTGCCTTCATTTAAATGTTTTTTTATGTTATATGGGAGGATGGCCGTGTGGCTCCTCTTTCCTGGGCCACGTTTGGCCCTGGAAACCGCATCCCCCGGGGCCTGGCCTTCTGTTTTTTATTTAAATATGGGAAGTGAGCCACGTGACCCCCCTTCCCTAGGCCACTTCTGGCCTCGGGGACCCCATCCCCGGGGCCTGGCCACATTTATTTTTTATTTTAGAGGGGGGCTGCGTGTCCCCCCTCCTCAGGCCACTATTGGCCCCGGGGACCCCATCCCCCGGGGCCTGCCCATTTAAAAAAATAGAATAAACGGGAGGGGGGCTGTGTGGCTCCCCTTCTGGGACCTTTCTGGCCCTGGGGCCCCTGCGGTCTCAGCCGGCTCCCCGCCTCCGGTGGGAGCCGGCATTTCTTTTGCACAAGGGGAGCTTGTGCAAAAGCAATTCTGCTTCGGTTTTTGGAAGCAAGAGCAGGTTTCCCTGCTCTCGCTTCCAAAAACTGAAGCAGAGTTTACTATGACAGGGCGGGAGCCATGCTCCCACCCTGCCATTGCAAACAACTGGCTCTGGGGGGTGGTGGTACCCAGGGCCATAAAGGGCTCCAGAAGGGGGGCCGCACAGTCCCCTTCCCAACGTTTCTAAAGCCCCAGGGAGGTGGTGGTCCCTGGGGCAGTGGGGGGCTCGAGCCCCCAACACTAATTACTTGTGTTAGACCTGGGATTTCTGGTTGGCTAAGGCTTGCGCCAAAGCCAGGCAGAAACCACCACTCTAGTCAGGGCAAGGAAGTTACACGCCAAAGATAACCCCTGCTCACCCCCTTGGTAGCTTGGCACGAGCAGTCAGGCTTATCTCTGAGGCGATGTGTAAAGCGTTTGCGCGCGCACCCAGCAACAACACCCAAGGCCCACCACAAAGGAAACTCCACACAAGGTATTCTATAAAAATAACCTTTGTATTATACACAACACATTAGATAAGAACACACACTTTACAATGTGCCAACAGGCACGGGCAGAATTTACAAGGGATTATGTACAAGACAGGGTCACCTGGACCACGGTCAGGAATTAGCACTTTTCAGCACAAAAATGTATAAAATCACTGTAGCACAAAAATCATATGTATAGCACACAACCAGTACTCACTGGTATCGGGGAAGTACCACCTACGTAACCCTAACTACTTTAGGAGACTGTTACGCAGGGAACTAGAACCTCACTAGCACCAGCCTGTACTAGGAGAAAGCAACAACCACCTACGTATCACAATACCTGTAGGGGTAATAGAACGTTACACATGATGCATCACATTCAGAGGTGTATGGAAGGAAAAACACATGATGCCTAAAAACATTCAGAGGTGTAAAAGCAATGGCACATGACGCATCAAAACACATTCAGAGGTGCAAGGAAGGAACACACATGATGCATAAAACATTCAGAGGTGTAAAAGCAATGGCACATGATGCATCAACACACATTCAGAGGTGCAGGTAGGAACACAATTGCGCAAAAACTCCTATGCCACCACCTGTGGCAGTCCCTGGGCCAACTGGCCTGGAAGGGGCTAGGACGCCCTGTGTTCAACAAAGTTAAGCTGCGCCAGCTGCGCAGACTAGAACAAGAATGGTCCCCCACCTAAACGTGGCAGCTGCCCACTAAGTGCTGGGCAGCTGGAAAACGGACTTCAGGCACTCTGCGTGCCTCTGGAGCCCTCTCTGGGCTCTGACCATGTAAAATATGCCCCCTAGAGCCTTCGTGGCTCAGCACAACGTTGGAGCCTCACTGGGCTCGAGAAACAATCGTGCTCCCCTTCGTTTGGAGCCTCGTGGGCCCAAGACAGCCGGAAATGCCTCCAAGAGCCTCGCAGGCTCTAAACAAGAAATGCCCCCGTCGTTGGAGCCTCACGGGGCTCGGAAAGAATGGTGCCCTTCACGCTGGAGCAGCCCACTGCCTTCTGGGGCCGCTCCGGTGGCCACTACTCGGCCAGGCAACGTTGGAGCCTTCACGGGGCTCTGACACGGCCCCCGCACCCCCAGCGCACGCGCGGAGTCCCCCAGCCCTGCTACACACTCACCGGGCTGATCGGGGACTCCCGCGTTGTCTCTCCTCCCGGCGGACGCCGAGGCTTCCTTGCAACGCGGAGGGGCAGGCACCGACAATGTGCCTCGCGCCCCCTCCGCACCAGCTCCGGCCGCACTTCTCCTCGCTCGGGTCCAGCGCGGGGTAGGCTCCCGCCTGGATCTTCACTGCACAGGAGCGCGGGGTAGGCTCCCGTCCGCTTCCTGCTTCCGTCTCGGGACCCGCCCCCCAGGCCTGCCTGACTTCCGGCTGAAGCCCGGCCGCGGCGGTGAATTCCTTGGCAAATGAGAGGGGTAGGCTCCCTCGCCAGCGAGCACAACGGCGGGGTGGGCACCCGCCGAACTTGGCAGACACCGTCCGGATCGCGGAGTGGGCACCCGCTATCGGATCCCAAGCGCTCACAGCGCTATAAAGTAAACCAGCGCTCCCAGCGCTATAAACAAAGGAAGGTCCAGCAAAACAGCGTGCCCAGCGCTAGGAAGTCCCAAAAGCGCTCCCAGGCGCTGCAAGCAGGGTTCAGCAACAAAAAGGTCCTCCAGAGAGCAGGGGGCAAAGGCTGGGCCCAGAGCCAGCTCACAGGGCCCTCCAGCAGGGAGGCAGTCCCCAGTGGCGGTCTCTCCTGGCGCCCAGCAGCAGCAGGCCCCCCCTCAAGTGGATCCTGCAAGAGAACAACTTCTGTGGGGACACAGCCCCATTTTTATACAGTCAAATCCTTTGTCTAAGGTGCAGGGAAGGGGCGAACCAGTTCCAACAGGTTCCTGAGCACTTTGTTTTGCTCAGCCCCTCTCCCTATTCACTGGCAGGGCTAGGGTCATTAGACGCACCACAGGGGCCGGCGCCAGCATTGTGTGGGGGAATCCCTGTCCTATTCAGGACCCAGGTACACTCCTCCCCAGCCATCAACATGCTAACTCCCCATTCACCACTGGGTGACTCCTCCTGACTCTGGGGAATTCCCTAGTCCGTCACCTGACCTCACCAGCCAATCGCCAGACAAGCCACACATTTCAGACTGCACACTGAAGTGCCCACTTCTAGAAGTGGCACTTCCACACCAGGTACATGCACGCTGCACACATCAACGCGCAGCATTCACTCCCACGAGTCCGCACATACCAAACACGGGCCTGCACACCCCACGCATCAGGAACTACCGGGACACATACATTCCCCCATGCATTCCTATGGGAGGGCAGGCCAACCTCAACACACGCACGCACTTTACCCTGGGACACAGCGGTAAAGTGCGCCAAAGTCAATAAAATCACTAAACCAAGTCACCATATTAAGCAAAAAGTTTCGGGGTGAACCGGCCAGAAGGGCCAAGTCCAACACAACCCCCTTCCAGCCAAAACGCAGGGTAGGCCAATCACCACCGTGATGGACTTCCCTGCTTGGGGCGATAGAACACGGACGCGGGCCCGCCACTGCCGGGACACCCTCCTGTTCTACGCCACGGTGAACCCCTGGGGTTTCTTCTCAAACCACTCTCCGGACCAACTGGGCTACCCCACTGGTACTCCCAAGCTGTCCGCGGCCAAGACCAGGCCCTAGGCCACCCAGGTGCCACTGGTCCTTGCCTAACCACAGAGTGGGGGGTAGTAACCCCTGGCACATAGCAGCCATTCTCCACTCTACCCCTCATCAGGGCAGTTCTAAACTGCCACTGATCCTCCAGCCTAGGGTCCGTACCCTCAGGCTGACCAAAAGTCACGGGTGAGGCTCTCCTCCCCCTACCTCTTCTCCTAGGGTTCCGCCCTCTCCTCCTTTGAGAGGCACCCTCGTAACATACCTCCCCAACCAGCTCAGGACCCCTCCCTGAGAACTGGTCTACCAACCTAGGGTTTAACCCCTCAGGTTGCACCGGGGTCAGAGGTGGGCTCTCCCACCCTCTGCACCCCCTTCCAGAGTCCTGCTCCCTACCAACTGGGGCGGTCCCCCTGGAAGAAGAACCGGTCAGGACACTGGTTACAGTAGTCAGACCCTTCAGGTCAGGCTGCTCCTGAACCTGGCCTTCCAACCTCCGGTCTAAAACCTTCGGTGGAATAATTGCCTGGCACTCCAGGACTTCTGGGGACTTGCACACCATCCCCCCGAGAGTAACATATGCCCCATATGTTGCATGACCGTCTGCCTGGCGCAGATCTCCCGTCCCCTGTCCACCTGACAGTGCGCGAAGATCCCCCAGGCCAGACGTGTAGTCGCCATGGTCACTTCTAGGAGACTCAGCCCTCCCGGCTGGTCTCTGACCCACTGGCTCCTCCACCGGGGAACACAGCCCCATGCCACTCCTCTCGCTGGACTTCTGTACCCTCCCTACTGGAGCGGTACTGCCAGACACTAGAACCACAGGAGCCCTGCTTACAGGCGCTCCAGGTCCTCTACTCACTAGGTGATCCTCCTCAAATGGGCTAACAGGACAGCCTAGGTCCCCAACTTGGTGTTCCCTCATGAAACCACCCAAGTCCTGAGGCAGGGTTTCGTACGTCCGGGGACCCTCGGTCACCCACTTACTCCCGCTCCACTGAGCCAGGCCGTAAGCCCCTACACCCTCCTCGCTATACTGGGACCTAGCTGGGCTACACGGAGCCTCTTCCACCACGCTGGGCTGGAAGGTACCTGAACCACAACTGGAGTCACTCCCTAATGACTCCAGAGAACCTCTAGCGCTTTCCCAGCGCTCCGCTTCCTCTGCCAGCGCCCAAGGACAAAAGTAGTCATACCTCACCAGGTGCTGGCGCAACCCTGGAGAACAACTCCTGAGCATCTGCTCTTTGACAATCATTTTGAGCACTACATCCAAATCCTCTTCCGTGTTGACCTCCAGCCAGTCCCACAGTGCATCATGACAGTCATCCACAAACAACCCCCACGACTGGTGAGACGGTTTTCTACTGCCCCGGAACTTCAACCTATACTCCTCCTCTTGGGAAACAGGTACCAGACTCGGGGAACTGGGCGTGGGACTTGTCGCACGGGACTCTATTTCGCTGCCACCACTGGACTCAACCCTCCCTGGGGAGCCCAGAAAACTACGACTGCGCGCAGGCGATAATCTACTCTCCAGCACTGATTTCTCCCTGGCGAAGGCCCTCTCAGCCTCCGCCATCCTCTCCTGCGCTAAGACCCTCTCGGTCTCCAGCTTTTTCTCTGCCATCGTCAGCTGCGCCATCCCCCAGGCATGCTCTAACCTGAGCTTCTCCATGGCCAGCTGATGCTCCCTCTCTTCCCTCCTATCCACCCACTCCTCTGGGGACAGGGAAAGGGATGGGGTGCTGCTCCTGACACTGGACCCAGCAAGGGACTCCCTATCTATGGGGTCTCCACTCTCTACTGACGTCCCTGTCAGGTAACCCTCCTCCTCCTCAGATTCCTCAGGGCTCCCCTCAGACCCACCACCCTCTCGGCGTGCGGCCCGGGCCCTATCTTCCTCGCTGCGCTCTCGCTCCCACTCAACCTTTTGCCAAGTGATCAGGTTGTCCCTCAGTTTGGACTGGGTATCTAACTCACCCACCTCTATGTCCCTCTCCTCACAGAACCTTACCAGCTCCAACCTACTGTACCTAAACAGACCACAGAAGTTAAAAGCAGGCTCCATTTTGGCGGACGTTCCTGAGAAGAGTTTAACACCAGGAACCTGAGTGTCTGAGCTACACAGGAGTACACAATTCACAAAAGGTTTCAGTGAGCTCTCTATCCTGGAGAACTCACACTCACTGTCTAGTGCCCCACACACCATCCACACACAACCCTCCCCTCGGACTGGTAAGGCAGTTTCTACCACCCCTGATCCCTCAACCTGACCACCACGTGACACAGGTACCAAACTCTGGGCGCAGGGCGGGGGACAAATGTACTGGACACAATTACTCAATGATACCTTCAGGGGAAATAAAGGACTTCAAAAACAATAATCCCTAAAATGTGGTTATCTAATGCAGAGTTTTGTGGTGTAGCCAGTCGCTGCTGCGGTACAGCGCAAACGCAAGTCCAAATCCCACCGCTGATCACCAATGTTAGACCTGGGATTTCTGGTTGGCTAAGGCTTGCGCCAAAGCCAGGCAGAAACCACCACTCTAGTCAGGGCAAGGAAGTTACACGCCAAAGATAACCCCTGCTCACCCCCTTGGTAGCTTGGCACGAGCAGTCAGGCTTATCTCTGAGGCGATGTGTAAAGCGTTTGCGCGCGCACCCAGCAACAACACCCAAGGCCCACCACAAAGGAAACTCCACACAAGGTATTCTATAAAAATAACCTTTGTATTATACACAACACATTAGATAAGAACACACACTTTACAATGTGCCAACAGGCACGGGCAGAATTTACAAGGGATTATGTACAAGACAGGGTCACCTGGACCACGGTCAGGAATTAGCACTTTTCAGCACAAAAATGTATAAAATCACTGTAGCACAAAAATCATATGTATAGCACACAACCAGTACTCACTGGTATCGGGGAAGTACCACCTACGTAACCCTAACTACTTTAGGAGACTGTTACGCAGGGAACTAGAACCTCACTAGCACCACCTGTACTAGGAGAAAGCAACAACCACCTACGTATCACAATACCTGTAGGGGTAATAGAACGTTACACATGATGCATCACATTCAGAGGTGTATGGAAGGAAAAACACATGATGCCTAAAAACATTCAGAGGTGTAAAAGCAATGGCACATGACGCATCAAAACACATTCAGAGGTGCAAGGAAGGAACACACATGATGCATAAAACATTCAGAGGTGTAAAAGCAATGGCACATGATGCATCAACACACATTCAGAGGTGCAGGTAGGAACACAATTGCGCAAAAACTCCTATGCCACCACCTGTGGCAGTCCCTGGGCCAACTGGCCTGGAAGGGGCTAGGACGCCCTGTGTTCAACAAAGTTAAGCTGCGCCAGCTGCGCAGACTAGAACAAGAATGGTCCCCCACCTAAACGTGGCAGCTGCCCACTAAGTGCTGGGCAGCTGGAAAACGGACTTCAGGCACTCTGCGTGCCTCTGGAGCCCTCTCTGGGCTCTGACCATGTAAAATATGCCCCCTAGAGCCTTCGTGGCTCAGCACAACGTTGGAGCCTCACTGGGCTCGAGAAACAATCGTGCTCCCCTTCGTTTGGAGCCTCGTGGGCCCAAGACAGCCGGAAATGCCTCCAAGAGCCTCGCAGGCTCTAAACAAGAAATGCCCCCGTCGTTGGAGCCTCACGGGGCTCGGAAAGAATGGTGCCCTTCACGCTGGAGCAGCCCACTGCCTTCTGGGGCCGCTCCGGTGGCCACTACTCGGCCAGGCAACGTTGGAGCCTTCACGGGGCTCTGACACGGCCCCCGCACCCCCAGCGCACGCGCGGAGTCCCCCAGCCCTGCTACACACTCACCGGGCTGATCGGGGACTCCCGCGTTGTCTCTCCTCCCGGCGGACGCCGAGGCTTCCTTGCAACGCGGAGGGGCAGGCACCGACAATGTGCCTCGCGCCCCCTCCGCACCAGCTCCGGCCGCACTTCTCCTCGCTCGGGTCCAGCGCGGGGTAGGCTCCCGCCTGGATCTTCACTGCACAGGAGCGCGGGGTAGGCTCCCGTCCGCTTCCTGCTTCCGTCTCGGGACCCGCCCCCCAGGCCTGCCTGACTTCCGGCTGAAGCCCGGCCGCGGCGGTGAATTCCTTGGCAAATGAGAGGGGTAGGCTCCCTCGCCAGCGAGCACAACGGCGGGGTGGGCACCCGCCGAACTTGGCAGACACCGTCCGGATCGCGGAGTGGGCACCCGCTATCGGATCCCAAGCGCTCACAGCGCTATAAAGTAAACCAGCGCTCCCAGCGCTATAAACAAAGGAAGGTCCAGCAAAACAGCGTGCCCAGCGCTAGGAAGTCCCAAAAGCGCTCCCAGGCGCTGCAAGCAGGGTTCAGCAACAAAAAGGTCCTCCAGAGAGCAGGGGGCAAAGGCTGGGCCCAGAGCCAGCTCACAGGGCCCTCCAGCAGGGAGGCAGTCCCCAGTGGCGGTCTCTCCTGGCGCCCAGCAGCAGCAGGCCCCCCCTCAAGTGGATCCTGCAAGAGAACAACTTCTGTGGGGACACAGCCCCATTTTTATACAGTCAAATCCTTTGTCTAAGGTGCAGGGAAGGGGCGAACCAGTTCCAACAGGTTCCTGAGCACTTTGTTTTGCTCAGCCCCTCTCCCTATTCACTGGCAGGGCTAGGGTCATTAGACGCACCACAGGGGCCGGCGCCAGCATTGTGTGGGGGAATCCCTGTCCTATTCAGGACCCAGGTACACTCCTCCCCAGCCATCAACATGCTAACTCCCCATTCACCACTGGGTGACTCCTCCTGACTCTGGGGAATTCCCTAGTCCGTCACCTGACCTCACCAGCCAATCGCCAGACAAGCCACACATTTCAGACTGCACACTGAAGTGCCCACTTCTAGAAGTGGCACTTCCACACCAGGTACATGCACGCTGCACACATCAACGCGCAGCATTCACTCCCACGAGTCCGCACATACCAAACACGGGCCTGCACACCCCACGCATCAGGAACTACCGGGACACATACATTCCCCCATGCATTCCTATGGGAGGGCAGGCCAACCTCAACACACGCACGCACTTTACCCTGGGACACAGCGGTAAAGTGCGCCAAAGTCAATAAAATCACTAAACCAAGTCACCATATTAAGCAAAAAGTTTCGGGGTGAACCGGCCAGAAGGGCCAAGTCCAACAACTTGTTACAGCCCCAAGAAGGTGGCGGTCCCCAGGGCTTGGGAGGCCCGCAAGGACCCCCTGTCCTTATTGAATTAAAGCCCCGGGGAGGTGGCGGTCCCCGGGGCTTGGGGAGGCCCACAAGGCCTCTGCCCTTATTGATTTGAAGCCCCGGGTGGTGGTGTTCCCCGGGTGGTGTGAGGACCCCACAGGCCCCTGCTACATAAATCAAGTTGCCCCCGGGACCTGGCCCACCTGGGGGCTTTAAAAACTAAGCCCGGGAGCCCGCGCTTAATTTTCTTAATTTTAGGACGGATTTGCGCACTGGCACCACCCCACCTGAAAATAAAAATAAAAAATGCTTTTTGGGCCTGGGAGTCGACCCCCTGAGCAGGCCTGAGGGGTCAGGGTATTTTTACCCTGCCCCTTTTCTTGTTTGCAATGTATGTCTCACATTTTTGATTTTCACTCGATGCGAGGCACAAGATGGCTGCCAACTCTTCCTGGTTTGGAGTGTTGGCAGCCAATTAGAATGAAGCTCATGATGGGGAGGAGATGTGTGGTTAGGCTAAGCCCAGATATCTATATTTCTTTTTTCCTTAAATATTTCAAAAACTACTGAACAGATTTACACTATTTGAACAAAATGGCGCTTTCTGAACCAAGAGCTACCTTTTTGCCAAATTTGGTGTAATTCCGTTCAGCAGTTCGGGCTGTAGCCTGTTGCAAAATTTTCTATGGAAATTAACATGGAGAAAATGCTCTTTGGGACCCCCTTTTTTCCCAGCCCTCGCTTCGTGAATCACCCCGAAACTTTCAACAGAGAACCTGAGAGGGCCGACCCATTCGTTTTGAAAGTTTCACGAAGATTCGTCAAACGGCGCCAAAGATATTGGCAAATCAAAAAACGCTTTTCCTATGGAAACTAGGTTCTAACTATAACTACCTACTGGCAACCAGCAGTAGGTAATCTATATATATATATATATATATATATATATATATATATATATATATATATATATATATATATATATATATATATATATAGATTACCTACTGGCGATAGCCAGTAGGTAGTTATAGTTAGGACCACGTTTCCATAGGAAAACCTCAACATTCTATTTTGAATAACTTTGGCGCCGGTCGACGAATCCTCGCAAATTTTTCAAAATAGGTGGGGCGCTACGCTCCGCTCCTACCCTGAAAGTCTCGGGGGGATCCGTCAAGCGGGGGCTGAGATAAAAGGGGGGTCCCAAAACGCGTTTTTCCCATGCATTTTTCCATAGGACCTTTAGAACGAGCTACAGCCCGAACGGCTGAACAGAATTACTCAAAATTTGGCAGAGAGGTAGTCCCTAGGTCAAGGAAGTGCCTTTTGTAGGTTTGGTGTAAATCTGTTCAGTAGATTCTGAGAAAATAGCCTTTAAATCAATATATATATCTGAGCCAGCTTACGGTACGCTTACCGTACGCTTACGGTAAGCGTACGGTGGCGTGCGCGAGCGCGATTCTGATTGGCTCTTAGATCTTAGTAAACATTCGAATCGGCCGAAACCAGGAAGCGGCGGCCGCCATTTTGTCTCTCGCACTGAGAGTGATTTTTAAAATAACAAGCCCAAAAACATGTAAAGGGGCTGTTTTGACAACTCCCTCCCACATAGTCATGTTGAGGGAGTCCCCAAACATCCCCCAAGTGCAAAAACGGTTTTATTTTTTTTTCGGCAATTTCGCGGGGTACGCTTACCGTACGCTTACGGTAAGCGTACGGTAAAAAAATAAAAATAAAAAAAACACTATCCACACTTACCCCACCCCCTGTGCTTTTGGTGGCCGAAGGCCACCAAATTTACAGGGCTTATGTTAAGGGCAAAAAACACTATCCACACTTACCCCACCCCCTGTGCTTTTGGTGGCCGAAGGCCACCAAATGTACAGGGCTTATTATAAGGGAAAAAAACTTAGCATTTAAAAAACCGTACTAATTCACTGAAAAAACCATAGGTTTCACACACGTTATAGTTAGGAATTAGCATTTAAAAAACCTTGCAAATTCACTGAAAAAACCATAGGTTTCACACATGTTATAGTTAGCGGAAATTTTACTGATAAAAAACCAGTGAAATTCCCCCGTTATAGTTAGCGCAGGCAACTATAACTCACGCGACTGCAATCTTCTGCTGATGACATATGTGTCTTTATGAAAAAAAAATATTTGTAATATATGTATAGCTAAAAATGTATGGAAGAAGACATGGGCAAATAAGTGTCTAAATACAGTATTAGCATCAGCAGAGGATTGCGGTCGCGTGAGTTATAGTTGCCTGCGCTAACTATAACGGGGGAATTTCACTGGTTTTTTATCAGTAAAATTTCCGCTAACTATAACATGTGTGAAACCTATGGTTTTTTCAGTGAATATATATATATATATATATATATATATATATATATATTCACTGAAAAAACCATAGGTTTCAGGCCTGATATAGTTAGGAATTAGCATTTAAAAAACCTTAGAAATTCACTGAAAAAACAATAGGTTTTAGGGGTGTTATAGTTAGCTGGACATTTTACTCGAACAAAACCATTCAAATTCCTCCGATATAGTTAGTTGTACTAACTACATCTCTCCCGCCCGCAATCCACTGCTGATGATGTCACATATTACATCATTCATGACATGGTCAGTGACATCTCTGATGACATCTCAAATGACATCACTGATGACATCATTGATGACATCATCCACGTGACAATCAGATACACCTCATCATACACTAGTATAACCTTTCATCACTCACGCTTTTCCCACAGAGGTTTGGAAGGTGATCTATAAGCTAAACTGAGAGCATATTTTCTGTAAATTCACATTATCTTTCTCAGTCATGTGAGAATGAAGTCTGACATTCTCAGTAAAACATGTACATCCAACAAGGGCAGAGACTGTCAGTTGATTTATTTGTGTTCTACTGCAGCTTCCCAGAGTGTTCTAAAGAACAACTAGAGCACTAACAGTCTTACTTATGACAAAAGTATGGCACACCTGAAGCCATCTTGATTGGAATAAAGTGGTAACACTTAAAACATTTAATTTACAAAGGAACGAAATGAGGGGGTTCATTTTGCCATAGAAATTACTACAGTGATCTAATGAGCAACTAGAGTGCTAACATTCAGAATTGATGGCAAATGTATGACATATCTGAATACCTTCTTGATGGAATCAAAGTAAAAAACTGAAAGCATTTCCTACTAAGGAGACTGCAGTAAAGGAGGGAATTAGGAAACTTCATAACAAATAAATCTCCCAAGATGGCCACCAGAGACAAAAGAGCCCAAATGCAGCACGAATATCACCCAGATGTAACCCACATGTAACCCAATGACAGAAGTGTGCAAAACACTTATTTTGTGTATTTGCAGTTTTATATAGTGCAGACTTGTCAGGTATTGGAGTGCTTTACATGAGCATTGGTTACATCACACAGGGTCAAATTCATTTTGGTTGTAGACATGGGGAGATTAAGTGATTTGACCAGAATCACAGAATGTTGAGCTGAAGCAGAAACTCCAACCTGGTTCCCCAGTTGCAAAGTCTGCAGCTCTGGAAGTAACACCACATCCTCTCCCCTGGGTGCAACATTTAATCAAGTGGTCAACTGGATAAAAAAACATAAAGATTCCAAACAATTTAAAAGTTCTTTGTCGCTATTTGAAAACTCAGAAAATATGTCCTCATTTTAGTTTTTTAGAGCACTAACCATAATTTTGATGCAAATAAGACCCTCTCATATATGTAATTTCTAAAGGAAATGCTCTAGGTATTACAGTTTTGAATACATCAAGATGACGTCAGGCGTTCCACACTTTTGTAATAAATATAGAATGTTAGCAATCTAGTTGTTCATTGGGATACTGTTGAGAGGCAGAGGCCAGGGGAACGGACTCTGAAAATTGAAGGCAAGTAGGAGAGTGCAGAGGTAACAATTTGACCACACTGGGCAGGCAGGAGGCAGCACAACAGACTATGGAGGTCAGTGGAAAGGGGGGCAGGGGCAAAAAACCAACAATACAGGACTGGCAAGAGAGGCTGTGGCAATATAATAGACCATTGTGGGCAGAAGGAAGAGGCAGTGGTAGTACAACCATACATGCCAACAGACCCGTTTCAGCCAGGAAAAGTCCAATGTTTTTAAGCTCAAATGGGCTTTATTTGATCTGTCTCCAGTCTACAATCTCTTCTTTTTCAATGTAACTCAAAGGGGAAAATCAATACTCCAGTTTTTTTCAAAATCTCCCTCTTACCAAGTTCAAAATGTTCGCAAGTATGGTACATTGGATCATGGTAGGCAGGAGGAATTGGGGTAGGGACATGGACTCGGATAACAGAGGACAGGAGGGACATGGAGATATGCACCAAACTGACCCTACAGGGCAGGCATCAGGGTTTGCAGCAGCACAATACACCACACAGGGCATGCGGGATGGGAGTGCAGGGAGGGGACAGGACCATGCACATGGACAACAGAGAACATAGGGGAAAGAGGCAATGGTAGCTAGCTGACCATAATGGACAGACAGGAGAGAAAGCTGCAGCATAATAGACCATTAAGGGCAGGAGGGACAGATCAGGGGCATTACAATGGAACAGACAAGCCAGGAGGGAGGGAATAGGGGTCTGCATATGGAAACAGAGGGCTGGGGGCAAGGGGCAGGGCAGGAGCAGCAAGATGACCATGGAGGTCAGGCAGGATAGGCACTAGAAACAAGACACACCATGCAGAGTAACAATGAGACTATGATGGCATACACACAGACCATAGGTGGGAGGGGGTCAGGGGCAGCTAGCTGACCACACAGGGAAGGTGGGAGGGGCCATGGCAGCACAGAAGAACATGCATGGCAAGCGGGAGGGTTAGTGACAGCACAATGGCTATGATGGGCAAGAAGGAGGGTGCAGGGGCATGCACAAAGGACCATGGAGGATAGAAGGGAGGGTCAGGACCTGGGCACAGACAAGAGAGTTCAGGGGAAGGGGCCTCACAACAGACCGCGTGGGGCAGGCAGGAGGAGCAGTTGCAGCACAACAGACCAGGGAGGGCAGAAGGGTGTGGCAGTAAAATGGACCATGGAGGACAGGAGGAAGGGGATAGGGGCATGGCATGTGGACAGGCAGGGTGGAGGTGGCAGGGACAGGTTACAGTCATCTGACAATGCTAGGCAGGTGGGAGGGGAGTGGCAGCTCAACAGAACACTCAGAGTAGATAGGAGTGGCAGGTCCATGGAACATGGTGGGCAAAAAGGATGGAGCAGGGGCATGCACAAAGACATCGGAGGGCAGGGGGAAGGAGAATAGGGGCAGCAAGCTAAGCACAGAGGCTAAGCAGGAGGTCAATTATGGGCAATAGAATTGGGCAATGGAGGGCAGGAGGAGTAGACTGGTACATCATGCTAAATGGAGGGCAGTGACAGCACATCAGACCATGCATGGCAGGAGGGAGGAGGCTAGTCCATGGATTCAGACAACAGAGGATAGGGAGAAGGTGGATGGGGCAGCAAGCTAACTGTTCAGAGAAGGTGGGTATTAGGAACTTTATTGTTTTTAAAATGTGTGTCTGTGCGAACTACTTAAAATATGAACAAGTATGCAGCATAATCTCACTTTCATTCAGCAAGAAGAGGACGTTTGTGACTGTGACTCTGGGCTCACTTGGCAGAAACCCCCCCATGACCCTCCACCCCCCATCGCAAAATGTAATGCCCGTGAAAAGGGTAGGTGGACGCAGTGTTATATAGAACATAGCCCTGAGAGCACGATTGAAAATGAAAACTAGATATAGTATATGGTATAAACTATGCACCAAAAAGTGTGATATAAGATGAACCGGGGTGTGAAATATAATTTGCAATACATTGTGCGCAATGACAGATTCATTGGAGAGCGCGAAATAGCACAGGCACTAGCGCGTGTTATGCGATATGCGCCTTGGAGTGTAATATGCACAGAGCAGTGTTGTGTAACCTAACAAGTCTCTAAAGTTGTAATATAAAATATGTGCTGGGGAGTGTAATGTTGCATATGCACTGTGACAAAGATATGGATTCCAGATTGTAATATGTATGGCATAGCTCTGTGCGTTATAACATAGGCATCGAGGAAGGCACATTAGATGGGGCCATATAACCCGTGCGAAGGCAAGTGTGGCATGACATATTCACAGGGTGGTGTTACAGTGCACATGGGTTAGAGAGTGTCATAGCATACGCACTAGCTGGTGGAATACAACACAGAGGTGTGTGGCACTCGGCGGGCACTGGTGGGTGTAACACAGCATTGGGCTCAGCCAGGAGCACGCTGTGGCTCTCAAGTGAGGTTCGTCTCCTTTCCAGAGAGTAAAATAAAAAGTATTACTCATCTGGTGATGGATGTGTGTTTTATTAACCGTGAGGGGGGTTTCTTGCATAGTTTGATCAAATTTTTGTTGAATCCCCTTTGAATGGCTTGGTGCGCGTGTGTATTAAATGTGCCTGTCAATAGCTACCCATGTTTGTATAAATAAACGACAAGGGTGTCTACTTGGAGAGTACCCACCGGCGGGGGTGCCGGGATTAGGCACGGTAGGGGATCAAACACTTCAGAGCTTCACTAGCGGTGTAAATACATTCCACGGGGATTCATTGTATGCATACTCGCCTTTTAATGAATATCACGCAAATCGTCATGGTGATAGGTACATACGGTTTGTCCAGCATGTCCTAGGTGTTTCTATAAATATATATTTTTTTAAAATAATTAAAAACAAATGCCGGCCCGGGGGATGGGGTCCCCGGGGCCATAAGTGCCCTGAGCAGGGGGGCAACGCAGCCCCCCTGCTAAAGAATTTAAAAAAAAAAAAGGCCATGACCCGGGGGTTGGGGTCCCTGGGGCCGATTAAGGACTTGGGAGGGCCAAATTAATTTTTTTCAACAACAAAAATTAGGGTGCAGGCCCTGTGGGATGGTGTCACACAGGTATCTCCAGTATGCGCCATTTGAGATGTCATCAGTGATGTCATGAGTGATGTCACTGACCATGTCATGAGTGATGTAATATGTGACGTCATCAGCAGTGCATTGCGGGCGCACGAGTTATAGTTAGCTGAACTAACTATAACGGGGGAATTTCAATGGTTTTGTACGAGTGAAAAGTCCAGCTAACTATAACCCCCCTGAAACCAATGGTTTTTTCAGTGAATTTCTAAGGTTTTTTAAATGCTAATTCCTAACTATAACGTGCCTGAAACCTTTGGTTTTTTCAGTGAATATATATATATATATATCCCAAAGCCTCACCACAAAGTCCTCCTCAGGGTAGAATAACGAGAGTAGACCCAACACTTCATGTTGGTGATTTATTCCTCACACCATAACGCCATTACGCATTTCGGCCGATCCCAGCATTGATCACATGACAACCCTGGCACATGCAATCGCAATTTTAAAGTGACAGTGCTCATGCTCCAAGTAGAAGAAATGGAAGACATACTACATATAAATATGCTTGCACATCAGAATAAAAGTATAAATACCATTATATAAACAACCATATTAAATTAAAAAACACAATTATGTAGCAGTCTTTGGTTGGTGTGAAAATAATAATTGGTTAAAAAAGAAAAAAAAACAATTATGGATATTTACATGTGCAAATTAAGCAATTTACGCAGGCCTCGTACTTAATGTTTTGGCATTAATGCATTTACATTTCTCATTTGTCTATGTTTGTCATGTTAGCACATCAAAATAATATATATATATATTTATATAGTCACATTTTAAATGCAAGAAACTGAAATACACCAGTCATAATATGCTTTGCTAACTAGCTAACTATAACTTGCATCACCTGCCATGCCCTGCTTATGACCATGTGGCTTATGGCCATTTCTTCCAACATTCCACCTATGTTGTACCTACATTAAACCCATGAAAGTAACTCACAGAAATCTATCATAATATCTCTCAAGTGCTCGGAGAAGACTAACTGTGTGTCAGGGACATTTTGCAGATGAGACATGCAAGTGGAACCCCACTTCGAGGTCCCAGTTCTAGGAACTATATCCTTGACAGCGTTCTGTTGTGCCTCCATGGCGCAATCATTTCTCTCCTAAAGTGACTCTCACAAGGCTGGGGGAACTCTTCAAGGATAGAATATCTGATGCACTGGCAGAATCTCTAAACCATAAATATGAAAAATATATTGAAGTAAACTAACAGAATGACAATGAATTTTCAGGTATTTTTTATGAACAGCACTCATATACACTCTGTACAATTTTGAATCACCCTGAGGTTTTCAAACTGCACAATATACCAACAATCTGTTAGTGCCTGACTCCTCTAATGAATCCTAAATGTCAAAAAGATCTGGGGGGTGAATGTTTATATGACAACACTACTGATTCAGATGAGAAAATACCAATTTTGTAAGGAGTGTGGATTTCTCCGATTGTTAGCCTTGGTTGGCAACCTCTGCATAGATGATGAACTGTTGGAAATAGCCTGGGCTGAAGTTCTGTATAGGTCATGAGGAGAAGGACAAACATCAGTTTATAATGTTCAACTACATGATAGAGATAAAGCTATTAACACCAATACATATAATCTCAGTAAACACAGGCAAACAATCAGTCCAACTGTCCTTGTTTACTCTATGTTCATGGTTCACACTCTCACTGAACTCAAAAACATGTAGTATATAGTGGTTACATTCAGAAGTGGAGATCCCCCTATGGTAAGGTATAGGGCACTTTGACCCATGCTTTATTATACTAAAATGTACAAAATGCAGTTTATGAATAGCCCGCTATATCCCTACATTAGACATGATGGAATCATACTAGAGTTGAAAGTGTCTGTTATATATTTGCTGTCTATACAGAGGCTAGATGTTTTATTTTTTAAGAATGAGAGAGCAGAAGAGCAAAATGCAGAGCCAAATTGCACATAGTTTTAACCCATTAAAGCATGAAGAATGGAAATAGAGGAAAGGTCACTGTACTAATTCTAACACCTAGACCAATCGCTACATCTGAAGTCACCAGATAGATGAAAACCAACTGTCTCAATTTGGACACAGATAAGACGGAAGTAGCAATCTTCAGCAAAGACACCTTGCTCTGGGACTGCACCTGGCGGCTTACTGAACTCGTATCCAGACCCCTCCCAGCAACCCGTGCAAAGAACCTCAAAATAGTAATCAACAACTAACTCACCATGACCGGGCAAGTGGATGCTGTCTTTGTCTCCTGCTTCCACACACTCAAGATGCTCAAGAAGATCTACAAATGGCTCCTCACCAACACTTGTAAAACTGCTGCCCAAGCTCTCATCATCAGCAAGCTGGACTACGGCAACGCAATTTATGTTGGAATCAATGCTCAACTGACCAGAAGACTCCGGACCATAAAAAACTCTGCAGCCAGGCTCACTCTCAATGTCCTACCCGCACCTCAAAGATCTTCACTGGCTCCCTAATTTACAAAGAAGCACTCTTTAAGCTCCTCACACACACATACAAAACCTTGAACAACATTGGCTCCACATATTCCAACAACTGCATTAACTTTCACGAAACTACCAGACACCTTTGTCCTGCCAGACTCTGCCTCCAACAACCCTAGCATTGGGCAGAACCCGGATCCGGCGGTCATGCCTTCTCGTACCTCTCTACTAAAGCTTGGAGCGACCTTACTCAGCACATCAGAGCCTCCGCCTCAGTTCTTGAATTCCACATGAACCTAAAGACCTGGCACTTCACCTAGCCATGACCCTGACTTGGCACAGACAGTTCTTGCCTTCAGCACCAGGATACCCTCCCAGGTGAGTTATGTGCTATGCAAACACACATAACATGGCATAAAGTAACATAACATATAGCATAGCATAGAATAACATAACATAACTAACAACCAATGTCAGATTAAAAGAAATACATCTTTGGTGTTCACAAAATATATGAAAGCAATGACACCTAATAGTCTGTTGACCAATTGCTAAAATAAAAGCTGACTCTGAGGAAAAGTCACAATACATAACTAAGCAAACAGGCACTCTACGAGCATAAAACATAAAAAATTAGTCTGCTATCCCATGCAGCAGACTTTTCCAGATTATGAGAACATCACCAGTCAGGTCTGTTTCATGTCTCAAAATAAAAGGCAGCTGGATAACTTTACATCTATCAGGTAGCCACTGGTGACTTGGACAGCAAAGGCTGTAAACGGAAAACTAGACATGCTGAAGCAAAATGACCTGTCTCAAAAACTGAGAGAATTGTAAATTCCACGATGTTATCACAAAAGATGACCAAGTAACTTTGTGCTACCAGACCAACAGTCCTGGAGAGTCATTTAACAAATCAGAGATAACAGCAATAATTTGTTGAAGGAAAGCACAGGACTGCTAAAACTGTGCCCTAATGAGGAGAAACAATTTTGTCACCCTCTGTTGCAATGCAGCAAAAATCAAAGGATTGGGACTATTTATTCATGTATTCATATGTTTCTGGTAGGATATTTAGTTTCATGAGCTGCATAAATGCCATTGCTAAGCGGTAGTTGAGACAGAAAGAAATGTCCATAGTTGGTCTTTGGTGGAGCAAACACAATCTATGCGAGTCAGGGGTGGCTCCTCCGTAATGGCGGAGGACCGCTGCCCCACTCATCAGTCACAGAAAAATAAAATGATAAAACATAATTTTATTTTTCTGTGACTGCCTTACACATGTGTGTAGTGCGTAGGGCGGGCCATGAGGAGTGGTGGGCACTTAGAAGTGTGCATGCATGTTTGGCTGGTTGTCCTAGGCCAGCCAAACATAAATGTTAATTTCTATTTCTCCAACCCGGCTGTGTTCACAGCCAGGATAGAGAAACGATGCAGCCTCCCAGGGACTGTCTGAGTGGCAGAGCAGGCCACTCAGACCAATCCTGGAGCTTTTCTCATAGTGAGAGCAGCGTCTGGATTGGATAGGGAGCCTGCTTACCCAGAGACTGTTAGGAAAGCCCAGAGGGACGTCGGAGGCAGCGGCTGCGGTAGTGGTAGCAGAAATAAAGGTATGTGTGTTAAAATTAATATTGCCCCCTCTTGCTACCCCACCCTGCTTAAGCAACAAAGGCCCTGACAGTTGTGGCACAGTGTTCCTAACAAGGAACAATAAATGTACTTATCAGCTTTTCATATGGTTCAGTTGAATGTAGGTGATTTCATAGAAAAAATATCCTACCCACATTCTGGGCTAGATCAATCCTTGGGAACAATGGCATTACCTCTCCAACTCTGTCTTCACCCTCTGTGCACCCAACAGCTCAATCTTTGGGAAGTTCTTGACTTCCTGGGCTTGAAGTGACTTGATGGCCCTAAAGTGGCTGGGGAGATAACCCCGATGTGACTGGGGATATGATTTGAGCACTCACATAATGCATGCAGCCATCTTGAGCAATGTATAAAAACCACTCCAAACCAAGTAAAAGCTACCAGTCATACAGTTAGCATCCGAGAAGAGGAGTTACCTGTGAGTTTCTCTCTATTGTGTCTCCCCACTGTAGTAGTATTCTTTCCCATGTTCTACTCCAGCTTCTTCTATTCTGGCACCGGAATCTTCAGGCAAAGTTGGAAAAGTTAAGGAGCCATGAATATAAAGATAAAGCATTCTGCATTGTTTTGGGTGACTTGCATTGAATACTTACCCTCATATTTCGAATTCAGCCCTTGCCTGTTGAGGCACCAACACTCCTGTGAATTCTAGAGCAATTGAACTCCTGCTCCTATATTGCTGTTAGAAAGTGGGTTATTAGTAATGGTAAATGTATATCTACCAATGGCAATAAGGCAGCTAACAAAATATAGGGCTCAGTACAGGTCCTAGAAAATTGTTCTCATGCTCAACCCTTGGTAGCTTGGCTGTGAGCAGGCAGGCTTAACTTTAAAAACAAGCATGTGAAGCATTTAAAAACACAAATTCAGTAACTAATTATGACACAACTCACAACAAAAATCCAACAGCAATTTATAAAGATGGGAAATATTTGTATCTTTAAAATGACACCAAAATGAAAAAACTCCAATGTAGGGAATCAGAGATATGAATTTCTAAAGATTTAGCACTAAATAGCACATAGAAACCTATAGCACCTATTGTGACATCTGGACATCTGGTCACGCTAGACTGGGTCATAGTCAAAGTTTCAGGCCAACCGCGATGGACCCCTGCGCAGTTATCCCTCGCAGTAGGTCTCAGTCAAAGTTTTTGACTTCTGACTTAGCAACTTTTCTGGAGCTTTTCTTCGGGGTTCCCTTGAAGCTCTCAGCCAGTCCGTATTCGATGAGGGTTCGCCGTCTTCCCTTACGACGAGCTCCCAGTCAAACTTGTGGAAGTCTGACCTCTGGAGCTTTCCAGCGGGATGAACCAGGTCACCTTTTCTACATTCGGACTTAAAAACTTTTACGGAGCTTGATGCTCTTCACCAGGCTGGATTCAATGAGGGTTCACCGGCATGGGTTTCAGAATACTCCCGGTCATACTCTGGAAGTCGGACCTCTGGAGCTTTTCAGCGGGACGAGCCTGGGTGGCAGGTCGGCTCGTGTTTGAGGGTTGCTGACTTGAACGGCCAGGTCGAATCGGTCCACTAATGGAGGCAGAGCCCAGGGACAGCCAAGGTCAGTTGCCACCAGTACAAGTCAGCAAAATAGTTGGGGGTGCCCAGGGCACAGGATGACTTTGCAACAATTGCTATTAGAATCAAGGTAGGAATTCGATGAGACAAAATTGTACATATTTGTTATTCTAATGACAATGCAATCAGACATTCCAAACTGTATTTATTTAGTGACTCAAGGAGCAATGAACCGAAGAAGACGGTGAAAAACTTGTTGTCTTGAAAAAGGCACTGTTCTACAGAAAACCTTTTATGCTACATTATGAGTTCAAGGCTCTGTATCTTCATTCTGCAGCGGAAACACGAAGTGAAGTAACTTCAATTCGCACAAGTCAGCTCGGAAAGCTTCACACATTCCCCTTGGAATATGGAGTGTATGCTTTGCAGGAACAGATTCCTGCCTTTTGCAGCAATAGATGTACAAGCGTTTCAACGATGAGAATCGATCGGCAACATGTTTTCAAACATTAGCAAATGTACAAAGCTGCGAATATTGCATTTGGTATGGCAAACGCTCCCATCATGCACCCATGTTCCACCACATTTCCTGCGCCGATGTTCCATTGGCGAGTGCACATGCCCCCTCATCCTAATTCTGTCAATTAGTACAATGTGTGCTCAGTGGTCAGGTTTTGTATGAAACTAAAGGTTTCATTTTGAGTTTGGCGGGTGGGTTAATGCTTCACAAATGTGTCGGACATTCTGTTCACCTTTTACAAGTGCCATATAACATATGGCACTTGTAATAAGGCAGAAGGGATACCTGCCACTTTTGAAACGGAAAACCGCGTCTGCCAACTTCTAAATAAGGCACGGATATTTCACTTACTTGTGCAAAAGATCAGGGCGGGCGAATTCTTCAGCCTGACACAGTGCCTCAGCACTGGAGGAACAGCTCATACATTGGCTCCTCAAATGTGATGCTGTGTTAATTGAAATGTGCCCGTCCCTCATTGGCCGTAGCCCACTCTGTAACATTTCTGTGTGCGATATTTAGGGCGCAGAGACAACCAAAGTGCATCGCGTTACCCTGAAGCTATTTAGTTCCCTGACGCATTCTTTTCTGTGATAGCCATGTCCAGTGCTGCAGCCCAGGCGGTCTTTGAAGTGTTTTTATTGCGCCTAGTGTTATTCTCTGAAAATCTGCTCCAGTGTTTCTTTCATGAGCACTTTGGGCATTACCCTTTGATGCACTTCAAAAGAACAACTATGAAAGAGCAAATCTGGAAAAGAATACGTGCAGGCCTTTTTCATGCTGCGTGGGCTTTTGTTGAACTCAGTTTTCCAAGAAAGAAAAGATGTTCATAAACCCAGGGTGCAATGAAGAGTTTTTGGATCTCCATTTCCTAGAAATCATGACGTCCCATCCTCGATTTTCCCATCAGAAAATAATTCTCATGAAGCATCCGTAGGATGGCTGGTGGAAGGTTGGTCTACAGATCCTTTTTTACAGTTATTGTTGAAGGTGAATGACATGAATATGTGGAGATGAACATATGTAAAACAGCATCGCATGAGATTGTGTCCATTGAATGTGCTTTAAGCCATGGACCTTGTTACCAAGCTGAAACCTACATGTGAAATCTGTGACTCTGGGCTTATTCTGATAATGGTTGCACATGTATTGTATCCCTGTATTATTTGCTAAGAAAAATCCAAATAAACAGAATTTGACATAAAACAGTATCGCATTATGTTGCCGTTAATGGGGCCCTTTCTAGCTGATGTTGCCAACATGTGGTAGAGAGAGTGGCCTGATAGGTTTGCCTAAGGTGGCCTAGTCTGCTGACAAGTCATACATGATAAAGCTTTAAAAGCAACCCCAGCCTTAGTGATTAATCAATCATCACTCAGAAGCAAGTGATAGTGTGGCTTGCTTTGCAGCACACCACCGTGTAAATATCCTGGGCCAGTGGTTCTTCACCTTTCGATTTCCATGGACCCCCATTGAGTCAATACTGGAAGCCATTGACCCCGGCCTAAGCAATTTCTATAATGTGAACAGCAAATCAATCAATAGAAAAATACAGACACAAGAATTCATAAAATACAATTGTTGAAACATTTTATTTAATTCCCAAACAAATCTAAAAAAAAGATTTTATTTTATTTTATTGGGAATGTTGGAGCTTTTGTAAATTCAATTGAGGCCACCCATTGTCCATAGTAGGATCTGTTTAATGCACTTGCTCTGCTCCCATAAATCGATCCAAGGATTTTTAGCCTCCAATTTCAAATAACTTCACATTAACAGAATGTTTTATATTTTTCAGTTTTACATTTTGGTTATTTATTGAGACACACTTTATTAATCTGTTAATATTATTTAATTTTCTAAGCAGTCACAGGCCCCCTGAGTAGGCATCGCAAACCCCCAAGGGTCTCCGGACCTCAGGTTAGGTAACCACTCTTCCAAACAATGTGCCGTTCATGGACACAGTATCACTGACACAATTCTTCCTTTCCGCAGATACCTTCACGAGCACTCTGATGCCCCCGTTCCGGTCCTATATACAGGAGTAACCGGTAAGCTCCCTGTTAACCCCCAGCATCTTATTCCTACTCCGTCCGGAGCCTCAGTGCCTTGCATGTCTTTACCCTCACTGCTACTCCCCCGCGCAATTATCGCTTCCGTGATCGTTCGAGCTTTCCGGCATTAATAGCAGGTCACTTCATCTTGTACCTCACAGCCATGTATGTCTTTCACTGCAATTCCATCACATGCTGAATTGGCTTTGTGCTCAATATCATTGGATCTTCTTTGTGATTCCCACTGCTCTCAGTTTATTTTTCTATATCGTGTCACCCTTCGGAATTCTTGTCCCCCGCTTAACACCCGAATGTTTGTATACCAAAGAGCGATCATTAAATCAACTCACTGAATCAGACTTCAATCGATTTAACCTCTTCCGTGCTCATGACGTCTCCCGCCCGTCATGAGTCACGATGGGCGTGTGCGGACGACGTCCGGGAGACGTCATGACCACGCCCGCGATCGGAATGTCAGCACCACGGGAGCGCTGCGGCGGAATTTGCGCTGCAGCGAAGAGGTTACCCTAATTGTTTGTCGATATATTAGTATTTTTGAACCTTATTGACAAGTCACTCATTTCATGGATTTCATACCATTTCTATGTGCTACATCTTAACGCCCACGGACTAGCTTTACTGTAATTCGTGTAATCATGAAGGAACCCCCCTCCCCTAATTCTTTCATGTTTGAATTTTCCTCCCTTATTTCTTCCTCCCTAAATGTGTATTACCTAAGGTAAATTTAAGCACTATTGATACAGGCAATTATTTGTTGTCCTGATGATGATCCATGCACTTGCCATATGGATCAAAACGCCGTCGACACTTTGAAACACCTTATACGTCAAAAATTCTGTATTTGAAAAATGTAAAGGTGTTCGCTGCGATTTGTTAAAACAATTGGGATACTTCTGCAACAAATTATGACCTTTGCCTGAGCCCCCTTTTTGTGTTTTGTATTTTGTTGGTCTAGTAGGATACAGGCTTGTGTCCCACTTTATATATTTGTGTGTGCAACCATTCTTTTGAAATTGTTTAATAAGTAAATATTAGACCTCTGTCTAGCTGGAAAAGTCCAATCAATATAGTACCGACTGAGTCTTTATTTATTTGTTGCTTCATCATTTTCTAATCTAGGGATCACTGTTGTCTAAAATAAGCAAGTCCAGGAACACCTTCTCAATACTTTCCCTAATAAATCAACGTTGGATGTAGAATGAAAAGTATATCAACCTCCTACTTAACCTTGACCTTCCTCAATAAAGATTTACCACCTGATAAAACCAAATAATTAACACCAAACTCGTCCTTAACAGCTTAGCTCTGATTAATGCATCCATAGGACTGAATAATGCCTTAGACCCTCAAAAATACTGATTACCATCTTTTTAAGAAGCCTATTGCTGACCCGAGCAATTGATTTAATTACCTCCTTATAATCAAACAAAGACCACTCCCGAGTTAGATACTTGAGAGACAGGCAAATAAACTACCGTAGAAAGAAGTTGAGCCTGACAATATCCTCAGTAAACATCAGATTTGCCTTATATCTTCATGAAGTACTGAATCACTACCAACCAATATCTGCTAAGGCTTCCTCATATAAGGATCTAAGTGGCATATGTATCAAAAAACAGTTTTTCGAGTCCTTAATAGCGAATTTGTGAATCGCTATTAAGGACTCGCAAAATGAAATGTATGTAGGTTTCGCAATAAGAATTGCGATTCCTACATATTCCTTAATTACGGATCGCAAATTGCGATTCGCTATTACTGAATACCTTCCCATTCATTCCAATGGGCCTAGAGGCCCATAGGAATGAATGGGAAGACATTTGCAATTTGCGAGTACCCATTAGGTACTCACAAATTGCGAATGCAATTTCAAGGGTGCAAAGGTGTCAAAAGGACACCCTGTTGCACCCCTGAAATATGCATGTGTGCACATGTGATGCACATACATGCTCTAATGGCATGTATGTGCACCACATGGCACTTTGAAAAATTAACAAAAGTGCATTTTTCTAGGAAATCGCAAATTACCACCAACTTGAAGTTGGTGGTGATTTGCGATTCCTTAAGGGCAAATCACTAATTTCTGGTTCTTCCAGAATAGCATTTAAGGAATCGCAATTTGCAATTCCTTAAATGCATTACCAAAATAGGGAATCGCAAATATTGAGATTTCCTATTTTGCGATGGCCTTTTGGGATGATACAACCCAACAAGCTTTTTCCCATTCGCAAATGGGCCGATTCTGAGAATCGGCCCGTTTGTGAACAGGAATAAGGCTTGATACATATCCTCCTGAGATCCTGGACCTATTGGCAACATGAAATATACTGAACTTACAAGAGAGGGAGTTGACAATTGCGGTAGTAGAGGAATTGATTTATCCCTTCCTCAACCATCAAGTCCACATACTTATTGGCTCAGTTCATTCCATGACATTATGTCTGGATCAGGGGGACTTGCAGAGATCCTACATCATAACTGCTATTTAACAAGTATTGGTGCAACAACCTAGCTCATCAATTTCCAAATGTTTACATATGACATGCAGAATCATCTTAGAGTAAGGAAGGGATTAGGGACTCATATCAAATCGCTATCTCTGAGTGACTGTAGCACAACCACCAAAATATAATGGGTAGCAGTGGTGAGTCAAATGCTGAAGGTTGTGATAACAGACAACACCAACATCTTCCTTACTGACTGCTTATGGAGGATGATCAGAGCCAGTGTTCCAGTTGGTAAAGCCTAAAATGAGGGCATCTTGGTAAACGCAGAGCTTCTTGTATTCCTCAGGTGAATGTGGTGTGCGAAGACATGGAGAGTAGTATGGAAATTCATAGAAATCAAAATAATGGAAACCCATTTTTGAGAACACAAGTAACTAAAATGTCATTTAGTAGAAAATAAAATAGTAGAAATACAGTTCGGTCATAAGCAATTGAAATTACCTCCCATGACAATTTGAATGAATGAATGAATGAAGTTTATTTGCATAAGTTAACTTAAAACTATTACAATACAAAATAAAAAAAATACAAAATTCTTCTACAATATATAACAATAACATTTGATAAAATACGATTCTTAAGTGCCTTCAAGTGTCTCAAGACTTATTTTAAAATTTTAGTTTGGCCTTTGCACTGTGGCCCATCTTGTGAGAGAGTATTGCCACCCAGAAAGATTGGGGCTCCAGGACTGCATTTATTACTGTTCCTCTCGTTTTGAGCTATTTCTTATGTAAAGTGCTAAAGCTTTGCTAATTCATGACCTGGTGTGCCAGATTTGTGTCTGATTACGTGCAACTGTTATGAGCCATTTGTAGACACAGAGTAGTGGTCTCATAGTTTCTTTTGACCAATCGCTGGGGCCAATCCCCAGAGGAGGAGTGCGCCAGTCTCTTTCTTCTGTTGGCCCGGGACCTCGGACACCATACTTTGCTGATTGTTGACCGCAGAACCTATTTGATGCGAATGAGTATATTGCAGTTTTCAGTAACGTGGAAGGGAGCTTTAGGCTTGGTTGCTGCTTCATTGGCTTGATACGTTCTCTTTCAGGGTCCTTTGTTTGAAGTAATCCGGGATCAGAGTTTGGACTGTTTGAGGGCAGGGTGCCGTTGCAGGGCGGGGATAGATGGCTACTCTGATAGTTTGTACAAATCTTTCCCAACGGGCGTAGATGTTGGGTTCTCTTTGTGTGAGACATACAGCAGAGTCCTCGAGGCAGGTGTTTGCTTTTTTACTTAGACATAATTTTCTGAGGAGGATTCTCCTTTCGGTTGCTAGGGCCAGGCGGCAGCACAAGAGGTGTAGCCAAGACTCTCGTTTATATTTATGCCCCTCCTATGTTTTGGTTTGCCCACTCTTGGCTGAAGTCCAGTGCTGGGGCCAGCGGTGAGGGCCATGCCACTCCGGAGGGAGCGGATGCGGCAGCTGCAAGGGGTGAGCTAGCAGCAGTGGCGGGCGGTGATAAATCATATTCCTTAAGGCTGGGCGGAGCTGGCAGAGCGGCACTATGCGGAGGTCCACAGAGTTGGTGACAAACTCCGTGGAACTCTGCTCCGCCACCCGCCTCCACCCCCATATTAAAAATGAATTAAAACTACAATAACAAGTACATTAAAAAGACTTATCTTCACTGTGGCATCCCCGGGCTGCCGTCCTCCTCTTGCTCACGTCTCATGGTGATCTCGCAAGGAATGCGCATGCGCGGGCGAAGCGCATGCACAGATCAATCTTAGACGGAAGGAAAAGGAGGACGGCAGCCCGGGGACGCCGCAGTGAAGGTAAGTCTTTTTTATTTACTTGTTATTGTAGTTTTAATCTATTTTTAATATGGGGGGAGGCAGGCAGCAGGCCAACTCTGCTCTGCCATGGAGTGTGCAGAGTTTTGCCTACTCTGCGTTCTCCGCGGAACGCGGAGTAGGCAAAACTTCACACACTCCGTGGGCGGAGCAGAGCTCTCCGCCCGCGGTTAATATTCCTTACTTATTGAGAATGATGAATACACTCTCTGAAAGGGTGTACACTCAGTAGTACACTGTACTTCTGCTGCGACTAAGTTGTTGTGAACACTGAACATTTGAAGAAGATACCCTTTACTTAACATTAACATTAGCATTAGCGGCGGGGGTTGAGTAACTAATTGCCTATTCAATTCTAGCTTCAACTCAGCAGAGACAGTTTTATGACGAATACAAGAGTCAGACAACATGTATGACTGGCAGAGAAGGATGGGTGGGTGAAGGAAGGGGCCACGGGATGCATATAGGTGGTGATTGAAGATGATAGGATGCATGGGTAGTTGAAGGATGGGTGAAAGGTGAAAGAGAAAGCAGAAAGGATGCCTGCCTGGGTCAGTGAAACTGTATGGGTGAAAGGAATCCTCCAGGGGTTTGAGGGGTCAAACTCTAAGGCAAGCAAGGACGCATGGGTTGTGGTTGGTTATATCTATGACAAATGTATGTTGTCGGTGAAAGCCAGTTTATGATAGCCATGTTTGGATAGATGGATGCCCCCTGGATGGTATCATAGATAGTAGGTGAAAACAGAGTCAGACTGGATGAAGAGAATGTAAAATAAAATTAAACTGTGCCAGAGTACCAAAGCCAAGGGTGAAGAATAAAATAATAATGCTTGAAGAGCAATGCACTGATAAATAAAAAAAAGCCCTGGGAAGAACAATGACTGTTTTTTTTTTTTTTTGCAAGGTATTTGATTCAAAGGTATGAGGTTGTACTTACATTTCAGAATGGAATACTCCCTTGACTCACAGTAGTTTGCAAGCACAATATATATATTGTGCATGACTATTAAGTACCCTACCCACCCATCATTAATCGCCTTCCTCCGATTCCAAGGCCCACTTCCGCTCCAGTCCCTACCCAAGTAATTTTTGACTGTCAGCCATGGGCGGCCTATCGGCTGCATGGTAAATACTAGTACTTACTAATCACTCAGAATGTCATCATCATCAGTGAGTGACATGATGTTGTGCTGCCGTATATCATCATTCATAAGCATGCCATCATCATCATGTGCCTTATTGCAGTAGTCAGGGTGAAAGTGAAATTGTCTGAGCATTTGCCATTGATTTAAAAGAGTATAGCCGTAATGGAAAAATATATAATTGTGTGGTACAGCTGCCCCACATGCAGACAGTAGTAAAGTAACATGAGTCTGCGCAACACGAGTCTGTCTGTCTAGGGCACAAGATGACTGGGCTGGCATGCCTACAAGATTAATTGTGCTAAACAAGAAAGAGAAGAAGAATACTTCTACTCTACTCCATAGTGCCTGAAAGTCTGATCATCACATCCAAATCTTAGGGGCAGAAGAAGTGAGGAGGATAGTACCACAACTTCTAGTGCTACTGTGCCACTATAATTTTTATGTGTGTAATTTTGTGTTACTGTTTTGCTAAGAGTATTGGTTACAATTGTCTTTTTTTTCTTTCTTGATATAGCTACTTGTTCCCAACCCATCAGGCAGGAGTTAGCGGCCGGGGCAGGGCAAAGGAAGCTGGAGGCCATCCGGGATGAATATCGCCAGCTGGTTGCCCTGGTGGAGGAGGTGGCAGCTGCAACTTCCTCCAATGCCCCGGGCCCCAGCCAGGCCCCCCACGTGCCTCCAGTAGTACGGCACCATGCTCTGGCAGCCGTCCGCCGCCCATCATCATCACATTCATCATCATCCACTGCTGCCCAACCCTGTCCTGGAGCGAACTAGCTGACACCCCCACCGCTAGACCTCAGTCTTCCACCCTTGCCCCTTTTAAAATCTTTTTTTGGTAGGTGGGATGTTGAGTGTTGGGGAAACTTGGGGTATACTTTTCTTGAACTTTGACGTGGACATTGACAATCCTGGATGGACATTTATTTAATTTACTGGACATTGGTTGGGGTAAGGGAGAGGGGTGGGCCAGGTGTTGTGGGTTTTTCTTCTTCTAGTTTATATTTTTTAGGGTAATACATTATTTATAGTTTTACAATACATATGATGCAAATCTTTTCTGGGGAGTATTCTTTTACATCACCTTGTTTGTTTCCTCCTACTGCTGCATGGCCGCAGACAGTTTTTGAAATCTGCCAATAGTGTAACACACCGACAGATAGATGCAGTACCCTCACGTGTCCTACTACTGTCAGTCGGTCCTCCTAGTCAATGCCTTCCGCAACTAAAACCCCTTTGTAGTATGTACTCAGAAAGAGCTGAGACAAGGGGCAGCGATAAGGATAAGAACAGTAAGCGGAAACCGGGGCTCATGCAGAGCCTTTCATTGCCATTTATCATCAGCGCTGCAATTTATATTTAAATAAAGGACTTCATCTCCCATAATGCTACGCCTATCATTCAGAGTTGCATATTTAGGCAGGCGATTATGCGCATATATAATTGGCAGGTGGAGCCATTTCAGCGCTGTTGGCTGCTCTCCATTGACAAAGAGGGAAACTTGAAACGCGTTTGGTCTGTGGCCACATGGAATACTTGCTGGTTCTCTCACTGTTCATACCTGTGATTAAGCTTTGGGGAAGCTCTTGGCTGGTCGAGTGCGGTTCGCCTGAGGGACACTCCCCACTGAACCTGATATATATATATATATATATATATATATATATATATATATATATATATATATATATATATATATATATATATTCACTTAAAAAACCATAGGTTTCACACATGTTATAGTTAGGTGGATATTTCACTCGTAAAAAAACAATGAAATTCCCCCGTTATAGTTAGTTCAGATAACTATAACTCGCGCGCCCGCAATCCACTGTTCATGACGTCACATATTACATCACTCATGACATGGTCAGTGGCATCACTCATGACATCACTGATGACATCATCCTTGTGATAGAGTGGCGGTCGCGCGAGTTATAGTTATCTGAACTAACTATAACGGGGGAATTTCATTGTTTTTTTACGAGTGAAATATCCACCTAACTATAACATGTGTGAAACCTATGGTTTTTTAAGTGAATTTGCAAGGTTTTTTAAATGCTAATTCCTAACTATAACATGTGTGAAACCTATGGTTTTTTCAGTGAATTTGTATGTTTTTTTAATGCTAATTTATTTATGTATTATTATTTTTTTATATATTTATTTTACAATAAACTACGTATTAAAAATAATTTAAATTTTTTTTTGGTTTTTCACAGTGCGTGCACGGTGCTCGCACCCCCGCGATTAAAAAAATGTAAAAAATTTTTTTTTTTTTGCCTTCGGGGTCCTTCAGGGACCCCCTGACAAAGGCTAGGGGGTCAGGAACTCTCTACCCTGCCCCCTTTTCACGTTCGCCACCTTCCTTTTTCACACTTGCACTGAAAACAAACAAAATGGCGGGCGACACTTCCTGATTTCGACCGATTCGAACGTTGACTAACATGTAACCACCAATCAGAATTACGCTCGCGCACGTTAGGGTGCGCGCACCCTGCGCGCGTATAGATATTGATATGCTTTTAAATGCTATTTTCTCAGGAAATACTGAACAGATTTACACAAGACCAGCAAAAGGCACTTCCTTGACCTTATGGCTATCTCTCTGCCAAATTTCAAGTAATTCTGTTCCGCCGTTCGGGCTGTAGCTGCGTCTAAAGGTCCTATAGAAAAATGCATGGGGAAAACGCATTGTGGGACCCCCCTTTTTTCTCGGCCCCCGCTTGACGAATCACCCCGAGACTTTCAGGGTAGGAGCTGAACGGAGCGCCCCATTAGTTTTGAAAATTTCGCGAGGATTCGTCAACCGGCGCCAAAGTTATTCAAAATAGAATTTTGAGATTTCCTATGGAAACACGGTCCTAACTATAACTATCTACTGGCGACCGCCAGTAGATAACATATATATATATATATATATGTATATATATGTATATATATATATATATATCAACAACGCCGGTCCCGATAAAGACGAAGACTGTCTGTGGGGCGGTCCGTGTCGGGGTAATCGGAAACCCCAATTATGCAGCTCGATACACTCCTTCTCCAGAAAGTATACACGGACACCAGGGAGATTTGCAGTTTCAAATCGGTTTTAATGAACTGCACTCGCTACGCGTTTCAGCTTTCGCCTTGTTCACGTGAACAAGGCGAAAGCTGAAACGCGTAGCGAGTGCAGTTCATTAAAACCGATTTGAAACTGCAAATCTCCCTGGTGTCCGTGTATACTTTCTGGAGAAGGAGTGTATCGAGCTGCATATATATATATATATATATATATTGTCAACTAAGTATACAGAGGCACCCACTGTGTTCGGCTGTCTGGGTGAAGCTGTTGATGGGAATTGTTTGGCATGCTTGGACCGACGATGTCGGAGCCTGCCGACCTGGAAGGACGTGGACTATACAAGTCTGTGGTGGTGCCCCAGCCATGTGAGGGACACCTGCAGGAACTCCGTTGATTAAAATCAGCAGCAGGCGAGGGAGATGTGCACAGCATTTAACTGGGTGAAAAGGAGTGAACATTAGGTTGTTTAAGGGAGTAAATGTTGTGCGAAATTCAATAATGATTTATGGCACTGATGAAGGCACTACGCCGAAACGCATTTGCTAGACTAAATCATTTGAATGACCCAGTGAGTGCTCCGAATTTTTTTAGTTGTTGTGTGACAAAATGAACTCACCTCTCGTCTATGGAGGCACCCGCTGTGTGTTCGGCTGCCTAGGTGAAGCTATTGATGGGAATTGTTTGGCATGCTTGAACCGCCGCTGTCGGAGCCGGCCGACCTGGAAAGACATGGACTATACAATTCTGTGGTGCCCCAGCCATGTGAGGGGCGCCTGCAGGAACTCCGTCGATTAAAATCAGCAGCAGGCGACGGAGACGTGCACAGCATTTAACCGGGTGAAAAGTGGATGCCCGCTTGAGAAGACAAAACAAAAACCGCAATGAAAAGTGGCTGTAATGCTATACAGAATCAACAGAGCACTGATCAAATCCATCATTGATGCTGCATTATGGGAGATTGAGGCCCCTCTCATTTGATATTCATGCCGACGCGGAAAACATTTGCCGTTTCCTGATTGGTTGCAGCCCTACCAATGGAGTGAACATTAGGTTGTTTAAAGGACTAAATGTTGTGCAAATTCAATAATGGTTTATGGCACTGATGAAGGCACTACGCCAAAACGCATTTGCAAGACTAAATCATTTGAATGACTCAGTGAGTGCTCCGAATTTTTGTAGTTGTTGTGTGACAAGACAAACTCACCTCTCATCTACGGAGGCACCCGCTGTGTGTTCGGCTGCCTGGGTGAAGCTGTTGATGGGAATTGTTTGGTATGCTTGAACCACCGCTGTCGGAGCCTGCCGACCTGGAAGGACGTGGACTATACAAGTCTGTGGTGTCCCAGCCATGTGAGGGACACCTGCAGGAACTCCGTTGATTAAAATCAGCGGCAGGCGAGGGAGACGGGCACAGCATTTAACTGGGTGAAAAGGAGTGAACATTAGGTTGTTTAAAGGACTAAATGTGCGAAATTCAATAATTATTTATGGCACTGATGAAGGCGCTATGCTGAAAATGCGGTTGCAAAACTAAATCATATGAAGGACCCCGTGAGTGCTCTGAATTTTTGTAGTTGTTGTGTGACAAGACAAACTCACCTCTCATCAATGGAGGCACCCACTGTGTGTTCGGCTGACCGGGTGAAGCTGCTGATGGGATATATATATATATATATCCCACAGCAAAGTGAAGCGCAGTCGCCTTACCCGAGTCTCTGATTACGGCGGTCCACTGCATGGTGGCATATCCCAAACATACACCAACACCGTATTCCTTTTCTCCCATAAACAGCATGCCGTGGACAACAAATGTTGCAAAGCGGTATTTATTTAAAGCTTGACAAACACCCTGCGCGTTTCGGAGCTTAACGCCCCTTGATCACAAGTAACTGTTTCAGTTTCAACTATGATTTAAAGAAACAGCCATGTGACCCAAACAATGTGAAAATGGAAAAAATACTTTCAAATTCATTGGAGTTACTTCACTCAATGAAAATTCAATATCATATGATTGCATTTCATATATCGTAAAAACTTTCAGTACAGACTTGTGACATAACAATTCATATTATACAAGTGTATATAATCCTGATAATGCATTGAAACAGAATGTTGTTAGTTGGGCTGTGAGATTTTAAATAAACGTTATTGTTACCTTATCCCCGATGCACACAGTGGTGCATGGACAGGCAATCTAGTTTTAACACAGACATAGCATTGTATATGCAAATGCAATCGTGTCATTGAAAGGGGTTCACACGTAATCGTGTGTTTCTAGAGATATCAAGTTGGCTCAAACAACGAAGCACTAAATAGCGTGTTTCACAAAGTATTACCATCTTGCTTGCATATTGACGAATTGGAACAATCTGGTAGTCTTAGGTAGACAGACATACCGACTAGTATTGGCGCACCATTCTATTTCTAATGGTATAAATTATAGATACGTGACAAGGATTCATCCCAAGTGGGCAGACTCTCAATTGTGAGTCCGCGAGTTACGCCCATGTTGGCATATGATGGTTAAATCTCAGGACACGCCAATGATATTGCTCATGTCATGCGACACATGTTACAAAAGTATAAATGCCCCAGTGGGCACTCACCGAATTCTAAGGCCGTGAATGTGGCCCAATTGGGCATTGGAGGAATAATTCTATGGCAGAAAACTACTGTTCCTCATATCATGGGACAGATATTATAGCTCAATTGCCTTCTTGTCACTGCAATCTTACATGCTGACTGTAACAAAACATAAAAAAGACAAAATTACTCAAAATGTATATATACATGTGGTCATCCAGACATATAACACAGTGAACTAAACAAACTTAGATGTGAGGTAAAAATGGAAACGCAGCAAGTTATTCTAAGTGGAAACTATAAAACTATTCTAAAAAACTTAAAAAAATATCGAACATTGTTCATCATTTACTTTCAAATTCAAGATGTAAGTAGATTTTGTTCATTCATTACTTCCATATTTCGAATGCATTTTCTCTTAACAAACCAGATAACAATTTTTTAAGTGACAGAGATCACTTTGAAAGATACTGATGCAAATTTAACCTAGGTGGACTGATAATTCTTCATCACATTTATGACCTACCCGTGCCAGTGTCTGATATTGAATTATTAATATCGACTCAAGGCGCCTTAAGTCTTGCACACGGTTCCCTCCCCGTTCAGGTACCCCAATCGTATCTAACACACAGAAAGTCAATAAATTGCCATTCTGATTGTCGTGTGTTTTAAAGTGCCTCGCTATCGGGTACTGCTTGTTTCCATTTTGATAGCAAGGAGGTGTTCCAAAATACGGTTTTTTGCTTTATGTATCGTGCTACCAATGTACGATTTTTCACATGGGCAACTTAGGGCATATATAACATGGTCTGTATTATACACTCTGAACTTACATGCTTTGCAGTTACCGCAGGTGTAAAAACCTTGCATGCCTGATGTCTGTTATTGGTGATACTAGGGCTCTACAAAGAGTATCTTTAAGAGATTTGGGGGCATATTTACTAGGGCCATATCTCCACTTTTTGGGCTTTTAAAGCCACAAAAGCGGAGCTAAAAATATTATCCTATATACAAGAGGGTGGTAACATGCATTAGCACATGTTAGCACCCTTTTTTCCGAAGATTCGCTTTGCATCTCTAATGAGATGCAAAGTGGGCGTCACTGGGCAGTACAACCTTGTAAATATCGCTGATTTGCACAACGCGATATTTACAACCAGCGAAAACCAGCGATGTTCCCTGCAAAACGGCGATTACCCCGCTATCGCTGGAATTCATATCACCATTGCGCTATGCGTTGTAAATACAGCGCAATCATGGCGATGAATTCCAGTGATAGACGGTGATAAATATAAAAGCCCTAAGCGCGCTTTGCAATATTTATCACCGTCTGTTGTAAATATGCCCCTTGGCTTTTCTGTATGTAATCTGTGGTAAAGATTCAATTCTCATCACTACATCTCTATCTCTTTTTAACACCTGCCAGAACTTCTCTAGACCCCGTCTTACTTGTCTCGCTTGTCTAGGAAATGTGGTGATAAACCTGATCTTTTGCATTGCCGAATAAACGACAATTGTGGGATCACTTGTGGAAATCATTAAAACAATAGAAGAATAAATGGTGGGAAGTGAAAACACTTCAAAAATGTAGCGATGAGTATTGAATATTTCCCAGAGATTACATAAAGAAAAGCCAATTCTCTTAAAGATACTCTTTGTAGATCCCCAGTATCACCAATAACAAAGACATCAGGCATACAAGGTTTTTACACCTGTGGTAACTGCAAAGTGTGTAAGTTCAGCAGGAACTGTAAATTGTCCCCTGATCGCAGACCATATAAAATTATAAAACATATTTTGTGTAATACAGACCACGTTGTATACGCCCTAAGTTGCCCATGTGAAAAATTGTACATTGCTAGCATGATACATAAAGCAAAAAAGTGTTTTTTGGAACACCTACGTGCTATCAAAAATGGAGACAAGCAGTACCCGATAGCAAGGCACTTTAAAACACACCACAATCAGAATAACAATGTATTGACTTTCTGTGTGTTAGATACGATTGGTGTACCTGAATGGGGAGGGAACCGTGTGCAAGACCAAAGGCGCATTGAGTCGAGATTAGCTGAACTAACTATAACGGGGGAATTTCATTGGTTTTTTACGAGTGAAATGTCCAGCTAACTATAACATGTGTGAAACCTTTGGTTTTTTCATTGAATTTCTAAGATTTTTTAAATGCTAATTCCTAACTATAACGTGTGAAACCCATGGTTTTTTCAGTGAATTTGCAAGGTTTTTTAAATGCTAATTCCTAACTATAACGTGTGTGAAACCCATGGTTTTTTCAGTGAATTTGCAAGGTTTTTTAAATGCTAATTCTTTTTTTTTTTTTTCAATTTTTTTAACATATTTTTATTTTAATTTTCTATCCTTTTTTAAAGACTATGGTTACATTTTCAAAATTCTACAATATATTTTTTTTTTTTACCATTTTTTTAAACTAAACAGGTAAGATTTATTAGTATAACATAGTGGGTTTTTTTTCCCCTTTTTTTTTTTTTTTATTATTTTTTTAACGTGCGCGTACGGTAAGCGCACGTCTTGCGTACATTACGTTAGATTTCTACGCTGTTTGCGTTCATTTACGCAATTTGCGTAGACGTACGTCACGCGCGCGCAGCGCGTAACGCGTACGCTGCACGCGCATGATACGCGGAAGTGAAGGGGCGTGCCTGTTTTGCGCATGCGCGGGTGCGCGTGTCTTTTTTACGCGCATTCGTACTTTTACCGTAAGCGCTCCGTAAGCGTAACGTACGCGCACGGTGGGTCATGTGATCATGAAACACAACTTTTGATTGGTGGAAACTACTTTCAGTTCTAGAACTGTCCTACACCACACCCATTCCCCTCATTTCTGCTTGGGATCCCTTAGGAGAAGGAGCTGAGTTGTCTTTGTGATACGATGGCAGAACAGCAGAACTCTTCTGAGAGTGAGGCTAGCAGCACTACCTTGAGGCAGAGAAGGAGGAAACAAAAGAGCTCTTTCATATGGGAGTATTTTTCTTTTCCAGAGGGCAAGAAAAAGGTAAATGCACCCTTAGTGACTTGTAAGCTTTGTGGCCGTGTACTTTCAAGAGGGAATCCCAACAAGAAGTATTCCTTCGGGAATCACACCATGTTGAGACACCTTCAAGATGTACACGGTAGGACATTTGCTCGACATACTGAAGGTAACCCTTCAGTAAGTCAACCAAGCACATCCACAGCAGCTCAGCCTGGTCCATCATCTGCAGGGCCGAGTCCATCTTCGGCAGGTCCGCTGAGCCCTTCATCTCTGGGGGGAGCATCTCCTTTTTCTCGTCCTCTGGAAATCAACCATCGGTTTGCGAGGGTTTTAGTTCGGTGCGCCACTTGTCATGATCTAATTGCTCATAGGGAGACCAGTGTTGCCCTAGTGAACAATTTAATAGATCAGCACATTTGTCGTAACGACTAATATTCCCATTCTTTCTTTCCTCTGTCCCTGCATGAACACAACGGCTCTTTTAAGAGCCAACCTTACCTTTCAACTTTTTTTTATATATTTTTTTAAACTTTTTTTTATTTTATTTTTACCGTACGCGTAATTTTTTTTTTTTTTTTTTTTTAAACACTAAAAATCAATTATCACATTACAAGGTCCTTGAGAGACTACAATGAAAAACTGAAAATGTGATTGTGGAGAAGTGGAAAAAAGGGACCATGAAATTTTTGACTTACCATACCCACTCAAAAAATTATTTATTAATTTAAATTTATTTTTAATTGCTTTAAAAATGGTTCAAGTTTTCGAAAATGTTCTATCTCAATCTGAAAAAAAAGAAAAAAGTATTAATATTTAATAAAACATTTTATAATACAGTACACATATTTACATATTTTTCCCAAAAAAATTTTGCCTTTTTTTTGCTGTTTTCAGAATATATTGCATTTCACTATAAATTGTGAAAGCAATTGCATTCATCATTTAACAGCGGGCAAAAAAAAAATAACAATCTCAAAGAATGTTTTAAAAAAGCCCAGAATCTCTTTTTACTTAAACATAACATTATAGAAATGCATAATATTCTTAAAAAATATCATCTAATATCAATACTTATTTCTTTAAAATACCGTCTGACAATTTTTTTTCAGAAGTATAATCACAAAAATATATCTCAAATAACTCCACAATACATCTGGTTCCATTTCCTTTAGGCCAAATAGTAATTTTAAAATTCTTTTTTGATTAAATTTCCAATGTTAATCCAATAAAATTCTAAAGTTTAATTTGTACAGATCTCACCGATTCTCTGTAACATTTTGGTTCCCGAAAGATTAATTAATAATTAAATAAGTCCACAATACAATTGTTTACCTTTCCTCATGGCCAAATAGTAATTTTAAAAATCTTTTTTGAATAAATTTCCAATGGCAATCCAATAACATTCCAAAATTTAAATTGTGCAGATGTTACCTTTTTTGTCTAAATTTTTGGTTTTCCAAAGTTTCATTAAAAATTTAAAAAGTCCACATTACAATTGGTTACCTTTCCATTAGGCCAAATGATAATTTGTAAAATCATTTTTTTTGAAAATTCCAAAGGTAATCCAATAAAATGGTAAAATTGTTTTGTACAGATCTTGCCAAGTCTCTCTAAAATTTAGGTTTCAGGAAGATTAGATAGGAATTTGCTAAATCAAAAGGCAAACGTTGCTTGAAAATCAATTGGGAATCATTACACATTGTCCAGCCTTTTTTACATTTTAGATAAACTGTGTAATGTCCAGAAGTAACAGTAGGTCCTTCATGGAAAATTATTGCAACTCTTACAAAAGTTTTTCCTGAAATTGATAATTGCTGTCCTGTAAACTTCTTTATTAAAGTATCCAATTTTGAACCATCAGCTTTACATCGTTGCATCATTAAAATTATATACTGTCCGTATTCCTTTAAAATTAACGTTGAAAACATTTCAGATTGACACTCACCGCATTCCATGCTATGATTAGCATCTTTAACTAATTTAGCAAAAGTGACTGTTTTACTTTCTGGCAATGTTAAATAAATAAACCTTTCAGAATCAACATTAGAGCCACATGTATTGTAACAGTTTTCACAACTATGTTCCCATTTATAAGAGACACCAAATATATTTTCAATGGGAACCCCTTCTTCTTCCAGTACCTGAAGAAAAAACATCAAGAATTCCTGTGCGTCTTGCTGTACATTTTGAGAAAACTGTGTTCGTCCTGAACATACATCTAAAAGTTTTCTAATTTCAGTAGCACTTTCTATTTGAGTTTTATCATTACTCAGCTTTTAAAAAAGGAGACTCAACTCAGAACAGAATCTTTTTCTCTGATTTACTATTATCTGCTCTTGCACACTTTCCAGATAAAATGCAACATTCAGCACTACATTAGCGTAGCAGTTGACACCAGAGCTATTTTCAAAATGACATCCTACAACCTCTTCTTCATTTTCCTTTTTCTTTTTGCTCGCAATTACATCACTCCTCTTTTTTTTCCTCCTCTCTACATCTTCATTACAGATATTCTCATTTCTCCTTTTACGAGAAACTACACGTTTCTCCAACACAGGATACTGACCTAAATGAGGAGCATAGGTTCTTCTTAATCTATGATACTCCTTTACACAATTTGTATCAGCACTAACTTTTGAGTCATCAAAGTCTATCATGAATAAACCAGATAATGTTTTCACTCGTGACAAAGCTACATAAGCCATACCTTCTTTGAACACAGTTGAACCAATGTTCACAAAAGCACAATCTACAGTCAATCCTTGAGATTTGTGAATAGTTACAGCATATGCTAGAGAAAACGGAAACTGCTTCCTACGTACATATAAGTCTTTCACAAGCATGAAACGAACTGAACAACGACAAATATCTTTAACTTCTTCTATCTGATCAAATTTTATTTTTAAACATTCAATTCCATCTTTTTTCTGATAATTAATAAAACCCACAACTCTTCCCATAGCTCCATTAACTAAACCTTTTTCAACATCCAAATTTCTCCTTAAAAATACTCTACAGTTCATGCAAACATATAGATTTTTTTCTAATCCAGCTGTTTTGGAAATGTTCTTCTCTAGTGAATCCAATTTATTTTTCAGTGTGCCTGTTAATGTGATAGTAATTCTTCCATCCTCAATTTTGTCCACTGCTTCCAATTTCCTGATATCTTCCTTTTCCAATTTTAAAAGCTCCTCATTGAATATTGAGCATTCACGTAGAGTTGGCATTAAGCAGATGACACTTTTCTTTTCTGCAATGTTCTTGTATATCTTCTCTGCAACTATTTCTTCCTTTGGAAATAAATTATGTAGCAGCCGACTCTGTAATACTTTTTTGCCAACTTCTGTGAGTAGTCCAATCCTGATATCTTTCAGAATACTTCCATATTCTTCATCGTTTGCTTGCCTCATATTAGTAGTAAGTTCCTTGTACTCAAAGAAGGACCAAATATTTGCATTACCGATGCTTCCCAATGACTTCTTTGTGTCTTCATGTGTCACAGTATTAAACACTGGTTGTCCTTTAACTGGAGTAAGTTGTAGAAGATCCCCAAAAACTATGACATGTTTTCCACCAAATAACACGTCATAGTCTGTCCTTAGAATTTGCTGCATTCTTAAATGCACAAAGGCAAGCATTTAGTTTGATACCATGCTCACCTCATCAATAATGAGAACTTGCATCTTCTTCAATACTCTTGAAACTTCCAAGCATGCTTCTCCAGTTAGCTTGTTGTATTGTATGTTGTTCTCATGCTCCACTGGTAACATTAGCAAACGATGTAAGGTGATTCCTTTTATGTTATATGCTGCTAACCCAGTTGGAACAGTAACCACACAAGACAAAGTAGAATCCGTTTTTTGCTGTAGGTAGCTTCTGATGACTTTTATTAGGAAACTTTTTCCAGTTCCAGCTTGTCCGCTTACATACATCCTGATTGGATGAAATGATGTGCATGAGCACTCTTTTTTTTCATGTAGAAATCCGTGATCACTTTTGTTTCTGATCTCTTCATAAATTTGTTGCTGCTCTTCATTCAGTTGTCTTTCCAAATTTTGTAAGTCTATAAATTCTTCTTGAGCTTGACTCATAGCCGTTTCCACTTCATTCATGGCTATTGATGCTTCATTTTCAACGATTGGTGTCCTAGGGGATCTTGACTGAGTGTTCCTGAACTTTGGCTGTCTTGAGAACTGTCTCTAGCTACTTCTGCTGCAATTGTAGTTTCCTGTTCAATTTCTTCATTTAACATTTGCAGATAAGTTGTGAATGTTCTGCATTGTATGCTGTCTTTGCAAGCATTAAATGAATCTTCATAGCTTTGAAATTCTCCCAGTAGTTCATCCTCTGTACGCCATGGTTTAAACAGCTGTAAAAGAGCCAAGTATTAAAATTCCTTTTTGTCAGTAGTGTCGCAACTCAGCTTCCTGTGATTTATCAAACTTTCTTTTGTTTGCTTCACCAAACATCCTTCCTCACCAATGACTTTATATTTTCCATTGTTGATGTCTTCTGCGGCTTTCCGTGAATAAATGTAGTTCTGCAGCACTTCATAGAGACACATGTTCTCCAGATGATGACTTCTCTTGGGATAATATGTGTCCAACATGTTTGATTTCAAAATATCTGTACTTTCTGGGTCATTCTCGGCCAAATATTCAATTTCTCCAACAGATTTCAGTACCCGATTTCTCATTGCTGCAAGGCCTAAACTTGCCCAAATTATTCTTCTTGATTTCGAGTAGAGACTTGCAGAAGATAACCTATCTGAACATTCGTAGGATCCAATTTCTCGATGCGATAACATCTTTAAACTGAAACTGTACAGCTTCTTACTGACAGTCTTCTCGTGAGAAATCTCTTCCCACATTTCTTTCAATTCAGTTTTTTCAGATTTAGTAATGTAAGACGTTACATATCGAGCAACAGCACTGGAATTGTCAGCTACATACTGTATATCCATGTTAGCATTCCACATGGATAAAATGACTGGGTTGTAGTCATTTATATTTTTTGATTCTTCTTTTCTTTTTAGGTTGTAGGTATTCTTAGGTGATTTTCTTGTGATAGTATGTCTCACAGATGACATAAAACTGTTTACTCTTCCATTTGAAAGAACAGGTCTAGGAAATCCAAATAGACATTTAGTGTAGTATTTATCTTTGCTCTTGTATTTCCGTCGACAGTATTTTCCACACCGATGACTTTGGAAACGTAAAACTTGCTCCTTTAACTTTTTCTCTTCTATGCTTTTTGGTATAGCACATGTTGCATATTCTTCAATGTAAGATAACACTGCTTCATCAGTATCTGTTCCAAACTTTGGGGCATCCTTGATCCACAACAGCATATGAATATGAGGAGCACCTCTTGCCTGGTACTCTTTTCTCCAAAAGAAATCCACTACTTCTCCAAGGGGTGGATTTTTTTTTATTGCAGATGAAGGACATCATAGCCTCAAATCTATGATTGAAATATCTGCAAACATTAACCGGATCCAATGAGCACAGTTCTCCTGCTGTCTTGTATTCGATGTTTTTAATGTTTGAATTTGCCTCTCGTAGAAAATCCAGTAAATCATCCCAAGCGTACTCAGCACAGCTTAGGGTAAGGAACCATGTTGGTGTTCCTAAATTCCATAACATGCATTTTAATTCACCATGGCGTCGGTACCAATATTCATTTGTCCCACGCTGACAAGCCATCAGATTGATCAGTTGTGTTTCCAAATGATCATCTCGGTGCTGCACTTTCTCCATAAAATCCTTAGCAGACACATTTTGTAAATGTACTCCACTTTTTAAAATGTGATTTACTGCATAAGATAGTGCAGACAAGTCGCTTTCAAATAAAAGATGGAACAAATAAGGAATACTTTGTCGAAATCTGGGATCTTCTGCATATAGGTGCCGATCACGATCCGGCAAAAACCGGGTACGAACCGTCGGACGGAGCACAATCTCCGCCCGACGCGTACCCGGTCGTCAATTTTTACAAACAAGGAATTACGATTCGCACGGGTACACCATTACCGTACGAATCGTAAAAAAGCCCGACCGAACAAAAAAACACCTACCAATGCGATCCGGGAAAGCGCCGACCTGACGTCGGGACGCTCGCAGCCAGCCATTCACGACCCAGGAATCACGATTCGCACCGACGTCACCCCGCACGGTGAATATTTTGCGGCAGCCAAAAACTGCCGGGAAATCAGGACGACGCGAACAAGGACCACCAGTACGCGACGGACAGACGACGACGCGAACAAGGAGGACCAGTACGTGACGGACACACAGGACGACGCCACCAAGGAGGACCCGTACGCGACAGGACGACGCGATCAAGGAGGACCCGTACGCGACAGGACGACACGATCAAGGAGTACCAGTACGCGACGGACAGACATGGACCCGAACCTACGAGTCATCCCTGCCCTCATAGCAGTCCACCTCCTCTACAGGTTACGACGCAGACGCCGCAGAAGGTCAGAATAACTAAGGGAGGGGGGAAAGTGGGGTGGGGTGGGGGTGGCAGGACCAGGGCAGGCCACAAAACAACTACATAAGTCACACACCACACATGGCCTGGACATACCTGACTCCCATGCCCTGGTCACCACGAGGGGGTGGGGGCGTGCCCTGATAAGCCAGCGACCGCCGCAACGGAAGTCCGTCACCACGCGAACCGGCAACACAACCAGACAGGTACGTCCCGTACCCACGCCTGAAGAGCGTGGGTACGAGTCGGACCACGCCCACACACGTCACCCCAACAATGGCGGGACGGATCGCACCCACGTGGCAAAGGCCTGGGTACGGGCCGCACAAACATCACATAGCGTGGGGACGGATATGTACGGACCCTACCCCCACCCCGTATGCAAGGAGCGCACCCCCCACCCCAACAGTGAAAGTACGAATCGTACCCCCACCCGTGTATGCATGGAGCGTACCCCCACCCCAACAGTGTAAGTACGACCCGTACCCTCACCCGCGTATGCATGGAGCATACCCCCCACCCCAACAGTGTAAGTACGACCCGTACCCTCACCCGCATATGCAAGGAGCGTACCCCCCAGCCCAACAGTGTAAGTACGACCCGTACCCCCACCCGCGTATGCATGGAGCGTACCCCCCAGCCCAACAGTGTAAGTACGACCCGTACCCCCACCCGCGTATGCATGGAGCGTACCCCCCAGCCCAACAGTGTAAGTACGACCCGTACCCCCACCCGCGTATGCATGGAGCATACCCCCCATGCCAACAGTGTAAGTACGACTCGAACCCTCACCCGCGTATGCAAGGAGCGTACCCCCAGCCCAACAGTGTAAGTACGACCCGTACCCCCACCCGCGTATGCATGGAGCGTACCCCCCAGCCCAACAGTGTAAGTACGACCCATACCCCCACCCGCGTATGCATGGAGCGTACCCCCCATGCCAACAGTGTAAGTACGACTCGAACCCTCACCCGCGTATGCATGGAGCGTACCCTCCATGCCAACAGTGTAAGTACGACTCGAACCCTCACCCGCGGACGTACGGAGCGTACCCCCACCCCCACCAGTGTAAGTACGACTCCTACCCCCACCCGCGTATGCATGGAGCGTACCCCCCAGCCCAACAGTGTAAGTACGACCCGTACCCCCACCCGCGTATGCAAGGAGCATACCCCCCAGCCCAACAGTGTAAGTACGACCCGTACCCTCACCCTCGTATGCATGGAGCGTACCCCCCATGCCAACAGTGTAAGTACGACCCGTACCCCCACCCGCGTATGCATGGAGCGTACCCCCCATGCCAACAGTGTAAGTACGACTCCTACCCCCACCCGCGGACTCACGGATCGTACCCCCACCCCAACAGTGTAAGTACGACCCGTACCCCCACCCGCGTATGCATGGAGCGTACCCCCCAGCCCAACAGTGTAAGTACGACCCGTACCCCCACCCGCGGACGTACGGAGCGTACCCCCACCCCCACCGGTGTAAGTACGACTCCTACCCCCACCCGCGGACTCACGGACCGTACCCCCACCCCAACAGTGTAAGTACGACCCGTACCCCCACCCGCGTATGCAAGGAGCGTACCCCCCAGCCCAACAGTGTAAGTACGACCCGTACCCTCACCCGCGTATGCATGGAGCGTACCCCCACCACACCAGTGTAAGTAGACTCGTACCCTCACCTCGAATGCATTGAGCGTACCCCCACCGTGTATGTTCCAAGCGTACATATCCTGAAATCGGAGGTGTGTGTGCAGAGTCCACCCAGCAGTGCCCTGAGACAGGAGGGGTGGGTGTGGAGTCCTCCCAGCAGTGCCCTGAGACAGGAGGGGTGGGTGTGGAGTCCTCCCAGCAGTGCCCTGAGACAGGAGGGGTGTGTGCAGAGTCCTCCCAGCAGTGCCCTGAGACAGGAGGGGTGGGTGCCTATCACTCCCAGCAGTGCCCTGAGACAGGAGGGGTGTGTGCAGAGTCCTCCCAGCAGTGCCCTGAGACAGGAGGGGTGGGTGTGGAGTCCTCCCAGCAGTGCCCAGACACAGGAGGGGTGTGTGCAGAGTCCTCCCAGCAGTGCCCTGACACAGGAGGGGTGGGTGTGGAGTCCTCCCAGCAGTGCCCTGAGACAGGAGGGGTGTGTGCAGAGTCCTCCCAGCAGTGCCCTGAGACAGGAGGGGTGGGTGTGGAGTCCTCCCAGCAGTGCCCTGAGACAGGAGGGGTGTGTGCAGAGTCCTCCCAGCAGTGCCCTGAGACAGGAGGGGTGGGTGCCTATCACTCCCAGCAGTGCCCTGAGACAGGAGGGGTGTGTGCAGAGTCCTCCCAGCAGTGCCCTGAGACAGGAGGGGTGGGTGTGGAGTCCTCCCAGCAGTGCCCTGAGACAGGAGGGGTGTGTGCAGAGTCCTCCCAGCAGTGCCCTGAGACAGGAGGGGTGGGTGTGGAGTCCTCCCAGCAGTGCCCTGAGACAGGAGGGGTGTGTGCAGAGTCCTCCCAGCAGTACCCTGAGACAGGAGGGGTGGGTGCCTATCACTCCCAGCAGTGCCCTGAGACAGGAGGGGTGTAACACATGTGTGTGAGGCCAGAATTATCCACATGCATACTGGCTACAAGGGAACATGTCCCCATGAACTCATGTCAACAGACTCTACACACAAGTACAGTGATCACCAAGGATGCCACGATTGTTGCAGGTGGAGACATGGCCCTGCATGCATGGCCAAAGTAGAAGGGCTCCGTCACACACACAGCTCATGTAGACACAGCTCTGCGCTAAACATTGGGAACACCCTGCAGGGAAGAAAGCTGGGTACACAGAGGAAGGAATACACCCTGGGACAAGTGCACCATGCAGTAACTGCTTACATGAACAAAGAAAGTTAGCCAACACCTTGTGATGGCACACAGATCCCAGGGTCCCACCAATGAGCAGTACACTACTACATATCCCACACACCCAAACCCTTACACACCACCCAAAACCATGTAGCAGCCCCACCAACACCAATACCAGCATAGCAGTAGTGTGATAATGAAAACAAAATTAAGCTTTATTCAGCATGAGCACAATGTCCGTGGATCGCAGGCAGTTCAATATTCACAAAGCCCATAGGGCAGTCAATGATTCTCAGCTGGATGGGGGACACAGTGGGATGCGTGTCCCCTACCTTGCCTGCACAGTCAAATGGCATCGTCTTCCACACTGGTGAGGGCATCAGGGGGGGGGGGGGGGAAGCAACAGGCACCGCAGGGACATCAGGGCAAAGGGGCGGCATTGTGGGTGCAGGGATGGAGGACTCCACCACAGGGGGTGGGTCAGTGCCAAAGGCGGAGGCCAGGATGGCACTACACACCTTTGCAAGGTCCTCCAGGGAGTCCCCTGCACCCGAAGGGACCTCAGGCCCCAAGGAGGGGGGGGGGTCAGAGGGATGGGTCGCAGCGCCACCGGGGGAGGGTGGAGAGAGGGGGGGAGACTCAACCACCCTGACCGGGGACCTCCTTGACCGCTTGCGTGGTGGTGTAACTGTGGGGCTCAGGGACAGAGCGGCCATGAAGGAGTCCTTGGGGGAGATGTGGCCAGGAGAGCTGAGGGGAGGGGATTTGGAGGGAGTGGACTGGGTGGAATGCGGACTCCCACTATGGCTGCGTGTCACACGTTTGCCCCCCGACCCAGTGGGTGTGCCTACCTCACCCTGTGTGTGCGTGTCAGGAGGAGTGTGGTGGACCTTCCCTGCTGGTGTGGTGCCCGTGTCCGTTGATGTGGGTGCATGCCGACGTCTGGGTGTACGTGGGACAGGCATGGGAGTGGGAAGTGTGGATGGGGCAGGGGTAGGTGGGGGGAGGTCGCGCTGCAGGAGACCCACTGCTGCAGTCAGTGTGGAGTCTATGGACCTCAGCAAGTTGCATTGGTCAGCCTGCGATGAATGAATGCCCTCCAAGAAAGCCTCGATGTTGGTGAGGGTTTTGCCGTGGGCATGGAGGACATTAAGGATCGCAGCCTGACCAACCTGCAGTTGCCGCTGGATGTCCACAGACTCTGCATTGGCGGCAGCAGTGGAGACAGGGGCAGGGGGTGCGGTGCCTGGCAGGAAGGAGACATGCTGTGACCGAGCACGCTGGGAAGGGACACGAGCAAGTGGGAGGCGGCTGATGGAAACTGAGGGGGCGGTGCGAGGTGTTGTTCCGCTGTCAGCTGCTGGTGCAGCCTCCGCCCACTCGGAGACATCCTCCTCGGACCTGTCAGCTTCGTAGTCTGATGTGCCAGTCGACAGGTCCTCGGCCACACTCTCCTCCGCCTCTGTCCCACTCGATGTACCAGACCCGATGTCACGGCTGGCACTGGTGCTCGGTCCCTCCGCCTGGTCTGTGTCCATGTCTCCCTCTGTGTCCCCCGACGATGCTGTGGGCAGGGTGGAGAGACAGAAATTAATCAGACACCTGTACACATCTGTCACATGAGTCCAATCTACATAGGTAACATTGCATAGCCTGAAAAGGAAGATCCCTAACATCTACTGAACAAGGTACCGATGTAGGGCATGAAACACACAGTTGGTTGAGCCACCATGCCACTGAAATACCATGGAGAGCATGAGACAATAGCTAAACACAGGAAACGGAGTCTGACATAGCACCCAGGCCCTGGGGACAATCCAGCACTGCATCTGCACCACACAGCGTTGGCGAAAATACCGATGACCAGGGACCATATCCATGAACTTGAGACACATGCTGCATAGGTAATGCTGAAAACATGCCCAACATGACTCGGTCACTGCACATTGCGTGTGTGTCCAGACACATCACACACTGCCCAGACCCAGCAAGTAGAAATCAGGATTTGACACATAGGCATTGCCCGCCCCAACAAGACCCTACACGAGGCAAATTGTTGAGACACAGGTGGCACCAACATCTCATAGTCTGGGTGATACACACAGGGGCAGGCAAAAAGCAAGATTGGACGCCAAACAGCCAAGGTGCGCCTGTACAAATAATGAGGTACCAGTGCCCATCCTCAGATGAGTATAACAAGACACACAGGCACTGGCAACTGTGAGTATGAAGAAGGACAATCAGGTCAGGCTGCACAGTGGACACCTGTACAAAATAGCACGTCTATATACATGGTGACAGGGGACAATGGCACAGAGCACAACCTACGCTGTAGACACTGAGATTGGCCACGTTTATGATGACACATACACCACTGAGGAAAAGGTGCCCCAGGGGACAGTAGTGGGAACGCAACTACATGCTACTGAATGGTAATGACTGCAACACACGTCACCATCCCTGCACTATGTGTATCGCACACTCATGCACATCATGTCACAGGCCACTACATAGGACATGCGCGCTGTAAGGCATGACACATGAGAGACCAACTCCCATGTCTGGAGTCAGCATCAGTGCCAACTGACATGGAACCCACATGCAGTGAACTTGACAGTGCACAGGCAAGGTCCCACAACCTGTTACACACCACCCCCACACATGATGCTACAGTCATTGTTCTCGTGGACAAAGCGCCAGCCTACATTACCTTGTGAAGGAGTGACTACACACAGACCAGGGAACACATTGCAAGGAGGGGAAGGGTGGCAGGGGCACAGCGCTATACTGGGGCAAACAGGATCTGCACAGCACCTTTAAACCCTGCCAGTGAATTCATGCTACTGTGCCCTTACAAATGCCGGTGACACACAACAAACATACATGTACCTACCCCCTTCCGGCTGCTGCATCGCCTGTAAGCGCCTCTCCAGGTCTGGAAAGACCACCGGCAGCACACGCCTGTGGAGGTGGCTCAGACGGCGACGGCCGCGGTTCTTGTGGCTCTCAGGTGAGTCCCCCAGCAGGAGCCGTGCAATCCTCCGCGTCCAGCACCGGATATCCTGCCAGCGTTTCCTCACCTGGGGCAGGCTCCGCCTCCGACCATCCACACCCCTCACGGAACTGACGGCGGTCAGCCAGATCTGCTCCTTGGCAGTGGCGCCTACCTGTGAGGAGGAACAAGTGACACCACATCAATACACCAGCCACATGTCACAGAGAGACATATGGGTACAAATTAGCTGGTTACAACAAGGCATGTCATGCAGCCAACGCATTGCACCTTTGTCATAGGGACATCATCCCCTGGTGAGGGAAAAAGCAGTACGTGCCACAGTGGGTACACAGGTGGAATGATGGCAATGTCACAATCAATGATCAAGGCTCACACTGTGCATCACACCCACCCCTCCTGTCTCAGGGCACTGCTGTGAGTGATAGGCCCCCACCCCTCCTGTCTCAGGGCACTGCTGGGAGGACTCTGCACACACCCCTCCTGTCTCAGGGCACTGCTGTGAGTGATAGGCCCCCACCCCTCCTGTCTCAGGGCACTGCTGTGAGTGATAGGCCCCCACCCCTCCTGTCTCAGGGCACTGCTGGGAGGACTCTGCACACACCCCTCCTGGCTCAGGGCACTGCTGTGAGTGATAGGCCCCCACCCCTCCTGTCTCAGGGCACTGCTGGGAGACATCATGCACCCCCCTCCTGGGACCCCCCCGACAGTACATGGCATGTGTGTTACACGTGGACACAATGGCAGAAGTCACAGTCACAACATGGGGACAGTCTGTGGCAGTGGCCTATGCACTCACCTGATACCCTGGTCACCCATACAGCATGGAGTACTGTGGGAGGATCACATCCAGCAGAGCCATGTTCTCCTCCAGGGTGAATGGCTGTGTCCTCTCCACAGCCCTTGACATGGTTCCAGGGAATCAGTGGCAGCAGCTGGGTCGACGAATGCAAAGATGTGCAGGCAAGTGCTCCCTCATGGGACCTGGCTGCCTTATATGTGCCCTTCTGCCCAGTCTCATGCACAGGAGTACAGAGTGATTGGTCACTCACATTTGCATCCTATGTTTCCACCAATCCCTTCAAACCTAGCAGTCTGTGGGTTCTCTATCGGTTTCATTCTCCTGCATGATGTCAGCCCCACAAACACATTGCAACAAAGTAGAAGAATTCCAACTGACTTCTGCTGTGCACCTTCCAGAACAATTTCGAAATTTGAACTTGGTCTCCATGACAACCAGCATGCATGTAGGCCTTAATACTTGTCCCCTATGTAATTTGGAGCATCACACACAGGTACGGTGCGTTTCGGGGCCCTAGGGCACCCCAAATGCATGGCAACGGCCCGTACATGCATGCCTACGTTGACTATCACTATGGGTCTGCACGCGTATGCGTACTCGTAGTGGTACGGGCCGTACACTCGCATGTACGCTCACTATCACTACGAGTACGCATACGCGTGCAGACCCATAGTGATAGTGAGCGTAGATGCGTGTGTACGGTCCGTACCACTACGGGTACGCATACGCGTGCAGACCCATAGTGATAGTGAGCGTAGATGTGTGTGCACGGTCCGTACCACTACGGGTACGCATACGCGTGCAGACCCATAGTGATAGTGAGCGTAGATGTGTGTGCACGGTCCATACCACTACGGGTACGCATACGCGTGCAGACCCATAGTGATAGGGCCGTACACATGCATGTACGCTCACTATCACTATGGGTCTGCACGCGTATGCGTACCCGTAGTGGTACGGACCGTACACTCGCATGTATGCTCACTATCACTATGGGTCTGCACGCGTATGCGTACCCGTAGTGGTACGGACCGTACACTCGCATGTACGCTCACTATCACTACGAGTACGCATACGCGTGCAGACCCATAGTGATAGTGAGCGTACATGCGTGTGTACGGTCCGTACCACTACGAGTACGCATACGCGTGCAGACCCATAGTGATAGTGAGCGTAGATGCGTGTGTACGGTCCGTACCACTACGGGTACGCATACGCATGCAGACCCATAGTGATAGTGAGCGTACTTGCGTGTGTACGGTCCGTACCACTACGGGTACGCATACGCGTGCAGACCCATAGTGATAGTGAGCGTACATGCGTGTGTACGGTCCGTACCACTACGGGTATGCATACGCGTGCAGACCCATAGTGATAGTGAGCGTACATGCGTGTGTACGGCCCTATCACTATGGGTCTGCACGCGTATGCGTACTCGTAGTGCTACGGACCGTACAAATGCCTGTACGCTCGCCATCACGATGGGTACACATACGGCAGCACTCCCACAGTGATTTGGGAACATACACAGGCCCTCTCAGAAGCAGTACGGCGGTTTTTACACATCACTGTGGTGATAGGCGACACACAGGTAGGAATAGGGCGGACATACTTGTCCATGGATGGACATACTTGTCCAGGAATGGACATCAAGGCATCGTCTGTGCATTACTACATGTGTGGGGCACAGGTGTCACAGGCTGTGATGTGGAACATGCCTCCTGAGTGGAGAAGGCACCAGATGTATGATGAGATGTGTACAGGTGTACTGTGTGAGGGTGCAATGTGTGCCAGGCATGCACTTGACTCCTTTGACATGTGTGCATGTGGGACTGCGCACTTGGGGTGAGCGTCACTGGCATGGCACGGACACCAACACACGGAAGTGTCCCATGATGCCCGGTACAGGGGTCATGACACATGACTTGTCACTACCCACAGTGCACAATGTGACTATGTCATATATGTGTCCGGGATTTACATCAGGTTGATGTTGTAGCACCCTCAAAAGCTGCAGCCGTTGCAGCAACCAACATGTGGCTGTGTGTAGATTGTCATTGCACACTGTTCCGCACACCATGCCACATGTGTTATCGGATGTGAGGTGCACATGTATGCATGGGACACGGAGTAGCGTGACAAGGCCATGTCAGCATCCTCACAAGGAATGTGTGGTGAGTCATGACATGTGCACCTTCATGGCAAGGTGTGTGGGCTGGACTAGTGTAATGTCATGTGACCTGTGGCTCCAGTGTTCCGCTACCAGTCTCTGCAATCGGCATCCCACTTCTGCTGATGTGTGGGTGTATGTCACTCCTGTCTTGCGTCGGGCTGTTCACTTGCACTGGGACACAGCTATTTCCATGGCGTGGCATGGGGAGGTTCTCAATCACCGTGTGTAGCTGGGTCTTGGAAGGAGTGTCACCTTGCATCCATACGTGTCCTGGGCATGTAGCACATACCTGACTCCCTATGTAGCATGTGTGTATTGCCAGATTTACATGTGCTCAGTAGACATGAGTTGTTCTCGTAGTGCACTCACTCTTCCTTGTCACTTCCAAATTACTGCAGAGCGCCGCCTCTTGCCCGAAGAATTCCAGACTTGGCTGCCATGCAGGAGAATGACAGGATCCGGCTCTACCGCTTCACCCAACCATTGATTCTGGAGCTGACGGCGAGACTGGCACCACACCTGCAACCGCAGCACAGGTATCCTACGGCACTGACACCCCAGCTGAAGGTAATGGCTGCCCTACATTTTCTTGCCACGGGTACCTTCCAAAATACCATAGCTCATGTTGGTGGCATGTCCCAGAGCATGTTCAGCGGTGTGCTGCATGATTTCTTGGAGGCCATGTTGATTCACCTGGATGACTTCATCAAGTTCCCAACCCCTGAACAGATGACTGAGGTCAAGCGTGGATTCTATGCCCTGGGAGGGATGCCCCATGTCATTGGGTCCATAGATGGGACACATGTAGGTTTGGTACCACCACACGCACGGGAGGTGGCGTACCGCAATCGGAAGCACTACCACTCCATCAATGCCCTTGTGGTGTGTCTGTCCAATATGGTGATTTCACATGTCTGTGCTCGTTTCCCAGGATCAGCACACGATGCCTACATCATGAGGCGTAGCGGGATGCCTGATATGATGATGCAGCTGCGCAACGAACGGGCATGTGTTGTTGGTGGGTACAGTCTGTCTGTCCTGTATTCTGTATAGCCGACCAGCACGACCGCTTCACCAGTTCTAACGATGTCCATGTGCTTCCCATGTAGGGGACGCTGGCTATCCCAACATGCCTTGGCTGCTGACACCTCTCCGCAACCCCATCATGCCGGCCCAGCTCCGCTATAACACCGCCCATGGCCGGACAAGGCGAGTGATAGAGAGGACGTTTGGCATGCTGAAGAGCCGATTCCGGTGCCTCCACAAGACCGGCGGTGCACTCCCTTATGCCCCGGCGAAGGTCTGCAAGATCTTCATGGTCTGCTGCATGCTGCACAACATGGCAGTTGAAAGAGCTGTGCCACTCATCCTGAATCAACATGACGAGGACCATCCACCCGTGGAGGACAAAGGGCTTGGCAATGGGGCTAGTGATGTGGAGGATGTGGAGCCGCAAGAGGACATCCGGACTCGGCTCATACGCGACTTCTTTGCTTAGTGGTGAGTACCAGTGTCTGAGTGTGCACGCATTGGTCCCCGTGTGGCATGCGTTGTGATGTGTGTCTCCACCTGCATGTATGGCACGTGGGTCAGAGGTGTGTGTGGGTGTGTCACTGGAGTGATGGTGGCAGTGATGGTAGTATTTCCCCAGTCATAATTGTGACCTAGCATGTTGTCATCCATACATGTGTCGAGTAAATGCACATGCAAGTGGCTGTGCTTTTTGTGGCTGACTTCTCGTGTGTCTCTCTTCCCCAGGTACCTGCGCATGCCATTTGCTGGTTGCATTGTTGTGGCACTGCTATTCCTCATGGACATGACATCGTGGGCTGACTCAGCGTTACAGGCACGGACACGTTTGGAAGTCTCCATGGGGTAAGGGATGCATCTGGGGTGTATTGGGTGTGGCAGTTGTTCACGATGTGTGCACACTGCCCCGGTCGGGGTTTGGTTCCTCTGCAGACATGTGGCATCCCCATGGGACACGACATGCAGCTGGGTACACCTGAATAGATGGGCTGCCTGGTTGTCAGTCATCAGTGATGGGATAGTGGATTGTGATGATGGCATCAATGTGTGTGACACTGCCCTCGGACACATACGGTTAACATTGTCTTGACATGGCGTGGGACTTCCACATCAGCGGATCTATGGTGTATGTCAGGCTCTCCGTGTGCAGCTGTGGGTATTTAGCTGTTAGCCGACACTTGTGTGCCAGTTCCATGGCTATCACACATTTGTGCTGCAGAAGGGGGGTGCCAGTGTTGGACCCACATGTTACTCCACATGATGTGTTCATGTGTACTTCAAGTTGCCTCTGCAATCCCAAAAACATGACTAATAAAGGTGTCCCTATGCCTCCAAGGTGCCTCTTCTCAGTCAATGCTGGTGTGTTGGCACGGTGCATCCTGCATGTCTGGCATGGTATTCCCTGATTGTGGCTATGTGTCAATGTGTCGAGTGGCAAGATGCAAGCTGTGTGTGTGTGCTGAGACTGTGTATTGGGCATGATGTCCATGACTGTGTGGGTATTGTGACATGTGCCATCCCCATGCATCCAACGTTGTCCATGACCCCATTGTCTGCATCCACCGGACTCAAGCTTGCAGGACATGGTTCTGCCACCTGTCTACACATACCTGGGTGCCCCCCAGGACACTGGCCAGGATCCCTGACCTCTGCGCATGACTGTTGCTGTACTCAATGTGTCTGTCAGCACGGTTGTTCGGCCACCCCCTCAGCTGGTTCGGCCCATCACGGGTGTGTATGGTGCTCCATGTCTGTCTTGCCTAATAAACTGTGACCCATGTGTCCTGTGCCAGACTCAGGCCCCAGGGTGTGGATGGTTGAAGTGAACAGATGACTCAGGCATGTTTAGACTGTACAAGACACATGTTAGGTAATAATGCTACCAGCAGGCATCTACTCTTAATAGTGTGATTTATTATTGGGGGGGGGGACAAAGTGAGGGGCTTTCCGGGATTAGGGAATCCAAAGTTCAGTAGGGGAGTTGGTGTCCTTGCCATTGGAAATCCTCAGAGTCCATGCCACAGTCTTTGTCAACATTGGTCAGCCAGTGACCAGCAGGGCCATGTGGCAGAGAATGTCTCTTGATGCTGTGATGCTGTTGCTCCAGTGGGCCAGGTGCCAGGCCAGGTGTCCTGGGAGATGGTGATGTAGCAGCCACCCTCACGGTCCTTTCCGTGGACGACCCGGCTTCCTGCGGGGAACCTCAGCAGCAGGCCGTGACGACGTCTGGGATGCTCCGTCGGATGTTTCCTCCTCCTCCTCCTGATCCCTCCCTGTGGGTGGTGATGTTCTCCGCCTTCTGGCACAGGGAGGGTCGGCCATGGTGTCGGCCATCCGACGGAGTGTAGCGTGAATCCCCTGGAACGCCGTCACTTGCTCAGCCTGTCTGTCCTCCATCCTCCGTTGGTGTACCAGTAGACAGGCTATTAGCTCCGCATGTTGCTGGGCCTGCTGGACCTTGATCCCCTCGAGGACGGACACAACCTGGGCCATGCCCGTGGTGTCCTGCCGGTATGAGTCCAGGATGTTACGGACATGGGAAAATACCGGATCCCCAGCCAACTGGTCAGGCTCGCGCCTCCGCCGTCCTCCACTCCCACCACCCCTGCCCACTTGCGTCTGGCCTGCACTTGTGGGCACATGGGGTCTCCGGGACCCCTGAGGGGTGGCATTGGCGTTGTCGCCTGCCTCCTCCTGGGTGCCCGGGACACCGTGTCCCTCCTGGCGAGCCTGGCTGCATTGTGGTGTTGGGGCAGGGATCCTGGGTGTCTCCTGGGATGTGGCAGGAGTGGGGGTGGTGGTTGGCACGGTTGTACCTGACGCAGGTGCTGCAGGTGGTTGGACACCAGAGGGGCCAGGTCAGTCGGGGTCGTCCGCAGAGTGGTGAGAGTGGTCGCTGCCGGTGGGATCGGTCTCCTGCAGATCCGGGTCCTGTGAGTGTTCCCCCCCAGTGTTGGGGGGTGCAGCACGACGTTGACCTGTGTGTGAGAGAGACAATGTTAATTTTGGTCCATGCAACATCCATGTTTCATCCGTTTCAAAGTTGGCACATTTCCTCTTGGAATTAGGATCTGTCTTGCATTCCACTCACAGTGCACTTGTGCATGGGTGTGTCCCTTGGGCACCAATTTGGCCCCTTTAACTATGTGTGGCACAGTCTTACTTGCTGCGTCAAGTGTGACTGCAGTCAGCAGTGGAGTGTGCAGGTGTGGCGAGCCATGCATTTGCGCCTTCCTTGTAGCACTGTACATGTGCACATGGAGTGGATCCACACACTTATATGATGCAGGTAGCTGTCCTTGTGCTCGTGTACAGGTTGTGACATGGCCCTGCGTTTTGCCATGATGAAGAGGGGGGGTTCTGGCACTGGCCACCCTTGTCTACATGCACGCAGTCCACCTGCTGACGAGCAGACATTCCCACACACCAAAGGACTGATTTGCTCTCCCTGTGTCTCCCTCCTTCTCTGTCCCCCTCTCCCTCCCTCTCTGTCCCCCTCTCCCTCCCTCTCTGTCCCCCTCTCCCTCCCTCTCTGTCCCCCTCTCCCTCCCTCTCTGTCCCCCTCTCCCTCCCTCTGTGTGTCAGCCTCCTCCCTCTGTCCGTCTTCCTGTGTCTCCCTCCCTCTGTGTCCCCCTCTCCCTCCCTCCGTGTGTCACCCTCTGTCACCTTGGCCCAGCTTCCTGGGCACACACTGTTAGCAGATCTTTGAGTGGCCCTTGGCCTGTTGATGTGAGTTTGTTTCTGATCTCCAGGCACCCATTTTGTCTGCTGTGTGTCTGTGCGCTGCTGCTGTGGTGGTGTGTGCTGCCACTCTTTCACAATGTTGGCTGTTCATTAGCTGCTGTCATGTGCAAAACAGTGCCTTCACCCCCATGTGTTGATGCAAGGCGTCCGCCATTTGCTGGCAAGTCATTCCTGTGTTGGGACACACTGTTTGTCTGGCTGTGACCTAGGCCATATGGGCAGAGGGCATTGTTGTCTGCTTTGGAGTCGCACTATGTGATTTTTGGTGCCCAGCCTCCCGCCATCCGGGTTACCGTGTCATGTGTTGTTGTCTTCTGTGGCCTGTGACTTGACATTGTCCAGCTGGGTGCATGGGGCATGGTGGCAGCAGTGGCATGTGCCTGCTCATGGAGTGTGGTTGAGTCATGCGATGGCTTGTGGTGGTTGCGTGCCTGTTAGTAATTTTGGTTGTGGTTGCAGTTCCCCCCATGTGAGGTGCGTTGTTTGTGTACTCACCCGGGTCTCGGAGTCCTTCTACTCCTTCAACTGCCTCCACCGGCAGTATGGCCATCACCGTCTCCTCCCAGGGATGGTACTGTACGGCTCTGCGGGAGGGCCCTCCTCCGGTGGCGTTGGCCTGGTCGTGTTCCTCCTGCCTCTTGGCTCTGACCCTCCTCCGCAGATCGTACCACCTGTTCTGGCAATCCTGCTTGGTCCTCCTGGTGTCCGCAACGGCATTCACAGCATCGACGATGGTCTGCCACATGGCTGTTTTGGCTGCCTGGCTGGTGCTTCTGACCAATGTTCCAAAGATCTGTGGCTCGACTCTGAGGATTTGATCAACAAGGACCTCCAACTCTCGGTGACTGAACTTTGGATTCTTGGTAGTGGGCATGGTGAGGGGTGTGGGTGGGGATGGTGTGGGTGTGGGGGGTGTGTGGATGTTGGGGGGGTGTGGATGGTTGTGTGTGTGTGTGAATGTGATGAGAGGGTGTTTGTGAGGGTGGTCGTGTGAAGGTGTGCAAGTGTAAGGTGTGGTGTAGCTTGTAGTCTGGTTCTGTGGTGTCTGGCAGCAGTGAGTCTGTTGCAAAGGCTCATGGTTTGTGTGTGTGGGCCCTTTTTATTGGTCCATGGGTGGGTGTGGCAGTGTTTGAATTTTGGGTGGGTGTGTTATAAGGAGTGGTGGTGTATTGGGCCTCTGTTTGTTTTTGGCAGTTGCAGGTCAGTGATTGTGTTATTTTAGTGGTTGTTGGCCATGTTTAGTGGCTTTGTGCCTTTCGAATGGTGTATTCTTGTGTTGTTTTGTTTTGTCCTGGTTGTGTACGTGCGTTTTGAGCGTGTGTACGGTGTGTACATGGGCCATTTGGTTGTACGATTATGTCCTTGTGTGTGGCTTTGTACGACTCGTACATGCGGTTGTGATGTTGGGGCATGGGGTGCGCTCCGTACTTAGGAGGTTGTGTTGGGGGTGCGCCATGAACTACTGGGGTGTACATGGACGGTGGTACGACACGTACAGGGGTGGGGGGGTGTACATTGACGTTGGTACGACACGTACTGGGGTGGGGGTACGACTGGAACGTACTGGGGTGTAGGTACACGGGGGTATGACACGTACTGGGGTGGGGGTGGGGCTCGAACGTACTGGGGTGTAGGTTCACGGTGGTACGACACGTACTGGGGTGGGGGTACGACTGGAACGTACTGGGGTGTACATAGACGGTGGTACGACACGTACAGGGGTGGGGGGGTGTACATTGACGGTGGTACGACACGTACAGGGGTGGGGGGGTGTACATTGACGGTGATACGACACGTACTGGGGTGGGGGTACGACTGGAACGTACTGGGGTGTAGGTACACGGGGGGGTATGACACGTACTGGGGTGGGGGTACGACTGGAACGTACTGGGGTGTAGGTAGACGGGGCTATGACACGTACTGGGGTGGGGGTGTGGCTCGAACGTACTGGGGTGTAGGTACACGGGGGGTACGACACGTACTGGGGTGGGGGGGTGTACATTGACGGTGGTACGACACGTACTGGGGTGGGGGTAGGACTCGAACGTACTGGGGTGTAGGTTCACGGTGGTACGACACGTCCAGGGGTGGGGGTACGACTGGAACATACTGGGGTGTAGGTACACGGGGGGTATGACACGTACTGGGGTGGGGGTACGACTGGAACGTACTGGGGTGTAGGTACACGGGGGGTATGACACGTACTGGGGTGGGGGTACGACTGGAACGTACTGGGGTGTAGGTAGACGGGGCTATGACATGTACTGGGGTGGGGGTGTGGCTCGAACGTACTGGGGTGTAGGTACACGGGGGGTACGACACGTACTGGGGTGGGGGGGTGTACATTGACGGTGGTACGACACGTACTGGGGTGGGGGTAGGACTCGAACGTACTGGGGTGTAGGTTCACGGTGGTACGACACGTCCAGGGGTGGGGGTACGACTGGAACGTACTGGGGTGTAGGTACACGGGGGGTATGACACGTACTGGGGTGGGGGTGGGGCTCGAACGTACTGGGGTGTAGGTTCACGGTGGTACGACACGTACTGGGGTGGGGGTACGACTGGAACGTACTGGGGTGTACATAGACGGTGGTACGACACGTACAGGGGTGGGGGGGTGTACATTGACGGTGGTACGACACGTACAGGGGTGGGGGGGTGTACATTGACAGTGGTACGACACGTACTGGGGTGGGGGTACGACTGGAACGTACTGGGGTGTAGGTACACGGGGGGTATGACACGTACTGGGGTGGGGGTACGACTGGAACGTACTGGGGTGTAGGTAGACGGGGCTATGACACGTACTGGGGTGGGGGTGTGGCTCGAACGTACTGGGGTGTAGGTACACGGGGGGTACGACACGTACTGGGGTGGGGGTACGACTGGAACGTACTGGGGTGTAGGTGGACGGGGCTATGACACGTACTGGGGTGGGGGTGGGGCTCGAACGTACTAGGGTGTAGGTACACGGGGGGTACGACATGTACTGGGGTGGGGGTACGACTGGAACGTACTGGGGTGTAGGTAGATGGGGCTATGACACGTACTGGGGTGGGGGTACGACTGGAACGTACTGGGGTGTAGGTACACGGGGGTATGACACGTACTGGGGTGGGGGTACGACTGGAATGTACTGGGGTGTACATAGACGGTGGTAAGACACGTACAGGGGTGGGGGGGTGTACATTGATGGTGGTACGACACGTACAGGGGTGGGGGGGTGTACATTGACGGTGGTACGACACGTACTGGGGTGGGGGTACGACTGGAACGTACTGGGGTGTAGGTACACGGGTGGGGGTATACATATACGGGGGTACGTGTCGGACGTACGGGGGCTGGGGGGAGTGTTGGGCGCGTATGCGGGCACATGTCTCCATGGTTGCTATAGGTGTTCGGTGCGGACGGTGTTTTTTCCATACGGTTGTACGCTCGGACGCACGGGATGGATCGTGATTCCTCGGTCGGACTTGGATTTTCACGTTTGTAAGGTAAATCGTCCGAGGACGTGTCGGACACATTTTCCGACCCGAGGACGTGTGGGGAATGATTCCCAGTGCGGTTCGTATGGACTTTTTACCATGCGAATCGTGATTGCCAGTTCGTACGGCACTTGTACGATTCGTACGGTAAAAAGACCCGATACGAGTCGCACGGGGGAATTTTTTGCCGGATCGTGATCGGCACCATAGTCTTGTAGTCCGATACTCAGAAGCTGGAATCTGTTCTGGACGTTCATCGTATCGTCCTCCTTTTCCTTTAGGAAACAGCTGGGGAAAACATCGAGCTTCCAAGCTCTCCTCCCATACACTCACGGGAGTTCCTTTTGCTTTCCTCATCTGAAACAGATCAATATTGTCTCCCATAACTTCTTTTGAATGTAGAGGATGTATGCTAAAATGTTCATAAATTTCTTCTTCCTTTGACTTGTCCACTTTTTCAATTTGTCCAGTTGGTGTTTCTGTGTCTTCTTGTAAATCTTCTTCTTCTTCTTCTATATAAATTGATTCATACCATTTGTTATTCCTTTTCAAATACAAATTTGCTCTTTGTACTTTCCGTACATCTACCAGCTCCTGCCAAATCTTCTTATTCTTTGTAGGAACACCATTAACCAGAATAACTAATGGTTCAGTTTCCAAAGTATCTGCATCAATAGTTTCCATATTTTTTTTCAAATCCAAGGGCAAATACACCACTCTACCTTTTAAACCTCTCAGTAAATCTGAAGGAGGTAATTTACCAGTTTTGGGCTCCATACGTACTATGGTCTGGAACGGATGAACACATTGAATAAGTATAGACTCATATGTATTTAATTCAGAAAGTTCGGCAGGAATAGCATCCAATTCTAAATTATTATGTACAGCTCTGGTTGGCATTCTATTTTCCTCTAACTTGTTGTAACAGTATTTACAAATACGCTGATCTTCACTCAATTCAAAACAATTTTCAAGAAATATATATGTGGCAAAATCCTTCCACTTATAATTATCTTCATTTTCACTCTTTCTGTAGAGATCAACATTCCTAGTTTGTTTTCTATAATGAGTTCTGCGGCAACAAATACAAGTTATATTTGGTCTTTCATTAGAGATTATTGCAAATTTTGTTATGTGATCATTAAATGTTTTACTTATAGAGGGTTCTACATTCTCTTCCACTTCTTCCTCATTTACTGTGTCCTTTTCTGCACTGTCTTGTTCAGGACCAAAGTAACAAAACTGAATTTCATCAACAACTTTCTCTACATCTGATACCGATCCACGGAACAGAGCCCAATTCAATTCATCTAACTTTATTGCTGGACTTTTAGCAAAATACAACCGTCTCACAAACTTTCTCATTTCAGTATGATGAACAGCCAGCATCCTAAAATGATGGAAAACACTATTACACACTTTTCTAGATAGACAAGCCAGAGAATGACCCCGCAAACCAGTATTCTCTCTCACTCTGCATGGATCTAGACTTTGAAGCACCTTAATCTTCTGTTTTACACTTTTTTTACTATATTCTCTTAGAAACTCACGAAATTTATCAATAGATTCCTGACGCACAGTGCAAATACTACTACAATTCCAAGTGTACACTGGGGCTTTAGGACGTCTCCCCATAGCCTCATCCGCCATCACTTGTACCTCATCTCTTGGAACCATTATCTCCTTCTCCATTATGCAACCATTTTTCACTTCATAAGCACGACCTCTGGTGTCAACTGCATGCAGCAAACTATTACTTTGAAAATAACTCTCTTCATTAAAAAAAGGTTCACTACTTGAACTATGCATCCATTCTCCTAAAAACACTTTACAAAAGTTTGTTCTGTTCACTACTCTTTTCCTTTTGCTTTGTGATTTCAGTACATTAACCATTTTATCTAATGTACGCATCCTATTCAAAATTAAAATGAATAGTTTCCTTTTTAATTCTAATGCCTTTGCTGCAATGGCTTCAATTTCTTTTTTTCTCTTGTAATATTTTGCCTTTTGCTTATATTTCTTCACATCCTTTATCAAATTGGACATAACTCTTCTCTGAAACATTTTTCTACGTATCTCTTTAAAAGCTGTTTTTCTGTTTAAGTTAATCTTTTTTGTTGCAGAAGGTATATTTGCATTAACTAAATTCTCAATTTTTTCCTGTTCTTTTCTATTGAAAACATTCTTTCCAGTACAGACATTTTGTACATTTTTCCTTTTTTGAAGATGTTCTTTAAAAAATCTTTTGTCTGCTTACCAGAAGATTTTCTCTTTTTCCCAACATGAGCATCTCCAACTAACTTAGGTCCTCCAGTTGTCTTCAAATATAGGTTTTTTTTGTGGTCTTTCTTTAGTCTGGATTTTGTAGGCATCTTAAATTTTGTTCACTGCTCTTCAGCCATACCTGAAAAAAACTAAAAAAAAAAATCCTTTATTTTATTTAAATATATTACTACATTTTGTATGATCTTTTCAAATCTTAAAATACTATAAACCCCTTTCCTATAAATGAAAATCACAATTACACCTTCACAAATTAAATATCTAAAAACAATTCCTGTGTGCACACAGAGTCATGCTTTGAAATTAGGCAGAAAACGAAATTTCTTTGCCAATTGCAAAGCATACTTTCTACTACTTTTTTGGCAAGTGATAAGTACTTTTACAGTCTGACACATTATGAATCCACTTTTTAGATTCTTAAAAAAGCACATGTCCAAACAACATTTTCAGACCAGCAACATGTGTAACCTGGGTGACTGACTACACTCCAGCAAGGGCAACCAGCCTTAGTGATGCAGAATGTATTTGCATTACTGACTGCAACCTCAAACCCCACTCGGTTGTGAATACTGTGCATGATTCCACAGGATAAGCAGCTGGTTGTGTGCTAAGAGTCTGCTTCTGCATAAAAAAATAACACCCCCTTTCCATCTAATGCAAATGTAAAATCACCAGAGCAATACCAAACAGCTTTCTCTGACCAGCAACATGTGTAACCTTGGTGACTGACTACACTCCAGCAAGGGCAACCAGCGTTAGTGATGCTGAATATATTTGCATTACTAAGTGCAACCTCAAACCCCACTCGGTTGTGAATACTGTGCATGATTCCACAGGATAAGCAGCTGGCTGTGTGCTAAGAGTCTGCTTCTGCACAAAAAAATACCTCCCCCTTTCCATCTAATGCAAATGTAAAATCACCAGAGCAATACGCAATAAATCTCTGCCTGTAATTCCTATTTACACACAGAGTCATGTTTTCACATTAGTCACAAAACGAAATTTCTTTGCCAATTTGAAAGCACACTTACTACTCTTATTTTTGGCAAGTGATAAACACTTTTACAGACTGACACATTATGAATCCACTTTTCAGATTCTGATAAAAGCACATGTCCAAACAGCTTTTTGAAACCAGCACCATGTGTAACCTGGGTGACTAACTACACTCCAGCAAGGGCAACCAGCCTTAGTGATGCTGAATGTATTTGCATTACTGACTGAAACCTCAAACCCCACTCGGTTGTGAATACTGTGCACGATTCCACAGGATAAGCAGCTGGCTGTGTGCTAAGAGTCTGCTTCTGCACAAAAAAATACCTCCCCCTTTCCATCTAATGCAAATGTAAAATCACCAGAGCAATACGCAATAAATCTCTGCCTGTAATTCCTATTTACACACAGAGTCATGTTTTCACATTAGGCAGAAAACGAAATTTCTTTGCCAATTTGAAAGCACACTTACTACTCTTATTTTTGGCAAGTGATAAACACTTTTACAGACTGACACATTATGAATCCACTTTTCAGATTCTGATAAAAGCACATGTCCAAACAGCTTTTTCAGACCAGCACCATGTGTAACCTGGGTGACTGACTACACTCCAGCAAGGGCAACCAGCCTTAGTAATGCTGAATGTATTTGCATTACTGACTGAAACCTCAAACCCCACTCGGTTGTGAATACTGTGCATGATTCCACAGGATAAGCATCTGGGTGTGTGCTAAGAGTCTGCTTCTGCATAAAAAAATACCTCCCCCTTTCCATCTAATGCAAATGTAAAATCACCAGAGCAATACGCAATAAATCTCTGCCTGTAATTCCTATTTACACACAGAGTCATGTTTTCATATTAGTCACAAAACGAAATTTCTTTGCCAATTTGAAAGCACACTTACTACTCTTTTTTTTGGCAAGTGATAAGTACTTTTACAGTCTGACACATTTTGAATCCACTTTTCAGATTCTTAAAAAAGCACATGTCCAAACAGCTTTTTCAGACCAGCACCATGTGTAACCTGGGTGACTGACTACACTCCAGCAAGGGCAACCAGCCTTAGTGATGCTGAATGTATTTGCATTACTGACTGCAACCTCAAACCCCACTCGGTTGTGAATACTGTGCATGATTCCACAGGATAAGCAGCTGGGTGTGTGCTAAGAGTCTGCTTCTGCATACAAAAAAAATGGCTCCCCCTTTACATCTAATGCAAATGTAAAATCACCAGAGCAATACGCAATAAATCTCTGCCTGTAATTCCTATTTTCACACAGAGTCATGTTTTCATATTAGTCACAAAACGAAATTTCTTTGACAATTTGAAAGCACACTTACTACTCTTTTTTTTGGCAAGTGATAAACACTTTTACAGACTGACACATTTTGAATCCACTTTTCAGATTCTGAAAACAGCACATGTCCAAACTGCTTTTTGAGACCAGCACCACGTGTAACCTGGGTGACTGACTACACTCCAGCAAGGGCAACCAGCCTTAGTGATGCTGAATGTATTTGCATTACTAACTGAAACCTCAAACCCCACTCGGTTGTGAATACTATCCATGATTCCACAGGATAAGCAGCTGGCTGTGTGCTAAGAGTCTGCTTCTGCATAAAAAAATACCTCCCCCTTTCCATCTAATGCAAATGTAAAATCACCAGAGCAATACCAAACCGCTTTCTGAGACCAACAAGATGTGTAACCTGGGTGACTCACTACACTCCAGCAAGGGCAACCAGCCTTACTGATGCTGAATGTATTTGCATTACTGAGTGCAACCTCAAACCCTTAAAGTATTCCTTATTTTTACCAGTACACCTTAATTTATCGTGAAAACATAGTCCATATTATTTTACATGTTCCTCACATTTAAATTTCTCCCAAAACAGAAAATAATAAATACAACTTCAACAAAAGGAATTCCAATTCTATTATTCATTTCTTAATTTACCATATACATCCCCTCTCAAACTCTAAACTCACCTTTAAAATTAGTTAGTTGTGAAAGAAATGTGGCACTCAAACAGCAGATTATCAGAGCCAGGATCTCTGTTCTGTACACCTCTCTCCTCTCAGCAGACCCAGATAATGGCAAACTTTCACTCTCTTTTTCCACACATATACATGTTAATTTCAAATCTCAGTGCTTCCCCCTTTTTTTCAAATGTAATCACACATTTCTATTGGTTGAAAACCAACCCTTTTCCAAAAGTACCCTTCCCCCAACTTGACTTCTGCCTAGTACCCTTCCCCCAACTTGACTTCTGCCTGCTACCATAGCAACAGCTCATGGAACACTGCTGTGTGGAGTTAGGTCAGAAGTTCGCCATACAATGTTTCATTTCCAAAGAGCAGGAGTGCTTGACTTTTCAAACCTAACAGCAAATCCATAGTACTGTTCTTTGGTAACACATTTTTCTGTACCAATACAAAACATGCTTCTATAAATTTACACATACAGCCTAGTTTTTATTCTAGAATGGTATGAAACAGCCAATCAGTTCTTTTTTTTATAAAAAAAAATATGTATGCCTCCATTTCCAAACTGTCTTTCATTTCTTTTTACCATTCTACTGAATTACACCTCCTGAGTGCATCCAGTTCTCCTTTGAAGATGTTCACAGTGTGGATTGTAGGGCACAGCTATGTCTTCTGGAGTGAAAAGTATGCAGAGAAAACAGATATGGTGAGAGACCTTGCTTTGCCAAATGTAGACATTAAATGGATTGGTCAGAGAGGGTTAAAGTGGCACCAATTGATGCCTTTGGTGAAATCCTTCATGCAAATCCAACACCCTGACCTCATAATAGTGCACTGTGGTGGCAATGACCTAGGCACTTTGACTGGGGTAGGTCTGGAAATGCTTATGAAGGAGACCTTTGCACAACTGTTTTCACTTTTCCCTAAAACTGCCTTTGTGTATTCTAACATATGCCAAAGGCAAACATGGAACTGGTCCAATCATTTTTGTCCACAGATTGACAAAGCAAGAAAGCACGTCAACAAATCTGTTTCTGCTTTCCTCCGTGACTATGGTATGGGTTCCATTTACCACAACAACTTGCGTTACGACATGCAAGACATTTATAGAGGAGATGGTGTACACTTCACTGATGAAGGGAACAGAGTCTTCCTCTTGAACCTTAGACTCTGCATCGGTACTTACTTGTAGGTACCAATAAAAAATCACTTCATAAACACAACGGCTCTTTTTAGAGCCCCCTAATATCTAAACACTTAAATCTGCATTTCATTCCTTTTTTTATTTTTTTTTTACCGTACGCGTACGGTGAGCTTACCGTACGCGTACCCCGCGATTTTTTTTAAAAATCAATAAATGTTTTTTTTGTACTTTTCTGTCCTTCTTTGACCCCCTTACAAATGTTAGGGGGTCTGTAACTCTCTTCCTTGCCCCCTTTTCAAGTTATCACCCTTTTTTTTCTGAGTAAAATACACAAAATGGCGGCCGCCGCTTCCTGGTTTCGACCGATTCGAATGTTTACTAAGATCTAACAGCCAATCAGAATCGCGCTCGCGCACGCCACCGTACGCATACGGTAAGCGCACCGTAAGCGCACCGTAAGCTGGCTCAGATATATATATTGGTTTAAAGGCTATTTTCTCAGAATCTACTGAACAGATTTACACCAAACCTACAAAAGGCACTTCCTTGACCTGAGGACTACCTCTCTGCCAAATTTCAAGTAATTCTGTTCAGCCGTTCGGGCTGTAGCTGTGTCTAAAGGTCCTATGGAAAAATGCATGGGAAAAACGAGTTTTGGGACCCCCCTTTTATCTCAGCCCCCGCTTGACGAATCCCCCCGAGACTTTCAGGGTAGGAGCGGAGCGTAGCACCCCACCTATTTTGAAAAATTCGCGAGGATTCGTCGACCGGCGCCAAAGTTATTCAAAATAGAATGTTGCGGATTTCCTATGGAAACGTGGTCCTAACTATAACTACCTACTGGCGACCGACTAAGAAATAAACAAAGAATAAATTTCACAAAGATGCGCATAATATGTCCCCCATGTGCGCACAGTGCGCGAAGCGCATCGTGCGTACATGGCCCATCCCGCATAACGTGGGCACGCGGTGCGCGCAGCGCACCGCGTGACCACCGTGTGTGCACGGCACTAACTGCGTAAAGTGGGCGCGCGGTGCGCGAATCGCACCGCGTGCTCACTGTGCGTGCACGGTGCGCGAAGCGCACCGTGCGCGCACGGAACGAACTGCGTTAACTGGGCGCGCACGCCACGAATGGCGTAAAGTAACTTAGCATTTAAAAAACCGTACAAATTCACTGAAAAAACCATAGGTTTCACACACGTTATAGTTAGGAATTAGCATTTAAAAAACCTTGCAAATTCACTGAAAAAACCATAGGTTTCACACATGTTATAGTTAGCTGGACATTTTATTGATAAAAAACCAATGAAATTCCCCCGTTATAGTTAGTGCAGGCAACTATAACTCACGCGACCGCAATCTTCTGCTGATGACATATGTGTCTTTATGAAAAAAAAATATTTGTAATATATGTATAGCTAAAATTTAATGGAAGAAGACATGGGCAAATAAGTGTCTAAATACAGTACTAGCATCAGCAGAGGATTGCGGTCGCGTGAGTTATAGTTGCCTGCACTAACTATAACGGGGGAATTTCATTGGTTTTTTATCAATAAAATGTCCAGCTAACTATAACATGTGTGAAACCTATGGTTTTTTCAGTGAATATATATATATATATATATATATATATAGAGTTCCAAATATTGCCTGTTGTAGGAAAGGACCACCATCAGGTTGATTAAGCCACAAATTTATTGAAGGCAGCAATGCGGGAAAACAGCCAGACCTGCTGAATGTCACAGAGCCCTCCCGACGCGTTTCGTGACTTCTCACTTCCTCAGGGGCTCACGGCTCAAACAGGAATTGAACGGCAATGTTTTCGGCACCACGATATATTTCAAATGCTCCGCCCCAGTAGGCGTGACCAACACAGTGGCCTCTGGTACTTGTGGTGCTTCGGTTCTCTCAAGTGAGCTGCCGTTAAGTCCTGCTCATGTAAAAAATAAAATCACAGTGGATTGCAGTGTTCAGCTGTCTTCAACGGCACCAGCGGCTTACTCCTCCAAAATCGGCTCCCGACGTTCTTCTTGGCCATGCCGGTGGCATACCCACAGAACTGCTGAAACAGCAGCCGGTCACTTTCCCGCGACTCAGGGAAGCCGCTTAACATAGTTCCAAAGAATGCCTGTTGTAGGAAAGGACCACCATCAGGTTGATTAAGCCACAAATTTATTGAAGGCAGCGATGCGGGAAAACAGCCAGACCCGCTGAATGTCACAGAGCCCTCCCGATGCGTTTCGTGACTTCTCACTTCCTCATGGGCTCACAGCTCAAACAGGAATTGAACGGCAATGTTTTCGGCACCACGATATATTTCAAATGCTCCGCCCCAGTAGGCGTGGCCAACACAGTGGCCTCTGGTACTTGTGGTGCTTCGGTTCTCTCAAGTGAGCTGCCGTTAAGTCCTGCTCATGTAAAAACGGTCGAGGAGGCATTATGAAGGTTAACACGAATGGGTGAAAACATTGCAGTGTTTCTTCCTTAACCCACTGAGGTATTTTATTCTGACATTTGGAGTGCAACGAAAGCCGACTCACAGGAGGATTGAAACGAATGCACCACAAGTACCAGCGAGCCACAGGGGTGGCCACGCCCACATGGGCGGAGTCAAGGATGTTTAAAACATGGGTGCTGGAGTAAACTGGCGAGAGTCTGCACTCGTGAAAGAAGCCCTTAGCCCATGAGGAAGTGCGGAAAGCATGAAACGCGTCGGGCTGGTCTTATATTCAGGGAAGAACTCTGCTGTTTGTCACGCTGCTTCCGTCATTCCATTAAAGTGCTCAATACTTACTCTTCGGTGAGGCTGTCTCATTCCAGGCAAACTTGTGAATGGATAATAGCGGTACCGCCTGAACCGCGAGACAAGCCCAGCTGCATCCCTGCAGTCAGGCTGCTACGCCAAGCTACGTGACAGCTGATGGTCGAGGAGGCATTATGAAGGTTAACACGAATGGGTGAAAACATTGCAGTGTTTCTTCCTTAACCCTCTGAGGTATTTTATTCTGACATTTGGAGTGCAACGAACGCCGACTCACAGGAGGATTGAAACGAATGCACCACAAGTACCAGCGAGCCACGGGGGTGGCCACGCCCACATAGGCGGAGTCAAGGATGTTTAAAACATGGGTGCTGGAGTAAACTGGCGAGAGTCTGCACTCGTGAAAGAAGTCCTTAGCCCATGAGGAAGTGCGGAAAGCATGAAACGCGTCGGCCTGGTCTTATATTCAGGGAAGAACTCTGCTGTTTGTCACGCTGCTTCCTTCATTCCATTAAAGTGCTCAATACTTACTCTTCAGTGAGGCTGTCTCATTCCAGGCAAACTTGTGAATGGATAATAGCGGTTCCGCCTGAACCGCGAGACGAGCCCAGCTGCATCCCTGCAGTCCGGCTGCTACGCCAAGCTACGTGGCAGCTGACGGTCGAGGAGGCATTATGAAGGTTAACACGAATGGGTGAAAACATTGCAGTGTTTCTTCCTTAACCCACTGAGGTATTTTATTCTGACATTTGGAGTGCAACGAACGCCGACTCACAGGAGGATTGAAACTAATGCACCACAAGTACCAGCGAGCCACGGGGGTGGCCACGCCCACATGGGCGGAGTCAAGGATGTTTAAAACATGGGTGCTTGAGTAAACTGGCGAGAGTCTGCACTCGTGAAAGAAGCCCTTAGCCCATGAGGAAGTGCGGAAAGCATGAAACGCGTCGGGCTGGTCTTATATTCAGGGAAGAACTCTGCTGTTTGTCACGCTGCTTCCTTCATTCCATTAAAGTGCTCAATACTTACTCTTCGGTGAGGCTGTCTCATTCCAGGCAAACTTGTGAATGGATAATAGCGGTACCGCCTGAACCGCGAGACGAGCCCAGCTGCATCCCTGCAGTCCGGCTGCTACGCCAAGCTACGTGGCAGCTGACGGTCAAGGAGGCATTATGAAGGTTAACACGAATGGGTGAAAACATTGCAGTGTTTCTTCCTTAACCCACTGAGGTATTTTATTCTGACATTTGGAGTGCAACGAACGCCGACTCACAGGAGGATTGAAACGAATGCACCACAAGTACCAGCGAGCCACGGGGGTGGCCACGCCCACATGGGCGGAGTCAAAGATGTTTAAAACATGGGTGCTGGAGTAAACTGGCGAGAGTCTGCACTCGTGAAAGAAGCCCTTAGCCCATGAGGAAGTGCGGAAAGCATGAAACGCGTCGGGCTGGTCTTATATTCAGGGAAGAACTCTGCTGTTTGTCACGCTGCTTCCTTCATTCCATTAAAGTGCTCAATACTTACTCTTCGGTGAGGCTGTCTCATTCCAGGCAAACTTGTGAATGGATAATAGCGTTACCGCCTGAACCGCGAGACGAGGCCAGCTGCATCCCTGCAGTCCGGCTGATACGCCAAGCTACGTGGCAGCTGACGGTCGAGGAGGCATTATGAAGGTTAACACGAATGGGTGAAAACATTGCAGTGTTTCTTCCTTAACCCACTGAGGTATTTTATTCTGACATTTGGAGTGCAATGAACGCCGACTCACAGGAGGATTGAAACGAATGCACCACAAGTACCAGCGAGCCACGGGGGTGGCCACGCCCACATGGGCGGAGTCAAGGATGTTTAAAACATGGGTGCTGGAGTAAACTGGCGGGAGTCTGCACTCGTGAAAGAAGCCCTTAGCCCATGAGGAAGTGCGGAAAGCATGAAACACGTCGGGCTGGTCTTATATTCAGGGAAGAACTCTGCTGTTTGTCACGCTGCTTCCTTCATTCCATTAAAGTGCTCAATACTTACTCTTCGGTGAGGCTGTCTCATTCCAGGCAAACTTGTGAATGGATAATAGCGGTACCGCCTGAACCGCGAGACGAGCCCAGCTGCATCCCTGCAGTCCGGCTGCTACGCCAAGCTACGTGGCAGCTGACGGTCGAGGAGGCATTATGAAGGTTAACACGAATGGGTGAAAACATTGCAGTGTTTCTTCCTTAACCCACTGAGGTATTTTATTCTGACATTTGGAGTGCAACGAATGCCGACTCACAGGAGGATTGAAACGAATGCACCACAAGTACCAGCGAGCCACGGGGGTGGCCACGCCCACATGGGCGGAGTCAAGGATGTTTAAAACATGGGTGCTGGAGTAAACTGGCGAGAGTCTGCACTCGTGAAAGAAGCCCTTAGCCCATGAGGAAGTGCGGAAAGCATGAAACGCGTCGGGCTGGTCTTATATTCAGGGAAGAACTCTGCTGTTTGTCACGCTGCTTCCTTCATTCCATTAAAGTGCTCAATACTTACTCTTCGGTGAGGCTGTCTCATTCCAGGCCAGTAGGTAGTTATAGTTAGGACCTATTTTCCATAGGAAATCCGCAACATTCTATTCCCAATAAGTCTGGTGCCGGTTGACGAATCTTCGCAAAATTTTCCAAACCTTTGGCCAGCTCCGGTCCGCTCCTATCCTGAAAGATTCGTGTTGATTCATCAAGCGGAGGCCCAGAAAAAAGGGGGGTCCCAAAAAGCGTTTTCCCCATGCAATTTCCCATAGGACCTGTTGACGCAGCTACAGCCCGAACTGCTGAACGGAATTACACCAAATTTGGCAAAGAGGTAGTCCTCAGTTCAGACTCGTGCCTTTTGCATAAAGGGTGTAAATCCGTTCAGTAGTTCATGAGAAAATTAGAGTTAAAAAGATAGATAGATCTATGGCCTCGGAGGATCCGCGCACCCTATGCACACCCTGAGCACACCCTCTGCGAACCGAGCGCGTACCCTCCCGATCATGCGCTGAATGCTAATTGGCTGTCAAGTGTCTATCTACATTCGAAACCAGAAACTGTTGGCAGCCATTTTGTGCCTCGGTAGAAGCGAGGCTGATTAAGTCAGGGAAATAAGTGTGTGAAAGATGTAAAGGGGGCAGAATGCGCGCAGGGTGCGCGAATCCGGCCAAAAAAAAAAAACTGAAGTGCGGGCTTCCACGCTTCCTTAATAATTAGACCCGGGGGGGCCAAATCCCAGGGGCAAAATGCATAAAAATGTAAAAGGGGGGGCCCCCAGCCCCAGGGACCGCTACCCCCCGGGGCTGCAAAATAATTAGGGTGGGGGGGCTGAATGGCCCCCCCAAGCCCCGGGGACCACCGCCCCCAGGGCTTTTTTGTTTGAGGGAGGGGAACTGTGTGGCCCCCTTCCTGGAGCCCTCGAGGGCCCTGGGGACCGCCACCCCCAAGGGGCCAGCTCCTACAGTGTACTGGGGTGCCCACCCCCAGGACACTTTTGTTTGCTATGAGAGGGCGGGAGTCTCCCGCCCTCCCATAGCAAACTTCGTTTGGATTTTGAAAGAGTGAGCAGGTTTGAAACAGAGAGCAGGGAAACCTGCTCTCTCTTTCAAAATCCAAACGATATTGCTTTTCCACACGGGGAGCTGCATGTCAGCAGCTCCCCATTTGGAAAAGCAATGCCGGCTCCCGAAGGACGCGGGGAGCCGGCTGGGACCGTGGGGGCATTGGGGCTCCCCCCAAGGTCCCCAACGTTTTTTAATAAACCCCCGGGGATGGGGTCCCCGGGGATAATAAAAATTAGTGATAGGAGCTATTTTTATTTTTACGGTAAAATTAGGAGTCGCGCATCCTAACGCGTTGGGTGCACGATTTCTCTCGCGTAGGGTGCGCGGTTCCTAACGCATTGGGTGCGCAACTCCAAGGAACAAATTGTAAAAAAAATAATAAAGTATTAAAAATATAGTTAAAAAAATAAAAAAATATTAAAAATAGTATTTAAAAAAATCTATTGAAAAAAACGATTAAAAACAACTAATATTTTTTAATTTTTAAAAGAATTAATTGGAAAAAACCTTTAATAAATGGTGAAAAACAATATAAAAAAACATAATTAAAGGAATTGATACACTGAAATATAAAGATTTAGAAATCCTATGAAAATCATTAAACATCATAGCTTTAGAGATAAGTTATAGATAGGAATTAGCATTTAAAGAACCTTTGAAATTCACTTAAAAAAACCATAGGTTTCAGGCACGTTATAGTTAGGAATTGGCATTTAAAAAACCTTAGAAATTCACTGAAAAACCATAGGTTTCAGGGGTGTTATAGTTAGCTGGACATTTCCCTCATACAAAACCCTAGAAATTCCCCTGTTATAGTTAGTTCAGCTAACTATAACTCGCGCCCCCGCAATGCATTGCTGATGATGTTACATATTACATCACTCATGACCTGGTCAGTGACATCACTGATGACATCACTGATGACATCTCAAATGACATCACTCATGACATCATCTAGTGACTGTGTGTTTCTGTAAAGTTTAAATATGTTTTATATATATAGGGAAAGGCCTATGGAAGAATGAGTGGGTGTATAAGTGTGTGAATGGATGATTTAGTAGGTGCGTGACTCACTCTATAAGTGAGTGATTAAATCTATGTAACTGCGGACTAGTGACTAAACTGTGTGAATGTCTGTATCTGTCTGTCTGTTGGTGTGTAAGCAGCTGCATGGGTTTGTGAACAGCTACATGAGTGTCTATATGGGTTATTGATTGGTTGTCTGAGTATCTCTATGGGTGCCTGAGTGTTTGTGTGGGTGGAGTGTGTGTGACTCTGTGCATAGATGTGTGAGTGGGTGATTCAGTGGGTGCATGGTTTTAAGAGTGCATCTGTGATGGACTGTATGGGTGGGTGAGTGTATGTATGGTTGTGTTAGTGAGTGAATATATATTTCATTAGTACATGTGTAATTTACTACATATGTGAATGGCAGTATATATGTATGTTTGAGTACAGAAATAACTATAACTGAGAGTGTGTGATAATGTGAGTGGCTGTATGGATGAGTGTATGCTTGTATCATTGATTGAATAAGACCATAAAAATGTGCTAGTATTTGTATGAGTAATTGAGCTTGTGCGTGTATAATTGTATAGGTGAGTAAATGGTAGTGTGATTAATTACTTGCATGACTGAGTATATGTGTGAGTAACTCTATGGATGAGTAGCGGTGTGAGAGTGTCTATATAGGTGTATGAGTGCATATGATAATCCTGTACTGAGTTACCATAAGTATGAGTGACTGTACGGGTGAGTGAGTGGATGAGTGTTTAGACCTAAGAGTTTGTGATGGGGTATGTACTTTTTGGTGTTGGAGTGTCTATGGTTTTGAGAGTGGCAGTATGTAATTTAGAGTGGGTGTATCAAAGGGGGAACAACATTTACAATGCAACTTTTACAATGCACTACACTTACAACGCATTTTTTACAACGCAACATCCATTACAACGCATTCCATTACATAGCATGACACTACAACGCATTTTTAAAAACTACCTTTACAACGCATTCCATTACATCGCATACTACCTTTACAACGCATACCATTACAACGCATAATATTACACTACACTATCCAACACTTACCTTACTGTTGCACCCCCTGGAGTTAGAATAGTAATTTTTACCCCTATACTATCCAACACTTTCCCTACTGTTGCACCCCCTGGAGTTAGAATAGTAATTTTTACCCCTATACTATCCAACACTTACCCTACTGTTGCACCCCCTGGAGTTAGAATAGTAATTTTTACCCCTATACTATCCAACACTTACCCTACTGTTGCACCCCCTGGAGTTAGAATAGTAATTTTTACCCCTATACTATCCAACACTTACCCTACTGTTGCACCCCCTGGAGTTAGAATAGTAATTTTTACCGCTATACTATCCAACACTTTCCCTACTGTTGCACCCCCTGGAGTTAGAATAGTAATTTTTACCCCTATACTATCCAACACTTACCCTACTGTTGCACCCCCTGGAGTTAGAATAGTAATTTTTACCCCTATACTATCCAACACTTACCCTACTGTTGCACCCCCTGGAGTTAGAATAGTAATTTTTACCCCTATACTATCCAACACTTTCCCTACTGTTGCACCCCCTGGAGTTAGAATAGTAATTTTTACCCCTATACTATCCAACACTTTCCCTACTGTTGCACCCCCTGGAGTTAGAATAGTAATTTTTACCCCTATACTATCCAACACTTACCCTACTGTTGCACCCCCTGGAGTTAGAAAAGTAATTTTTACCCCTATACTATCTAATACTTACCTTAAATGCAATTTAATATTATGCGTTGTAATGGTATGCGTTGTAAAGGTAGTATGCGATGTAATGGAATGCGTTGTAAAGGTAGTTTTTAAAAATGCGTTGTAGTGTCATGCTATGTAATGGAATGCGTTGTGATGGATGTTGCATTGTAAAAAAGGCGTTGTAAGTGTATGCATTGTAAAAGTGTGCGTTGTAACGACATACATCCTATTAAAGTTTATATTAGGGTGTGACAAGAAGCATCAAATGATCACATGAATGACATCATCAGTGATGTCATCAGTGATGTCATTTGAGATGTCATGAGTGATGTCACTGACCATGTCATGAGTGATGTAATATGTGACGTCATCAGCAATGCATTGCGGGGGCGCGAGTTATAGTTAGCTGAACTAACTATAACGGGGGGATTTCTAGGGTTTTGTACAAGGGAAATGTCCAGCTAACTATAACACCCCTGAAACCTATGTTTTTTTCAGTGAATATATATATATATATATATATATATATATATATATGTATTCTTCACCAAATGCCCGAAAGCTTAAGGACGCACACAACAACAATTTTAAACCAGATGGTTTATTCTCTCACGGAAACTTGCATTTTCATTCCGACGTAACAATCCATTAGCTTGACGCGTTTCAAGGCTTGCGCCTCTTCCTCATAGGCAGCACTGAATGTCTCGCAGAAAGCTCTGATCACTTTAATTAACTGCATGCTTGACCCCAGGTGGGTCACGCTGAGTGCGTTTTCCATTTCTTGCATGCTGGACTTTGTAGTCTCTGTCAGAGCAAATATCGGCCTTTTAGTAAGCTCTGTGTGCACATTCATTTTTAAAGCATAATATTTTTCCTCCAGTAGGCCCCAGAATGAAAAGCAGGTTATAATTTACCAAAATTGTTGTGCCGCAGACCAGGTAAGAACAATTCCAACCATGCAGCCTCTCTTTGAATCTCCGAGATGGTGCTGTCCTCCACGGCAGGACAGCCGTGTCAAATATTCTTCACCAAATGCCCGAAAGCTTAAGGACGCACACAACAACAATTTTAAACCAGATGGTTTATTCTCTCACGGAAACTTGCATTTTCATTCCGACGTAACAATCCATTAGCCTGACGCGTTTCAAGGCTTGCGCCTCTTCCACATAGGCAGCACTGAATGTCTCGCAGAAAGCTCTGATCACTTTAATTAACTGCATGCTTGACCCCAGGTGGGTCACGCTGAGTGCGTTTTCCATTTCTTGCATGCTGGACTTTGTAGTCTCTGTCAGAGCAAATATCGTCCTTTTAGTAAGCTCTGTGTGCACATTCATTTTTAAAGCATAATATTTTTCCTCCAGTAGGCCCCAGAATGAAAAGCAGGTTATAATTTACCAAAATTGTTGTGCCGCAGACCAGGTAAGAACAGTTGCAACCATGCAGCCTCTCTTTGAATCTCCTAGATGGTGCTGTCCTCCACAGCAGGGCAGCCGTGTCAAATATTCTTCACCAAATGCCCGAAAGCTTAAGGACGCACACAACAACAATTTTAAACCAGATGGTTTATTCTCTCACGGAAACTTGCATTTTCATTCCGACGTAACAATCCATTAGCCTGACGCGTTTCAAGGCTTGCGCCTCTTCCTCATAGGCTAATGGATTGTTACGTCGGAATGAAAATGCAAGTTTCCGTGAGAGAATAAACCATCTGGTTTAAAATTGTTGTTGTGTGCGTCCTTAAGCTTTCGGGCATTTGGTGCAGAATATATATATGTATATATATATATATAAATATATATATATATATGTATATATATATATATATATATTATCTACTGGCGGGCGCCAGTAGATAGTTATAGTTAGGACCTATTTTCCATAGGAAATCCGCAACATTCTATTGGGAATATCTTTAGCGCCGATTGACGAATCATTGCGAAACTTTTGGCCAGCTCCACTCCGCTCCTACCCTGAAAGTTTTGCGGTGATCCGTGAAGCGGGGGCCGAGAAAAAACGTGTTTTCCCCATGCAATTTCCCATAGGATCTGTTGTCGCAGCTACAGCCCGAACCGCTGAACTGAATGACACCAAATTTGGCAAAGAGGTAGTCCTCAGTTCGGACTCGTGCCTTTTGCATATTTGGTGTGGATCTGTTCAGTAGTTATTGAGAAAATTAGGGTAAAAAAGTTAGTGATATCTATGGCCGCGGAGGATCCGCGGACCGTACCCGCACCGTAAGCGCACCCTCCCCGAACGGAGCGCGCACCCTCCTGATCGCCCGCTGAATGGTAATTAGCTGTCGAGCGTCTCTCTACATTTGAAACCAGGAACTGTTGGCGGCCATTTTCTGCCTCAGTAGAAGCGAGGCTGAAGATGGAAGCGGAATAAGTGTGTAAAAGATACAAAGGGGCAGAGTGGAAATTCTCTGACCCTCTAGGTCTGCTTAGGGGTCCCAGAAGGACCCCCTGGGGCCCCCCTTTTTTTATTTTTTTAAAGCGGCGAAATGCGCGCATTCTATCGCGTTGGATGCACGGATTCTCCAGCGGTGGGTTTGCGGATCCAAGGATAATAAAAAATGAAATTGTTGGGAGATAAAGATGAAGCTTAAGTGTTTTGTTCTTGAGTGGCTCTAAAAAGAGCCATTGTGTTCATTGAGAGTTTTTGGTACTTATAAGTAAGTACCTATACAGAGTCTAAAATTGTTGAGAAAGACTCTGTTTCCTTCATCAGCAAAGTGTACTCCATCTCTCCTATACATCTCTTGCATATGAAAGCGCAGATTGTTATTGTAAATGGACCCCATTCTGTAGTCTCGGAGAAAAGCAGAAACAGATTTATTCACATGTTTCCTAGCTTTCTCAATCTGTGGACAAAAATGATCGGACCAGTTCCATTTCTGCCTTTGGCATATGTTAGAATACACAAAGGCAGTTTTAGGGAAAAGTGAAATCAGTTGTGCAAAGGTGTCCTTCGTAAGCATTTCCAGACCTACCCCAGTCAAAGTGCCTAGGTCATTGCCACCACAGTGCACTATTATGAGGTCAGGGTGTTGGATTTGCATGAAGGTTTTCACCAATGGCATCAATTGGTGCCACTTTGACCCTCTCTGTCCAATCCATTTAATGTCTACATTTGGCAAACCTAGGTCTTTGTGAATGCCTTTGTTTTCTGCATACCTTTGGCTCCAGAAAATGTAGCTGTGTCCCACAATCCACACTGTAAGCATCTTGTAAGGAGGTCTGGATGCACTCAGATGGTCTCTGTAAATGAAATGGCAGTTTGGAAAGTAAGATGTTTCTAAAATGGTGGCTAAGATACAATTTTGAAAAAAGACAAGAAATCATTGGTTGTTCAACAACCTTCTACACTGAAAGGTAGGGTGCATGTTTCTGTTTTTTAAATGCATGATTCTTATTGGTTAACAAAAAGTGCGTGAAAGGAACATTATATATGATAAGCTGATATGTTGAGAAGTCAAGCACACTTGCTGTTTTGATTAGCAACATTGTGTGTGCTGAACTTGTGACCTGTGTGCTCAGTACAGTGTTCCATGACCTATTTCTATGGTAACGGGCAGAAGGCAGATTGGGGAAGGGTTGAAGTTTATGTCATTTGGAAAGGGTTGAAATGTTTAACCAATATAAATGTGTGTTTGCTTTTGAATTTATGTGGGAAGGAATGTGATTTGATGTTTACATGTATATGTGTGGAAAATGAGAGGGAAACTTTGCCATTCTTTGGTTCTGCTGACAGGTGCACAGTGCAGAGATTCTGTATAAGAAAATCTGGTGTGTGACTGATATCTGGTGTGTGACTGATATACTTCTTAATCTACAAAACATCTTGAAAGGTGAGTTATTTAATTGTGAGGGGATGTATGTAGACTATTTTTATTTTAATCAGACTAATGTATTTTTTCTGCTAAAGTGTAGGGAGTATTTTTTTTTCTCTACAATCTTATTGACAGTGTGTGTGCATGTGGAAACCATTTTGTGATAAGGATTTGTGTTTTTTCATGTGTTTGTAGACAGATAACTATGCAGTTCTTATATTTTGGTAGATTTAGAAACCACTTATTGTTTATGAATTTGTGAAATGAGTTATGTTTCTGCAGTAAAATGTCGTACTCCTTGTAGATGAAGAAATGTGTTTTGGTATAGTGCAAGGGATAGTGTTGTTTGTCTAGAATCACACAGAGAGCCTGTGTGCATTTGGGAACCACTGTGAAAGAAGCGTTTGGTAACATCGTGCATTTGATGACAGATAACTGTTTTGAAACCCGTCATGTTGTCAAGTTTTAGTAGCATTAGAAGACCGTTATGGTTTATGCTTTCATTAAATGAGATAGGTATTGACAGTAAAGTGTAGTCGTGAAATATGTAGATTTTGTGCAGTTCCCTTACCATTTCCAGTGTAGTGAATGAGTTTTGGTAAACTCCTAGGAATACTGGTGCTTGTCTAGAATCACACTGTGAGTCTGTGTGCATTTGGGAACCACTGTGAAAGAAGCGTTTGGTAACATTGTGTATTTGCTGACAGAAAACTGTTTTAAAACTTGTCATGTTGTCAAGTTTTAGTAGCATTAGAAGCCAGTCTTTGCTTATGTGTTGATTAAATGAGTCAGGCATTGACACTAAAGTGCAGGCGTGAAATACGTAGGTTGTGTGCAGTTCCCTTACCTCTTCCACTGTATTGAATGAGTTTTGGTAAACTCCTAGGGATAGTGGTGCTTGTCTAGAATCACACTGTGAGTCTGTGTGCATTTGGGAACCACTGTCAGAGAAGCGTTTGGTAACATCGTGCATTTGCTGACAGAAAACTGTTTTGAAACCTGTCATGTTGTCAAGTTTTAGTAGCATTAGAAGCCAGTCTTTGCTTATGTGTTGATTAAATGAGTCAGGCATTGACACTAAAGAGCAGTCGTGAAATATGTAGATTGTGTGCCGTTCCCTTATCACTTCCAGTGTAGTGAATGAGTTTTGGTAAACTCCTAGGAATACTGGTGCTTGTCTAGAATCACACTGTGAGTCTGTGTACATTTGGGAACCACTGTGAGAGAAGTGTTTGGTAACATCGTGCATTTGCTGACAGATAATTATGTTAAAACATGTCATGTTGTCAAGTTTTAGTAGCATTAGAAGCCAGTCTTTGCTTATGTGTTGATTAAATGAGTCAGGCATTGACACTAAAGTGCAGTCGTGAAATATGTAGATTGTGTGCAGTTCCCTTATCACTTCCAGTGTAGTGAATGAGTTTTGGTAAACTCCTAGGAATACTGGTGCTTGTCTAGAATCACACTGTGAGTCTGTGTGCATTTGGGAACCACTGTCAGAGAAGCGTTTGGTAACATCGTGCATTTGCTGACAGAAAACTGTTTTAAAACTTGTCATGTTGTCAAGTTTTAGTAGCATTAGAAGCCAGTCTTCGCTTATGTGTTGATTAAATGAGTCAGGCATTGACATTAAAGTGTAGTCGTGAAATATGTGGATTGTGTGCAGTTCCTTTAGCAGTTCCAGTGTAGTGAATGAGTTTTGGTAAACTCCTAGGGATAGTGGTGCTTGTCTAGAATCACACTGTGAGTCTGTGTGCAGTTGGGAACCACTGTCAGAGAAGCGTTTGGTAACATCGTGCATTTGCTGACCGAAAGCTGTTTTGAAACCTGTCATATTGTCAAGTTTTAGTAGCATTAGAAGCCAGTCTTTGCTTATGTGTTGATTAAATGAATCAGGCATTGATACTAAAGTGGAATCGTGAAATATGTAGATTGTGTGCATTTCCCTTACCTCTTCCATTGTAGTGAATGAGTTTTGGTAAACTCCTAGGGATAGTGGTGCTTGTCTAGAATCACACGGTGAGTCTTTGTGCATTTGGGAACCACTGTGAATGAAGCATTTGGTAACATCGTGTATTTGCTGACAGAAAACTGTTTTAAAACTTGTCATGTTGTCAAGTTTTAGTAGCATTAGAAGCCAGTCTTTGCTTATGTGTTGATTAAATGAGTCAGGCATTGACACTAAAGTGCAGTCGTGAAATATGTAGATTGTGTGCAGTTCCCTTACCTCTTCCACTGTAGTGAATGAGTTTTGGTAAACTCCTAGGGATAGTGGTGCTTGTCTAGAATCACACTGTGAGTCTGTGTGCATTTGGGAACCACTGTCAGAGAAGCGTTTGGTAACATCGTGCATTTGCTGACAGAAAACTGTTTTGAAACCTGCCATGTTTTCAAGTTTTAGTAGCATTAGAAGCCAGTCTTTGCTTATGTGTTGATTAAATGAGTCAGGCATTGACACTAAAGAGCAGTCATGAAATATGTAGATTGTGTGCAGTTCCCTTTTCACTTCCAGTGTAGTGAATGAGTTTTGGTAAACTCCTAGGGATAGTATTTCTTGTCTAGAATCACACTGTGAGTCTGTGTGCATTTGGGAACCACTGAAAGAGAAGCGTTTGGTAACATCTTGTATTTGCTGACAGATAACTGTTTTAAAACCTGTCATGTTGTCAAGTTTTAGTAGCATTAGAAGGCGGTCTTTGCTTATGTGTTGATTAAATGAGTCAGGCATTGACATTAAAGTGTAGTCGTGAAATATGTAGATTGTGTGCAGTTCCTTTAGCAGTTCCAGTGTAGTGAATGAGTTTTGGTAAACTCCTAGGGATAGTGGTGCTTGTCTAGAATCACACTGTGAGTCTGTGTGCAGTTGGGAACCACTGTCAGAGAAGCATTTGGTAACATCGTGCATTTGCTGACCGAAAGCTGTTTTGAAACCTGTCATGTTGTCAAGTTTTAGTAGCATTAGAAGCCAGTCTTTGCTTATGTGTTGATTAAATAAGTTAGGCGTTGACATTAAAGTGCAGTCGTGAAATATGTAGAATGTGTGCAGTTCCCTTACCTCTTCCACTGTAGTGAATGAGTTTTGGTAAACTCCTAGGGATAGTGGTGCTTGTCTAGAATCACACTGTGAGTCTTTGTGCATTTGGGAACCACTGTGAAAGAAGCGTTTGGTAACATCGTGTATTTGCTGACAGAAAACTGTTTTAAAACTTGTCATGTTGTCAAGTTTTAGTAGCATTAGAAGCCAGTCTTTGCTTATGTGTTGATTAAATGAGTCAGGCATTGACACTAAAGTGCAGTCGTGAAATATGTAGATTGTGTGCAGTTCCCTTACCTCTTCCACTGTAGTGAATGAGTTTTGGTAAACTCCTAGGGATAGTGGTGCTTGTCAAGAATCACACTGTGAGTCTGTGTGCATTTGGGAACCACTGTCAGAGAAGCGTTTGGTAACATCGTGCATTTGCTGACAGAAAACTGTTTTGAAACCTGTCATGTTTTCAAGTTTTAGTAGCATTAGAAGCCAGTCTTTGCTTATGTGTTGATTAAATGAGTCAGGAATTGACACTAAAGAGCAGTCGTGAAATATGTAGATTGTGTGCAGTTCCCTTATCACTTCCAGTGTAGTGAATGAGTTTTGGTAAACTCCTAGGGATAGTATTGCTTGTCTAGAATCACACTGTGAGTCTGTGTGCATTTGGGAACCACTGTAAGAGAAGCGTTTGGTAACATCGTGCATTTGCTGACCGAAAGCTGTTTTGAAACCTGTCATGTTGTCAAGTTTTAGTAGCATTAGAAGCCAGTCTTTGCTTATGTGTTGATTAAATGAATCAGGCATTGATACTAAAGTGGAGTCGTGAAATATGTAATTTGTGTGCATTTCCCTTACCTCTTCCACTGTAGTGAATGAGTTTTGGTAAACTCCTAGGGATAGTGGTGCTTGTCTAGAATCACACTGTGAGTCTGTGTGCATTTGGGAACCACTGTCAGAGAAGCGTTTGGTAACATCGTGCATTTGCTGACAGAAAACTGTTTTGAAACCTGTCATGTTGTCAAGTTTTAGTAGCATTAGAAGCCAGTCTTTGCTTATGTGTTGATTAAATGAGTTAGGCGTTGACATTAAAGTGCAGTCGTGAAATATGTAGAATGTGTGCAGTTCCCTTACCTCTTCCACTGTAGTGAATGAGTTTTGGTAAACTCCTAGGGATAGTGGTACTTGTCTAGAATCACACTGTGAGTCTTTGTGCATTTGGGAACCACTGTGAAAGAAGCGTTTGGTAACATCGTGTATTTGCTGACAGAAAACTGTTTTAAAACTTGTCATGTTGTCAAGTTTTAGTAGCATTAGAAGCCAGTCTTTGCTTATGTGTTGATTAAATGAGTCAGGCATTGACACTAAAGTGCAGTCGTGAAATATGTAGATTGTGTGCAGTTCCCTTACCTCTTCCACTGTAGTGAATGAGTTTTGGTAAACTCCTAGGGATAGTGGTGCTTGTCTAGAATCACACTGTGAGTCTGTGTGCATTTGGGAACCACTGTCAGAGAAGCGTTTGGTAACATCGTGCATTTGCTGACCGAAAACTGTTTTGAAACCTGTCATGTTTTCAAGTTTTAGTAGCATTAGAAGCCAGTCTTTGCTTATGTGTTGATTAAATGAGTCAGGCATTGACACTAAAGAGCAGTCGTGAAATATGTAGATTGTGTGCAGTTCCCTTATCACTTCCAGTGTAGTGAATGAGTTTTGGTAAACTCCTAGGGATAGTATTGCTTGTCTAGAATCACACTGTGAGTCTGTGTGCATTTGGGAACCACTGTAAGAGAAGCGTTTGGTAACATCGTGCATTTGCTGACCGAAAGCTGTTTTGAAACCTGTCATGTTGTAAAGTTTTAGTAGCATTAGAAGCCAGTCTTTGCTTATGTGTTGATTAAACGAGTCAGGCATTGACACTAAAGAGCAGTCGTGAAATATGTAGATTGTGTGCAGTTCCCTTATCACTTCCAGTGTAGTGAATGAGTTTTGGTAAACTCTTAGGGATAGTGTTGCTTGTCTAGAATCACACTGTGAGTCTGTGTGCATTTGGGAACCACTGTGAGAGAAGCGTTTGGTAACATCTTGTATTTGCTGACAGATAACTGTTTTAAAACCTGTCATGTTGTCAAGTTTTAGTAGCATTAGAAGGCAGTCTTTGCTTATGTGTTGATTAAATGAGTCAGGCATTGACACTAAAGTACAGTACCATGTAATATTGTCTTTACTGCCCCAGAACTGAAAATATAAAATTTTTACCCAGGCACTGTCCAAGAAGTAGTCTGATGATTTAGTCAGTTTCTACGTACTTATGTTGTGAACCATTCATTACCAAATAGACTGCTTGAAATGTCTATGCAGTATGCATGTATTTCTCTAACCACCTACACAGTTGTTTTTCACACCTTTAATTCTCTAGACAATGTCCATACACTTCCAAGAAACACCCTGTCACTCTCTTTCTAGTCTTCTAGTGACCTATTCAGCACCATGTAGTAATTCATTCACTGTGCCAAAACCCAAACATTTATAAATTCACCAAGACACTCTCTTTCTAGTACTCTAATGATTCAGTTACTGTCTAAGTATTCATGCACTGAGCCAGGACTTAGCACATGGACTGTTTCAAACCTCTATGCACTATGCATGCAGTCTTTTAACCACCTAGAGATTTGTCTTTTATACTTTCAGTTCCCTAGTCAATATCCATATAGTCCAGCAAACATCTTGTCACTCCCTTTGCAGTCTTTAGTGACCTTTTTAGTACCAAGTATTGATTCATTCCCTGTACAAAAAGTCTACCAGTTATAAATTCATCCAGGCAGTCTCCTTGCTGTAGTCTAAGCATTCATTCAGTACCCAAGTACTCATGCAGTGAGCCGGGCCTTAGCACATGGACTGCTTTAAATGCCTATCCACTATGCATTCAGTTCTCTAATCGGCTACACAGTTGTCTTTCGCAGCTTCAATTCCCCAGTTAGTATTCATACACTTCTAGCAAACACCCTGTTACTCTCCCAGTGTGTCTCTTTTTAGTACTGTAATCATTCAGTTAGTTAGCATGTAGTCTTTTAGTGAGGTAGGCTTTAGGGCATGAACTGCTTCAAAGTAGTATGCATTATGTATGTACTGTTTTAATCATCGTCACACTTGTTGTTCAGGGCTATAGTTTTTTAGTCTGTTTTTATATAAAATGTGTTTGAACAGTAATGGAATATTGTAAATTTGAAAGTTATTAATATACATTTATTTGTGACTCTTTTTTGCAGATACTGTTTTTCAACGTTAAAATCGAGAAAATATGCCAGAAAAAAAAAGAAAAAGAAAAGAACAGAGCCAGGAGCATTATTTGAAGAAACATGAACCACAAGTATTGAATGAAAAAGATAATGTGGCTAAAAGGAAAAAATCTTCTGGTAAGATTACGAAGCAATTTATTAAAAATGTTTGTAGGAGCAAACAGAATGTAGAGAATGCTGCAACTTCAAATAATTTTTTAAGGAAGGAAAAAAATCTAAATAAGAGGAAAATAAGAGGAAAAGTAAAAAAGCAAATGTTCAGTCAAAGGAGATAAAGTATGGTAAAAGAAGACAAAATCAGTATGAGGAATTACGCAAAAAAATATTTTACAAGAGAGTAGTGTATAATTTGCTGAAAGATGTGAAGAAATATAAAAAGAGAGCTTTATTTTATAAAAAGAAGAAGCATTGTGGAAAAGGCTTTTGAAGTAAAAAGGAAACTGTTTATTTTAGTGTTAAACAGAATTCGATCACTAGATAAACCAATCCATGCAATGAAGGCCAAAAGTAGGAGGAAAAGAGTTATTAATAAAAACAAATGATGATGCTTTTTTGGGAGAATGGAAACACAGTTCTAGTTCAGAGCCTTTTTTTAATGAAGAGGGTTATTTACTAAGTGAAAAATTATTGTATGCAGTTGACACCAGTGGTAGAGGTTATGAGGTTAGTGATGGTTGTCCAATGGAGAAAGAGAAAATGGTTGAAAAAAATGCAGAAGAAGTGATAGCTGATGAAGTTTTAGGGAGACGTGCTAAAAACCCTGTGTACACTTGGGATTGCAGTAGTGTTTGTAGTGTACGACAGGAATCTATTGAAAAATTATGTAGTTTTTTACGAGTCTATACTAAAAAAAGTGTAAAACAAAAGATTAAGCTGTTGCAAGGACTAGACCCTTGCAGAGTGAGAAAACATACTGGTTTGCAAGGTCATTCTCTGGCTTGTCTTTCTAGGAAAGTTTGTGAAAGTGTTTTTCACCATTTCAGCATGCTGGCAGTACATCATACTCAAATGCGGAAGTTAGTGAGAAGGTTGTACTATGCAAAAAGTCCAGCACTAAAGTTAAGTGATTTGAACAGTGCTCTTTTGCGTGGGTCAGTTTCAGATGTGAAGCAGGTCTGTGAGGATATTGAGTTTTGTTACTTTGGGCCTCAGCAAGAGAGTGAAGAAACTGACACATTAGTAGAACAAAATGTTGAAGACAATGTAGAACATGTAATTACAGAAAAATGTGAGGATGAAATCACAAAGTTTAAGGTAATTTCAGGTGAAAGACCAAATGTTTCTTGTATTTGTTGTTGGCGAAGTCACTATAAAAATCAGACTAGGGGTGTCAATCTGTATTTAAAAAGTGAAATAGAAGATAATGATAAGTGGATGGAATTTGCAACTTATTTGTTGGTAGAGGATTGTTTTGATTTGGGATGTGAGCAGCGTATTTGAAAATATTGTTATAATAAATTAGATGAGAATAAAATGCCTGCTAGAGCTGTTCATAATAATCTAGATTTGGTTGCTATTCCTCCAAAGCTGATAGATTTAAATACGTATGAGTCTATTCTGATACAATGTGTTCACCCATTTCAGGCTATTGTTTGGATGGAGCCCAAAACAAGTAAATTACCTCCATCAGAGTTGCAAAGAGGATTGAAAGGAAGAGTTGTGTATTTACCATTAGATTTAAGGAAAAATGTTGAAACTATTGGTATAGATCATGCAGAAAATGAGCCACTAGTCATTCTAGTTAATGGTGTTCCTACTAAGAATAAGAAAATCTGGCAAGAGTTAGTGGATGTTAGAAAAGTGCAAAAGGCATCATTGTATCTGTTAAAAAATAATGAGTACTATAGAAATGTGTTTGTTGGAGAAGAAGAAATAGATTTAGCAGAAGATATTGAAACATTAAGTGGACAAATTGAAAAAGTGGACATGTCCAGATGTGAAGAGATCTATGAACATTACAGTGTACATCCACTTCATTCCAAAGAGGTGATGGGGAATACAATTGAGTTGTTTCAAATGAAAAAAGCAACAGGAAGTCCCATGAGTGTATGGGAAGAGAGCTTGGAAGCTCGTTGTTTCCCGCAGTTGTTGCCAACAGGAAAAGGTGGACGATATGATGAACGTCCTGTGCAGATTCCTACATCTGAATATCGGACAACAAGATTATATGCAGAAGATCCAAGATTTCGACAATGTATCCCTTATATGTTTCATCTTCTGTTTGAAAGTGACTTGTCTGGACTTTCATATGCAGTAAATCACATTTTAAAAACTGGAATGCATCTGCATAATGTAACTGCAAAGGATTTTATGGATAAAGTGCATCAGAGAGATGATCATTTAGAATCTCAGTTGATTAATCTGATGGCATGTCAGCGTGGGACTAATGAATATTGGTACCGTCGACATGGAGAACTGAAATGCATGCTACGGAACTTGGGAACTCCTACGAGGTTTCTTAACCTAAGCTGTGCTGAGTACGCTTGGGATGATTTACTTGAATTTCTTCGAGAGGCAAATTCCAATATAAATAATATTGAATACAAGACACCTGGAGAATTGTGCTCTTTGGATCCTGTCAATGTATGCAGATATTTCAATCATAGATTTGAAGCTATGATGTCTTTCATCTGCAATAAAAAGAATCCTCCTCTTGGAGAAGTTGTGGATTTCTTTTGGAGAAAGGAGTATCAAGCAAGAGGTGCTCCTCACATACATATGTTGTTATGGGTCAAGGATGCCCCCAAATTTGGAACAGATTCAGATGAAAGTGTTTTGTCTTTAATTGAAGATTATGCTACATGTGCTGTACCAAATAGCAGAGAAGACAAAAACTTAAAAGAACAAGTCTTACGATTTCAAAGCCATAGGTATGGAAAATACTGTCGACGAAAGTACAAGTCAAAGGATAAGTTCTATACCAAATGTCGTTTTGGATTTCCACGTCCTGTATTAGCGAAAGCGAGAGTGAACAGTTTCATGTCAGCTGTACGACATACCATCACAAGAAAGTCTCCGAAAAACACCTACAACTTAAGAAGAAGCGAAGAATCAAAATACATAAATGACTACAACCCAGTTATTTTATCCATGTGGAATGCTAACATGGATATTCAGTATGTTGCAGACAATTCTATTGCTGTTGCTCGATATGTAATGTCTTACATTACTAAATCAGAAAAGACTGAATTGAAAGAAATGTGGGAAGAGATTTCTCACGAGAAGACTCTAAGTAAGAAATTATACAGTTTCAGTTTGAAAATGTTATCGCATCGTGAAATTGGAGCATATGAATGTTCAGATCGGTTATCATCTGCAAGTCTATATTCCAAAAGTAGAAGAATCATTTGGGTGAGTCTAGGTCTTGCAGGAATGCGAAATCGGGTACTGAAATCTGTTCAAGAAATTGAATATTTAGCAGAAAATGACCCTGAAAGTACAGATATTTTGAAAACCAATATGTTGGACACATACTATCCAAAGAGAAGTCATCATCTTGAGAACATGTGTCTCTATGAAGTGTTGCAAAACTACACTTTTAAACGGAATATTACAGAGAACATCAACGATGGAAAATATGGAGTGATTGGTTCTGAAGGATGTCTGGTGAAACAAAGGAAAGGAAATTTAATTAATCACAGAAAACTGAGTTGCGACACTGCTGACAAAAGGGAATTTTACTATTTAGCCCTTTTGCAAATGTTCAAACGATGGCGTTCTGAACTGGAATTACTTGGAGATTTTCCCAGCTATGAAGATTCATTTAATGCTTGTAAAGATAGCATACAATGCAGTGCTTTCGCAAATTATGTGAAAATGTTGAATGACGAAATTGATCAAGAAGCTACAATTGCAGCTGAGATTGCTAGAGACAGTTCTCAAGACAGTCAAAGTTCTTCTGCACTGAGTCAAGATCCACTAGGACAACCAATTGTTGAAAATGAAGCAGCGATTGCCATGAATGAGGTGGAAACAGCAATGTATCAAGCACAAGAAGATGCAATACAGTTAGGAAACTTGGAAGAGCAACTAAATGTTGAACAGAAACAAATATATCAGCAAGTGAAAGAGCAGATTGACCATGGATAACTTCATGAAAAGAGAGTGTGCTCATGTACATCATTTCAACCTATCCGAATGTATGTGAGTGGTCAAGTTGGAACAGGAAAGAGTTTCTTAATTAAAGTAATTACAAGTTATCCTCAAAAAACAACTGAGTCGCATTTGTCTTGTGTTGTCACTGCTCCAACTGGGTTGGCAGCACATAACATTAAAGGAATTACTTTACATCGTTTACTAATGCTGCCAGTAGAGCATGAGAACAAATTGGAATACCACAAGCTATCTGGAGAAGCTTGTTGTAAAGTTTCAAGAGTGCTGAAGAAAATGAAACTTCTCATTATTGATGAGGTGAGCATGGTTTCAAACTTGATGCTTGCCTTTGTGCATTTAAGAATGCAGCAAATTCTTAAAACAGAGTATGACGTGTTATTTGGAGGAAAACACATCATAGTTTTTGGAGATCTACTGCAACTGACACCGGTAAAAGGACAACCGGTATTTAAAACACTTGCCCATGAAGATACTAGAAAGTCTCTTGGCAGTGTTGGTAATGTGACCATTTGGACTAATTTTGAATACAAAGAACTGACAACAAATATGCGACAGGCAAATAATGCTGAATATGGAAGTATTCTTCAAGATATAAGAATTGGAATTCTTTCAAAAAAAGGGAAGGAAGCTTTTTAGTGTCGATTACTTTGCAATGTCTTTCCAAATGAAAATGCAGTTGCTGCAAAAGTGTACGTGGAAATTGCTCAAAATAAGTCAGTGATTTGCTTAATGCCGACACTGCGTGAGTGTTCAATATTCAACGAAGAATTATTAAAATTGGAAAATGAAGAAATTGTCAAAATGGAAGCCATCGATAAAATACTACATGAAGGAATCACTATTATTTTAACGGGTAAGTTGAGAGCAAAACTAGATAGTTTAGAAAAAAAAATATCTTAAACTGCTGGTTTGGAAAAGACACTGTATGTGTGTGTAAACTGTCAGGTAATTTTAAGGCGTAATTTGGATGTAGAGAAAGGTTTAGCTAATGGTGCAATAGGCAAAGTGGTGGATTTTGTAAATTATCAGAAAAAAGAAGGAATTTAATTTAAAAAAATTAAATTTGATCAGATTGATGAAGTTAAAGAAATTGGTCGTTGTTCAGTTCGTTTTTTGCTTGTTAAAGATTCATATGTCCGTAGGAAACAATTTCCATTTTCTCTGGCATATGCAGTGACTATTCATAAATCTCACGGATTAAGTGTAGACAGTGCATTGGTGAACATTGGATCTACTGTATTTAAAGAGGGTATGGCATATGTTGCTTTGTCGCGAGTCAGAACATTATCTGGTTTGTTTTTGATTGATTTTGATGAGACAAAGGTTACTGCAGATGCAAACTGTGTAAAAGAGTATAATAGGTTAAGAAGGGTGTATGCTCCAAATTTAGGTCAATATCCTGTATTTGAAAAGCGTGTGGTTGGTCGAAAAAGAAGGTAGAGAATATCTGTTCTGAAGGTATCAAGAAAAGAAAAGAACAAGATAATGTTGTGATTGCAGGTAAAAAGAAATTGGACACTGTTGAAGAGATTGTTGGTTATCATTTTGAAAATAGTTCTGGTGTCAACTGCTATGCTAATGTAGTGCTCAATGTTGTTTTTATCTGGAAGGTCTGCAAGCACAAATTATGCAGAATCTGCAAAAAAGATTTTGTTCTCTGTTGCATTCTGTTTATGAAAAATTGACAACAGATAGAAGTAAAATACAATCTGTTTCAGATGTTCGTAATCTTTTGGATGTGTGTTCTGGTTCTAAACAATTTACACAAAATATCCAACAAGATGCTCAGGAACTTTTAATGTATATGCTTACAATTTTTGAAAATGAAGGTGTAGAAATAGAAAATATTTTTGGCCTTTCTTACAAATGGGAACATTATTGTGAAAATTGCATGTATACATGTAGCACCAATGTAGACACTGAGAGATTTCTGTATTTAACATTACCAGACTGTAAATCATTGGCTTTCAATAAATTAGTGAAAGGTGCAATTCAAAACATGGAGTGTAGCCAATGTAAATCAGAAATGTTATCCACATTATTGTTAACAAAATATGGAAAATACATAATTTTAATGATGCAACGTTGTACAGCTGATGGAAGAAAATTGGATACTTTAATAAAACAATTTGTAGCAGCACAAATATCAATATCAGGAAAGAATTTTGTAGCAATTGCAATAATTTTCAATGATGGTCCTTCCACCACATCTGGACATTACACTGCCTATCTAAAATGTGACAAAGGCTGGACACTTTGTAATGATGCCCAGTTGGTTTTCAAACAACGTTTGCCTAGGGAATTACAAAATTCCTACCTAATATTTTTGAAGCCAAAGTTTTAGGAAGCTAATTCACTCTCTGAGGAATTTAATATTATAATTTAATAGAACTACCATTGGACAGTTTACATAAAGAAGAAGTGCAACCATACCATTTGGCCTCAAGGAAAGGTATATTTTTGAATTATGGACTTTTTGGTGGTCATTTATTCGGTGATTATTTTAATGTGGCAACATTTACAGTTTTTATAAGTTAAAGTTATAAAATGTTGTAATCTGTAAGCATTTCATATATGTATGATTTGTATTTTCTGGTATTTTACTGAGAATAGTATGTGGGTTTTTTTTTAACAATCTTTCTGATTGTTTTTTTTTTTGCCCGCTGTTAAGTGATGAGTACCATTGAAATCACTATTTCGAGTGAAATTCAATATATTCTGAGAACAGCAAAAAAGGCAAACAAATTACTTTGTGGAAATTATGTTGTGTTGTAAAAAATGTATTATTATATGTTATAATTTTTATTTTATTTTCTTTCACAGATCCAAATTTTAAAATGAGCAATTTTTAAGAATTTAGATTGGAATGAAAAATAGGCAAAAATGAATAACATTTTTTATTCCTATTACTGTGAAGGTAAGTTTAACTAAGTCTCAATATGCAGAATGAAGAGGCCTGCAAGAATCTACAAAGTTGAAACATGTTTCTAAAACACTTTGTTTATGTAGTTTTGAAATCTGACCATAATCAGATATCAAGTGCCCTGCAAAAAAAGAGATTTGAGGGGTTCATAATATTTCATCTTTCTAGCTGTTGAAGGACCGCAATCATTTCAATCATTCTTCTTTGAACATCTTTGCAGTCAAAATTCTGTGCTTACCTTCTATCATTCGCAAGGAAATTTAAAAACGGAAATATGTCACTTTTTGTAACATAGTTATTGTGTAAGATACTCTTTCATATTTTCAAAGAGAGGAAAAGGCACTTTGTGCACTTTTTATACTCCATGAAAATATAACCTCATTATGCAGACCACTTTCGGTTGAAAGGGTGTTCTATAAGCTTTGTTGTGTATGATTGCACTTAATACTCATAGAACAAGACACATGTCTAGATTTATTAGAAATCGTAAATTTCGATATGTGTGTGAATGATGCACCATTCTACAATTGGTGTAGGAAAGCACAACAAAGAGAATTGTTTTAATTTCTCCACATTTTTATATCTTCAATGCATGCTGAAATGTTCAGCATACGTTGAAGGAGAAAAATGCATTTTCTCATTGTTTTTGTACAGGAAGGTGTGTCTTCCTGTAGAAAAACAAACAGCACATGACACAGATATCCTTGCACTATTGTGCAAGGGTGCCTGTGTCACCACATGGCTGCAGTTTAAGCAGCCGTGCAGAGAGAAGCATAGATTTGCAACATATTTATGTACATATGTTGCATCCCTCTGCTTCGGAAGTACTACAGCACACTACAATTATAGAGGTTACTGTGTGATGCTGCAGCACTTCCTTATAGTTCTGCACTTATACATTCACCATACGCTACTAATGCATTCATTCAGTCAATTACGTACTACACATACATTCATCTAAACTTTCACACACTAACAAAGAAATTTAGCTCTTTTTTAAAAACCAGGAAAGTTAGTTCTTAGAAGAACTTTTTTTTTCTTCTTTCTTCTTTTATAATTTTTTGGGGGTTTCCTGAACAATTTTGTGATTTTTTGGGTTTTTCTGAAAAAAAAAAAAAAAAAAACCAGGAGAAACCAAACAATGAACTTCAGGGAACAGTAAAAAATAAAATAAAAAAAAAATAGCAAATATGACTGATCAGATCGATCGACTGCTCACCATAGCACAAAGTCTTATTCACTTAGTGCAGAGCACTTTTAAAAATTGAAATTGAGGACGGATGTCCAAGGTTTGGTCTGATGGATGCACTCTTGACGTGCTCGGCTGCGATGAGGTGGATGGCGCAGGAGCAGGAGTGTCTCTCATCCGTCGGCACTCTTCACGTGCAAGATTGTTTGGATGAAGGCTCCTCATGTGCTTCATCATACTTGCCGTGCCACAAGAGTATTTCTTGTTAGGATAAGACTCTTTTGCAAATCTTACATGTGACCAAGGTGGCATTGGTCTTATTCTGTCCTTCGGGAAAAGTAAAAAATGTCCACACCACTGACATGTGTGGTTCCTCCGGCAAAAATTCATCCTCAGAGGTTTGAGGTGATGCAGGTGATGCCTGCTGCCCTGAAGCCACTTTTGGTTGCAAAAAGTTAGAGCTAAGTGTATACTTAGTCTAAAAAAATCTTCTTCTCTCCAAAGAGATGGTTCTCCAAAGAAGCTCAAAGAAGAATGATTGAAATGGGTGGGGTCTTTCAGTAGTTAGAACAGGAAGTGTAATGAACCAATCAAATCTCTTTTTTACAGGTCACATGGGATCCGCGCACCGTGCGCTTACGCAGCACGCACCCAGCGCGCATCCGCGAAATTGAATTTAATAGGAATATAGGATTAGATGTAAAAACATATTAGATTTAAGACTAGTTTAGAGTTTGTCTTCAATTAATATTCACATGCAATACATAGATATGTTTTTTTAAATGTTAAATACTTCGCGGGATCCGCGCACCTACCGTGTCATAGACGCAGATGACGCATCGGGGAAGCACGTAAACGTCGCGTTACGTACATCGAACGTGTCGCGTATAGGCTGGGAGTCACGTACCGGTCGCATAGCGATCGCGCACTAAACACGTACCCAACGCATACCATGCGCGGATGCTATCGCGTACGGATCGTGAACGGTGCGCTTAGGGTGCGCGTATCCAAAAACATGGAAAAAATATATATCTAAAATAAAGTTTTGTACATATAGTTAAAAAAATATTTGGAAAAATATAAAAAAATATGTTTGAAAAACCCTTTAAGTTCAAATAATATTTTTTAATTTTTAAAAGAATTAATTAGAAAAATATGTTTAAAAAATGGTGATAAAAAAGTATTTTAAAAAAAATAATTAATGAAATTGACACACTGAATTTGAAAAATATAGAAATCCAATGAAAATCATTAAACATGATATCTTTAGAGATAAGTTATAGAAAGGAATTAGCATTTAAAAAACCTTTGAAATTCACTGAAAAAACCATAGGTTTCATGCACGTTATAGTTAGGAATTGGCATTTAAAAAACCTTTGAAATTCACTGAAAAAACCAAAGGTTTCAGGGGCTTTATAGTTAGGAATTGGCATTTAAAAAAACCTTTGAAATTCACTGAAAAAAACCATAGGTTTCATGCATGTTATAGTTAGGAATTGGCACTTAAAAAACCTTAGAAATTCACTGAAAAAAACCATAGGTTTCAGGGGCGTTATAGTTAGCTGGATATTTCCCTCGTACAAAACCCTAGAAATTCCCCTGTTATAGTTAGTTCAGCTAACTATAACTCGCGCCCCCGCAATGCACTGCTGATGACGTCACATATTACATCACTCATGACATGGTCAGTGACATCACTTGCTTCATCATTGGGTTCCCTCTTGCACACAGTGCTCGCAATGTGTGCTGTGTGGGCTACAACTCTCCCTCTGGAGAGGAGCATGAGGTGTTCTACACTCCATTGTAAAAGGTGAATGAGGGGCAGAGTGCAAAAATAATATCAAAAGTGTATTAAAACCATCTCATAAGGGGAAAAAGACTTTAATAACTATCCCCAATGGGTGGAGTTAAAACTAGTGTGACAATAGGGGTAGGGATATTTCCTATCTGACTAGGTCAACATGTTTCTGCCAGGCAACCAAAAGTTCATGGCATTCTTCAGGACCACTGTCTTGTCACTCTGGTAGAAAAGTGATAAACAAAAAACCATTCTTGTATATTATATAAATGCTGTCAAGACCAACTTCAGTCTGGTCTTCTTGCTGTAACACATACGAACATTCCCTAATTATTCACATATTCATACTTGAAAAAAGTGTCTAATACCCGGGTGTATGTGAAAATTGTGCCAAAAAACACCACCATTGTGAAGGCACACGAGTAATTCAATCTTCTCACCAATAGCAGATAATTTATCTGCCTCTACCTTACACAGGTCCTTTATCTATATGTGGGTACCTGAAGGTAAAATTACACACATTAAAGGCCATTTAGGGTCAATATTTAAAAAAACGATAAAAGAAAACGGGAATGTTGATATTGTATGTTAGTTCCCCATTACCTATAATGTAATCACTAACGTTGTTACCAACTATTGTCTCACAAATGAAAAGGTCTAGAATAAAGTGGGAGATGTTTAATCTCGTCTCAACCATCGCTCGCTAGAATCCAAAGGGCTACATTACAAAAAGCACCACTTTAAGACAACGTTAATGTAAGCGCCAAGGGACACTAAACGTAATCTCTTATCTTAAAATCACAATACTGTTCGGGTTCAGGATATATATCACCACCAAAAAAACGCAGCAAAATATAAGGATTCCATTAAAACAGCAGACGCGAGATAACAATCCCGTATCTCACTCGATAGAAAAAACCATAATGAAATGATGTAAGGGTGCCCATATTAACCATCAATAATTAAACTCACCAAATATTCCGGCATATATCTTCCGTAAATAAAGGCCGAAGGAAGAGCGTGCATTTCCTGACTCCGTTTTTAACAGTTGTTGTCTCCGCGTTACTCAACCCGGAAGTGCATCGTACCACTTCCTGTTCACAGAGCGCATTATCGGCAGTACTGTAAACACTCGAATACTTTCCACTAATTTCAAAGCATTCTCCTCAGAATTTAGTATGCTCTGTAAAACGTGTGTGCAGTATATTATCTGCCTTAAAAATAAAAACGATCAGTTTATAACAATGTGGTGACGGATGTTAATACCAACACAGTGCATTGTGGGATATGTAGTTGTCCTATATCCCACATGCAACTGAAGGTTAGAAAAGAGTGTAAAAAGGAAGAAAAAACAGATGAAAAAAAGGAGGAAAAAACACCCTTATATATCAGAAAATCGCATGTCAAAATCAGAACTAGATTGCACCGCCGTCAAAAGGCACCATTAAATATTATTTGTCTACAGTATATTCCATGGTATGTCTTCATTTAAGCCAAGGATGTGACTCCTCATGCGGAACACCCATCTCTGTTCCCTGTACAGGAGTACTTTATCCATGTCGTATTTAGGTTTATCAATGATAACCCATGTGAAATCATCCTCAGTATGTGTCTTTTCTACGAAGTGTCTTGTCATACGAGTATTCGTTTTCTTACACCGAAAAGCACTTCGGTGCTCCACCATCCTGTGTTTGACCTTTCTGGTGGTCATACCATGTATACCAACGAACACGGACATGTGATAATGTAAATGACCCCACTCTTGTTACTATTGGTATGTGAATTCAGTATCCATGGAGTGTGGAGACCTAAATCCAACTGTGTCACTTTTTTTGTAAAAGGGCATACAGAACATGATCCACACGGAAAATGCCCTATCACTGGTAAAGCACCCCATAATGTTGTTTGTCTAATCTCCTGTCGTCCACTTCTAGGTCTAGTATGTACTAGTAAATCTCGAAGATTACTACTTCGTTTGAATGCAAACAAAGGTCTTTTCAAAGACAATATCCCCGTATTTAAAATGTGCCAAGATTTATTGACAGCCTTTTTGACATTGTCTGACAAATTACTGAAAGTAGTCACACAGACCATCCTTTTGTTCTCAGGTCTTTCATAGGACTCTAAAAGAGCCTCTCGATGGTTATTGCGTGCTCTCTTTTCAGCCCCATGTACCAATTTACTCGGGTAGTTCCTGGCCAACAGTTCTTCACTTAAATTCTTTGCATATACTTTGTACCTTGACACTTCACTGCAATTTCTACATTTCCTAAGAAACGGTCCTATTGGAAGGTTATTCAGTAAGGCTTGTGGATGAAAACTATAATAACTGAATAAGGAATTCCTTGCCATAGGCTTCTGGTATAAATCAGTTTGAATCCTCCCATTCTTAGTGTACAATTGCAAATCTAGGTATGATACAGTACTGTTGCTAGATTCACCAGTGATACTTAAATTCGGGTCTTGACTATTCAACCATTGGGAAAATAAATCTAGAGAATCCTGGTCACCTTCCCAGATGACCAGGATATCATCTATATATCGTCTCCACAATTTCAGGCGTTGTACAAAGGGATTGCCAGTCTCAAAAATAACGTTAGTTTCAAAACCATACCTGTAAAGATTGGCCATACTGGGAGCACACGTACTGCCCATTGAAGTGCCAGTCGTTTGCCAGCATAGATCTCCCTCATAACTGAAACAATTCTCTTTAAGTGCCATCTTGGCGCACTGCAGAACAAAAGAGTTTGGAGTCTCATCATCGCGAGGATGTCTCTATAGTAGTTGTTCTATTATTTCAAGAGTGTCATCCTGAGGAATGTTCGTATATAACGACTCTACGTCATATGTGACCATCAAATCTGTAGAAGGAGCAAAAGGTACTGTGTCTAGAAGAGAGAGAACATGTTTGGTGTCCTGTAAGTAGGACGGCATCTCCCCTACTATAGGACGGAGGAAGTGGTCCACAAACTTGGATAATGGCTCAAGAATTGAACCAATACCGGACACTATCGGCCTCCCCGGTGGCGGTCTTTGTACTTTATGTATTTTGGGGAGGATATAGAATGCCGGAATTTTAGGATGTTTCTGAATTAAAAATGTGGCTTCACTTTTAGTAATCCAATTTAACTCTTTCCCTTCCTCTACTAAAGCTCCAATCTGTGTTTGTAGTCTTGAAGTAGAGTCCTGTACGATACGAGTATAACAATTTGGGTCACTCAATCGTCTCAAACATTCACTACGATAGACTGCAGTATCCATAATGACGGTCGCCCCGCCCTTATCCGCTGGTTTAATCGTAATGTTTGTATCCTGGAGTGTAGAACACCTCATGCTCCTCTCCAGAGGGAGAGTTGTAGCCCACACAGCGCACCTTACGAGGGAAGAGGGAACCCAATGATGAAGCATGCCATCCAAGTGGTGAGTGAGGGTTCTCGTCTTTAAAAAGCAAATGCTCATCTCCGTACTTTTTGAGTTTGTTTAGTGCACATTGTGATTTACATTCCAGTGATTTTTCCATTAGGTTACCTGTTGTGAGTATTATATAATGGAGTGGTACCGTTGATGGTTATAATTTCTCCTAAAGAGACCTTGTTGTGAGATGATACGTTGAAAGATCCTCAGCTGCTTCCGGGCTTTAAAAGAATGGCTGAAATGTGTACAGATTCTTTTACAGGTGGTCAGTAAGTTGCTGACTCAGTCTTCTTTTTTCAGAAGGTCTTGAACAATAATGTTAATGCAGTGCGCCAAACACAGGACCCTGAAATAGCCACTATTGCACATGGCCCTGACCATATTACTGCCATTGTCCGTGTCAACAAAACCAAAGTTCAGCCCTCTCGGGGGCAGCCATTCAAAAACCTTGCTGTTAAACTCTTCCAAAATGTTTGCAGCAGTATGAGATTTCTCCATGGCGAACATGACTCCAGTTGCATATTTCTGAGTGGAAATAAAAATCTCAGCAGTATCAACACCTGCAGATATCTTTTCTCTAACCCCCACACAAGAGATCCAGTATGCAGTGATGCACATGTAATCAGTGGCTTGGCAACTGGTCCACATCTCTGTTGTCAGGTGGATAGTGTGAACAGCACTCTGCTGCAAAGCTAGTCCAAGCAATTCCAGCACATCATGATGTAGTGCTGGAACAGTAACTCTGGCAAAATAGGGCCGGCTGGGAACCTTCCATTTTGGACAGATGGCTGTCACAAGTTCAAGAAAACCCACCCCTTCCACAAAAGAAAAGGGAGAAGGTCCAGCGCTAATATTTTAGCCAGCTTCGCATTGTACAAACGTGCCATTGGGTTGTTGCATTCGTACTGCCCCTCCGACCTAAACATGCTGAGAATGGTAGCCTGGATTTTTTTCTTTTCTGGTGCCACTGATGCAGGTTACATCCTCTTGACGGCAGGTGTTGTTAGGCTCAACACAGGTTTCATTGTGGTACTCTCTTGCCTGGGACCCCTTTCTGTCTCAGCCTGACTCACCACTGCTGGGGACAGGGATACTTTGTGTACCAGAGAAAATGTCTCCCTCTTGTTCACCTTCCACTGTGATCGGCTCTTCTACTCCTTCATCCCCACCAACAACAATGGGTGCAGTTTTTTGGCTGCTAAGGTGCGCCTCCCACTGGATCATGTGGTGTTTATTCAGATAGGTTGTTTGGCCTCCGGTACCATAGTTTGTACCAAGCTTACCCTCACTAACACCTTGTCCACAAATGGAGCATATTGCAATGTTCACCTCCATCCTGCTAACCCAAAAGAAGTCCCAAAGTGGGGAGGTCAACTTTCTGGAGCTGCTGCTGCCACTTTAAATGCCAGATGAACTGGTAGGTAGGTGTGGAGTTTGACTCTCTGCTGTACCTACTCCTACTGCGGTGGTTGTGCTGGATGTAGGTCGCTGCCGGGCCTTTATAAATGCAAATATGGAAGCTGGAGGTGGAGTGGATGTTATCTGTGTTGGTGGTATCTTTGCCACATACCTCACAGCAATTTGAGATGGGGTAATGTCGGTCTCCACTGGGGTGGGACTAATGTGCAAGATGGCTGGCTCGTCATCATCATTCTCCTCTTCTTCATCTACCTTTCTGAACCTTCCTTTTCCCTAGCCTTGTCTTGTGGCGTGTCTCACTCTCAGACTGAGGTGGTGGCTTCCAAGTAGAGTGTAGATCATCAAAAGGAAGACTTGCACAAGGTGGCTTCCAAGTAGAGTCTAGATCATCAGAAGGGGAACTCAATGAACTAACCCTCCTTTTCCTTGCTGGGGATCTGAAAGACAATGGATCTTCTGAAAGAGTGACTTGCTCTTCTTCTTCCTCTGCAGGAAGCTTGATTTCCTGAACTGCCCCTACTTCTGAAGGAACAACTACTATTGTGGGCGGTGGCTGCTGCTGTTGTTGTCCACTTATCTGAGTTTCCTGTGTTGATTGGGTACTACTTTGCAATAACGATAAGTCAATTTCAGCATCACTGCTCGTTGGCGTTGGCATGATTAGACTGGCTGCCTCTGCGACAGACATGGGCTTGGGCCTTGGTTGGTGGGGAGGGTCCACTGATGCGGGGGTGCTGCTCCCAGCTTGCTCCCCGGACAGCACTGCTGCAGATGCAATTTTTCATTCGGAAGTGTCGCTGTGCCTAAAACTTTATTCCTGGATCTTCCAGCCAGGGTTAAAAAATGGTGATCAGACTACCTGGCAGTAAGGGAGGGGTGCTAGGAGCACATAGGATCTCCCAATTACCACCATCCTTTACATTTTTTAACCCTGGCCGGAAGATCCAGGAATCAAGTTGTAGGCACAGGGACACTTCCAAGCTAGTTTTAAATCACTCTACACTGCACTTTCACTACCGTTGTTACCAGTCACTGTATAATTATTTTGTGTCTTTTTGTGTTGTATCGTCTTCCCCCACCCTATTGCTGCACCCCATGCGTGGCTATGCTGGGGTGTTTTTGTAAGCAGCCCAATGATGAAGCATGTCACATATCTGTGTGAGTGAGGGCAGTATTAGCACATATAGCACGTGCCATCACACAATGTATTTTATCACTCCCTATTCCTTTTGGTGTACTAAATATGACAAGTATCCAGCCCATACTCTATTGCTTCCCTGTGCACTTACAATATCCCAGAATAGCTCAGATATTGATGGGTCATATCTGCTCATGCCGAAATGTCCACACATGAGATATAGCGCACCCTACCTTAGGGCTTTAGTGCCTGCAGAAGGGGTGACTTACTTATACCTCATGCAATGTATGGGGGCATGGTACACAGGGTGGTGTGCCATGATGGCTTTGGCTTTCTCTGCACCAAGACAAGTAGCCTGCAAATGGCAGTTTGCATGGTCTCGGTGAGGGGTCTCTGGAGTGGCTCAATTTGAGCTTCAGCCCCAGTAGATCCTCTTCAGTCCCAATGCCCTAGGCACCTGGGGTACCATTTACTAGGGGCTTACAGGGGTGGCTGAAGTTGTGCCAATCATGTCACAGTTTTAAGAAAGAGATCTGGCTCTGGGAACCTGGTTGGCAGGGACCCAGTGCACTTTTAATTCTAAATCACATCATACACCACGCAAAAGTTGGGGACTAACCACATCAAAAGAGGCATTTACCTACACAAAGCCATTCTGATGACATATGTTAGAAACAGCATCACTCATTAGTAATACATAAAGAATAGTCTTTTAACTTATGTGGTAGCTTAGTATACATCTTTAAGTGTCAAAAATATTTCTAAAATACTTACACTCACTGGATGATGTCATCAGTGATGTCATTTGAGATGTCAGTTCCCATCGCAACAGATATGGCACTATTCTGCTCTTTCCTTTGACACAGTGCACCAACTTTGGTTTCTGCGCTTAGCTGCATCTGCAATTTGCCCCTACGTTTTGAACTGTGGCTTTTCTTTCAAAAGTAGACAGTATAGTGTTTTTCTGATGGGTTTGATATGATGAAAGCATCTCAGGTCCTGTATGAGCTCGGCCCACTAGTATTGGGTTCTTCCGTGTATTATAAGGTCCTGTTTTTGGCAGGTCTACATAAATGGACTCCTACTACCTGGTTTTACACTAACTTAGCCGCGAGTAGAGAATGTGGAGAACCAGGGTAATTTTCTGAGATAGAGTATCAGAAGGGGAGGATTTTCCTAAGTTCTTGAGTGTTTTGCTCTGCCAGTTTTAATGACTGTATTATCGGAAATGTTAGAGGGGTCACTGTCAAACAAATCTCCCAAGATGTGTGCTTTTAATACTGGTGTTGTGGGTGAGCCCATAGAGCCAGGCCAACTAAAATGGGAAAGAGAGACAGCTACAGGAAGCAAGTAATAGTATGTATTTGCGGATGAATGCAGGAAATCACATCTTGTCCTCTGATGAACAGGCTGATAAATCATCATGGAACCACTTGCTTGAGTGCACACCAATTGTGAGTGTCGGACATGACAACACTTAGCATTTCCATTCTAGGAGACAGGATTTAAGAAATGTCAGCCGATCATCACAAGTTATGAAAAGCGATTCACTTTGTTTTTCTTTTTAATTCCCCACACGCCAATTCTCTAGCTGCAGGGAGATGGGAACAGAAATTTGCATTTAGTTTCGTAGAGGAAACATACTGTCATTTGGCTATTGTTTTTGAAGACATGCATAATTTGTTTTTTCTTTTTCTGTAACTATTCGTTTAAATGCATTTGGGATCCTGAAACAAATGAGTGCATTGTGTGTGTTCAACAGACACAACTCAGATTCAGAAACTGTTCCATATTCTGCCCGGGGAACAAAGGCGGCCATTTGCTGAAGCCGGCAAAGGCATCCTTTGTGTCAGGCACTGTATGCTAATTGCAGCAGCGCTGGCAGACTCGACAGACTCAGCAGCACGAGCTGCATCACAAACGTAGCAAGCAAGCATCTCACCCAGACGTCTGTGTATCTTTTCAAAGTGCCTTTCACGGTTACAAGCAGAGCCATGAAATGCGCCGTGGAAAAGTCCTTTGATGCTTCACAGATGAACTAATTCCAGTTCCGGTGTCACATTCTGGCTTTAAATAGCCAACTTGCTGTTCTATGCTAGACCGAGCGCTTCCAGACATAAAAGTTCCCGGCCTGCAGTTGGTGCCTTGCACATGTGGCAGACACTCGTTATTGGTTGCGTGCTGGCAGGGGGCCCAGAATGGACTGGAGCTGCTTCAGTAGCGCCCAGAGAACAATGACTCTGCCAACCGGGGTTTACTTGTGAGCTCCGGATCACATGTGCATGTTTATATACAGGATCCCATATGTGCTTACGGCATACAAATATAAAGAACGCATTTTCATTTTCCAGGATTTGAAAGATTATATTAAACACTTATTAACGCTACGTTTTAATTGAACAACTTCTAGCAGAGCAGAAGAACTTGGTTGTTCTCGTTGAATTGCTCTAAAAACTAAGGGCCATATTCTCAAGGAGCTACGCCGAGTTAACGGCACTTTAACGCAGCCAAAGTCGCAATAAATTCATCGCCCCATTCACAAGCTGGTGCTAACAGCCCATATCACCAGTTTTCCGGTGATAGCAGCCGCAAAAAACATCGCCACAGATGACCCCGGCAACTATCGCTAATGAGATGCAGAGTAGGCGCTCCCGTGCAAAAAGCCGTGACAACACCACACCACAACATTTTCAACGACCAGCCTGATCTATGATAAGATCACAAAACAGGCATTAAGGCACGTTAGCACCAGGAAACTAACACCTGCTCCGACCTGGTGCAAAGTCGGACTACAACCTGCACCAGAAAAGAGAGCCCAGCCCAGAACCACATCCGAAGAACAACAGATGCCATGGAGCCACTGAACATGCGTGCCGGATACCTAAGAGGGCTACAACACCCAATGCCACCACCCGCAGGACCCCCCTTCTCCGGCACCTCCCCTCCCCCGGCCAAAGACATGCTACATCAACTACACGGAATCATGTACCAAATAACCCGCATGATGTCGCACAATCATATCTGGTGACATGCATGTGTCGTCACAAAAATGAGCAACACACATTCACCTTGTAAGCAACAAATGAAAATGTATTAAAATAAACACAGAACAGAAATGAAGACACATGGCGGCTCCCCTTGGGACAATCCGTAGGTCACAGCCTGCAAGACAAAAATCATGATGAGAAGGTGTGTCCTGCTCACATCAAGGAACAGAGAGAGAGAGAAGGAGAGAGAAAGAAAGAAAGAAAGAAAGAAAGAAAGAAAGAAAGAAAGAAAGAAAGAGAGAGATAGATGGACAGAGGGGGGAGAGAGGGATAGACGGACAGAGTGTGGGAGAGAGAGACAGATGGACAGAGAGGGGGAGAGAGAGATAGATGGACAGAGAGGGGGAGAGAGAGACAGACTGACAGAGAGGGGTAGAGAGAGATAGACAGACAGAGAAGAGGGGGAGAGAGAGATAGAGAAAAGAAGAGAGGGACAGGGAGAAAGAGGGCCGATACTGCGCACCCAGGCCACACTGCTCACCTGCTGCCACCGGTGTGTCTCCAACCACGTGCCGGTATGTAGTGCAGTTTACCAGGTTCCACATCTGAGACAGACCCGTCATCTGAAACAGAGTCCAGATACCTGAATGGCAAAGTATATACAATTGCACGCGACATAATTGCCTGTCCGCCCCTGCGCACCCAGGCAGCTGCACCCTAGCCCCTCCCGCCACCCAGTGGTGCATGCCTACCCCTGCGCACCCAGGCAGCTGCACCCCAGCCCCTCCTGCCGCCCAGCGGTGCATGCCCGCCCCTGCGCACGCAGGCCTCACTGCTCACCTTCCGCCACCGGCGTGTAGAAAAGAGGGCCCACCACGTGCCGCTGCAAGCCACAAGCCTGGGGCCTGCAGGCATGGCACCCTCCACATCATGCGGGCCCGCTCTGCAGGTCACCAGGTCTCAAATTTGGTGCTGGATCTTGATTACTCCATGGCGGAGGACATACCAGTGCACCGGGCATCATTGCAGGCTGCACTCCCGCTCAGCCTCATAGGTGCCACTAACTCTGTGATCCAGGAGGTGACTCCACGTGGCAGTAGGCCCAAGCTGCCCGCTGGCTCAGGCCTACACTGCGGTCCAGCAGGGCACACAAAACCTGAGCCGTCATACCACCAGGATGGGGCATCATCACAGGCTGCACACCCGCTCAGCACTTAAGGTGCCCCTACCTCAGTGCACCGAAAGTCACGGTCCCATGGCGGTGTGCCTGTGCCAGCCGCAGTGTATCAGGTGCCACCAAGTCTGTGCCCCGCCAGTCATGGACCCTCTACGATTGGGTATCGTGGTGCGGAGGCCATCATCTCACCTCTGGGCCTGCGGAATGTGATCACATTCCGCAGGCCTCTGGGCCCCCATGCCTACATGCACACCACACGATACACCCTGAGAGAGGTTGAAAATGGTGTCGTGTACGTCCACCTGGCCCTATTTATTGGCAGGGTCACATGTGCTGTGACGCGTGTGCTGGATGGATGCGGTGTGGGTGTAAACCAGCCGTGAGAGAGTTGCCGTGGCATGGTGACAACTAGACCTGTGAGCAGCAGATCACTACAGGGGAGTCCTGGCACATGTGGTGCTGTTGTCCCCCTGGAGCGTAAGCGGAGTGGGCTGGCCTGGCGTATGCCAGTGTAGCGTAAGGGTTTGAAAATCGACCCCGGGGCTCTGGGCGTGGTTCCGTATGGGGCTGGACAAGAAAGTAACAAATGCGTGTGTCTTGCTGTTGCGTCAGCGCCACCAGGACGACAATTGGCAATGTGTCACCCTGCAACCCAAGTCCAACGACATGAGCCACATGGACATAAGAGGAATTCACTGATCCTACATTCATCCTTACTACTACACTTGAAAGACCACAGAGACGACACATCTGTGTGATTCGGAATGTTTAATGCACATTCAATGGAGTGTTACATCTGGAGCAGTACAGGGCCATGCAAACCCCACTTTCAAATGTTGGCCCGTGGAGGGCGAGCCAGAGTCATTCAGGGAATGAATGACAAGTCCAAAGGAAGTGGAAGAGTTCAGTCCGCAGTCTGTTAGCTGTGTCATTGGCGATCAAACAGAATATGGCAGTCCATTGTGAGATCCAAGGTGAGTGTCACAGAGTGTATCAGGGGAAGATGGAAGGTGATGATGCAGAGGGCAGAACAAAGCTGAAACGGTCCATATGGCGGAGATGAATGCTACAGTTTTCTCCGTACCAGAAAGGCGGTTTCATCCGCATCTTCGTCCTCTGTTGTTTCATGTGCCTCACGTGTGGGTAGTGCTGGCCTTTCTCCAGCACTGTGTGGCAGTGACACCTCAGGGGCCAGAGATGGGATGTCTGCCGCACTGTGTGGTACTGACACTTCAGGGGGCGGAGATGTGGATGCAAAGGTAGCAGCAGCATGCATCAGCACCAGGTCTTGTGGCAGCAATGCCATGAGGATGGTTTTGAGGTCATTGTGGAACCCAGCTACATCTCGCTGGTGTGCAGCTGTGGCAGCCGCTTTTTCCGCAATGGCCCGCTCCATGGTCTCCATGAGCCTCCGCATGAGTCCCAACTCCCGGGCGAGCTCGCTGGAGCCACCCTGACTAGACAGTCGTTCTTGTTGCACAGTCAGGGCTCTGGCGATGTCAGCCATGGTTCGTTGGAGGGCATGGAGTGGACTGCGGGTGTCCGTTAGGGACTGTGAGTGGTCCCTGATGGGACTTAGACACCCACATATGGCATCTAGTTTGTCTGCCATGTGGTCAAAGCCCACCCACACCTGTTCAGCCAGCTGCTTCTGGCATCCCAACACACGGCATTGGAAGGCCATGTGTTCTTCGTGGGGGTCCTGGGAGGCAGCCGTGATGGTGGGTGCTGCCTGCTGTGTGGTCTGTGCAGGGGGTGAGGTGTTCCCGTTGCAGCTGGGCTGCCCTGCTCCTGGAGGTGGGCTGCGTAGACTGTTAATGAACTCTTGGAGGGCATCGGAGTCGAAGCTGTGGTGGTCCTCTTCGTCAGCAGAGAAGAGAGGTTCAGGCTGCTCTGCAGGAGGTGTTGATTGTCCCTCTGCAATGTGAAGGGGAGATGCAGTTTAATAATGTGTTCTCATGTGTGTTGTCACATTGTACATGTTTACATACAGACTGCATGACTGTGTACATCGTGGCGGTTTTGGAGGGGCTACCCATTTGCTGCGAGACAGTGGACATTTCGACAACATCACGGATGTGTGTTTGTACTTGTACAACATCAACTCAGATTTCCCTGCGATGCCACTTGTGATTGGCCAGTGTCTACACCCAGTCAGCACCAGTTGTGTCTTGTGTTCTGGTGTGGACGTGTTGGGGTTTGTGCCAGTTTGTTGTCAGTGTTGATGTGCTCTGCATGTTATGTGTGTGTGCTGCATTGGGGGGAGGGTGGCCCCTGCTGCTCTGTTTTGCTGCCCCTTATCCCTTTCATGCGTTGTGCCTTTGACTTCTCTGCTTGTACAATGCTGACATGTAGCATTCTTGAGTACATTGTTCTCCTGGTGGGAGTTGGGGTATGGGGCATGGTTTTTCCGTAGATGTGCTGTGCTTAGTTGTGCATGTGTGCCATTGTGCCCATCTCCCCCCGTCCTCCCAGTCCCTGGCCGCCACTCACCCTGGTGCTGTTGTGTCCGGTCCTGTTGAGCAGTGTCTGGTCCCCCGACTCCAACCACCATCTCCCCACTGATGACTGTGGACACCATTCCCTCCATGTCGTCCAGCTCCTCCTGCATTGCTGCCTTCCAGTTATTGGCGAGTTTAAGCTTTGTTTTGCACTTGACGTCATTCCAGCGCCTCTTGACCTCTTCCATTGTCCTCTTCAGCACTCCAACTGCATTCACTTTGTCCACGATGGACTGCCATAGTCCATTTTTTGTTGCCAATGACACAGTGGAGGTGACGAACAGTAGTGGATGGTGTTCGACCACCTCCGTTATCAGGATCCTGTTTTCCTGCGGACTGAAGCGCTTCTTCCTACTTTTCTAGTCCTTGCCCTTCCCTGACTCTGAGGTCCCAGGCAAGTCCTCCAGGGGGCTTGTGAGGTTCTGGTTCTCCTCCATACTTGCTCCGGCAACATCCATTGTGCTTGGCTGTTGTTTGGCATTTGTTTGTCAGTTTTTTTCTACTTTTATGGTGATTGTTCCCGCATGACGCGCGTGAATTGCAGGCCTGTAGCCGGTTTTTGCTGATTTTTGTATCGCGATTGGCCTCATCGCAGCTTTTTTTGCATTCGCGTTTCGCCTTTTTGTGGCGTGGCGCTGATTTTATCGCGGTCAGTTTACGCGTTATCAGGTGACTATCGCATGGTACAGCCGTGTTGTGAATACCTGGTGAACACGGCATAAAATTCCCGCAATGGACTGCGATGTTGTAGGATGCGTTAAGTGACTTTTGCGATGGTTATCACACGTTCTTGAGAATATACCCCTAAATGTTTAGTTATCTCATAAGGGAGTGACAGAGCAGGAACATTTTGCTAAAAACAGGTGTCCTAATATACACAAGATATTAACATGAAAATGCTTAAAGAATAAAATGTAGGAAAAACGTGCCTTTTCTTAAACGTGCAAATTAACGTGTAGCATGAATTTTGTAGTAAGAACTCATTTCTATCGAAATGACATTGCTAGGAGTAGTCTAGATCTCATTTATTTTCTCTACCCTTTCTTTTCCTTTTCGCTAATTTTTTTCTTAAATAAATTAATGCTTTTTAGGAACTACTGAACTGTGCTATATTAAATAAATGAATAATTCACATTTGACCTCATTAAACATGTAATTTCTGTAGAATGTGCTGACTTTAAAAATGCATTTCTTCCTTTCCTAAACTACATGTTCTCATCATCTTTAGTTATTTCTAGCTGCCACATATACACAATAATGAATGCTAAATGGTGTATTAAACAATGGTGCCTACATCAAGATGTGAATCTCATCACTTAATCCCATAAATTACATCCTTCCTCATTGGTTTAAGATTACCTAACACCAGCATGTATTGTTACATATGTTTTTATGTTTTATAATATACGTTTTCCTAAATAGACCCTCAGAGCCCGATTCACTGAACTAACTTAAGACAAAATCCTAAACTTACTACTTTTGGTATCCACAAAATGCACTTACTACTTTTGGTATTCACACAATGGATTTACGACTACTAAGTTTATGTCCGCACTCGGGCCGGAGTTTCCGGCCCGGAGGCAGAGATTCTGGCCCGAAGGTGGGACTTCCAGCCCGAAGGTGGGACCTCTGGCCCGGAGGTGGTGTTTCCGGCCCAGATGTGGAGTTTTCGGCCATGGCTAAATCTCCGCCACTGGCCGGAATCACCACCTCCAGGCCGGAAGTCCCACCTCCGGGCCGGAATCTCCGCCTCCGGGCCGGAAGTCCCACCTCCGGGCCGGAATCTCCGCCTCCGTGACGGAATCTCCAGCCCGAGTGTAGACGTAAAATTAGTAGTCGGAAATCCATTCTGTGAATACCAAAAGTAGTAAGTGCATTCTGTGAATACCAAAAGTAGTAAGTTTAGGATTTTGTCTTAAGTTAGTTCTGTGAATCGGGCCCTCAGAGATTTCTGCTGCTCAAACCGGTCCAGCCTATTCTTCTGTGACCATCCTTTTCTTCTTTAGCACTCTTTGCCTTCTTCGCTGTGAGCTACTGCTGATGGTGATTTCTGTCACCTACTACTTTGTCGTGTCAATTTCTTTAACAGTTATGGCTACTGCTGTGACTATTTTTTTAGCTTGATTTTGAACGGTTGTTACTGTGACTGTTTGCTGATGCAATTTGAGACAAAAGACTCGGATGAGTATCTAGAGCTACTCTTCATGAGGAGTTCAACCAAAATCTGATTCTATTTGAAATCTTCTTTAAAATATCGCTTTTTTTCGTAAGAATTCTTTATGGGTTAGGGTAGGTTAGGATCTGCTAGAGTAGAAGAGGGACCTAAATTCCTTTATGGAACACGCTGTAATTTTCTTGATTGACTCTAACCATGATTTTCTTGCTATTATTGTAAACAGATTTATCTAATTTACTAATATGAATAAGGAGACCATGAACAATATAATAAATCTTTGCAGATAAAGATTTACAAACTGATTCAAAACTCTCAGTATTCACTGAACATAACTGATAATTGTTAGAAATAGGATCTCTAGTTGGCAATGGTATGCATCCTGTCCTCGAAGGCACCATCACTTTGGTCAGGGTAAGGGGATTACACACCCAAGATAACCTCTGCTCACCCCCTTGGTAGCTTTGCACGAGCAGTCAGGCTTATCTTGGAGGCAATGTGTAGAGTATTTGTACAAATACACACTGTAACACAGTGGAAACACCACAAAAGTACTCCACACCAGTTTAGAAAAATAGCCAGTATTTATCTGAGTGACACAAGACCAAAACGACAAATATCCAACATACACCATCAAATTATCACTTTTGCAGAGATCACTTAAAAGTACAGCTTTTAGAAATCAATTGCTCCAACTGGGACTATCTCGACAGGTAGTAATCCAACAGTTTGGCATCAACGGCGAAGAAGCGCAGGCCGGCTGCGGAGTCACTCAAACTCTGGTTACAGTACCTTGGAAAATTAGGAAAGCAAATATGTTGGATGGTGTTGGGGAAGTGAGGCATCACTGGGTCAGTGAGGCATCAGTACCTGAATGGCACAGGAGAGGTGAGGCATTGGTCTCTTACTGTTAGCCAGGGGAGGTGAAACAGTGGTTCCTTGATGTTGCAGGGAAGGTGATATGGCATCGGCAGAGAAGCGCTGGTTCCTGACGATGGTGTGGTGTTGATGAGTTTGGGAGGTCACACACATTGCTTATCATCTCCACTGTGTCCAGGTTGAAGGTCTGGCGTCGACAGACATTAGGGCTGAGGTGTAAGTCTGGGCGGTGCACCGTGCTCTTTATGAGTGGTGCCCTCAGCCCCAGTTCAGGCTGCGGCTCAGCGACAGTGTGGAGCGCTGTCATCGGGGAGGTCAGGGCTGCGGTGTGAGTTGGGGTAGTGTGTCATGCCCTTCTCAAATGGTGCCCTTGGATCCAGTACAGGCAGCGGCCTTGATGACAGAATCAATAAGTTGCTGTTGTCTGCAACACCAGGGCTGTGGTATAAGTCGAGGCGGTGCGTCGTGCTCTTCACATAAATCATACATCAAATAATCATCTTTTTTCTCTGCTGACCGAATGCAGCAGCTAAACTGATCAGTGAACCTGTACTCAGCTCTGGTGCAGGCAGCAGCATCGCCAATGGCATCAGGGTTATTTTTTCTTGGGTTGTAGCACCAACCACATGATTGCTAGGTCCCAGGAACTGGATTTGGCACTACTTGTCAATCAGAACTCCCAGCAGTGACCAGTGACATCCAGGTGCTCTTAGCAAGATGCAGGTAAAGTCTTTGATTGCCCTGAGACTTCTTAAAAGGAGGCAAGCACACACAAGTCCTTGAAGAACTTTAGAAGCAGGTTGTAGGAAGCAAAGTTCAGTCCTTTCACTCCCAGGACAGAAGCAGCAGGCCATCACAGCAAAGCAGCCAGCAAAGTGGCAGTATCTCCTGACAACAATCTAGCTCTTCTTCCTGGCAGAATGTCCTCAACCCAGAAGTGTTCTGAGTATATGGTGTCAGAGGTCCAGTACGTATACCAATTTCAGCCTTTGAAGTAGGCAAACTTCAAAGGAAAGTCTTCATAGTGCATACAACCCTACCTTTCCCTACCCTGGCTCCAGACACACTATTGCCCAACTGTCATCCTAACCCAGACGTGTATTCTGAGACAGGCAGAGGCACAGAATGATTAAAGTAAGAAAATGCCAAATTTCTGAAAGTGGCATTTTCAGACCTGCAATTTATAACCAACTTCACTAAAAGATGTATTTTTCAGGATCCCCCTATTTTTGCTTACAAAAGATCTAAAAACCTAAGAGAACTTTTATCTAGTAAACCAGCTGTTGATGTTGAATCACACAGAGGCATGCAAAAATGTCACAACTGCTCTCACTGCAATAATGTCCTAGTAGGGGACTCTATACCACATCCGTGGTCTGGTAAATCAATACAGCTAAAAATTACAGCCAATTGCAATACACAGAATGTCATTTATGTGATCCGTTGCTCATGTTCTCTATACTTTGTAGGCAAAACTGAAAGGACATTGAGGACACGCATTACGGAACATAAGAGTAGAATAAGAACGAAATCTCTTAACTCACCGTTAGCCAGTCATTGGGTATCAGCATATCATTCGATAGCACAACTCAGATTCTCCGTCCTAGAGACAGTTACCACTTATACTGACAGAGACCCGTCCAGGTACATGACGCAAAGGGAAACCTTTTGGATCAGGTACCTGGACACAATGGCTCCCAAAGGTCTCAATGATAAATGAGAACTTTCGTGCTTCCTCTAGGGTCAGCCTTGTATATTGACCCAAAAAACCTATTGACTCTTGACACGACATACTCCAGACGGGCATCCAGGCACCACCTTTTAACTGGCCATTTCACTCACACATTTACATTTTTTATTGGAGGTGTTAGCAAGTGTATTAACAGGCAGTTTAATTCGTGTTACCGATTGGGTTCCATTTTGTTTTGGCACTTATATCGTGATTAAAGTTAGTGACAGGTTAATTCACAATTACAAGTTGTTTTTTTAAGGTTTCGCAGTTTCTTTTCACATGTATAAATGACATTTATACAGATTAGACATCGTGATTTAGTGATGAGATGTTACGATTGTAAGCTATGATGTATTTTTGCTAATGCAGCCACATGTGTCACGTGTCTATTATGAAGTATTTTCTAGTTGAGTTCCCATATAACTTTTAGCACACGATTTTTCACTTACGTGTATCATGACTCAAATGATTCAGAATGTGAACGTTTATTAATAACGGCAGAGCTGGCACTGGACAACCAGTACCATTATCAAAACACACTGGTTTCTCAGGAGTTGCATTGTTACATATATATTTTCATCTGTTAACTGTTTTGAATTGAAAATGCAATATATGCACATGTTCTGCTGTCCCTCACAGTGTACGTGGGTGTTGTAGTACACATCTTTACGTATACCATATTTCCGATACCACATTAAGATGGCCGCATAATTGTCTTAGTGACAACTAGGAGTCCTTTCTCCATGTTCTTCACACCACGCGTCCAATCGGAGCCCTTAATACACTCGACGAGGCATCACATCTCAAAGAAACCAGGACGGTTCACTTCGTAAGCGCGTTTGAAGAGGCTACCGACACCAGAGGTCTATGACTTTTCACATGTAAGTGCAATTTCAGGCACAGAGTGATTCTGGCACATTACGCATTTTTAGATTAGTCACTTCACTTAGAATTTCTTTTGTATACTTTTTTGACACAGATTTGTATTCGGTAAAGCGGTACGTTGCAAGTAAACACCCGGCGAGGCACGCACACACAGGTGAGAGAGGTCTCTCGAATACACGAGAGATAAGACATCGCTTATAATTCAAGTCACTAAGGGCCTTTTTGTATTTTTGTATTTTTCATGGCTATTCGCAGTGACTTTGTACCAGGCAACATCATCAACGCGAGACAGCTGATTACAAGACGATGTTCATTGACCTGCATTGTAGTTACACATGGGCAAATTTCTAGGAATGCCTTTTTAAGGTAGTGCAAATACATCGACCGCAAAGACTTTCAATTCACGGGTTATCTACCTTCAACATTCTTTCTCATCACGTTCCTTTCCCGGCAACGGCAGCCAGCCACTTGAATTCTTTTCTTTTTGGGACCTTACACATCTTATTCTACTTGTATTCTAACTAATACATTGTCGACAATATTAACATACTGAAGTCGTGTGGTGTTTCTGGTTATCCCATCTGGTTGCTCCTTGTGAATGTTGTTTTTACCTTCTTAATGATCAAGTTTTCTCATTAATTGAACGTTTTCCTCCCAACAAATATAAGGCTATATTATTACTATGCATTCATTGATACAATCACATTTATGTATACTTGCATATATTCATTGTAGATTTCCCCTGAAGAAGGGTGCTCTGCACACCCGAAATGCATTGGGAATGGATTTTCTTTGATTGTCAACCAATTGAAATCATCTAAATTGAGATCTCTCCGATATTGCATGAATTTTCCTCTGAATAAAGAAGGATTGGAGATTCTCGCCAACCGACGTCCTTAATATATATTACTTTCTTCACGTAACAAATTGTAATCTTGGATTCATGTTCTTAAATGTAAATTTGGTTTTTCACAGTCCAGATTATTGTATTGATAATTTGTGAACACTCATGATTGAGTACCCCCGGTAGTGCTCACTTTGTCCAGAACTACTAGGTCCTGGTCTTTGCACTTCTTTTTGAATGGGTGGTCGGGTGGAACCACCTCAAAGCGAGCACACCAAGTCTGAATGTTACAACTTTAGTTTAATCGATAACTTGAATACATTCGTGTGCACTACAGCTGTCATTATATAATTTGTGAAATTTCTGAAAGTGGCATTTTCAGACCTGCAATTTATAACCAACTTCACTAAAAGATGTATTTTTAAATTGTGAGTCCAGAGACGCCAAACTCCAATTTCCTATCAGCTCCCAATTGGAAGATACACTTGTAAGATGTTACAAGGCAGCTCCAATGCTAACCTATGGGAGAGATAGGCCTTGCTGTAGTGAAAATCGAAATTAGCAGTATTACAGTCCAGGACATGTAAAGCAAAACAGTGCATGTCCTACCTTTTAAAAACACTGCACCCTGCCCATAGGGCTATAGAGGGCCTACCTTAAGGGTGCCTTACATGGGGTAAAAGGGATCGTTTGGGACTGGCAAGTGGGTCCACTTGTCAGGTCTAAATGGCGGATTAATACTGCACACACCGATACTGCAGTGGCAGGTCTGAGACATTTTTGCAAGGCTACTCTTGTGGGAGCCACAATCAGTGATGCGTTTGATTTACAGGCCCTGGGCACACACAGTGCACTACATTAGAGACTTATTAGTAAATCAAATATGCCAACCATGGAGAAACCAATCACCATTACATTTTAGACAGGAATCACTTACACTTTAGCACTGGTCATCAGAGGTATAGTGCCCAGGGTCCTAACGCCTGACATGTAGCACAGAGTTAAAAACAGGAGGTCAGAGACAAAAAGGCAGGAGAAACCACCCCAAAAGATGCCAGCTCTAACAAGAATGTGTATTGAGATGTTTGCCTGAAGAACAAGGCGCGGTGATGGAAACCACCTTTGTAAGTCACAGGCTGAACTGACTAAAAATAAAAATGTTTCCACGCCAGCAGAAGCACAACGTTTGTATTTCATTTTGTCTTTAATCTCAGCATGACAGGTTGTACAGAACACCGTGTTCATTTACTGCTCAGTACATACATAGTTGGGTATCCACGCGCTCACAATAGCCCACACCTATAATCATGCATTGTGTGCAATGTTTGTAACTTTGAGCTCTACGCATTATTTAGAACACTGAGAAAACGTCCTCTAACTTCTACCTGTTAATTCCTAAATCAGAGATAATTAAGATTTGCGTGGCTGTGCTACACTACATCAATGCAGGTGTGTGTCTAGCATTCAAAGAAACATTCAGTTCATTATACTCTCGAACATTTTAAAGCAGTCAGATGAAAGTGTTTTATAAGTTAATGCATTTTCTTGCATAGCGCACAAAGCGACCTGAGGCATAGGAGAATAAAGAGATATGAACAGCATCAAGTAAGCTGATAAAATTGGGAAGTTTATTATCCATGTCTTTTAATTCTGAGAATTGTAACTTTTTTCTGCACACCATCTTTATTCCACAGCATCTGTAGGTTACTCCCTTGAATCTGTAGGCTGCCCCCCAGCCCTTGGCTTTCAAAGCACTAGTTGAATATGCTCTTCATGTGTAAGCTGCAAGCACTTCTCTGGGAGTATACAAGTTCTGCCCAAAAGCACTTTAATTCTAGAATGGCAGATTAACAATATGTACCCAGGATGTATCCATGGCTGCAAAAACAGTGGTTTCGTGTAATATGTGCTACTGCATTGTTGCTGTTTTTTAGTATTACAGATATTAGCAGTAAACTTTCACCTAATGAGGCTATTTTTTAATTTCTTCCTTATTAACAGGAAAAGGAGTGCACTGATTTTTTCACTGAGACCTTGTGGTATATTTTTTGCAAAGAATTCAGATTAGGGGCCCGATTACAATGTCGGACGGACATCGTTTGGGAACTGGGACCGAGCGACTTCCTGTCGTTGGTCGCAACCCAGCAATTAGGATGCGACTGAACACTGTTCGGTCGTATTCCTATTCTTTAGAATGAGAGCTTGCATTCCGACCGGAATACATGCTCTCATTGTAAAGAGCTGAGGTGCAGTTCATTCCTGCACCCGGTGGCAGGCACCTCAAGGTGCCTTCTACCTGGTGCAGGGATCAACAGGGGGGCACCATAGGTGTCCCCTAGGCTGCCATCCAGAGGCCTTGCACCCCTAAAGTCAGATTCCCACGGCCTTTCTGTGTCAGAAAGGCCGCAAAGGCTGTTGGAATATGCTATCGTAATCCCTCGGGCAAAAAGAGGGATTACTGCAAGCATTCCAAATGGTAGATGGGCTCTCCGAGCCTGTCGAAAGCCATTCAGAAATCCGGTTCGGATTCCTTTTCGAACGACCCCATCAAAATGGGCCGGTCAGAAAGGAATCAAAACAGAACATTTCGATGCTGTCTGAACAACTCCGACTGATGGTCGGATGGTCGGAGCTATTTCTGACTGTATCGAAATCGGCCCCCAAGTGTGTCTTTGACGGTTGGATGTCAGGCTCTACTCTCTTTCCCCAACATACCTCGACAGATAACATCTTGATAACCAGTGAAACTGACATCACTCATTGTAGTGGAATTGCGAGAAGAAAGTTTGGGAAATCACAATTTTTTTGCCTTATCAAGGGACACATAATGTTAGTTTTCTGACAATTCCTACAGACTTTATTGTTGTTATGTGATGATTTTTTAAAGGAAATCCTTCCCAGCCGATGTTAATGAATGCACTGTGTAGGATAAAAAAGGTCAGGAAATAGTCTTACTGATGAGATGTTTGTAGCAGAAGACTGTATGATTTAGACACAATTGAAGGATGTTTTGCTTTATATATAAAACATGTTTAAAAAGTCATTTGATACCACATTTTTGGGACTGATTTAGGGTTGGGTGGTTAGTGAAAATCCACCATGTTGTTTAGAAAGTGGTAGATTCTTCAGTGGAAGATTGACCAACAGCAGAATTCCTGCAATTAAATGGCCAGAGTGGAGGAGGTAGTTCTTTTGACTACAAATCCTTTAGTGAAGAATGTGTTTCTCCCTCCACTAATCAATAGATTTACAGTTATCACCCAACCCTTCTTTAGTATCAAAACAATACACAATAACAAGAGGGCCCTCCATGCAGCCCAATACAGCTCATAGACTGGGGGCGCTACCTCTCCTATGATTTCGTAATGGTCTCCAAAGATTCCCATATCGAGCCATTTATTTACGGAGATACTTGCTCCACAGCCACTTTAGCTACTTTCAAGTTTGAAAACAACGATACACTGACATAAATGATAGAAGTGGTAAATCTATCTAGTCAGCCAGTTTGGGGTCTACTCTTAGACACTAGATCCATATTTTCTTTCACCTGAAGCTGGAAGTGAAACATTTCATATTTCGAACAGCGAGATGGTAGTCTCCCTAGAAAATAGATAATTTTGCGCTCTAATATGCATCAAGGACAATCACAGCACCTTAGGGTCACTGTGAGATGAGGTACCTTGCAGGCAAAAGCCCTTTTCTGAAGCTTTGTGGAGGACCACCAAGGATACTTGCTGTATGCAGATTCCTAGATGAATTGGTTTCCTCGTTGGGTCCTCCGAAACGTGGGACTGGTTCAGTTTTTCCACTGCATGGTTTAGCACCAGAACATTGGGTACTAAATATCATGCTACAAAAATATTGTAGAAAAAATATTGATGGTCAAAATATTGACAAGATACGTGTATATAGATACCCATCGGCTTCCTACACTTAACATCTAGGGCCCTTGAAAATATGTAAATCTATACCTAAAAATATATACCTTCCAGATATTTGGTGGGTTCTATTTTTGCTACGATTTTCAGACACAAAAACATTTCACCATCATATTCTGCACCATTTAATGCTTGATTATCCAAGAATGGTCTCCATAGTTCGCCTATAGCACACCTGTGGAAAGTGGATTGAAGTAGAAGATCCTAATCTACATGACTTTCAGACTGACTACCTGGTCTGACTACATGGGGGCGGCTTAGAAGCGATATGAACATTTTTTGTTTACTCTTTTTTAAAGCGCAGAAATGTGTCTTTACCAACAATGGACATTCTCTTACTCTTCATTGCAGTAAATTGCTCTGATTACAGGAAGTCTTTGTCAATATTTCTGACCTTGTATTGTGCATATACATTAATGATGATAGAAGTGTATAGAGTGTGAAAAAGAAATTTGATTCTTTAATCTAGAGGCAACTACGGATAATAATACCATAACCCTGCTAGATACTATAACCATGTTAGGACTAACTCAAACTATTAATGAGCCCATTAATGTTGCCGGTGGCCTCTTCACAAATAGCTCCCTGACCACCATCAAGGAGATTCTAACCTTAGCTTGGACAGATCACCATGCCATTGTAATCGAAATTAATGTCCCACAACCTCACCATACTAGCTCAGGAAATAATTACTGCTCTCGTTTTCTTGTTTGGAAGAAATTAGATAACAATCTGCTTAATCATCACCTGTTGCAATCCCAACATGACAGAAGACACTGAACATGCCTCACATCTTTTTAATAACTGGCTAAACTGTGCAGCCGATAAACTAGCACCTTCCAAAAAACCCTCCAACAATAGGAAAACTCCATCAGTCCCTCGGTTTTCAGAGACGCTTAGACTCAAAAAACAAAACTTTCGAAGCTACCATCTAATCTATCCCCATCTTACCCTCTATATCAGAATTCTCCCCAGGTACTAGTGATCAGATAGCCACTATGAATAATCTGGCAAAATCAGGTTCCCCCCATGATCCTTGTCCTCCTTTGGTTCTCAAACAGGCCACTGAAATCATAGGCACGAGTATCTCTTCCATTTTTAACTCACTGTTTAATATTGGAGTATTTCCATCTATATGGAAAAGGGCCTCTATATTACCTCTCCTGAAGAAATACAACCTGGACTCGGCAGAGCCCAATAACTACCGCCCCATCTCATGTCTACCACTTACGGCTAAGATGGTGGAGAAGGTAATGAACAGTCAGTTGGCCAACTAGCTACATGACAATCACCTTCTGGATGGGATGCAATTTGGCTTCAGGTCAGGGCATAGTACAGAAACGGCCTTGATCGAAGCCGCTGAAGAAATTAGGGCAGTACTAGATGACGGGGCGCTGCTGCAATCATTCTTCTTGATTTGTTGGCAGCGTTGAACACAGTTGACCACAAGCTGTTGATTAGCCACCTTAGCTCCTTAGGAATCAAAGATAAAGCTTTAACATTAATCTCGTCCTTCATTTCAGGAAGGCAGTGGCCTTGGGCATATATGAATCCCACCTTTTCACACTTTCTTGTGGTGTTCCACAGGGCTCATCCATTAGTCCGACATTTTTTAATATATATGTCACAGAACTAGCCAATCTGATCAGATCCTTCGGCTTATCACTGACTCCCTATGCTGACGGAACTCAAATCGTGCTCTCTGCTTGCAAAAATGGCACTAAACTTGCTGCTCAATTCCATGACTGCATGGTAGCTGTCAGTTCCTGCAAGAGCTTTCACTGTCTCAAACTGAACTCAGGAAAGACAGAGATAGTCTTGTTTGGAAACCTCTTCCCTATATGGTCTCCAGTCTGGTGACCAGAAAAACTGAACTTTGGGCAACAGGGCAATGCTATCACCTCTTCCAGTTTTTATCTACTTAAAACTTTTTTTTTAATATTGCCGTACATTCCTGCTCATAGCAAAAAGATCTTAATTACCTCCTTAGTTTTATCTAAGTAATGGTCTCTACTTAAATACATGGGAAAAACATTTGAAAAATCTCCAGACTGTGCAGAATGCAGCAGCCAGGGTCCTGGGCATTCCAAAATTCCGATCTGTGGCAAAGGACATTCAAAATATGCACTGGCTTATGGTAAGAAGCTGTATCAAATTCAAGGCCTTATGCATCATCTATACGGTGCTGCACAACATAACCCAGCAGTTTTTGAGGCAGTCCTTGAAATTGTACTTTCCTAACAGACCCCTTTGTTTGGAAGAGGCAAACCTCATTCTACTACCCAGAATCGAAAAGGCGAACTGGGGGGGCAGAAGTTTCATATCAGGAGCCATCAAACTGTGGAATAGCCTACTGAAATGCATAAGGGCCCTGCCTACACTGACGGATCTTATAACCTGGTTATTCATTAACTAGGGCTAGGTTGATTTGCGCAGGACTGCTAGTGCCAAGACACCTTTGGTATTTGGACACTCAATACATTTCTATGACATAATATTCTAAGCTTAGACATGTGGATCTTCTTTACACACAGGAGGTAACTACAGCTGGATGTAAGCAGGGTTACTGCCAGGTGGGATCTACCACACCAGTTTATAAATTGGAGTGATGATCGGAGGGGACTCCCTTCAGTGGCAATATCCATATATTCTTATCCATATTCATCTACACTCGATATGTGCAGTACTTAAAGCATTCTATGTTCTGGCACTTGCAGTGGCAAATACGAGTCAGAATTGTCCTTAACCTCCAAACATGATCAATTTGAGAACCTAAAACCTCCCTAAGAATATGATGACTTGGAATGAAAAATATTCCACATTTTGGATCCTTAAAAACCCTTAGTGCTTAGTATGGCCTTCCTGAAATAATTAATTTCTACTATTGTTTGGAGCAACAATCTCAGCTGATACTTTTTTGTGTCCTTTTCACCTGTGTTTCAGACTGTTGTGATGAAGAATTGTATACATTCCTGCCAAGTTAAGATTTTATAAAAAAAAATTCAAGCTGTGATTAGGTGTTAATGCATTTTTAGAGAGTGTGTGTGACATTTTTATATTTGCTATGCCTACCAACAACCGTGCTGAATGTTTTTGGATGGTTAGTTTGAGGCAACAGCAAATAGTTATTTGTAATGATCTATATGAGATACCACTGTTGTTTATTATTCATCTTCCAAATGAGAATCTACTTTGCTGGTGTTCATATAGAAACAACTGTTTAGGGTAGGTTAATTCATGCAGTCATGTGGTCATCTAGTGTTGGATAAAATGCACCCCAAGTGCCTTTTTCAGAATTAGGTGGTGATGGAAAATTCTATGCTTTATGGCGGAAGTGGTGTGTCCTCCATGGAAGGTTTCTCTGTTGGTGACAAATCAGTGTTTGCCTCCTCCATGCTATCTATATGAAGGAGGGAATTCCACCAGATGATTCTCCACTGATACATAATCCTTCAATGGAGAATTGGCCACTTCCTCCCTAAATAGGGAAACTTTCCAGTACCACCCACCCTTAAATCAGGCACAAAGTGCTTTCATTAAAATTTTAAGTGATTCAAATGAGCAACAGTGTGCTCACTGATCCGATGTGAAAACCAACACCCTGTCTACTGGTCAACCATGGGAGCTCTTCATATTAATTTTAAATCCATTAGGTGACAGTGGAGAGATTATTTAGTCCCACAATTCACATTTCTGCTAGGAATCATTTTGTTTGAACTGAGTTAACGTGGTATTCAAGAATGATCTCAACCATTCAAAGAAGCTACCTAACACTCCTGCCTCTGTTGTAATCAGGTCAACAGAATATTATGATCCATTATGTTAGCAGTAGTGGTTCTGCATTCTCTTCTTCACCTTCAACAAATCTTAACACCCACAGATTCTGAATCCCTTCAAGGTCAAACTCTGAATGGACTCTTTCCCTGAAAATATTGTGCTTGTCACTGCATACCTGTTGGCAAATATCAGCATTCTTAATCAGTTCAGCTAGACAAGAAATTCCAGCAACTAACTGAATTGTTCTAATCTTGGTTTGACTTTTTCAGCATGACTGCTTAAGAAAGATATTTTGGAACAACATTGTGAGAAAAGGCATAAATTATTTTATTTTAGATATCATTTTGGATAGTGCTGGTCAGCCCTTATCAAACAACCATGTCTGGTACAGGTTTTCATTATTCTGTATGGAACTCATGCTGTCTTTGATAGAATGTATTCCCTGGCGAGTGACATCCGTAAATATAAATTCTGATGGGATATTTAATCAAGATTTATTTAGAATCCCCTTTTGATCTTTTGTCCCATCGACTATCATTTAAATATTTCTGTAATCATTTTGCCCTTACTTATGAAGATTTAATCTGGACTAACTAAGAGCCTACTAGTTAGGATCCATCCACATGCATTTTGGTTTAATAGAAAACCATTGTATTCTAAATTGCCATAGCTGTCACATTGGTAAGTCAACTGACTCTATACAAAGTTCCTGTGTAAAATACAGCTATTGGTTGCTGGAGAGAAATTTGGCATCTAACATATACCATGTCCTTTTGTAATGTAAGTCTCCTACAGACTAGCTCGAAGGATGCATTCCCAATATTAAAAATACTTTAAAACCTTAACTTGGAGACCTTTTAAATTAAGTGGTATCAAAATCAAATTGGGTGCTATAGGAAATCTAGGATGAAAGGACAGAAAATATCAGTAATATCCTTTGATCTATATTACCCACAGATCTTTTATTAGTTTTGGAATATGAAATATCTTTCATCTAGGATAGAAAAGTGCTTAATAAAAGGTATACATTCCTTAGCAAGAATACTCTTTATTTCATACCTTTTTCACATCTTTTGCTCAGTGTGCGCCAGCAGCTTGCACCACCAGGAATAGCTACACAGAGCCAGAACAGGAAAGGAAGATTAGCTTCCGGCCTTCCAAGATCACACTTGCCTTTGAATATCCAATGTTACACATGTCCCCTTTCTATTGTAACATTGGAAAAGAACACCAGTACAAAGTAATAAAGGGGCCTGGAGCAGATAGAGGCTCAGGGAAGATGACTTTCATGAGGCTTAGCGATTTGTACTGGGCAGGCAAGGGGAATAATTAGGGGATTAGGGAAGAGCACCACACCACAGAGACAAGTTCCCACAATACACATTTCTGGATGCAATGAACTGTGGGCGCCGTTGCTTGCCATAAACCATTTCACAGAGAAAGAAACTGGGTCACGTGAAAGTCAAATATGGGAGACCAATGACATTTTGTCAGGATTAGAACAGGAGGTAATCACCAATAGCTCACTGGTTTACCCTTTAAAATACTCTGCTTGACCCATTTTAAGACCTGATGGAGATGCAAAGTGTTCCCTGTCTGCTGCGTAAAGACATTCTGTTTGCCTGCCTGCCTAAACAGTACAGAGAGGTGTCTTCAACGTTTGTCCTGAATCTTGGATCCGGAAATGTCTCCAGGTCAAGTGATTCTGGACTCCTGCTGATCCCACAGCACTAACAGAGGTCGATGGAGGTGAAGGATGACTATTCTCCTGGATATTGGATGGCAACGATGTATGTAAAGTATTCCTCTTGAAGGGGGGGGTAGCGGGGCTTGTCTTGAGTTGATGCTATGAAAACAATAAAAAATGTTTCAACAAAAAAAAAACAGAGGTCGATGGAGGTCAATTCCCTTGTAGCAAAGCATGCTTTCCAAAATGGGAGCTGCTGCTGTTGCACAGAAATCATGAGGACCAGTTGGAACAGAACATTTTGTGAGGCATCTAAAATAGGTCTGGGAAGGCTCCTACAACTGGAAAGAAAAAAGTCTGTTAGGAAGACCTGAAGATTTAAGTCTTCTTCATATTGGTATTAAGTGCTAACAAATGCTGTTAGGAAAGTTGGGACTTAGTAAATTCTCACCTCGGGGGCGGACACAACTAACAACAAGGTGTGAGGCACAATTTAAAAAGATAAACTCCTGCTGACTTAAACATTTTACTTTTTCCTCTCATATCGTTTGGTGTGGCATGCCTCCTGCAACTGGGCATTATGTACTGGGGTTGGAAGAGCGAGTTGTGAAGATCTGAAGACCTTTTTCATCACGTCAGTAGTGCTACTGAAGAATTTTTGAAAAATTGTGATTTAGGAAATGTTCATATGTGGGAGATTGCTACAATTTACCAAGCTTACTAATGCAACCTGGAAGTCTACATCTTAGCACTTTTTCCACTAGGTGCTGTTGGCAGTAACTTCAACACTGCTGTAGTGACATATATGACGTTGTGGAGTCCTTCTCAAATCGAGATTCCAGGTCTAATCCAAAGAAGATCTTCATTCTTCAAATAAATTGGATGGTAAAATATTTGACTGGACTGCTCCCTATGGGATAGCACTGGATTTTTAGCTTTACCTTACACACATCCTGCAGCATGGACACCTCATTTAGATAAAGCCATTGTGGTGTAAATAAGACTGTAGTAAAATTGCCAAGAACACCACTCAGTCTATCCTTACTTGGCTGGAAATCGGTAGAGATTGGTGGGTTTGCAACTGTAAAAGTGGTGGAAATCTCTCTCTATATTAACTGTAAATTACGCCTGTTGTTCCACAGAGAAAATGCCAGTACACCTTCCCTGGAGAAAGTGAAGTAAATAGGAACCGAACAACTTATGTTATACCAGACTTATCATTTCACTATAGTACTAATGGTAATGATAGATGTCTTCCTTCTGAAGTTTGCTGATGCCATAGGAGCAATAAATAGGTGACCATGAAATGCAAGTTCAAACTGCATAAGTAACACCAGGGCATATATACCACACATGCTGGTCATAAGGTGTGAGTCACGAAATGCCATTTTTAAAATGCATGTAATTCTGTAGACATAGAAGCTCTTGTAAAAAGATAAAAACAGCCTTAAAAACTTTCACAGACCGCAGCAGAAATTAAAAATAAAGTTAATCATATTTTTAAAAATTACTGACTGTTGGCAAGAAAACCCAGCTGTCACGTTAAATACAAATGTAACAAACAGTAAAATCATACACTAAAGACTCATGATGGATGCCACTAAAGCTAGCATAAAGGCAACTTATATTGAGCAATCAATAATGGTTGCAACAATATCAACACATATTCATGCATATACTTGTGATCAGAATTGCATAATCTTGTGTAATCAAGCCAAAATGGACCATATGCACAAAATATAAAGTTCTGTATTAAAACGCAGATAGTTAAAAAATATACAAACTTTTATTATAAGTGATTCAATGGAAGAGGGGCAGAGGAAATTTCCCATTAGCATCTGAACCAGTGTAAAACCTGCAGTACAGTACCACTTGTGCACCTAATATTTGTGCTAAATGCCCCTTGCTGCTGTAAATTGCCAGCAAGGTCACTACTTTGGCAATTCATCTTGATTTTACTCGGATTAACCAGCAATTCAAACTACTAAAATGTGTAAATGTTGAAAGCACAAATATTTCAAAACCACATTACATAACACTTTACCGATTCAGAAACAAAAACCTGAATGTGCATATTGCACAAAATAGACAAAGTGATACAACGATATAGACAAGTGAAGTAACAGCACGGTAAAAGTGTGCTTGAAAGAGTTAGAAAAGGAGAAAATACATTGCTAAATATTTATAATGCTTATTAATGGATTTTCATAATATAGATTCCTCATGAAATTGTATTTTATTATTCATGTACTGATGAAAACTAATTAATCTAATAATGAGGCCTAACACTTCTATTGGCTTTCATTGCAAATGCATTATAATAAGGTTGTGATGCAATTATGCAATACAATTAGCTAAGAAATTGAAACTTACAGAGGTTATAGTAGAGACCTTAATGATTTTAAAAGTGAAGAAACGATTTTGGTAAAATGATTGATAAGAATAATTTATAAGAATGGATGTTGAACAACTTTGGCAGTAGACCATAACTAACGCTAATCAATTTAGTGCATTGGTGAAGCATTTATTATTATTCTTTTATTATGAAATAAAGATTTGATGCATCATATTTGATTCCAATTAAGTTTAATTCATTTAGAGCTGATGTTTGCATTTTAAGCTTTAAAAGTGTTCTTGCTTGAGCTGCAATTTTCCCTTAGCATGCATATTAATTCAGTGACATTTTTGCGAATGTTGCTTTATTTTTTCTTTGCAATGTTTCAGTATACACAAAAAGGAATTTTTTTCGAAGTTCATGGTGGAATGGCTAAGTGAGAAAATCAACTCTCACCGATGCCATAGTCTTGTACATTGTATATTTTCTACATTTGACTAACCTGTGAGGCCCGGAAAGCTAAGTTGTTCACATGAAGTGCTTGGAAAAGAATGCAGGAGTAACTAAATGTATTTTGTGACTACATACGCCAACTAATCATACGATGGACTGACTAGTGAAGTGCCACCACGTCATTAAGGTGTCATAAGGACTATAAAAGAAGAAACCCCAAAGGAGGGGCAACACCATACCTTTTTCCCTTCTGACAATGCATCACTATTATTTTTCTTTGGATCAACGCATTGGTTTATTTCCTTTTCTTGGGAGAGAACAGAACTCTTTGCCTAAGATTTTATAATCATCCTTTAAAATCTTTTCTTGGACTGCCTTTTTGCTAATGCTGCTGCATTAATGCAGTTGACCTGGAACCCTATGCCAAACTTATTGATTTTTGCTTCATATTTTCCATTTTTGCCAATTTTAAAACTGATTTGTTTACCCCTTTGCTTTGAATCTTAGATAAGACTGAACTATTAATTTGCCTCAAATGGTGATGGAAGCCTGTAATCTAGTGTTTGATGTTGTTTAAATCCATCCTTTTTGGAATTGAACTTCAGACTAAATGTGTGGTCTAGTATTACATGCTTTAATATTCTTGACTGAGATGCTTAAGAAAATGCTTATTTGTATAAGCTTTGTAATATTAATACAATAACTAACTATCTAAATTGCCTGAGTCTATTATTATGTCCTGATGTTCTTTATTTGTAACTGTATTGAATTACTCTCTTAATCTAGATGCGTTGTATGTAAAATCAGCAAATCTTTTCAGAATATCAGGTTCTGCTTCTTTTATTCTGTGTTGCAGTAGCAGAGCTTCTAGCTTGTATCTTTCTGGTTAGACTCAACTTCTTTAGGAGATTGGTCCTGCCCATTGTGATACTTTATTTTTACAGTATGGTCCTGAGAGTAGTGTATTTGAATGTTATTTCAAACTTGTGAGTTACTCACCAACTAATTGTCCTCATTGGGTGGCTAATGTGTTTTGGACTTCCTAATTCCCACCCCTCCTATGGACGGAGAAAGATCCATCAGAGCAACATTAGTCTCTGTGGTGAAGGTAAGGTTGTAATCTCTCTATCATAGGAAATATGAAAAAGGAGCAGATGGCACCTCATTTAGAGTGCAGGGAATGACCGATTTCCCAATGCAGACCGTCTCTCAACATCATCCGTTTGCGAAACCCTTTCAGCGGAGTCAGTGACAGTGGAAATTCATTTGGAGAAGCCGATCCTATTAAGGGCCTCTCCGATACCCCATCCGGTGGCTATTTTCCTGTACCTTGCTGACATGAGAACCATGAGGATCACATACAGGAAAAGTTTGCAACTATTCCCCATGTACCAGGAGGTTTTGGTTCTTAGCAAGGATCTCTTGATATGGTGTGTGGGCTGCACACCTGGTTTAGTGGAGGTGGTGCCTCCACCAGGATATAAAATTGTGTGAATTCACCCTAGTGAATCAACAGAAGATGAGGAGGAAGACATATGACAGAGAAATTCTAAAGGGTTAGTGTTTTATCTGATAAATTGTTTTATCTTTCTCCATCTCTTGTCCCTCCCCTCTCCTCAGATCCCTTGTTAGCTCTGTCCACTTGGAACTAACTTTCAGTTGATAGCATTCTACTTTGGGACTGCCACCAGTTAACGGCCGTCTGGATAAGACTTTTTTCATGATAAAGCACGTTCTTGCTTTTTTAATAAATTAATACTAATTTATTTACATCTCTTCATGTTCCTGATTACTACACTTGATTTGGTGAACAGGATCCTTTGTGTACCAGATTTAAACAGATGTGCTGCAACTTAGCATCAGAGCTTAGAGCACGTCATATTTGAAATCTTCACTACTGTTGCTTGAGGATAACTTAGCCACTTCTCCATTGTGTCTGTTCCGAAAATGTTTCTCAGCTGCAGATTATGTTTTTGGAAAGTCATCTCGGATTTGCTGCTGTGGACTGGTCATGGATCACCAGCTCATTGCTATTTCTCTCACAACACTCTAACGCGTGAGTGAAGGCCACATCAGGGTGAATTCGACACATTCTAAGCAGCCCACATCACCTGCTGCCTGTGATCAAACTGCTCCTGAGCTGAGCAATTGAAGAGACTGCTCGCCTCTTTGTTGTGCATACCCGCTTCCTCAGACCTCAAAGAAATACCCAGGCATAACAGTGTTGAAGATCAACACATCAGGATACTTCATTCTGTCTGGTATTCCAAGCCTCTCCTTCACATCGGTAGGTCATTTTGATCTTCATTTTAATCTATGAGATAAACTGTTTCACTGCAGTAATGTGCAATTTCATGGGGTACGATTCACAATAAGATTTCTTTCATTCCTCGTGTATAACAAAAACATGTTTAGACAACATGTATAGCTATTTCGAGTGTAACATTTTTCATCATTGACTATACATGCTTATGTATCTTAAGTTGGGAAACATATCATGACATTGTTCACATTTGTAAGCTATTTAAACATATATTTTTTGACAATATCTTTACAGCCAATATGTAATTTGAACAACCCCCGAAATTTCCATATCATCAAAGCAATCCCCCCATACCATGTAAGAGATGGAAGGAGTTCCTCAATTACTCGAGTGTAATTGATGCCAACAAATTGCCAGTGGAGCAAACAAAAGTTATTTTACTTTACTTTTTGGGCTCACATGGCCAACTGGCATGTGGAAAGCTCCCAGTATTCTTCGATTAAAAGATTCTAAAAAACCATGCTGGACTGTCTGCACCTTTTCCATCTGTATCTTTTAATAGTAATGGCATTGATGCCATGTCCACTATTGTGACTGCCTGCTCTTTGACTGAATTTGGGACATTCCTTCTGGCCTTCTGGAACAAATCCAACATGCCTTTTTGCAGTGCAAATCGGAATCGCTAGTTGATCCTGGGTTGCCAGTGATTCTTAGCACGGTTAGTAGGGTTATTGTCCCGGTAATCCAGCAACATTTTGTTTACTGATTTGGTGATAGTTCTCCCCCACTAGAAAAGGGCCAATGTGGCACCACTGCTAAAATAGACATCTGCCAATAGTTCAGTTCTGCCCAACCTTCGCCCCACATCCTTGCTTCCCTCTGTATCCAAAATGCTGGAAAAATTGATCCATGCCCAGCATTCATTGTATGTTGAAGACAACTTTCTCTTTCATTGTACCCAATCACGATTCCACCCATGACATACCATAGATTCAGCTCTTCTGGAGATTACAGAGGCCATTAAATCTATGCTGGAGATTGGGAATAACACTATCTTTATGCTATTGGAATTGTCTGTGGCATTTGCTACCATCTCACACCCCATTGTGCTGCAACCTTCCTCTCTCTGCGGTGGGTATTGGTGGCACAGCTTGGAGATGGCAAAAATGCTTTCAAGAGGGGAAGGAACAAGAAGTGTGGCTCGCCATGTTCTTGTCATCTTCTAAGAAGCGAGTCTTTGCTGTGACTTAGGGCTCCGCATTGAGTCCCACATTATTCAATATTTGCTTGGTCCCCCTTGCAAACTAGTTCAATCCTCTGGCTTCAAGACCATCTCTTATGCTGATCTAACTCAGTTGCCCTACACTGTCAATCCCTCTTTCTCCAACACAACAGACGTGTTTTGCTTTGCATAGATCTCTTTGGAAATTTTTGAGATGGTTCATGCCCTTATAACATCTAGACTTGATTATCCCAAAAGTCTGTATATGGGTCTCCCTGATAAATTGACCAGCAAACTACAAATGGTACAAAGCACAGCTGCTCTTCTCATTTTGGACATTCCTCAAAGGGCACACATTTCTCAATATCTCCAAGATCTGCACTGGCTGCCAGTCAAGAAGGGAATTATCTTAAAATCTCTTACCATCATACACCAGGCCTTTTATAAGCAGAGTTCTCAGTATCTGTTTTGGAGGACTAGCCACTATTAGCCTGTCAGATCCCATAACGCGTCCGCAGCTTTGCTAGCCACCATTCCACGGCTGTCATGTCAGACTGGGCGGTCAGTCTTTAATGGTCTTAGCAAGTGGTGAATGCTACCCGTTACCAGTATCTCTCTTGTCTATCTTTCATAAGCCATTCTTTCGGAAAGTCCTTAAAGCTAAAAAAATGTCCAGCCCATTAGCACACTCCCTACTTGTTCTTTATGCTGTGTCTGAAGTGCAGGGACACACCTTGGAGTACCCGTGCACTTAATAAATCCATGTATTCATTGATTCATTCATTCATTTGATTTATAGGACATTACTTAAGGTTGAAGCACCTGCGTGGGAGGATGATTATGATGAGTATGAGGAGGCAATGTAAAGTCTAGAAAATTATTTCAGTCATGCAATGACCATTACACTGGAAAGATATCACTTCTATATGAGGGGGCAAATCGATAGTGAAGCTTCTGATGAGTTTTCGACTGCCCTAAGAAGTCTATGAACAACTTGCAATTTTAGTCCTTTTCCTGACAAGAAGTTAAGAGACCAGCTCATGGTTAACATTAACAGAAGAAGGCAAATCCTGCATTGGAGGAGGTAGTGAAAACAATGAAAGTCTTTCAGCCATCTGTTTTGTGTGTGAAGGAGGTAAATTAAAAAAACAAGATAGGAAGCCTGACACTAAAGTTTGTTGTCTCAAAGTTAAACAAACTAGAAAATGTCCTATAGAGGACACAAGGAGCAAAGGAAAATTGTATACTTCCACTCTGGTACCAATAAACATATTGCATCATACAAAGGATGTCCACCCAACAATAGACAATGTGGGAGAATGGGACATTTCTCTAGAGCAAGTTGGGAAATAAACGGAAATGAAATAAAAAATAACAATGATCTCTGAAGAAACATCCTGGCAATGAATCTAAAATGGAAGGTGCCAATATGCTGCTTGTGGTACAGAATATAGATAGTGTTAGGGAAGACGGACTGTAAAAGCAACCTAGGTATGCCTTACAGGTGTTAAATGAGCAGTTAAATGTCATGAATGACTCCTCGTTCACAATCTTTACGCAGCAGAGGTTTGACTTTGTGTAGTCTCAAAAATATAGTTCCCTTTAGGAACCAGATGTAAAAGCTGTCCCTTTTGACTGTTGCAGGATACTTTTTTTGGATAGTCCCAAGGCACGGGTGAATTTAGAGGAAGATTTGCTTGGTTCGAAATCTGTGTGTTACAAAAGGGATTGTGCACCCTCGGATTGAAAGATCAAAAACTGTTGAAAATAATTCAATTACTCTGCCCTTTATCCGTGGTAGCTATCACAGAACAAGATCCCACCTTTCAGGTCTTTGAGTCATCCTCTGATGTGTTGAACAACTGGGAGAACTCAAGCGGTTTGCACACAAAATAAAACACCTGATACTGTACCTAGCCTGTGAAAATCAAGTTGAGGACGCTTTCTATCCCTAATGACCTCCAAGCCTGGTTACAGGATCTCCAAAAGAAAGAAATCACAGAAGAATCTCATTGCTCTATGCCTACTGTTCTGGCTAAGAAGAGCTATGCAGGCTAATGATTCTGTGTCCCCCTGGCAGTTATGAATGCCTCTGTCTTCATATGTAAGCATTCACTACCTAAAATAAATAAAATTCTGACACTCTTCAGAAGAGTTACTATATTCTCTACCATTTCTTTGAAACAGACCTACTATCAGATTGAGTTAGTGTAGGAATGTAATCTACTCACTGTCTTTTTGACAGCCTTTGGGTTACTTCATTACTGCAGAATGACATTTGGCCTTTTGTCAGCAGCATCCATCTTTCAATGTGCAATGTTTCACCTCTTCAAAGATCTGGGAGGTAGTGTGAAGTGCTTCCCTGGTGACGTTCTTGTTTTCACTGAAGACCAGCAAAGGAAGGTTTTGAATAATGTTTGCTCAAGATTGTTATAAAAAGGTTTAACTCTATCGCAGAAACATGCAAACTGTCCCAAAGACATGTTGAGTACTTAGGACACCCAATTTCAATTTCAGCCCAAAGGATTATGCGAAAGCAATCTTTGGTCAAAGTAATCAAAGAAGCACCTCCACCTGACAACAGTGAGAAGTTAATCTCATTAACTGGTTTGTGTGAGTACTACTCAAAATGTGTTTAAAACTTTGCAACCCTCCAACTTTTGATAAAACTCTTGCAGAAGTGGAAAGATTTTGTATGGAATTAAAAACAGAAGGAGACATTGGAGGATAAAAGAAGCTCAGCTCTACAATGATACCTTTTTCCCTTTAAAAACTTAGGGCCTCATTACGATTTTGGCGCAACGGTGCTGGCTCCACTGCGCCAAACCCACGCAAGGACCGCCGACCATATCACGAGTTGAACTTGTGTTACACAAGTTCAACTTGTGATACAGTCGGCGATTATTTGACTTTCCTACGGTGGTGCCTGGAAAACAGGCACCACAATAAGAATGGCAAAAAAGTTCCAGAACAGAATGGACGTGGACATCCATGCTGTGCTGGAACTTTGTGGGAATACAGACAGCAGGGAGCACATGTTGTGCCCCCCTGAATATATCCCCATGGTGGTAAGGAGCATGGGGGTCCTGTAGGGCCCCCTTTGTTACTCTTTTCGTGGCAGGGCTCCCCCCATGAAATGCTAGCAGTGGACGAACTCGTAATATGCTGAGCAGGACTGCGCCAGTCCACGCTCAGCATGTTGCGTTGTGGCGCAGCTACGCCACCGCCAGGGAATGGCTGTTCCCTGACGCAGCCGGCGGTCCACCACTGAAACGACTTTGAAAGTCGCAATCAGCAAAATGATAAACCGCCACCACTGTGAGTCTGGCGGTCACAAGACTGTGTCCCGCCTCACACTCTACCCCCATCAGGAACCAGGAGAGCTACAATCACATCAGCAGCAGGAGTTGGAACTTGTACACATGTCTTATCAGTCTCGATCTCACATACCACCTCGTATTCAGACACTGTGTCCCCAACAGCTTTCTCCCACCAGACATCTCCCTCTATGAAAGATCTGCAAATGTTGGTGTGTTTGCAGTAACCACATCTTGATTGCAAGAAGCAGTGCTTCGAAATAACCTTATTGTGCTTAGATGAGGACAGTTGCTTGGAAACCACCTGCTTGGCAAATGGCAAATTGTGATACAATATGACTTCCGAATGGACTGGGCCTATGACACAGTGCCCCCAACCCACGGACAAGCACCTGGGACAGAGGTCGCGACAGCAAGAGCGCCATGAGGAAGCCTAGTCCGGAAGCAGGGCTGGAATATGTTTTTCACACGAAAAACAATGTATTGTTTCTGTGAATGCCAGTTCCTAGAGATTGGGAGCAGCCTTGTCCCAAAAGAGTGTTGACAAAGAATGGGTGGCAGCCTGTGCTGTGATAACCCTCAATGAGACAGAAAGAAGGCACAAAGTCATAGAGTCAGAGCTCTTAGCATGTGTGTGGGCCATTGATAATTTCAATAATTTCGTTTGAGGTAGCAAACTTTTATGGCGGAAGTATCATAAGCCTTTCGTCCACATAGTGTCTCAGGGGGAGAGTTTATATCTACTACTAAGACAGTCCATTTAAGGTCTAAATTACAAGCAGATTGTCTTGAAGTTTGTTTTATGCAAGGAAAAAATAATCAACATCAAACTGTTTATCATGTTTGCCTTGTCAAAATAAAGGGGTGAGCGAGTCGAAAGTGTAAGATGTTGATGTGATTTCAATGGTGAGTGGTGTCTGTACACTCTAGAATGATCTATTAGATGGATGAAGAACTGTGGTGATCTGAGGATGCCAAAGATTAAGTGTTGAATATGGTAAGTGTCCGCTGATTGAATGTGGTTGACAAGTTTGTGTGTTCCCCTCTGGGCATTTGCAGTGCCATCCTCAGTGCTTGCCAAAGAGGGCATATGAGCATAACATATTTTACTTAGGATACACTTCTGGTGGCCCGGATTGAACTGAATGTGAAAGTCTATCACTTTGTAAAAGAATGTGAGGTTTCCATGACATGTGACAAGAATTTAAGTAATTGCTATCCCCCAAATTCCCCCGCAGCCTGTATTTTGGCCCCACTTTGCATAGCAGAAGGTTTGGTTTTATATATCTGAACTCTCTGAGAAACTTCCAATACACATTTTTCCTTGGTCTTTACAGGCTACCATTCAAAGTAGCCCGAAGTTAGATGTTTTGAAAGAGCCACTACCCTGGAAGTGTAAACGTTCCTCATGGGAGTGTTTAGCAAGGAAGGATTTCCTAAAACTATTTCTACTGACATTTGCAACTCACATCATTCATTATGTCTGAGTTCCCCTGCTTACATGGTATAAAGCACCTAACCACATTTTACGACCTGCATTGCAATGGGCAAGGGAAATGGTTTAATCGTTATCTTAAAGACAGTATACATTTATCATGTCAGAGTCAGATTCCTGTACTATTGGCATCAGTGAGAAATTAGAACCATATCTTCCAAAATGGGACTAGCCCATTCAAATGTTAAGGAGAAAGTGCTCCCTCCTGGAGGTTTGTCTTTGGTGGCTTAAGTGCAGAATTCCCCAAGGCAAATTTCTTCAGTCCATGCCCAAACCCAAAAAAATCAGGGCTAAGGTTGTTTCTCAGCAGGCCAAGAGAAGGGAACATGCTGCAGATAATGTCAAGCTCACCAACATTTCAGTGGTATATTTTGTTGAGCTATACATCCTGGGACGCATAGGAAAAGGTTTGTCTAAATGTCCATGTCATCGCAAAGCAGTGAAGATTAAGAAGAAAAGTGTCATTACCCAAGATGGTAGTAAGTGTGTCATGGACAGTGTGAGTGGTGAGAGTGACAATTACTTTACCCTGAACCAAGACTACAATGAGCCAGATGGCCCGTCTAAGCTGGGTGTGAGAAAGTTGCCCATAGAGAGTTTTGAACATGGAAGTCAGGGTGTGAGCGTACCATTTCTTATTGAACCTAATGTAAATTCTGGTATGGAGGATGACTCAGTGTGTGAAAATTCCATGACTGTATTTGTGATGAAATTTGCAAGGACAAGTACTTCATCTTGTAGGATTAGGCAAGGATAATTATTTTCCCTATCTGACATTGCTTGTGGGAGGGAGATGTGTTATATTTGGATAGTTCTTTTACCTTTCCCTTTCCTTTGCCCTCCCCTCTCCTCATATCCCCTTATATCCCCTGTTGGTTCTGTCAAGTTAGAACCTTGTGACTGATAACATTCTCTCTTGGGGCTGCAGTTAGTTAATGGCTGACCAAATGAGTCTTCGGTCAAGGTAGTTCTTGTTCTTGACCCTTTAATATAATGAATACTAATTTACCTGCACCTCTTCATATTCCTGATTACTGCAGTTAGATGCACAGATTTGCCACAAGATGATCAGACCTCTGAAGGAGAAAACTACCAATGATTCAGAAAATAATTGAAAAGGTTGCTTTGCAAACAGACCATCAATCATCAAAATGATTCTATTAGGACTGCCTATTCTTGTGGTAAGAGGCTGCATCACCTGCTCCACTATTCCACCTGGGACATACAATCAAATAATCCCATATGGATTTACTATCAAAATGTAAACAATAATGACTAAATAACACGACCCATCACGTTCACACAATTAAATTAAGTGATCCCGCCCATGATAATTATTTTCTAGAAATTTGTTTCATTTGCCAAATGTACACCATTCAGTACCAGGCACCAGAGGGTATCCACATACTCACATAGGCAAAAGTTCTTGAAACAGCAGATATGCATTATTTAACCACCCTAAATACAAAAACAATATACCTAGGTTGATCCTAATTAGTATCACCACATACATTATGTGAGTGATGGTAAAATTAAATTGGTGTTGTGCTGGTTCATTCAATTGCTTGCTGTCTGTTTCTCTTTCTGTCTTCTCTCACACTCTCTAGCTCTCTTTCACTGTTGAAAAGGACTGTGTTTTGTGTGGTGTACAACCTGATTTGTGCCATGACTATTTTTGCTAGCTGTAGAACACTGTGCACTTAACCCCTGCTAATCAATCCAAAGTGCCTGCGATCCACCTCCTTCCCCCCAACATGAGGACTTTGGCATACTCCTAAATGGCATTTTTTATTTTTTTTTATTTTTTTTTATTTTTTAAGTTTGAGTTTATTGAAGAAATAAGAAGGGAAGGAGAAGGGAGGGGAAAGGGGGTATAATCATCATGGTATGCATATACAAACAATTAGCATTTCAATAAAAATTCTCAATTAAAGCAAAAATAACAAGCATGAGGTTTATATGAACAGAACCTACGTGTAGGAACGAAAAATACTGTATAATGTAGTAGAACGCAATATCATAGTAAAAAGGCATTAAGGAAACAAGAAAATCATGGCGGCTTGCGTACCTCAACTGTTTCAGGGTCTGGAGAGGCATGTGCTGGAGCAAAGGAGGAGAGATAAGATACCAAAGGGAGCCAAATCAGATCGCGCTTAATTGCTAGGGAAACAGGAGATACGTAATTGGTGTCTAGGCGGTGATGGAAGCAGACTGCATTCCACCAAGATTGATAGGAAACCTTTGCAGCCTGCTTCCAATTAGAAGTAATGGTATGGAAAGCCACAGCAACTAGGAGATCAAGTAGTAAATAATGGGAAGGAGATTGCGGAAGAAACGGTGATAGGGAACCTAGAAAAACTTGTAAAGGGGAGAAGGGAATTTGAAGATGGAATATTTTTTGTATTTGCGTCCAAATTAGGTGCCAGAACTTGGAAATAGGAGGGCATTCAAACAGCATTTTTAACTTAGCAACAAGTCCCTACAATTAAGTTCAAAGTGCACCAAAGCCCTGTAAGTTAAATGTCATCAATGAGCTGCAGCACCCATTGTTCACCCACTGCAGTGACAATGCAAACATGTCTGCAGGTCTGCTCTCTGTTGCCTGGCGGTACAGTGGTAAAACTGCTAATTCATTTGTCAAAATAACCCCTTTTGAAAGGCCTAAACCTCTGTCTTAAATATCAATAAGCCACCCTTAAGTTGGTCTTACTGCCCATAAGGCAAGGTGCATGGCATTTAAAAGTAGCACATTCAAAAGTTTAATGTTAAACAAGTCCTTATAGTAAAAATGTCCTAAAACCTATTTTTACTGTAGCAGGGGTGGCTGCTCCTTAGGAAAACATTGGTATACAATACAATAGAACATTTAATATTGTTATCTCCCGCTAAGAAACAGCTGCAAAGTTCATTTTTGGACTTTTGGAAAGATTACAAGTCCAATTCACTAGTGAAGTCGGATTTGCAATAAGTATTTTGGAAAAGGCACTTTAAGAAAGTTATCTTTTTCTGGCATAAAGACTCTAGAGGCCCATCTGAATGATGAACTGTTACCCATGAGCTGAATAGCTCACTTGGGGCCATATGTAGGTAGGGACACATTTACCACTTCATAAATACCGAATTTTACCGATTCGGTATTTATGAAGTGGTAAATGATATGTAGGTAATTGGTCGGTAAATATTACCGATTCGGAATAATTCGGTAATTACCGAATCGGTATTTACCGATTCGGTAATGAGGCATACCTTCCCATTGATGGGAAGGTATGCCTCATTACCGAATCGGTAAATACCGATTCGGTAATGGGGGGAACACATGCAAGGGTGGCAGGGTGTCACATTGACACCCTGTTGCACCCCTGAAACGGCCATGTGTGCACATGTGGCACACATACATGCCCGAAGGGCATGTATGTCTGCCACATTGCACACTTGTAGGCGCTATGTAATGCATTTCACCATCCATACTTTATTTACCACCAACTATTAGTTGGTGGTAAATACCGACTCCAAACATCACCCACACACTCCCCCTACATCTCATTTCTGTATTCGGAATTTACCGAATCGGTAAAATTACCGATTCGGTAATTTTACCGATTCGGTAAATTCCGAATACAGAAATTGTCCCCCTACATACCAAAAGCCAAAATACCGGTCGGTAACGGTATAATTACCGAAAATCGGCCGTTACCGACCGGTATTTGGCTTCCTACATGAGGCCCTTGATGATGTATAAACTTTGGTCCTAGAGCTGAGGCAAAGTCCTTGGGTGTGGGAAAGTGTTCCTTTCACCTGACAGGATGGCCATCTGGGCGTGCGCCCAGGAACCTACTTAACTTCCACCGGGTCTATCCTGTCACATGTAAACTCCTGTGCCTGCCCCCTCCTTTGGCTCTTTTGTTAGTGAGGCAACAAACCCAGTGGGAGAACAACCGCCCATGGAACCAGTTTTGAGTGATGACAGAGGAGGGGTTGCTTATTTCCCTGGCAACACCTCTAGGCTGTACATAGGAGTTTTGCACAGGGGAAGAACTTTTCTGCCATCTTGGTTTTAGGTAGAGAGAGGCACTGTGGGATTGCTTGTAATTGGGCACACAAGGAATTCTGCAAATTAGGTAGGGTTGCCCCTGGGAATTTTTACCCCTTTGGTTAGGGAATGGCCATGAGGTGCCCCAACCACAGGCTGGTACCAAATATTAATGTGGTATCCACAGTACCCTCCTCAGAACACTTTCTGGACCTCTGGAAGGACAGAAGATAACTGTATCTGCTCTCTGTGACGGGAGTAGAGCCATGAAGATTGGAACTGTTCTCGATCTTAGAAGTGGACTGCAATGGTCATAAGGTGGAACTTCAATGCAAGCTACAGGGCCATAAGATGTTACTTGAGCCTCTTTTGCAACTGCCCAGCTGACCAGTTCCCAGGTACTGGATCGCTGGCTGCCATCAAAGTGTACTCCTCCTAACTTTTCCTTAAACCTGAAAAGTAGAAATATTTTGGCTGCAAAGACCTTCGGTTGCCTGGACCAACCTGCCAAACCAATCCCACGAAGGAGCACTGATGCTAGGCCAAAGATTGAGGTTACTGCAGCTAAGATATTTTGCTCAGCAACAGATCCATATAAAGCTGGACCTTGTGGAAAAGCTAACTGGCCTCATGGATCCATCTTCAGCTACTACCTGCAGTCTCCCCTGCTAAAGAAATCTGCTCTAAAAAGTGCCTAAGTCAGAAGGTGGAAATCTTTACTGGGCAAAGGCGCAAAAAGTATCTGGTTGATGAGGTACCTTCTCTGTGCACAAAATTCAAATTTCTCCTTGGACCTTTCACACCAAAAGTCAGCTGCTTCACTGAGACCTTGTCTAATGGCTATCTGATGACACGGAGCTCTCTTCATCCACACCCTGGTGCCTTGCCCCGCTGAGTATTTTTGACTTCAGTTTCAGACATCAATTTCAATGATAAAACTTCTGACCAGGCCAAATCTGGTTTCTGCATCCAACCCATGCTCCATCCTGGTTGGCCCTGAATTGGGCCTGGGAACCAGTCAAGTGCAACCAGATGACCTTGGTTGACACTTAGTGCTTTTTGGCACTATTTTTAAGTTTAAAATTGTTCAATGCATAACTCTTTTTTCCCTTTTGTATTTTTGTACTTTTGGTGTCATTTTACTTATTAAAATATCCTCTATTTTTCTAAATTGGTTCAGAATTTTTCTTGTGTTATATTTTGATGTTATTACTGTTTTTTTGGTACTGCATAAATACTTTACACATTGCCGCTAAGTTAAGCATGTGGGCTGTGTGCCATAGCTACAGGGGGTGGTTTGAGCTTAGGCTAATTTAGTGACTTTGTGCATTCACCCTGACAAGGGTTTTGGTTATTACTTGAGGTGGATACTCATCCCTTCAATTATTACCCCAATTTCTTGCACACACACATTATCTATCTATCTATCTATCTATCTATCTATCTATCTATCTATCTATCTATCTATCTATCTATCTATCTATCTATCTATCTATCTATCTATCTATCTATCTATCTATCTATCTATCTATCTATCTATCTATCTATCTATCTATCTATCTATCTATCTATCTATCTATCTATCTATCTATCTATCTATCTATCTATCTATCTACCTGTTTATCAGTCTTACTCTCTAAGTACATAACCAGTATTATTATAATCCTTTCTACGGTTGATAGCTATAGGATAGTAAGCTCAGCCCATCATAATACAGGAACGTCTATCTTGGAACTGATCATAATTCTACATGGTTAGCGATTGTGTCACAGGTTTTACTGACTCTTCAGTTCTTTCATTTACCCACCACCCTCTCTTTAATTTATCACGGTTGATTTTTCGTGTTAGTGGTCTACTCTGTACTCACTCATCGGAGAAAGAGAAAGTGGAACATAAACTACTACAGAGAAAAGGTAATTGAGAGAGGGCAATAGAGATATAGGGAGAGAAAGATATAGAGAGACAGACAGACAAAAAGAGCAAGAGTGAACATGAGAGAACAATAGAGATAGATAGATAGATAGATAGATAGATAGATAGATAGATAGATAGATAGATAGATAGATAGATAGATAGATAGATAGATAGATAGATAGATAGATAGATAGATAGATAGATAGATAGATAGATAGATAGATAGATAGATAGATAGATAGATAGATAGATAGATAGATAGATAGATAGATAGATAGATAGATAGATAGATAGATAGAAAGATGGATAGAAAGATAGATAGAAAGATAAAAGGAGAGAAAGAAACAGGACAAGAGAGCTAAATAGAGAGAAAGAGGGTGACACCATTAAGTGAAGTACACATTTCTTTGGCCATTATTCTTAAACCAACATCGTTTCTAAAAGAAGCAACAGCTGAAACTGCATGTCATTGTAATTACATTTATATAGCACTTACTATACCTGACGAGGTGTCAAACCCTCATCAGGTATGGTAAGTGCTATATAAATGTAATTACAATGATATGCAGGTTCAGCTGTTGCTTCTTTTAGGGAAACATGACTAATTTCAGCGGTGGACATGTGAGTCTGTTAGTTGGATTGAAGAGGATAGTAGAGGGATAAAAGAGGGAAGAGTCTAGAAAGTGCTTATTTGGAGATTGTAGCAGTAAGAGAGGTTTGGGATGAGTAAAGGAGAGATGGGGGTGGGAAGAGTCTCTTGAAGTTGATTAGGGAGAAAGTTGAGGTATCGGATGAGTCTAGGAGGTATACATGAGGGAAGGGTTTAGAAAGGCTTGTTTGGGAGATCTGAATAATAAAAAAGGTTTGAGATGATGCAAGGAGCAGTAGAGGAGGGGAGAGTCTATAAAGGGTTATTTTGGGGATCGTAGTAGTAGAAGGGGGTTTGGGATGAGTCAGAGAGTGGAGTTAGAGGATATATTGAGAGAGGTAGAGAGTGAGAAATAGAATAGTGTGTTGTCTAGAGTAGTAAAATGAAGTTTGGGACGAGTCAGAGAGTGGAGGTAGATAATATATTGAGAGAGGTATACGGTGAGATATAGGAGATGCTTAATTAGGAGTAAAGTAATAAATATAAACATACATAAGTACATGAAAGGTAGATATGTAGAGGATATATTGAGAGATGTATAGGGTGAGATTTAGGGTAGTCCATTGGAGATGCTGAATTAGGAGTAAAGTAATAAATATAAAGATACATAAGTACATGGAAGGTATATATGTATAAGGAAGGTAGTATATCTAGATTTAACTTTTATTTAATAAACAGAATTGTAGGTGTTGGTGTACTTTAAGCTAATTTATAATTTGTTTCCTTTTTTTCCTTTTAATAATTCAAAAGTGAAGCAATTGTTGATAAATAGTTATGGTAAAAATGTACTTATTTTTGCAGTGACCTATATATATACAAGTTAAACATAAAATAATATAACCATAGGTAATATGTACATTTGTTAATCAGATCTAACGAATATCTATATATTTATAAACATTATTATTATATACATTCATGCAAAGGAATACACATATCTAGATGCATACATATAATCCAAATAAATGCTTATATCCACAGGGATATGCTGTACATTTATGTCTGAGTATGGTTGTTATGTAGGGAAGAGCCAACTCTTGAGTAGCCTTCTGAAGATATAGTTATCCGTGGATCTTATTTTTGACTGTAAAGGTTCCATAGTTTGACTGCTTGAGCAAAGAAAGAATTGCCACCTATTGTTTTTTTCCTGTATGGTGGGTTTTGAGCCGAGTTGCTAATCTAGAGTGGAGGTTCTTTTGTTGAACATATATGGTGATTTTATTCCTAAAATCAATCCTGTTACATGTATCGCTTTGTGGGTGATACAAAGCAGCTTGATTGTGCATCTTCGGGCAACCTGTGGGGCCTTCGAAGCAGGGGAGATGTGGGCTTGTGGCTTTACATGGAGGAGTAGTCTGGCTGCAGAGTTCTGAATCGTTGTAGTCTTTTCAAAGTTGTTAAAGATAATCCATGGTAGAGGCTATTGGCGTAATCGAGTATAGACAGTACAAGAGAGATAGTAGCCTGGACCTCATGTGGAAATCCCAGGTGGGGGAAGATGCGTCACAGAGTTTTTATAGTAAGGAAGCTTGATCTTGCTAATTTGTCCAGTTGGGCAATCAATGATAGCTTAGAGCCCATGGTAATTCTGAGGTTTCCTACTTCCTTAGGTGCTTTAGGTGGTGTTCCTAGATCATCAGGCCAAGCGGCGAGTGGGTCATAATTTTTCCAATCATCACATGGGTATTTCCATTTTGGAAGTATTCAATTTGAAATGGCTCCATGTCATCAACTGATCAATGGCTCTGAAGTAACTGGAATTCTGTGAGTTTCCAATGCCTTTATGGCTTTCCAGTTTAAGAAGTATTTGTGTGTCATCTGCATAGTTGTAGCATGTGAGGTGAAATTCATTGATCAATGCCGACAATGACTTCATGTAATGTTTGTAAATGTTGTAAAGCATGGGTGAGAAGATGGAGACTTGAGCAACCCCTGCTTTTGTGAAGTATGGTTTGGATGAGAAAGGGGGGTATGGATGAAATTTTCTCTGTTTTGAAGATAGGATGCGATGCAGTCGAGAGCAGTCCCCTCTATGCCGGCTTCATAGAGTCTTTGTATTAGAGCAGGGGTCTCCAACCTTTTCTGTACTGAGAACTACTTATGTTCAATGAAACGCAGTGAAAGCTACTAACATTATTGGCGTTGTATAATTTAAAACATTTTATATGTATAATAACTCAACCATGCAAAGGTTTTCTAATTTAATATGCTGGGCTGCACACAGGTGAGCTACTCAGAGGTAGCTGTAGAGCTACAGTGGCTTACAAGCTACTGGTTGGAGATCCCTGTATTAGAGTGTCACAGTCTACTGTGTCAAAGGCAGCTGAGAGGTCCAAGAGAAGTAGTGCAGCAACCCTGTTCTGGTCAACGGTGTTCTTAAACTCATCCCAGATGGCAATGAGGGCAAATTCTGTGCCTCTTCCTGGACAAAATCCTGTTTGAAAGTCTGAAAATATGGTATTATCTTCAATGAATTGTGACATCTGGGCGAATGCTACTCTTTCTATCAGTTTGCCTAGGAAAGGTACATTTATAATTATTCTGTTGTTGTCTGGGTTAAGCGGGTCCAGGTTTATTTTCTCTAATAATAGGCATATATATGACTTTTTAGGTCTTCTGGAAATATTCCCGTAGTTAAGGAATTGTTGATTCTTCTTCTTACTGGTGTGGCAGCAGAGGTAGTTAGAATAATTTTCTTGAAGGTTTGTGGTGGACATGGGTTAAAAGGGCTGCCAGCGGGCCTGCTTGCTTTGACCAGATCCATATATTTATTGTTTGATATTTGTTGGAAGGAATGCAGAGGCTGGGTTAGCTTACTCTTGTAGGGATTTTTGGAAAAGGGTCAGTGCTGGTGCTTTTCCTTTGTTTTTAATAGGAGTCCAACATGTCTGGCTTGGTTGTGTAATGATTTGCCAGTTTGTCTGTGATTTTTTGCGTAATAGGATGAGTACCTTCTAGGCAATTTGTTTTACAAAATTCGTTAAGAATTTTATAGAATTCTTTATTTGCACATTTAGCATTTTGAATTCTTTCTGAATAATAACTTTTTTAGCTTTTTTGATGGTTGACTTGTATAATCTGTTTCTGTAGATGAACTTTGTCTTTATTGGTGTTTGTTTTGAGCCAGGTGCATTGCAGCTTTCTAATTTGCTGTTTAATCTCGTTTAGCTCTGTATTTCTCCAAAGTGCCTGTTTTCTTTTGTCCTGTTTTGTTGTTCTTAGGGGTATTAGGATATGAAAAACTTCCTGTAGCCACTCATATAGTTTTTGAACTAAATGTATTGTGCCTAGATCTTTATTGAAAGTTAGTTGTGTTTCTAAGTGTTCAGAATTGAGTTTGTTCCACTGTCGAAAGTTTGGTGCATGTAAGGTGGTTTTAGGTGTATTGCTTCGTGTTGTTTTATGTTGGAAATCAAGAAAATGGTGGTCTGACCATGAGACTGGAGTAATCCTTTGAAAGCTAACTAGTTCTGTATTTTATAAAATGACATCAAGGATGTGTCCAGCGATGTGTATGGGTTTGTGGACAATCTGATGTAAGTTCAGTGCGTCTAGGCCAGTGATGATAGTTTTTGGATGGGACATATTGGGTTTGTCAAACTAAATGTTTAGGTCACATAGATTGGAGTGTAGTGTTACCAGGTTTGAAACTGTGTCTGGAAGTGTGTCTCTGAATGTTGCATTGCTAGGTAAAGGTCTGTAAAGGAGTAGGCAGTTACAGATGGTGTAGGGTTGCATCTGGTGAAGAGGGCCTCACAACCTCATATGGAGACATTGTCAGGTTTGGTGATATTTAATGTTTGATTGAATACAACAGCTAGGTCACCTCCTCTTTTCCATATACGATCTTGTGTAATAGTTTGATATATCTAGAAACAACAAGAGAGAGAGGGTTGAGATACACTCTTAATCCCCCAAAGTCAATGAAAAACAACGAAAGAGTGTGGTAATAACCAGAAAATCAACATAAAGTGATTCTCCAAAATCAAACTTCATGCCAGAAGGACTGAGTCAACCTAACTTTGAAATAAAACCCTCACTCACCAACATAGTTGGTGACATGCTTCATCATGGGGTTTTGCCAGAGGTGCCTTATGCACCTCTGGTGTGCTTCGACGCTGATTTTAGAGCGGAGCAACCAAATTTCAACTATAGAAGTGAGGTGATTTAGTGAGTGAAAATCAGGATAAAGGGATTAAAAATCCTGTGTCGTCTACCAAAACAATTTAATAGTGGCGAGGCAAGGATGGGTTAAAAAGTGAAGAAGGATAATAACTCCTGGCGTTAAATTGGTCAGGTTTATCCTCAAAATGATCGGGTGGTCAACATGTTTCAGCTTGTCAATGTATTTTACTAAGCTTTCATCAGGAACTCATTTTGAAAAAACACCTTGGCGGTATAAGCACACTAAGGCTTACCCTGACCTCAGGTGTATGGAACCGATACACTCACGGTTTACAGTGGAGGTCTTCAACCGATTCGAAGAGAACATCGTGATCTGTGAAAAGAATTATATATATACAGATAATACGTTAGACATACAGAAAATTATCAAGGTGTATGTAGCAAATGGTTGAGTCTAATGTCAGATCTGGCACAAGTAAACATCTAACTTGTAGTCCCTATAATTTACAGGACTCTTAGTAACATATGACAGTTCCCATATAGTTTAGGAAGCTCTGTGCGGTTTAAATCCCAAACATACCCATGTTTAAATAAAACTGGTACTTGGAAAGCATTCAATCCGGAGTCTATGTTTGGGGTGAGATTATTGAGACAGTGTGGAGCAAGTTAAAAAAGGCACTTCTGAACGATTAAAGCGGGACGCAAAATCGTCCCAAGAGGCAAATAAACAAACAATTGGAAAACTTAAAAAGAGAGAGAGCTTACGTATTTGATGCTGGAAAAATACTCCTTAGGCAAGAAGGCGGGTGGCGGGACTACAGAACAACTGTGGTAGAAGAAGGGGACAGAACGGGAAGTATTACAACCTCGAACTACCCGTCAAACCATTCTACCTAAGCGTACCGCACTATAAAAACCGCTAGATACCAGTGTAGGGCGGTACTCACGTCGTCCAAGTCCTCAGCCTGGCTGTTACACCTACATGGGACCGCCAAGCCCGGAGTCAACATGAAAAGAAATCCAGGAGTTTAAGTACACAGGGTTGGCGCGGAGAAGCCGGAAGTATTCTCGTCTGCCTAGGGCGCGAGCGCCGCAGCGGTAAAGGCAGAGAGAAAGGACTTACTCGCTGGCCCTTGGGAGAGAAAAACAACTAGAACGTCAAATCCTCATGTCGTGAAAACTTTTTTGAGGAGTGTATGGAGGCGACAATTTGGCAGAGTCGATACAAAATTCAGGGCATCTTACTACCAGGGCCCGCAAATGTTTATTAGATCTCCCAGAGTATAGAGATCTTAAAAATCAAACTCGGGGCTTCAGTTTGAAAATGTACTCGAAGTCGTCATGATTGGGTCCCTGGGAAGTCAGAAATGATCTTGTGTGCTTAATGTGCGTACGCATCGACAACAGCAAGGCAGAGGCAGTATTAACTACCTGTGTGACATAAAATCAGATCACTGGTCTTGCCATAATAAATTAGTAGACATCCCTCAGTATAAAAATCCCTCAATGTAGGAAAATCGGGAACATGAGTCCGAGCCTCCAATTATAGGACCTTACGAATTGAGAGCACAGGAGACCTGAGAATTTTGTGACAGATAGTTGGAGTCAGGAGAACTAACAGCAAAACAGGGGGCCTTTAACTATTATGTCTCAGAACTGTTCCCCAAGGGATATTATCGTTAAGTCCCACTAGATGTGTTGATAGTCGGTAGACCCAACGTTGTTCCTTTTCAAACAACAAGGAAGGTTTTGCTTGTTCTATGATGGTCCATTGTAAATCATCCGCAGTATGGTTGAAGCGTAAGAAGTGTTCAGTTAATTTTGTCGTGCTTCGTTTACATCGAACGTTACTTCGGTGTTCACCAATACGTAGCTTGACTTTCCTAGTGGTCATGCCCACATACTTCAAACCACATGGACATGTAATGAGATAAACCACATCAGTCGTGTTACAATTAGTGTGGCTACGTTGAGTCCAGACTTTGCCATTTTCTAAAGCCAAAGTTTTGGTGGGGGAAGTGAGGTGGCATACACTGCATGACCCACAGGGGAAATGGCCCAGAATAGGTGGTAAGCCCCAGGTGTCAAGGACAGATGGTTCAGTGGACTTGTTTGTAATCCTCGGTCTCGTGTGGACAAGAGAGTCTTTAATACTCATAGCTTTTTTGTATGCAAATAAAGGTTTTTCCCACTTGATGTTGTTACTCTGCAGAATCCTCCAATGTTTCTTGATGGATTTTGCAATGGCATTGGAGGCTACGTTGTAAGTTGTTACACACGTTAGTGGTATATCTGTGGGCTCTTTTGGGTAATCCTGCAAGAGGACCTCTCTAGGTTGATTTCTTGCTCTTTTGCAACTTTTGGATAAGATAGTCTCAGGATAACCCCTCTGTTTGAGTTTGTATGTCAATTCTTTGGACTGTATACGAAAATCCTCCACCTTGCTACAATTGCGCCTGATGCGCAAGTATTGACCATAGGGGAGGTTTTCCCGTAATGGTCGAGGGTGAAAGCTAGAAAAGGTCAAAAGGTGGTTTCTAGCTGTAGGTTTGTAATATGTTTTTGTCAGAAGAGCTCCATCGACCTTCGTGACAATCACATCCAAGAAAATCATCTCATATCTGTGAAAGGAATGGGTGAAGAGCAAATGAGGGTCACAGGTGTTAATCCATGCCAAGAAATCACAAAGGATACTTTCGGGACCCTGCCAGATGATAAAAATATCATCGATATATCTTTTCCAAAAGGAAAGATATGAAGAAAAAGGGTTGAGTTGGCTTAGGATAAATTTACGTTCAAAATCAAAAACATAAAGTCCTGCCACACTCGGCGCAAAAGTGCTGCCCATCGAAGTTCCTGTTGACTGGAGGTATAGTGTGCCCTGTTATTCAAAAAAGTTCTTCTTGAGTGCCAAAGTAGCACATTCAATAATAAAGCCTTTCGGGGTTTGGAAGGACCAATTGATAGAATCGAGAGCTTCCCCAATGACCTTGATTGTATCGTCCTGGGGAATGCTTGTATAAAGACTCTCAATGTCTAGAGATACAAGGATCGTGTTGTCATGATCTACTGTGAGTTCTTGGAGAGATGCCAAAAAACTTTTTGTGTCTTTCAGATACGTCGGGGTATCCTGAATTATTGGTTTCAGAAAAAAAATCACAAAATATAGAAAGAGGCTCTAGTAAAGAACCAATGCCCGATACTATGGGGCGACCCGGAGGGGGTGACTTATTTTTGTGAATTTTTGGCAATGTATAAAAATAAGGAGTTATGCCTTTTCCTTTCGTCAAGAAATCAGCTTCGTGTTTGCTTATGTACCCACTAGTCTCGGCATGCTCAACAAGATTGCCTATCGTAGTTCTCAAAAGTGGGGAGGGATCCGAAGTCAGAGGAGTGTAATTCTTCAGGTTGTTTAGAAGGCGTCTACATTCAAGATCATAATCTGTGGCATTTTGGATTACGATTCCTCCCCCCTTATCAGCAGGTTTTATCACAATGTCAGAATTACTTTTTAGTGATTGAAGAGCCTGGAACTCAATGGCACTCATATTTTTATAAGTTCCTTGGTCCTGAAAGGCTTCGACATCGTTAAAGACTGCTTGTTCGAATGCGGTGAGTCCCGCTGGAACCAAACGGGGAGGGGGGGTGAATGTAGACTTCAGACGTAAGGCGGTGTCACTGGGATGATCTACAAGGACATCAGATTTGTTTTTCTCAAAGAAAGATTTGAGTTTTAACTTTCTGAAAAATTCTGAAAGTTCACAGTGCAAACGGAAGCGATCCAACCGTGCAGTTCGTAATAGTTTGATAGCCTAGAGGAACGGCTTCATGCAACACTGGAGTCATGTGATCTCTCAACCATGATTAAGTTATGGAGTGAGTCAGGTTGTGTGTTAGGGAGAAAGTAGGAGATGAGATGCTTATTTTTAGAGAGAGAGCGGGCATTTATTAGTAGGCAGTTTAGAGAATGTGTTTTGGTGATGGTGTGACATTGTTTTGTAGAAGAGTAAGCAGTGTTTTGTGGACTTGTAGCAGGTGTATCCTTAGTGCTGGTGTTAGCTGTATGAAGCAAGCAATAGTGTGGGTTTTTATGTATTATATTCCTCATCCAGCAGGTTAAGAAGGCATTGGGCGTTTCCCTGGTAGGCTTGAAGAGTGGGGCCCGGTTTTGCAGCAGTGCGGGCCAGTTGTGTTACTGAAGGCCAGTTTTGCAATGGTGTTGCAATATTGGCCCCCAGTGACAAAATCAGCAGTGCTTCACATTTACGCCCCCCTCATCCTCCGAGGGCCGATCCCACAAAACTGCCAGGGCTGCTTTGAGTTCCCAGTGCGGCCCTGATCTGTTACAATGTGCTGGGTCAAGGATCTGATGCATTTCTGTTTGTCTCATGTTGCTTGGGAAACTACAAGAGTCACTTAACGTGGTGATAAGACCTTTTTCCACTACTAATTTTTTTGAGGACTTTTGCTCATCTGTATTTATGTACCTTTGAAATATTCAGGAAAGTAAAGACTTTTGCTGGACTTTCTCGTATGCTGGGTAGACTGCTTTGTTTCCATTTGTACATTTTTGACACTAGTTGTTTTAGCAACATTTCTGTGTCTATGTACCTTCCATGTCCTAAACTCTGTCGCTTGTATTCATGTTTTGATATTTGTCTCAGTAAATGGAGCCTTGACACGGTCTGGATTTTGAGGGGTGAGGTAAACCTATTCCTTGCTCTGCATTGATGCGTTGATTTCTTCTGGCTGCAAAAACAACCACGCATGTGACATGTTTATTTCATTTTATCTTCTAGCAAACATTCTCTGGAATCTTGCTATTCCAAACTATGCTTGTCAGTGTTTGGATAAGAGTCCAGCAACAAGGTATCAAGCTAACAGTAGAACAGGAAGGAAAAGGCCCTGCATAAACTGTTTTGATGACTGTGCAATGCAAGCCCTTTTATGGCAGGCAGCAGAAATGACTGCCTTCTGTACTTCAATATTTAATGGTCCAGTGTCAGTCAGCTACTTTGTATGAGGTGGATGATATACATCTTTTAATACAGTCTGCAGGCACCGGAATGAACTATATAAAATGTAAAGTAGGTTCACACTAAACTCTCTAGTCAGGCCGCATAGCTGAGTCCCTTGGACCTGTTGCAAGTAAAAGGTAACCCCATTTAGAATTTAGATGTCTATTTATAACCCAAGATCCTTTAATTAATGTCTGCCATGTTTATTAATGATGATAAATCATTAGTCCATTTTCTAATACGCTTTGCGTTTGCTATTTACTTTACTGAAGAAGAAGGGTGAGTTATAGAAACATTGGTGCCTAGAGTGCCTAACATACCTTCGTTTAATTCTAGACTCAGTGATTTTTTTCTGAAATCAACTGTTTTATCTGTTGAACCCCAATAAAGCATAACAGTTGCCCGGTTGAATATCCTCCAGGCCTTGGTCCCTCTCAAAGTTATTGGGCTATGGTTTCTATTTACTAAAAGATCTCTTAATGACTGGCCCTACATAACCCGTAGCCTACTCATTGTGGGTTGGGACAGACCATTCTTAGTTTCTTTAAAGGTCCAAGCTAAGAAATCCTACTGGGGGTATAGAAGTGCATCTTCCAAACTGATGAGAACTCCATGTAGCTTGGTTAGAGCCTATTCCAGTTGAACCCTTTGCTGATTCTCTTTGTGATACTGTAATCTTCTGCCTTCTTGAACTATTGTTTGCTATCTCTGCTCCCTTCTCCAGAAGGCCTGCAGGTAAAGTCTTGGGTTTCGTGTGCCACTGACCCACAGACACGTGCAGCATGGTTGGGGCTTGTTGGACAGCTTTTGACTGTGTTTTTCTTCGGTTTAACAGTGAATGTTCTCAGCTACATAATAAACTTATCAAGATTAAAAAAATTAAGCCACTTAACAAGGTGGCTGTGAGACAGACGTGCATAGATTACAAATGCGCGCTGGAGAATCGTAAGATGGAGATCAGGGAAGACGCATGGGGCCAATTACATCTGGCGTCACAGAGTAAAGACTCCAGACTCTTCTGGCAAACAATTAACGAAGAGTATTTTACCGACACAAAAAATAGTAATATTGATGTAACAATCATGCCTGAAATGTGGGTGAAACACTTAGCTGGTCTCTACGGTAATAGTACTGAGTCACATTGTGGTGCTGATTTTCAATATGTGGTATCTCCTTTGGAACCCCCGACTTTAGATGAGGTAAATCGGGCGCTTTCTCAGACTGTAAAGAATAAGGCTCCTGGGCCGGACGGTATACCAGCGGATCTATTTTTAGCAAACATCTCCCTGTGGTTACCGCTGCTAACAAATATATTAAGATGCTATGTGGCCCAGGGTCCTCCAGATTCCTGGAGATCGGTCATAATAGTCCCTATATATAAAAAGGGAGACAGGTCAGACCCTAAGTGTTATCGACCAATCTCTCTGGGAACAGTGATACTGGAGAGATTGGAGATCTGGATAATGGAAAACAGGAAATTTTCCAATGTCCAATATGGTTTTAGGAAAGGCCTGGGCACTGTAGAACAGTGCCTCAATCTGCACCTGGTCATTGGCAAATATACTATGGCAAAGTCAGGGTCCCAATACCTTGAGTTTATGGACCTGACTTCTGCCTTTGACTGTGTGCATAGGGGGAGACTCTGGGAGAAAATGCTGCTTATCGGCATTGATCCATTTATTGTCCACTATCTAGCAGCAATGTCTTAGGGAATCACAGGGAGAGTACGCTATGGAGCAGCTGGCGAGATCACCTCACTGACTGACTGATGCCTTCTGCTATTCAAAGGCTCAAACCAACCCAAAGAATTTCCATTGCCAAAATATCCATATCCGTCCACTAAGGTGGCAAGACGCCTATGGTTAGTTACACAAACATATTCTCTATCCCTTGCAGAATCCAAATATTTTAAGCGTAGAACTCTATATATTTTAGGAACTCCCCTATGGAACTTCCTTCCACTTCCTATTTGCCAGGAAGCTCACCTTGGAGAATTCTAAGAATCTGAAAATTCTGAAAATCTGAAAAACTCTGAAAATCTCTAACAATCCACCTGTTCTATCTGGCATATGTACTGTGACTTTGCTTATTTTTTCAAACGTCTCTCTTGGTCATTTATAGTTTAGTGGAAGGCCTACCAGCCTACCAGGCCCTGGCCTCTAATATTCATATGCAGTTGCAAAGAACTACACAGCATATTATCTGTGCCTTCAGTGCACCAGCTGATGCTATGATGCACTCAAGGCAGAGTCAAAAGTGAGCGTGACAGTGTCTTCTGTGCCTGCTCAGCATTCATTTTTGTTTTCCTGAAGCAAACTCCCAAAATGAATGTCTTCCTTGTACGTCAATCTGATTGTTTTCTCTGTCTTGAACCACCATGACCTGCATGGTGGTCCCAAGAAGGGAAATGAAGTAATGAACCCCAGCCTTAAACATGGTGGAGCAACTGCAAATGTGACCCGATGGCCTTTCAACAGAAACCTAGTGGTTCCACCATCTAAATGGGGTAGAGGAACACAAGTTTGGAAGATGGGGCATCCACCATTTTTTGGCAGAAGTCCCACATCTGTCAGTAAATCATTAACATTAAGCTTATTGCTGAGAGCATATTGTCCTTGTAAGCAATGATGGTTAACTCAGCGCCGAAAGTATTGCCTGATCAAGCTCTGTGGGCCGAGCAAGGCAAGCCCAAACTCCACCAACCACTTCAACAGCACTGAACGTATTTTGGTCATCTCAGTTATATGAAATTCACTGATGTAATCATTCACAGTATTTCATCACCAAGCTTCCAATATATGTTAATTGTTCCTTAACCTATGGTGGTATGTCATCAGTTTTCCTTTTTAAGTTCAGTAAATCCTCACCTCATATCATTGACCCAGTTGATTTATGGCGTGTTATGCATGGTCGTCAGTGTGTCATTTACGGTGTACAGCTCACCTAAGCTTGTTTCTAATAGAGATGTGTGCATGGATTTCCATGCTATAGCTACTTGCCTTTTGACCACAATCTGTGCCAAATCTATTAACCGGATAAGCAGTTTTTCCTCTTTGGGTATACTTCTGAGTCCCTTAATATAATTTCCAAGAGCCATAAGCCTGGCTTTGCCAGGTATTTCAGTAACTGTATCAGTAATTCCCTTTCATTAGCTGCATAGAGATGTACAGCTCCAGAACATATGTAATACCTGCAGGGGTTCTAGTGCACAGCTGACATTTATCAGTAGATTAAGGACAGATGATGTGCGATCTATGCAGAGTTAGGTATGCCATATCTAATGTTTTTTAATGGAAAAAAATCAAATTTCATTTTAGGAAACTTCAGACATAAATTCCAGAATTAATGACCTGTCCTTCTCGGTGAGACATTTATTTAAGCTGGTTTCCCACTCATCCCTAAAATCGCTTCGATCTTTCTTGGTTTGATCCGTAATTGTTCTGTAAAGTACTTTAACTGCTTATAGACCTCTACCATGCATCAGCACTTACTAAAAGGTATTATGGGTACTAGGCTCTGACAAGCCGCCATTCCAAGTACTTTGGAGGGTGCTGGGCCTGGCAGTCAAAAAACTGAGCAAATGCTAAGTTGTATGACTGACACAGGTCATCAAAGTCTCAGAGGGCATGTGGTGCATCAAAATCAAAGGGCCTAGATTAACCATACTGCCATTTCGCATGTGTATATAGTAGCCTCAGGATAGAACCATACTGGCATCCACCATAGATGTCTTTTTTCTGGAGAAGCTCTTCCTCCAACAGTGTTTTGCCGCAGTCAAGAGCCTGGAGTGTTCTGGTTTCACTTGATGTCCATACAACACCTCAGCCACTAGGTGCTTGCTCGTATTCCCCCTTCACATATTTTGGTCCCTCAGCTTGTCGGTCAGCATTCCATATTGTTGGCCATTGCAACTGTGAGACTGTGAAATGGTTTTCAAAATCTGGTGCCTTAAGGCCTCCCTCAGATCCCAAAAGCTGCAGCTTCTGAAGCGCTAGTTTACACCTACCTCTCCCTTAAATCAGTTCAAGTACTATGGTATTACGAGTCTTAAATGTGGGTGTGGGTACTACCAATGGAATGTGTACAAACAAGTACAAAAGCGAGGTACCAGAATCATTTCAGCAACTGCAACGCTGCCCAAAATGCATATCAGTAGTTTATTCCAAAATTGTATTGAGGCTTTAAACTCCCTGATAGTCTTGCCTAAGGTCTCCTCCATCATATCTGCATCTTTGTGAAAGACTTGGATTCTTAGGTATTTCTTTTGGACCACTTCACTGTTAATCTGGGTAAATGCTCCGATTGCACTCCGTCACAAAGTGAGAACAGACAAGAGTTATCTTTAATGAGCTTAAGTCCAAGATGCCTACCAGAATGATCCAACTGCTCAACTAGAGGGTCTGCGACCTTTATCTTTAGGATTTTTGACGAACAACAAAACACCATCAGTATGTAGGGAGAAAATGTCCATATGACTAAACTGGAAATACCTCTTGCCACTTCTTCACGTCTAATTATGGCTACCAGCCGTTCCAAGGCCAGCACCTTGCTTGTGCCTCTGTGTACCTTGCAAGCCTTTAAAACAATTCTGTCATTGCAAACTCGCACCGTCAGCATGGTGTAGAACAGTCAGGAGACAACTTTATCCCCAACACCCATACCCCTCAAAATCAAGTATAGGCAGTTCCACTCCAGGGTGTGAAAAGCCTTCAACATATCTGTGGAGGCCTCTGCCAGTTTGGTTCTGCTCAAGAGTTGATTATTTAGTAAGGGGAATAGCAGTCTTAACAGTTTCCGATGTGTTTCTGCCAGGCACAAACCCAGACTGATCCAGATGGATCCATCCCCACAAAACTACAGCTATTCTCATCTCCTGTAAACTACTATTTGGCTTTAGGAGAATTATTACCAAGACTTCTTTGGTGGTTTGTAATACATTGTCTATCTCTTTGCCTGCCAGGTATAAACTCTGAAACTGAGATACTTACACACGCTTATATATGTAGTATATTGTAGAAGTCTGTCACTTGCTGGGATTTTTGCCTTAGATACCTCTTTTTGGCTAATGTTATTTCCCCATGTCCCAGTGGTAGATCGAACTAAGCCCACTGGTCTCTCTCATGTGTTAGACTTGGAGTTAGTTGACAGATTATTACTAGTTTTTCTGGTTTTACATTATGTGTATCTAGATGGCTATCTCTTTCTTTTCTAATATCGAAGGTATTTGCTTTATTTTTCATTCTTGGAACCTGATGGTGGCGCGAAGGTGGATGGCAGAAGCTGCATGGAAGCTCAATTCGTTTTGTGCTCAAGGGTCCAAGAGGACCTCGAGCTGCGCCATAGAGTAGCTCGAGCCTTCAGTGGGTCACCCACCTCTACAACAAACTCAGCCAATAACTAGTGCTGGGAGTGGTAATTCAAGAGGCGTGGGAGGGCGCTAGTTGGCCGCCTACATAAAACATGCAGACTAGATGTGGGTAAGCCACTGAAAGCTCGAGCCAGGCTCAAGCTTGAGGCCTAGCTCTGGCTCAGCTTGAGGGACTGTTGGAACAAGCCGAGCTTTCCTGTAGCTTCTGCCTGCTTCCCTCCCGCCCTCTACCCAGGATGTGACATTACAGTCAGAGCTGCCCACTATGCAACTGGTGTAACTCTGTTCCAGTCTCTGCCTCAGCTCAACCTTCTGTGATTCTGGGCAAATCCGGTAATCTCCCCATGCCTATAAACAATGCATGTGATCTTGTGCAGTGTAACTGGTGCTCATGTAAAGTAATCCAATACCTTCGGATCGAGTTCAGACTATATATTAATTACTGCAGAAAAGTGCACTAAGAGGTCAAAACAAGGCCTTAACGTAAGGAAAGACAAATTGGTACTCATTTACTGGCTGATTTGTACAAAGTGAAACAAAAAACTTGGATACATTGTGGCTTCCTCACTTAATTTGTGATCTTTAGCAAATATTTTATTTCACAAAAACTCTTTTATTTTGATTATTATCAGGTATGAAAGCGCTTTCAAATACGTGAGCTCAGTCTACCAATTGTAAAGAACTATCACTATAATAAGTACTCAGCTCGGTGCTGGGATGTGTCAGCTTCAACATGTGACCTTTTTGGAATTGTGAAGAAAATGCATCATATTTTAGGTAATGTTTGTTGTACCGTTTGCACAGCAAATATGTTCAAGGCTCGGCTCGTGCACACGAGCTCTAGATCCGAGGCAGACCCTTGGCTCGGCTCTCCCTGTTAATGTATTGTCTGCCCACCTCCAATGGGGACTTAACACTCACAAATATACAAGGGTGAGGGACCTAACAGTGCTCGAACAGTGTTTTCTAAACTCACAGAATTCAGGGCGCGGCAAAGCCTTCTCAGGAGGAACGTTTTCCTGGACAGACTGGAGCCCTGCGGGCGGTGTTTACCGCGCTCCATTCGCTTTGCTCGCCGCACGCTGCAGCACACTTGGATGCTGGTAATTTTCCTATGTTATTTTAACACCGTCATTAGGAATGCTTTGCGGCCTGTTTCAGAGAGTAACCAGTTGGTATTGTGGGCCGAATGACGTTGGCGAGGCAGGAGAAGAAAACAAGAAAAACATATTTTCTGCCAATTGAATGTTATTTATACGTATTTGAGTTTGGGTCCAGCAATTTTTTAAGAGTGCATAATGTACACTCTGCAATCTGTTTCTTTTTATTTTGCCAGCTCACACTGCATGTTGGATTACTGAGTTAGGAAACAGGCTTTGTGGACGGCTGTAAATAACTACTTTCAATGCAACATATTTAAAGGTATGAATGACGGAAAATATACGCCATATTTCACGGTTGTGACCTTAGCACAGAAACTCAGAAAAGCTCAAAAACGCTAGAAAATAAGCAAAGACGTTCATAGTTATATTATGTTACGTGAATGATTGGACTGTATTGTTTGGATGATTTCTATAGCGCTTCCTAAACCCTATGTTGGGCACTGAAGCCTTTACCCACACAGCTAGCACGCTACACTGTGTAGGGTGTGTGGCTTGGATGTTGGTGTTTTCATGTTGTGCATGATGACCGCTGAGGTGAGGTTATCATGTTATGGAATGCAGTGCCGGGCAAGGGGTTGGGTAAGGGTATTTGAGAGTTAGATGCACCATTTAAAAGGCTGGGCAGGCCTTCTATTCCACCAGGCATTTCCCTGGTAGGCTGGAGACCCAGGAAGCTGACTTTGAAACTCCAGGGCTGCTCCTTGTGCCTGTGTCACTTTCCCCAGTTCCCCCAGGCTAGTTGCTGCAGGCACAGGGAGGCTTACGGAAATAGAGAGGGAGAGAGAACGCAGAGAAAAAATAGAGGAGACAAGTAGAAAGAGAGAATAGATAGATTGAAAAAGATGGATTATGTCAGGAGATCAACGTAGCTGGGATGTTTTGAGCATTTTTGCTAGGTCTGCTTTTGGTTCCCCAGTCTGGCCCTAGCACATTCTATGGTCTAACCAGCTTAGCCATAGGGGCTACAGCCAGGATGCTATGTACTGCTACACCAAAAAGCAGATTAAACTGTACAGCAATATGCGGAAGGCAGAGATTTTGTTGAATGAGTAATAAGATAGCTAAAAGGTAAGAATTGGTGATATAAAAAGTAACTGTACATCATTTTATTTTTTTAATTTTTTTAAAGGCAGTGACACAGTCTTCTGCTAAACAAATAAAACCAGTGAAGGAGGAAGGATTTGGAAGAGCAATCAAGCCTGGCAACTTGAGCAGAAACTACACAAACTTTAAAAAGCCCAGATTCCATCTTCTTCTGTTACATGAAGGAAGCGAAATTTTGAGCAGGAGTTCATGCCTCAATCCCCTCTCCTGCTCTAAAAGGCATTTGAACCCCTTTCAAGTGAACCTTAGTCAGGTCATGGCTCAAACCCCAGCTACACAGGCAGCCTGTACTTTTGAGCATGCGAGATGGCGGGCTTGCTATGTTGCTACCCAGACATTAAAAGAGTCCGTCTGCTTGCCTTGTATTACCCTGCTGTCCTCACCCCTCCCTCTGCACCCAATTCCTTTCTTGAATCCGAGAGACCGTTATTCTTTCTAGGTTAGATACTGGGGCATCCTCCTGGCCTTATAGAATTTCCTCCCAGAACAACATCCTCTTTGATTATTATCAGTAAATTACATTTCATGTTAAAAAAGAGACTGTGTGGTGGAAAGAGGCATACCCTGCTTCCATTATTTTGGCTAGGACACTAGAATGGCACAGATGTGGAATTCCGCAATATGTTCAACCATAGCCCAACTCTTCTGTGATTGGTGAGCCATGTAAAATAACTTTTTATATATTCCTCCACAAGTTGAACTCCCTTCCAAGCTCCTCTGTCTGGTCCATTTCCCCTCTACAGCCCCCAACACCCACTTCCAAATATCTGTGCCATCGCCTCCAGCCAGAAGTCTTTAAACTAAATCAATAATAGCCAATATGTGTCATTACCCCTTACCACTCTAAGGCTGGTTGCTAATGATGAATGATTTGCACATACACTTCATATGCACTGGTTCGAAGATTGAAGATTATTAGATACTGTCAAAAATAGTCAAATAAATGCCAATATTACTACTGCAATAAAGTTAGAATCAATGACAGGCAAACCAAATCAACAATCCAACAGAAACTTTTAGGGCAGCCTATTAAACAAGATACGCTTTATCAATGGCCCAAATAACAGAAACACGTATCAAAGAAGCAAAACGAACAAAGAGTAGAATATGTTCTTAGTCAGGAAATCAGAATGTGGAAAATTTGCTCTCAAAGCCTCTGGACACCAAAGTGCACAGCACACTCAGCACTCCAAGCCATGAATAACTTGTTCACCGGCGAAGAAGGTCAGGTTCCATAACTTTGCAATGACTGGATAGAAACAGCTCTCAACAGTCAACCATTTCACATGTGGAACGAGAAGAGCTGAGATTTTCTCTCCAAGTCATCTTTGATATCCTATCAGACATCAATGATTAATCAACAGTGGCTACCTGGATATCAGCAGTGAGTCATGTGTACTACAGCGGTAAATCACATACACTCATAGCACATCTTTGTGACTCATCCTCCGTGTTTTATTAAAGCATTGAACAGAAGTTGTCTCCTGCCAAGCAGCAGGTTCTTGGTTCATGGTATGGGCATGCCATTCCACTGACTTTTTAATGAAGGCGGGGTTGTGAGTGCCATCTTCTCATCTAGAGTATAAACTTGCCTGCCCCTGGAACCACACTGTTGGTTTTTCTGTAAATTCTCTATGGTATTGTCACCACAAAGAGCATACCATTGTCATAAATTCCTGGAGATAGGCCAAAAAACAGGAAGGACAGGCATATACAGACTCAAAAATTCTACACTCACTGAACATTAACTACCAATCATCTGCACCACACTCATGGAATGGGATTGTTGACATCTCTTTCCAAATGTGAGATTGTATGACAAAAATATATATCCACCTTTCCACTCACTACTTTGACAGCTCATGTATGTGGTTTCATGGAAAATCATTGTAAATTCGGATGAGACATTCTGGGAAACTAGCATAGTGTTAGACCAGAACAGGTGTTACAAGATGCTTAAATGGGCGCGATATGTGTGGAACTTAGCCCTTTACGGCACGTTAGGAACACCTCTAAAGCTCTGTGACACCGCCCGGTCCTAGTCGTTGTCAGTCCACACTGAGACCATTCATGACTGGGAAGTGGCAAAAGAGCATCTAGAGAGTGCACTGCAGGGTGTCCCCCTGCCCCACTTAGCACTGGAGGGTGATATATGAAGTGTTAAATGAGGGTGCCTCATGTCTCTGCCTTGCTGCACAGCCCAGATGCATGATAGGACCCATGAGTTCCCTCCCAGACAGAATGGCTCAAACGTGAACAGAACACACAGGGGAGCTGAGGGCCACATGGCCCCCTAGATGGCTCCCTTTGGAAGATCAGTGTGAGATGAGTCAACTTGCGCACTACTGCATTCCAGGGCCGGGGTCTCTCTCCACCCTCGCATATTAGATCTGGCACTCCACCAATAAGGGCACATCCCTGTGAGTTAAGGCTTTAGGGGATCTCATTAGAAAGGAATGGACTGACTGGAGGTATTTGCATATTCTGCAATATAAAAGGCTGGTGATGGTTAGCTTCAGCAGGAAATCTGATCAGCTTTGTAGAGCACTGTGTAACATCATGCTGTGGCAATCATCAAAGCATGTTTCTGTCATCTTCAAAAAATCTGTCACTTTACCAATCGTGGCATGTCGCAATCAGTAACTGAATGCCTCCTCCGTGAATTCCAACAAAACTACCATGTCCACTAAACCCTTGAGACAATTATTTTTATTTCAGAGAAATCGGACGAGCAAAGATGTTGCATGTTTTTGTGGTAAAGGATCAAAAAGGAGTCACCTTGGACGCAAAAATGAAGGAATTCACTGCCATAGGGGCCCCAAAAAGGACGATGAGCATGAACATTTCCTATAAAAAAAGACCTACAATTGCAGAGAAATGCCTATAGATCTGAAAGGCCACTTACATCCCGCTCTTGATTGGGGGCAAGAGATGAGGCAGGGCTGTAAGAAACTCACTATTCTGGAAGACAGATCTTACTGTGTCAATGTACAATTTTGTAGCATTGTGACTCGGATGTCTCTTACATAGTATACAGTCGTGCTCCCCTGTACTGAGTACCTGACTACCAGTGTCTTGTATCCTAGTTTTTGATTTTGGTCCCAGCTCACGCTAATCTTTCATGTGCGTGGACCACTAGGCCTGTCCGTTGACATGAGAGAGGACCTGGGGCTGTACTGTGACTTGGAGGGACACACCAAGCATGCCCTCATTTTTCTGACAGTGGACTACCATCTAGGGGTGAGCGAAACTTGTGGAGTCTCACTCTGTGTAATTCCGTGGAGTTACATAAAGACTCCGCAAGATTCCATGGATTTCCACAAGAAGAGTGTAAGCCTCATGGCGCGCTGATTTTTAGCACCGGGAACGTGTTCCGCACTGCAAAGTCAGCGCAAAGCGCACCATGCTGCAAGCCAGATGGCCCTGCTTCTTTGCTGCCGCTCAAGTAGATTTTTCACAGCTGAAAAGCAGTGGGGCGATGCTCCTCCTCCTTAGTGGAGGAGCCGCTGCTGCTTAACATGGCCAATATGGCTTATTTTAAATCAGGACACCTGAGTAAATAATTATGGCCAGTTCACTTAACAATTCCAGGCAAGTTTTGGAAAAGGGCAGCGCCTTCATTGCTCTTTTGATATTTCAACAGGGAAACCAAGTTCTGGTCACCTATATTAGTCGATTCCAACAACTTTCATTTAAGGCTTTGTGGGCATATGAAGCAGTGGCTGCTGCTTTTTTTTAGGTTTGGAAGGGTGAACTGAATAATGCCTCATCCTTAGTTGTGAACCGTCCTGTGACCCTTGCAGGATACATTTATTTGACCCTTCAAATCAATGCTCTATACGAAAATCTTAGCTGTGAAAAAAAAGGCTCCAAGCAAGTGGAATGGAAATTGTGCACCAAAGTTCCAGAAACCAAGCGCAACGAAGTAGAACCTCGACAATTAGTGGGCATGAAAAGAACTTCAAAGGTGGAGAAGAAGGCTCACCGATGGAAAGGAGGTCTATATTTGTGCTGCAGCAAGCTGGACATTTTATTGAAACTTATATTTTGGGGAAATGAGAAAACTTGTCCTTAAAGGACAGATGGGGTCAACTTTAAATGTTTCAAATTCATCTCTCAGCATGAAGATACATATTTATATTGATGTAGCAATTTCAACAGCTGAGGGACTTTTTCATATTTGTACCCAAATGGACTCAAGAACAACACACTGTTTAGGGATACAAAATTCCAAGAAGGACATGATAATCTTATACAGAATAAAGCCGGAACCAGATGAAATTCAAGGAGTAAACAGAATATCTCTTACATCAATGGCTGTCTGAATGGTAAGATATATAATATTCATGTCTACTTAATCAGGCCATGGAGATGTTATTGTACTCAACCTTATTGATGCACCAGGATTCTCTCTGATTCTTTGAATCTCGTGGCTTAGGCAACACAACTGAAGAATTGATGGTAGACTCCTTACCATGAGCTTCTGCTCTGAATATATCATGAACAACTGGTTTCCTCGGAAAGGATTGACTCATAATGTAAACTGTATATTAGTTCAAAAGAAAAGTCAATGCACTAGCAATTGTGGACATTCCTGAAGAGATAATGATTCCTGAGGTCTATAAAGATTTCCAAGATGTATTCTTTGTAAAGGAGCTGACACACATCCATCCCATTGCTCATAGGATAAATCCATTGACCTGATACCTGATGCATTAATTTCTTTCAGAAAGAAAGAAGACAAAGCATTAAGGCAATATATTCAAAACAATTTGGAAAAGGGGTTTATACGCCCCTCAACCTCACTAGCATCTGCCATGAGCTATACCAAAATCCAATGACGAATATCAGGCTTGCGTTGATTATCTTAAGTTGAAAGTCATCATCATTAGAAATCTCTACCCTCTCCCTCTCATATCCGTACTGCTGGATCAAATCAGACTAAGATCTTTTCCAAGGTAGATGTTAGGAGTACCTACAAAGTAGTCTGAATTTGTGAGGGGAATGTGTTGAAGACAGCAGTCAACACTCGCTATAGTAATGATGAATACCTGGTTATGCGAATCGCATTGTGTAACACCCCTGCAGCTTCCAACAGCTTGTGACTTATTTATTTATTTATTAATTTATTAAAAGGTTTTGTATAGCGTGAACATGACCCAAGTGGGTATCAGAGCACTTCACATGAGGGTTGAGGAGGATACAGGTCGATAAGGCAATTAGGCAATATACATCAAAAAACGTATATGTTTGAGATCTTCTGGATGCTTTGTGATTATTTCGATGACATCTTGATCCACTTGAAATTTATAAACAGCGTTGTATTCATTCCAGTACTGTCTTATTTAGAAAAACAGTCAGTAAATACCAAGGCCTAGGAGTAGGTATTTTAATTTGAACAGGTCACCTTTTTTGGTATTTCAAATTCCAGGAAGGGTGCTCGTATGAGCATGGAAGAAGTCAGTGCTCCTGTCGAATGGGCAGTACCACAAGTGCAAACGTCTATAGGCACTTTATTAATTACTTTTCTATAGCGGTGCAACCAACTGCTCTGCTCACCTAAAAGGGCAGTGTTGGAAATGTGCCATTCCATCTGGGTCATCCAAGATTTTTGCCTTATTTTGCTGAATACATTTTTGTTAGCTATGAACACTTTACTCCTTCTAACCAGTGACAAATGCCTGTGGGCTTCCCATTAAGCATATTGACATTTGTATACACATGATTGGACTATTTACTTTACCTGTAAGTCCCTGGTTTAGGGTACTACATGTACCCAGAGTTTTTAAATTAAATGCTACTGGTGGGCTGCAGAACACACTTTGCCACCCACAAAAGTAGCATTGTAAAGCTTGTCTCCAATCCCGCCCCTGCAGCCTTGGTATCCAGTTTTAAACAACAATTTCAACCTGGCAAAATAAACATTTTGCTCAGCCTAAACCTTCCTTTTTAATACTTATAAGTCACCTCTGAGGTGGGCCGCAAATGACCATAGGGCAGCGTGCATGATATTTAAAAAGTAGTGCATATGTATTTAATGTTTTACATATCCTGGCAAAGGAAAGCTACCAGTGTCATGTTTCACTGTAGCAAGGCTAGCTCTCCCATGTGAAAACACTGGGTTACATTATAACAACTCATAATGCATAACTTCAGTTAGGGAGCAGCTAGGAAAATTGTTCAAGGACTCAATTTGATAGTAAATTAAAATCCAACCTAATGGTTAAGCCAGATTTTAAATTAAAATTTTGAAAATGACACTTTCAGAAAGTTATTATTTTCCTGCCTAAGCCAAATATGCATTTCTGCAAGTGTCACATGACTATTGAATCGTTTCCCTGTGGTGAGACGTGGATTGCTTCCAGTCAGTTGTCAGAGGGTCTGGGTGTGGACAGGTGTTTTTAATCTTGGAACATGATGGCCTGGTGGGCTGTGCCCAACCCCTCAAAGAACATCAAAGGAGGTCAACCCTGTCACAGGTAGATTTAGCTCAAACGCCTGGGTCTGCATCTCTTTTGTCTTGCTAGCCAAGTTGGCTCCTAATTTAGTGGAAGGAAAAGCTGTCCCAGAACAGCTAGCCATAGCCACACTTCTGGGTGGGCACAAGGAACTCTGACCAGTGGAAGAAGGGTTCTGCCATGTTGATTTAGGAAAAGAGGGGTACTCTGGAATAGGTTGCAGTAAAACATACAGGACGTGCTGCATAAGTGGGTAGGGTCACCTCAGAAACGTTTACTCCATTGGTTGGAGAGTTACCAGGATTATTCCCCACAGACTGGCACCTGGTATTAATTTAGCACACCCAGTACCCTCCTCAAAACACTTCTGGACATAGGAGGAATCAGAAGAAGGACTACGTTACTGTCTGAAAAAGACTAGGGGGCTTATTATGATGTCTGTCAGAGTTGCCTCTGACCAACACCGTCTTGGACTCGGGACCGACCGACTGCCTGATTAACATGTGAACGAACACTGTTAGGTCGGAGACTCCAGTTTCTCTATGGGAACTTGTATTACAGCTGTAAACTGGCCGTAATACAGGCTCCCATGAAGAAATGAGTGTGTATGTAAAACCATGGGGGTGACCTTTGGTAGCCCCTCAGCAAACAAGGCAGATCGGGCCTATGCAGGTGAAAAGGAAATCTCCCCCACCACTCTAAGTGCAGACAGGGCCTATTCATGCTAGTGAAAACTCATCCCCCTACTCTGAATGCAGCCCTTGTCTATTCAGCCCAGCCCTGACTCATTCAGGAAAGGCAGGACACACATCAACCGCCCCTCCTCCCCCGGTGACTGTCTGAGAGAATGTACCTCCCCAGCGTCTGTCATTCCAAAGCCAGACAGTCAATACACTTACCAGCAGAGGCACACTGGATGGTTAGGCAAGAAAATAGCTACTTTCTAAAAGTGGTATTTTCAAACCCAGAATGTAAAAATCACCCTCACTAAAAGATGCATGTTAATATTCTGAGTTCAGGCATTTCAAACGTTATTTTCCAATCTTGTTCCCATGGGCAGTAATACTCATTAGATGTTATGAGCTAACTCCCAATTCTATCCTATGGGACAGATAGCCTTACAATTGTGAAAAATGAAATTGGCAGTATTTCACTATCAGGACATGCCACACAAATGAGGGTATGTTCTACCTTTCACATGCACTGCACCCTGCCCACAGGGATACCTTGGGCCTACCTTAGGGGTGACTCACATGTAAAAAAAGTGAAGGTTAGGGACTGGCAAGTGAGTGCACTTGCTAGGTCGACATGGCAGTACCAAACTGCACACAGACACTGCAGCGGCAGGTCCGAGTTACACTTATAGGCTGCACATGTGGGTGGCACAATCAGTGCTGCAGGCCCAGTAGCAGCTTTTGATTTACAGGCCCTGGACACACACACTGCATTGTACTAGGGACCTAGTAGTAAATCAAATACCCAATCATGGAAACACCAATCTATCATAACAATTCACAGGTAGAGCGAATGCACTTTAGCACTGATCAGCAGTGGTAAAGTGCCCAGAGTCATAAAACCAGCAAAAACAGGTCAGAAACAGAAGGCCAAAAAGCAAAAAGCCGGGGGATAAACCCGCTGGACAAGCCAGTTCTAACAATTACTTTAAACATTGCCTCTAGATTAACCTCCAGATCTGACCGCTTTGTGCCAAGCTACTAGAGAGTTAAACATAGGTTTATTTAGGGACTTTAGAGGTTCACCCTGACAAGGATTGTGATTATAATTTGATGTGGGTTCTCTCCCCCCTCACGTTAAATACTCAAATTTCCTAGAAGTAGACATTTTATCTGGGACAAACGACAGGGAAAGGCTACACTTCCAGAACACTTGTTTAGGTGTTGCTAGCTTCCATCTAGGCAGCACCTCAGTTGCATCAGTATCAGTGTGCTGCCTTCACTCCACCCTGGCATTCCTGGTTTCTCTCCTCAGCAAATAGAGATCCAGGCCAGCTCCCTGAAAGGACTGGGGCTAATCACAGTATCCCCTCACCTAGTGAGTGATAAGCTATAAACTCTTCTTGTGTAATACATTGCGTTTTTGTTGGTTGTGACCAGTAACACATTGGTTCCCTGTTTCTGTCTTCTTGCAGATTACAGAGGAGCGGTTTTGAGATGAGTCTAGGCTGTTTGGCACCATTCTGAACCAATATCTGGTGCATTTTCCCTTTCCCCATTTGTCCCCTGGTTCCTAATCTTCATATTATTTTTACGTACCTTGGAAATAGGAGGTTGATTATGATTGTTGGGTACTTCCCCTTGGGGTTACTCCTATTTCTTCTAATCCTGACAAGAGGCAGTGATCTTATGATGTGTTAGATCTCGTTTATCTTCTGGCATCTAGTAGATCAAAGGTTTCCAATGTAGGTCCACATAAGATAAATCTACGTAAAATTAATTTGAATTGACCTCATTATGTAGTGGTAGACCTGACATGGATGCAGCATTCTAGGATCTACTGAAGGCCCACTGTACTAGGTGAAACTCAATTCAGGCCAGATATCCTCCACCAGCATCATATCAGGTATGTCGCTGGGCTCTACCTTGTTGGTAATGCTATTCCACATACCAATCAGTTACAATGTGTGTGCAAACACTAGAACATTTCAAGAAAATTGAAGGATGGTGAAGAAAGTCACCCTCAACTAATGAACTACATCATCTAAATCCAATCATATATGCATTTCTAGATAGAGGCTTTGTATGGAGCCCTCAAAGGTGCAAATTATATATCCAGACAGATGGGTCATTTATGCATCATGTTCCTCTGTGAAAACTCGCAAGCACTCAATGCAAAAGGACATTTTCAATGATTTTGAATTGCAACTTCATGTCATAGCGGTTGCAAAGATTGCCTTCTATTGTTTACAGAGGGTATGGGCTATCATTCTACTACTTCTCTGACAGATAGGATGATCTTAGTCAAGTGGTGAGCATGTCCTAATTTAGCTACTGCGACAGTTTACTTTGCAGTGGGGAATTAGGGAGAGGTGTGGCACAGCAGCCAGGGCAGCTGAATTCAGAGCGCGGGGCTCAAGATTCGATCCCCAGCACCGGAGACAGATCAGCTCATCATGTGACTCTGGACGATAGCTCACTTATACTCCCTGATGGCCCCCAGCGCCTTGAGACCCTTACGGGTGATTAGTTCGCACTTTACAAATACAAGGTTATGGGTTATTATAGAATAGTTCTAGAAAAACTCCAGTTGGTCCACAGTTCTGCAACACTATCTCCCAATCTCAGAATGAGTAGACATCAGAGTCCAATGCCTGCCCACAAAGCCCCCTGTTAACCAGCAGGGGACTTGGTGCTATCAGCTTATATCCATTCATACCCTAGGTTTTACTCCCTACTATCTTTTGCTTCCTTGCATCTGAAGACAGAACACATGCATTTCGGCTACATTATGTATGAGGATGGTATGAAAATTCACATCAAACAGCAAAAGAGTGAAGAGGCAAACCATCAGCTTATCAAATTGACTGCCTCACAAAAAATCAGTCACAAAGGCATTTGAACTGAGTGTGTTTACAACCTCCAGAAGTGGAGGTCATGGGATCTATTTAGGGGTCGATTCCGATCAAGGTCGGACAGCTCTCCGAGAGCTGTCCGTAGCCTTACCGTGCGACCAACACGTACCCGTAGCCGGTCCGTCCTGTAGATGAAGTATGACTCATCACACAAGGACAGTTTACAACTCTGGTGAATGACAGACATACTGCACAGTATGCGGTACATGGCCATGACGTCAAAGCTCACGTAACCTTCAGAATACCTGCCACAGTTCCAGGACAATGCAGAAGCCAAGGAGAACCACAAGGCACACATGCTGACACCTGCCAACATTGCAGTCCTGAACCCGACAAGTGGGAGCAGTCACATACACATACACATGTCTCAATCACTGAAAGGTACCACCTAGGGACAACTACATGATGTTGCGAATAAACAAGTGCCTTAGGGAACCCTGACTGTGTTCCATCTGTGTCTGACGACATCACCATTCAGGACTGACAAATCCCAAGGATAATACACCAATTAACAGTAGTGTGTCATGCACCCACACATCTGGTAGCCCATGGTAAAGTAGTGGGATGAACACAGTACCACTCAGCAAGCATCAACAACAGGAACATATGAAAAGAACACTGCCTATGTATGAAAAGGGATGTGGACACACACACATGCACACACAACACACACCATGGCCCAGGCAATGTCACAGAACAACACACGTACTTGAGGGGACTCAACTTCTGTGGAAGCTCAGCTGTGCCAAACATATTTACAGCACGTCTCACTCATGTCAGCAGAACACTTGGTCAGTCAGCCATCAGTTATAACACAATGAAGGCTCTGGTCACAACAGCCTGGGTACGTGAGTCTCCCCTAACTCATCTGCACATACTCAAAACATATGTCTAGCAAGCTGCACAGAGGACCCAGTTGCTCCTATACCAATGATGCCCACACCTGTAGGTCCAGTGGTGATGCGCACAAAGTCTGTGAAATTGACACATTGGACAATGGGAAGCACATCATATGTGCATGGGTGCAAGCCAGAGATGTGACCATGCAAATGAAATGTTCACAGAGATGTCCAGAAATAGTTGATCATGACACACCCAGGTAGCTGCAAAGGATGACATGGATACCCACCAGAATAGGATACATATCTCATGGACCACATGGAGTACCTCACATCAACACATCAGTGTTCAACATTGGAAACCAAGCATTACAGGTGCAAGGGAATGTTAAACATCATCAATATAATGTACAGCTAAATCAAGCTCCGGGGGGACTTGCGGGTGGGGGTCTCAGTCTGAGTGCGCCTGGGGAGGGTGTCCGGGTGTGAGGGACACTCCCCTCTGTGTGTGGGGACTTCCACTTCCCCTTCTAATCGGGATCTTCTGGGTCGGTGGGGAAGAGGCCAAGGTCACAGAGGAAGAGCTTCTGGGGAGATGGGGTTGCAAGTCAGTTAAAGGAAGGGGGCAAGGGAAAGGGGTTGGGAGGGAGATGTTTCGGAGGACTGCGGAGTGGTTGTGGATGACTGTGTGTGTGTCTGCAAACCAGCCCCTGTGAGTGTGGTATCAGTCCCCTGCGCTTGCTTGTGTGCACGTCTAGACCTTGGTTTGGGTGTTTGTGTGCTGCCCGTGTCTGTGGCTCTGTGAGAATGTGCAGGTGTTTGTGTGCTTGGGACAGGTAGGCTACTAGGAATAGTGGGTGGTTCAGGGGTAGGAGGGGTGTGGGACTGTTGGAGGAGGGACACTGTTGCCATCAGGGAAGAGGCCATGGACTGATTGGTCCTCTGTAGGGCAGACATGTCCGATTGAAATGCCCTCCATGAACGACACCAGTTGCGTCAACAGACGTGTGTGCATGGAGGACCTTCAGCATCGACGTCTGCCCTACATGGATCTGTCTAAGTAAGTCCACAGACTCCTCACTCAGGGCAGCAGGGGACACAGGGGCAGGGGGTGTGGTACCTGGCACAAAGGAGACATGCTCCCGAACACGGGAGCCTACAGGGACCTCTGGGATGGGAGCCGATGGGAGGGTGGTGATGGTGGTGGCGGTGGTGGGGACAACCTCACTAGCTGGGGTTTGGTGGCTTCTGACACCCGCCCCCACAAGGGAGTCATCCTCCGAGCTGCTGTGACCCTCAGCTGGGGGTGATGGTGCTGACGACTCCTCTGTGTGGCTCCACTCGCCCTCCATGCCACTGGGTCACCCCGACTCCTCTCCTTCTGTCCCTGTCAGGCTCTGTGGCTCCTCCTGGTCCGTGGAGCTGTCCCCTCCTGTGGCCGTGGATGTATCTGGATAGGAATAGGAAGTAAGAGAACAACATCAGTCACCTGCACTGACTGCACACACCACAGTGAGTACATCACATTACAGGGCAAGCCCTGGCATCATCAGCTGAACACAGCTCAAAGTGCCAACACTGTTTAGAATAAGCCAATTGTCATTCTCAACATCAACCATGGCACACATATTCCTCATTGACTTGCACACATATGTCTGTTGCATGTTGGATGCTAATACCCCAATGGCCCGACATGCACCACCCACACATAAGTTGGACATGCAAGTGAACATGTAGGAGTATGTCACTATACACACAGCACATCTCTTGCTACTGACTCAGTACAGGTGTCTGGATGAAGGGATGGGCAGAGACTCATTTCACATGTTTGTGATGCATGCCAGCAACACACACTATGATGTTCTCATGTCCTGATGGGCAATGCCACAATGGGGTGCATGGTGCACACTTGCCCACAATGCAGGATCACTCATAGCAAGTTAAATGCCATGGCACTGGGATGCCTGGAAAGTCAGTCAACACTGTCTCCTGTCAAAGGGAAGGGCATCCAGACAACAACAGTATGCACTGAATCACAATCCTAGCTCAGGGGTAAAGCTAACTCTGCAGATGACCGGCACACTTGCCCATCCCCTGCAAACAACATATCCAGGACCCAGATGACCCCACATCATGCCAATCAGACATATGAGTCTCTGCAAACACAACTCCCTGTACATTAACACATCACAGTCTGCCATGCATGTAACCCAGCTGCCTGAAGGACACAGTTGCATACACCATTGTGCGCTGTCAGTGAATCACACACCTATATGTCACACAGGTCTTGTCTCTCACAGTCACATCTCAGATGTCCTGCTGACCCTCTGAATCATGGACTGCCCAGTTGTACGTAACAACAAGCCACACCATAATGACAGAGGCAGACACCTGAAGGCGCATGTCACTAAGCACAACCTGTAATTTAATACACAGGATCAGGACTATAGTGTTTCTAAATGCCCTTGAGGAGGCATGACTGCCCAGGTCTACATGAAACAGTGTTTGGGCCTGGATAGTAGTCAGGTGGCTAAGCAAGTATGACATACTTGATATACATACACCAGAGGCCCCAAAATTGGAGTCCCCTGCTACATGGGTTTGTTTGGAATACCCCAGCCACATGTGGCGAGTCAGACCAGCAATTGGAACACATATCAAGGGCACACACAGATCACATGTCAGATCTCAGGCATTGGGCAAACAATTGAACCATCCATGAAACACACAACAGAGTCACTGGAACAGATGCTGTCCGGTAGATGAAGCATAGCTGACTGCAGGGACACAGTGCCCTAGTGACACAAGCAACAGACTGTAGGGGCCACACCTGTGGAACAGATGAGAAGGGTGCATCACACAATTGAGGGACCTGAGTATTGGACTACAAGACCTACGTAATGTGGAAGTGTGACCAGGCCAAAAGCATGCAATTAGCATGTCAGACATAGTACACAGATTAGGCATGGACTTACCCCCCTACCTGCTGCTGTCTGGCCTTCAGCTGCCTATCCAGATCCGGAAAGTCCACCGCCAGGATCCGGAGCATGTGGGGGGGTCAGGGTCCGGTGTCCGCCCCTCTTGCGTGGAGGTGACAGCTTCAGCCGGACTCTAGCCATCCTGCGGGCCGCGAAGTTCCTGCCACCTCTTCTGGCAGTTGTGGATCCGGCGCTTGTAGACCGCCACCGAACGAACTGCCCGGGCGATGGTCAGCCATATCTCCTGCTTTTGATGGGCATCAACCTGTGAGGATGACAAAGTTAAAAGTACATTAACACACATGCCCCAGATTTGTGCTGCACACATTTGGATATACATGTCATCATCACAAAGGTAAATGAGTTACACAGGTAGTGCAACCATGGGGAAGGACAAATCACCTGCATGTCTGACATGTTAACAATGCCTGGATAGTTTAAGCTTGCACTAATGCACTTTAACAGGACACCTGTTCATTACATGTACCTACACACTTTGGGTGATGAAAGTAGTCAGTGAGAATGCTTGCCACTGGTGTACACACTGCTAGTCCTGCTAGTCAGACAACATGCATAATTAGGAAGGCAGTGGACTGCACACTCACCTGCTCCCCTGGTTTCCCATAAAGCTTGCTGTACTGTGGAAGAAGCCCGTCCGGCAGGGCCTGGTTCTCCTCCTCAGTGAAGGCTGGGGCCCTCTCCAGAGTATGTGCCATAGCAGGAGCCAGAGGATGCAGAGACAACAGCAGTGGTAGCAGGGATGTGGCCCAGTAGCATTTAGTGCAGGCAAGTGAGCTCCCTGGGGACCGGCCAGCCTTATATCTGTGCCATGTGTCCCAAGTGATAGGTCCAACACGGTTGCATTCTATGAATTTGGCCAATCCATGGAAATGTACGACTCGTACACGCCTTCCGCATCGTTCAAATCTTCACCTTCATGAAACACTTGAAATTGCAACATTGTTGTAGGCATCCAACTGATTTTCCAGTGCACAACTCGTACACGTTTTGAATCCGCATCCGTCTCCATGACAGTCCAGAGCCAATGGGTACACCCAGCTCGGTCAACTGACTGTACAACACGTGTTTTGAAAACACACACACACCCGTCTCCATACGATTCAATGGCCAAGGCGTACACCTGTCTCGGACCATGCCTGCCCGACGCGTATGCATGATAGCCACCCGCGTCGGACCTCATTGCAGTCAATGACAAAGCGTACGCACGGCTCTGTCATGAACCGTGCAATGCGTACGCATTGTCACCCGCGTCGGACCTCATTGCAGTCAATGACAAATCGTACGCACGGCTCGGTCATGAACCGTGCAATGCGTACCCATTGTCACCTGCGTCGGACCTCATTGGTGTGACTATTTGACGGATTCAACACACAATTACTTGCCAGGGACACCTGTGCACACCTACCACACTACAGCATTGGCCACACTGCGTCCCATGGCATGTAAGGCTGCATTCCCTGGGTTTTGGGGGAGCCACATTTGGTTTGTTGGGTGGCACTTTTGTGCAGCCACTCCCAGGCTGTGCACGTGTACATGGGGGCAGAATCCTTTGTGTGTCGTGCACATTACCACTGTGATGTGCAATTGTACAGTAATGGGCATGAGTCACGGACACAGTTTCATGTTGGATATGTTTGGGCGATGTCACATACACCCTGAGTCCTCGGGGTGGTGGCATGTACGTCACAGTGAGACCTGTAGCCACAATACTGATGTGAACCCACAGTCTGTGTGCATGTTGTGTCTCAGATGTGTCTGATCAAATGTGCCCAATGGGTGACAGTCTCCACATCCATGTGGTATATGCATCAACCTTGATGGTGTGTGTGTGTCTAAAAGACGTACATGTAGGGCCTGCAGGAACAACAGTGGCCACTACCTGTGGGACTCAAGCTTGCCTTGTGGTGTGTACGTGATACGCCATGTCCATGCCAGTGTCGATGTGGCAATACAGGGACCCTGGGTTTCTGCATGGCAAAGATCTCTGATGCCTGGGAGACATCAGGCCTCACTTGTCACTGTGGTGTGTGTTTGGAACATCACACCAGTACATAGGTCGGGTGACACAGCCAGATGATTGGCTATTGCACTACATGGGACTCATGTGGACATGTGGAATTGAGATGTGAGGTGATGGTCATGTAGATGACATATGTGTCCATGCCCAACAGCACACACCTCAGTACATTGTGTAATGTCATGATCTATTATGTGATGTTGAGCCTGGTCATGGCCACATGGGTGGATGAACCGACAATCTACCTTTGTTCATCTCTGTTCTGCAGGGTACCAGCTGTCCATCGACCATTCCCAGTCCTTGCAACCATGCAGGAACGTGACTGCATCCGACGGTACCGCTTCACCAGGCCACTGATTGTGGAGCAGTTGGTGCCACATCTGCTACCTGGCCAGACATACCCTACAGCACTGACCACAGAGGTGAAGGTGATGGCAGCCCTGCACTTCTTTGCTACTGGTACCTTCCAGTACACTGTGGCTACTGCTGGTGGTATGTCGCAAACTATGTTTAGTCGGGTTCTACTCGATGTCTTGGAGGGGATGTTGCGCTTTCCTAGACCTGTACATCAAGTTCCCGAGCCCAGCTGAACTCCCTGAAATAAAGGATGCCTTTTATACACTGGGGAGGATGCCGAATGTCATCGGATCTATTGATGGGACACATGTGGCCCTGATACCCCCACAGGCACATGAGCAGGCATACCGGAACAGGAAGCACTACCACTCCATCAATGCTCTGGTGGTATGTCTTGCTGACATGTCTATCACACATGTGTGTGCACGGTTCCCTGGTTCGGCGCACGATGCCTACATAATGAGGAGTAGTCGCATTGCAACGCTGATGTCACAGATGCCAGCTCAGCATGCCTGGCTTGTCAGTGTGTACTGACTGTTTCTCATTGTGTGTGTTTGTCAATGTTGTATTCCGCACTCCAACAAAACTCAGCTACTTGTTCATTTTTGTGTGTTTAGGTGACTCCGGATACTCCAACATGCCGTGGTTGCTGACACCCCTCCGGAACCCTGTGACACCAGCCGAGATGTGCTACAATGAGGCACATGGTCGGAGCAGGAGGGTGATTGAACGGACATTCAGAGTCCTGAAAAGCCGCTTTCGCTACCTGGACAAGTCCGGAGGGGCCCTCCCATATGAGCCTGCAAAGGTGTGCAATATAATCCTTGTATGCTGCCTGCTACACAACATGGCAGTGCGGAAGAAGGTGCCTCTCATCCAGGATGATGATGACGATGACTAACCTCCGGCTCCTGTGGAGGATCCCGGCCTGGGCCAAGATGCCAGTGATGATGAGGATGAGGGTGACGTCCGCTCACAGCGCATCAACAACTTCTTCACCTGAATGTGAGTTTCCAGGGTTATGTCAATGTATGGAGTTAGCCTGGAATGTGTTGTGGCTACTCTGTTGCTGTCTGAGTGTGCCTGTGTGCCACTTGATTGGATGCGTGCAGTTATGTGTCAATTTAGGTGGTGTGTACTCCACAATAGGTTAGTACTGCTAACCTGTCTTTGTGTAAGTTTCTTGCAACATGTGTTGTGCATGTGTCTTGCATTTCTCTCCTGTTCTGCTGTGCTTTTGACTGTGTCTTGTGTCTGGCCTTCACAGGATAATTTTCCTGTTGGATGTTCAACACTGACCCCCAACACCCAGAATCCAACACCAGTGTGGGAGTAGTCAATTGACATCAAGTGATGTGCCACACACCCCGGGACTACAATTCCCAGACACTCTGTGACCGTGTGTCCACCGTAACGTACAATTGCCTTGCAACTATTTTTGAATAAACATGTTGCTGACGTGTAATGAACCTGTGCTATGCCTTGTTAGGTGTGTTGTCGGTCTTTCCACATCTAACTGACATTTGCTTACCTCACTTGTGGACTTGTTACCACTGACTATGGATAGGTGTTGGATAGGTGTTGTGGTTGTGCATGCCTATGTGTTTCAAGTCAACATCATTGTGTGTGATGAGTGAAATGGCCATGGTGAGTATGTGTTGTGGTACTATAGTGGTGTGTCTCCCTCACATGTGTCACATCACCATGACTCACCTAACGTTGGTCACATTGTTGCAGTATTTGGCATGCACTGTGTTGTGTAGCAGATCGACATCTCCATGATACATGACAATTTGGAATCACAACAGAGGCAAGTATGGTGTACTGGTGAGTTTATTTTCAAACATGTGAGAGGGAAGTGCACAAGATGGTGGGTGCTGTAAATTGGTTTTGGAATCCAAAGTTCTTATTAGAGTTGGAAGTGCTGATAGATGAAATGTCGAGAGTAAAGTCCACAGTCATCTGCTACATTGGCCCAACATGAACCCTCCATGTCATGTGGGCGAGTTGTGTGCGATTGGACAAGGTGAAAGGGTTGCGCACAAAGAACATTGTCCAGAACAGGTTTAGAGGTCCTGGGGGATGGGCTGGGACATCTGCCTCTCACATGTCCTTCTTCGGACGACCCTTCTTCTTCCTGGTGGGGGGATCCTCAGTTGCAGGCCTTTGTGGTGCAGGGGACTCTCCGCCAGAGTCCTCCTCCCTCCCTGTGGTGCTGTCAGATGGTGCTGTAACAGATGTTGTGGCCACACAGGGAGGTGTGGACAGGTTTGTGTTGATCTGGCAGAGGCATTGTAGTATGTCCCGATGCACCGCAGTAAGGGCATCCCACTTGGCCATGCGGACATGGTGGTCAGCCTGCTCCTGTTGCATGTCCTTGAGGATCCCCACTACCTGGCCAAATCCTCCGGTGCTATCCTGGTACGCATCTATGATGCGTGCCAGTTGGGGGTCATCATGCAGTCCAGACACCTCTGCAAGGCGCGCCCTCTGCCTCCCACCCCTCCCAGCACCCCTATACACACGGGCAGGACCAGCGGTGGGACGCACAGGTGACACTGGGACCCCTTGGGTGGTGTTGCTGGTGGTGTTTTCTGTAGCTTCGGGGGGGTCCTGTGTCCCTGTGCTGTGGGTGTTCAGTGGCCTTGGTCTGTCCGTGTTGGTGGGGGTGCCCTGTCGGTTTCCAGATGCTGTAGGCGTGGGTACAGGGGGTGCAGATGTTGATGCTGCTGCTGCTGCATGATGACTCACACCGGAGGGGCCAGGTTGTTTTTCGTCATCCGAAGAGGATAGAGACAGAGTCAAACCAGAGAGCTCAGTGTCCACCAGAGTCTGGGCCTGGGAATCCTCTTCATTTGGTGCTGGGTCCCCAGCATCACCTGTGTTTGGAAGAGACACACGATGTGAGTTATGTTTGTACATGCATCGATGGTTCACAAACATGACATTTTCTACTGTACTAACAGATGCCTGCCTGTACACTGCTTTTTCCCAGCTTGTCACGGACAGAGTTTGATATTGTTGTTGCCCATGTCCCAGCATGGCCTTGTGCTCCCCACAACAGAGCCCAGTGTCAGACATCCTATCAATCCCTTCCCACTCCCTGTGGGGCGAGTATGGTTCAGTTAGAACTTGCTGGGCCATGGGGGTGGGTGTAGATTGTCTGTGACTGTAACTTCCATTGTACTCTTGGCTACACCCCACTTCCCAGCATGCCCATACTTCCTCCCTCTTGACTCTGCTTCCCAGTGAGGGGGTGTGACAGCAATGGCAAGATGGCTGACTGTGAAGTCCTGGTGTTTGTTGTAGCCCAGTTCCCAGCAGGGCCTTGTGCTCCCCACAACAGAGCCTAGTGTCAGACATCTTGTCAGTCCCTTCCCACTCCCTGTGAGGCGAGCATGGTTCAGTGTATGCTTACTGGGCCATGTGGGTGGGTGTAGATTGTCTGTGACTGCGACTCCCATCATACTCTTGGCTACACCCCCCTTCCCAGCATGCCCATGCTTGCTCCCTCTTGACTCTGCTTCCCGGTGAGGGGGTGTGACAGCAATGGCAAGATGGCTGACTGTGAAGTCCTGGTGTTTGTTGTAGCCCAGTTCCCAACAGGGCCGTGTGCTCCCCACAACAGAGCCCAGTGTCAGACATCTTGTCAGTCTCTTCCCACTCCCTGTGAGGCGAGCATGGTTCAGTGTATGCTTGCTGGGCCATGTCAGTGGGTGTAGATTGTCTGTGACTTCCATCATACTCTTGGCTAGACCCCCCTTCCCAGCATGCCCATACTTCCTCCCTCTTGACTCTGCTTCCCTGTGAGGGGGTGTGAAAGCAATGGCAAGATGGCTGACTGAATTCCTGGTGTTTGTTGGGCTACAAGTCCAAAGAGAGCCCCTGTGCTTCACACAGCAGCACCCAGTACGGGGTATCTTTTGATGATATTTCACAGAGGTGTGGGTCAATGCATTCTACCCGGTGAGTTGTGTGGAGTTTGTGTTGAGGGGGGCGTGTGTCTCCACATGCTGGTAAGTATGGTCAGAGCTGTTAGTCATCCTTCCCACATGGCCAGGCATCCCACCATGAAACGTGCTTCTATTGTAGGGCGTGCAAGTTGTCTTTCAGGATGTCAGTCAGTGGTGTCCTGCTTCTGATTTGCGCACAGACCCTACCAGGGCCTTGTGCTCCCCACAGCAGGACCCAGTGTCAGCCATCTTGTCAGTCATTTTCCACTCCCTGTGATGTGGGCATGTTTCCGAGAGGTCTTGATGGGCCAATCAGGAGGGGGAGCATTATCTGTGACTACAGGCCCCATCATGCTTTTGGATACACTCACTTCACCTGCATCCCCACTGTTCCTTCCTGTCAATCAGCTGCACTGTGAGGTAGTATGTTTGTGGTGGCAAACTGTCTGGCAGTGTTTATTTAGCTTTATGCCACTGCCTTGCTCTATTTGTTTGTAGGTTGGAGCATCTCATTACACAGTTCCAAGTCACTATGAGATGGCAGGTATTGTGTTTGTCTGACTGGCATACACATCTTTGGTCACTGTCCCGTTGCCACACAATCTTGGGTATGTTGTTTGTGTACTCACCAGGCTCTGGTATGTCTGTTAGCCCATGGACGCTCTCTGGTGGTAGGATGTCCCGCACCTTCTCCTCCCAGGTCCTGAAGTAGACTGGTTTGGCAGGAGTGCCACCGCCGGTGCACTGACTCAGGGCGTGATCTTTTTCGATTTGTTTCTTGACCCTCCTGTGCACGTCATACCACCTGTTCTGGATATCGTCCTTTGTGCGCCTTGCTGGTGCTTGAGCGTTCACCTTGTCCACAATCCTCGCCCACATATTTGTTTTCTGTGACATGGGGGTCCTTTGGACCAATGTACCAAACAAATGTGTCTCTACTCTGATGATCTCGTCTACCAGCACTTCTAACTCACTATCTGTGAACTTTGGATTTTTCTTTAGGGGCATGGTGATGGGTGGTGGTGGTGAGGGATGTGTGTGTGAGGGTGCAAGTGAGGGTGGGTTGGTGTTGGTTTTGCTGGCTGTATGTGTGTGTGCTTTTGGATGAGGTGCTGATGGTGTGTGAGTTGTGTGATGGGTGAGATGTGAGTGTGTCTGTGTTTGCTGTGTAATGGTGTTTGCTGCTGGCTGTGTCTGCTGTTTGCAAGGTATGATGGTAGTGATTGTAGTCCTTTATATAGTTGGGATTGTGGATGTGTCTTTGTCCCAGTTTTTTTTTATTTGATATTTATTGGCTTTGTCATTGCGTGTTTGGTCCTTTTTTTGTCAGTTTTTTCCTTTGCGTTTTGTAGGCATGAAGGAGACGTTCATCTGATGGATACAGACGCTGATGTTGTCTCGTGCAGGCTTCTCCGCCTTGTTCACGCTGCCTATCTTCTGTGTTTCATACGCGTCGGTCGCAAAGGTCTCTATTGCTTGTGGGCCCGGTTGTCTGTGTGTGTCGGTCGTGCAGCTTGGTCTCCGTGTGAGTGGGTCTGGTTTTACATGCATTGCATCGTACTGCGCGGATCCGACATCGCGGGTACGGGTCGGTCGGGTCCATTCCGGGTTTGTGTCGGTCGGTTAAAATCGCGTCGGTTTTCCGGCCGGTTCACTATTTTCCCTACGGCTCGTTCGTACGGCTTGTGTTCCGTACGTGTCGGTGGTAATTCACACGCATTGCATCGTACTGCACGGGTCGTAGGGCGCTGGTCTGTGTCAGTCGGCATCCGGTCCGTGTCGGTCGGTTCGTTTTGCGGCCGGAATTGGAATCGACTCCTTAGAAGGGTAACTTTACATTTTCTAATTTATTCACAAATAAATCTACTTCTGCACCTCATAGTAACTTCCCACTACTTTTCTATTCAGCATTTCCAAGTGTAAAGATACACCTGTGTGCACTTACATGTCTCCACCTGCTACTGAGTATCCTACACCAGGATTTACGAGTTTAAATTTACTACTCATATCTTTTCACATGTAGGTGGGGACTTCCAATACCATGGTGGAGATCTCCATATTGGAAAGTATAAAGAAAATGTCTGTAGTTTATTATTCTATTAAAATATATTTTTTTAAATTATATAAAATATTAACCTAAAACAATTGTATATGTTTATATTAAAGCTAGAATTAATCAAATAAAATGGTGGAATATAATAATTTAAAAGTGAATTAATTAATCAAAATATATTTATGGAACTTTTAAATAATACTTTTTACATTATATCTAAGAAGAACCACATACGGTAGAATTTTTTTATATTTATTATGTATAAAAAATTAATTAAGGTAACCTATATTATTATTATTTTAAGTTTTTAACTGAGGTTTTAAAGTTTAGTTTCATTTTCATAATAAACACATTTATTAATAAATGTTATCATTTCTGGTAATTATTATATAATTATATATATATATACATACGCACACACACATATTTGTGTTTGTTTAAATATATGTATATATTTCTAACATTAAACAAAATATATATGTCTATTTTAAAAGTCTAAATATTTATTTTATTTTCATAACCAAACTTTATTGCTGTTTCCATTTTACACAATAACAAGCAGTTGACAAACCTCCAATGAGGACAATGCACAACATATTAATAAAGCCCACAGATAACATCAATTGTCTTCCCAATCGAAGCCGTAATGGGCTAGCCATTTCCCCTATACCTTGTTGTGTTCCGTGGACACTGTCTCAAAATATAAATCAGTTCCTCAGGTTTGTTGCACCAGTCCATTCCTGCTTTACAGCCAACCAGTGACTTTGGGAAGCAGAGACCCAGTGTTTAGCAGTGTCTCTCTTGGAGAGTACTGTCCCAATGCCTATAACAGTGCAATCTCCCCTCAACCCCTCACATCATCGCTGATGCTAAGCAAGGCCACCATTAGGGAGGGCTCTATTGCTTCCCTAATCATCCTAAAGAGGGTTGTGAACTCTTCTTTCCAGTATCTCTCAATGATAATACACTCTCATATCATGTGGTAGAAGTGAGCTTCTGCACCCAGGCAATGGCTGCAGGCTGGAGTTGCCAGTATTCTGACCCGCCATAGCCTCAGGGGTGTGAGATAGGTCATGGGAACTAGATAAGCTGTAGTCTGGAGTGAATCACCAAAACTCTAGAGGACAAATATGCATCTCTCCAGTTTAGTCCAACCAGGTGTTCCAGCTACTCTTCTCACCAGGCATTTAGATCTCTCCAGGGGTGAACTTGGTGACTAAGGTTTTATATATCTTGAAGAGACCTACTTTTCCTATCGAAGCAATTAAAAGACGCACTTTCAAAGGATTGCATTTGGGCATGTTATCAACGAGGTCACAGTGAGATTGAAGTGTGTGTCACAGTTGTAGATAGCGAAAAAATTGGGATTTGTGTAATTAGTATTCCTCTTGGAGGATTTGGAAGGACTTAGGTGGGAGTTCTGCCACATGCCACCCACCCTAATATTCCAAGTGAGGTTCCATTTTTGAAGCCCTTGAGCAATGCTGTGTATTGTAACCAATTTCCCTTGCAGAGGGTTTTTTCAAAGGTAATCTTCTGATAATTGTATTTATTTAGCATTACTTCCTATGGGGTTTTATTTTAAATCCCCTCCTCCATTGTTTTCTTTGGGAGAGTGTTGTGGTCCCTGTGAGTGCTCCTCCAAGGCTGGGCTGGAGTACATTTAAAACAGTTTTGGGACCTTTTTGGCTATAACAACTTTAGTAGTGTCGGTTGTAAATAGCAATCGGCTTATTCTTTTGTGAATGGGTGTATCCATTTCCAAGTATAATCACAAACCCCTCCTTACCCCTCACTGAAATCTTCCCCTTTAGATATAAGTATTCCCCACTTTCATGACGCCTCATGTTCCTCTCCTGTTTACTTCTAAAATGTAGACCTTCTTATTTGGAGATCTCTTCACACATGGTAGAGACATCTGCACAGAAAAAATAGGCTTGGCAGAGGCAGAAGTCTCTACACAAAGGTTAGTAGCATGTCGTAGTACAAGATCAGTACAACTGTGTTACTACTTCACATACTACAAGATACAGCATGTGACAATGTCACTATATGTCTAGAACTTCCCTTCTTGCTCAAAACGCCTCTTTTTGCATAATCACCAACATTTTTGGGACTGATGCTGTTGTTTTTTTACCTTGTGCACTGGGACTCTGCTAACAAGGTCCCAGTCCATGTTCTCTGACTCCTAAAACATGTCAAAATTGGCTATACTCCAAATCAGCATATTTAACTCACCTATAACTCACTAGCATACAGGCCACCTACTACGGTGATAGTGCAAACAAGACTGCAGGCCTACCACTGTAGCCTGTCTGTGCAGTTTTTAAAACTGCAAATTCAACCTGTAAAAATAATTCATTTTGACAGCCCTAAACCCTCCTTTTAAATATTAATAAGTAAGCCTTAATTCCCCTTAGACAGGGTCCAGTATTTATCAGTAGAACATGTAAAAGTTGAATGTTGAATATGTCCTTATAGTGACAAGGCCCAAAAAGCTATTATCAATGTTGCAGGGTTAGCTGTTCCATAGGAAAGAACAGGGGTACAGTATTAAATGTAATACTATTACCTCCGCCTAGGAAACAGTTGCAAGCCTCATTCTTGGACTTTTAAAATATTTAATATAAGCCTATTTCACTGGGAAAGTTAGAGTTGTAATAAATATTTTTGAAAAGGGACTTTTAGGCAGTGACTCCTGTATCTTGCTTTTGAGAATGTTGATAAGATAGTAGTCTGCTCTGATATAAGGTAGAATGTAGAACCTAGATAGTAAAGTAGTTTTGGATGATGCTAGGGAAACAGTAGAAGAGAGCTTAGATGTTGTAGAGACCCAAGTGGCTGGAGCATGGTACATAATTATTTGTAGTGGATACACTCTTCTTTACCTTCTTACATAGCACATTTCATTTTCACAATGGTGACTGGGATGGGATGCAAACCCACATGTGGGTGTACGAATGGGGGTGTAAAATTTTTTGGAAGAATGGAGTTAACTGAAACAAGAATGAGAACAGCCAGCTTAATGTAAAACTATTTGCAGGCAGATGTTATAGGTGTGGTATGACAAATCACATGGCTAACAACAAAAATTGCCTGGTATTCAAGGCTATATACAAAATATGGAAGTAATTGTTGCAGAAGTAGAGATAGCAAAGGGAAAATAAATGAAATTGAATGAGTAGAAAGTAAATAAAAATGAGGACTTTGTGTTACAAATAACAGGAAACAAAGGGAATGGTCCTCACAATGAAGTGCTAGACCAGAAGAAGAAAGTCAAGATGTTGTTTGAATGTTGTGCAAAACTATAATTGCAGAATACATATTTAAAGATAAAATATGTGACAAGGTTACATTATTTAAACTAGAAATTAGGCCAACTTTATGTGGTGGTGAACTTATAAAGTTAGTAGAATACTTTGAGGTGTAAACTGGAACACATGAATAGATATACTGCGGACAAAATTTGCATTGCAGTTAAGGGAGTTGCTCTTATCCGTTGGATCCACCAGAGGAATTTGGGAGCAAGTTTGGATCCCAATTTAGAATCACAAATAAAGAGAGATTGTTGAGGGGATAGAACACAGCTATAGTGATGGATAGGTTCCCAATTCCAGGAATCATCCAGTTACCTGAAATGTAGGGAGATGCCAGATGGTTTTCCACTTTGGATCTGGCCTCTGCCTCCTATTACGCCAAATGATTCTATGGATTCAACAGCATTCATTACTCTTAACACAATAAATAGATTCAGGAGAATGCCTCATGTTCTAGTTTTGGTTGCTTCTTTTCTTCAAAGGGCTATGAACAACATCCAGGTTGATCTGTCGGGGGTCAGATGTACGTGGACGACATATTAGTTTTGGGTAACATAATGGAAGAAAATGATGTTAGAGTAAGATCTGTATTGAATAGATTGAAGGACATGGGTTTGACACTTAAAGTTGGAAAATATGAGATTCACACATAAAAGTTAGATTTTTCAGAACACACTGTAATTAGGAGTGGTTTGACACCAAAGAAGGAACTTATGAAAAGTATCAATAAAATGACTGTTCCCAAAAATAAGGAAGAACATGCCTCATTTTGGGGGTTAGTAGAATTTTATAGGAAATTTGTCCAAATTTCTCTGAAAAAAACAGTCACAGTGACAATATTCTTCAGGAAGAAAGTAAGGTTTAAGTGGGATATGGAATGTAGTTAAGAGTTTGTGAAGTTAACAAAAGAAAAGGAAGGTGTACAGAGTTTACGGAGTTACTGTCTGGATTATGAGAATATAATTTGAACAGATGCAAGTGCTAAAGGTTTAGGTGCTACTCTTATCCAAATAAATAGTAATGTGGAAAGGACAGCTATTCTCATTTCCCAAAGTCTTAAAGTAGCAGAAAAAAAGATATTCAGTGATTGAGAATGAAGCACTAGCAGTGTTTTGAACAATCAAAAGTTGAAATGTTTTGTCTAGGTAAGAGATGCATAGTGAGAACCAATCAGTTTTGTCTGGGGAAAGGATTCATGGTGGGAACCGATCATAAACTTTTGAAAGAGGTGTTGAAGAAAATGGTACTGACAATGTATTGAGCGGAATCACCAAATGGGTGATTGCTTTACAGGAGTTTGATAATGGGTGATTGCTTTACAGGAGTTTGATAATGGGGGATTGCTTTACAGGAGTATGATTTTTACTTTGTGTATGTGCCTGGAAAGAGCCAAGTGGTGGCAGATTGCTTATCAAGAACGGTTAAAAATGGCACAGAGGATGACAGAGGAGCAGACGGTGAAGAGGAAAACGTATGTATGACTATTGATTTTATTATTTTTTTTAAACATTTTTTATTGTTTTCGTACCAACAACTCAGTACAGTTCCCATCAACCCCCCTCCCTCCAAAATAATCTTTTACATTCAGCATTGCCCCCAAGTATGCGGTAGAAAAGTCGCCCTTCCCGCGTAAAGCCCCCCCTCCCTCTCCCTCCCGCACCCCATGTCAGTGTGCCCCCCTCTACCTACTCCCCTCCTGACGCGCCCCCCTCATTACTATGAATCGTGTACGGGTGCTCAACCTTCCCTAGGTGACACGGGCTTTCCCCCATGCCAACCCATACGTTATACGTCCAGCCCTCACCACGACCCCCTGCCTACACCCCGCTCGCCGCTTCCTCCTATCGATCAGAGGTGCTCCCTTCTCTGCCCACATCAGACATCAGCCCCTGAAGTTCCACCACCAGCGCCTCCCAAGCTCGTGCATGTATGACTATTGATGGCGCAATTGAGATAGAATAGTGGATAGAAGCACCTGGTGATTGTGTTTTACAGAAAATAAGAACATTGATGAAAGATGGTCGTCTATCTAAGAACTAATTAGCTGAATGTTAAAGATGAGTTATCAGTTGATCATGATTTGGTTTACAGAGGGACTAGATTTATCCTGTCTGAGGTTAAAAGGGAGACAGAGGTAAAAATGGCACATGATGGGCGTCTGGGTATTTCTAAAACCAAGGAGAGATTACAAATACATTTTTAGTGGCTAGGAATGGATATACAGGTCAAGAAGGAAGTAAGAGAATGTATAGAGTGTTGTCAAAGTAACAAGGTATTTAAAACAAGAGAGCAGCCCATGATTGTCAGAAATTTACCAGAAAGAGCTTGGGACGAGAATACTATGGATATAGTAGGACCTGTCAATGGAGAAACAGAGGAAAGATTCATTTTGGTGTTAGGAGACATGTTTGCTAGGTGGCTGGAATTAAAAGTAGTGATTGAACTCCACACCAAGAATGTGATCTGTTTTTTTATCTGAGATTTTTTGCAAGAGAGGGAGTTCCAGGATCATTGGTTACAGATAGTGGAGTCCAAATTATCTCTACAGAAATGACTCAGAAAGAGGGATTGATCATAAGAGATGTGTGTTGTACCACTCAGAAACAAACAGAATGGTGGAATGGCTTAAGAAGACCCTGAAAAAGCATTTTAAGTGGCTAACTAAGCTGGTAAAATATTGGAGGGTTGATATTAAGATTTGGTTGTATGTGTACAAAATTACTCCACTCAGTGTTACAGAAAGGTGCCTTTTGAATTATTTAAAGGAAGAAGAGCACATACTATGTAAATTCCAGCTTGGATGAACAAAGTGAAAGAAGTTGTTGATGTGAAACTCAATGGTAGGTGAAGATGTAAAGAAGAAAAGAAAGTGTGTGAGAGGAAAGTGTATGTAGATGGTAAGCAATCTGTAAAGAAATTTGTGATCCAAGTGGATGGCATATTCAAAATGAAAGCACCTATAAGTCATGAACAATCATAGTAGTCCGGTGCAAATGGTAAGAATATGTAAAAAGTGCTGAAAACTGAAGACTCCCACATTTGGAACATGAACAGGATAGTGAAGGTAAAGGTCCATGGTTGTGAAAATAAAAGTAAAAGTCTCAAATCAGAAGAAGCAATAAATGTACAAGAGGAAACAAAGTCAAGGAAGTTGAGGAGATTAAACAGAAACAAGAGGATACCAAATGGGTTGGAGGACTTTAAAATTTGTAAATAATATGGTTTAGCTTTGTTGTTAATTTGTAGGTCATGCAGTAGTACTCTTATTTGAATTTCTGCATTGTGTATAAAGGGGGGATGTGTGGGATCCTGTGCTTGAGAATGATAAGGGCAGTATTCTGCTCTGATGTAAGATAGAATTTAAAAGATAGAGTAGTTTTGGATGATGCTGGGTAAAGAGAGGCGAAGAGAGAGCTGTTGAACAGACACAAGTAGCAGGAGTGTTGTACAGAATAAACTTTGTTTTTTGTGGATGCACTCTTTTTTACCTTCTTACATGGAAAACCATTTTATTTTCACTGTGACTTTTCCCTGCCTCAAAGCCTCTAGAAGCCCATTTGTATGAGCTTTCAACCATCACACTGGTGCTGAATAGGCCACTTGAGTTGTGAATGTGCTCACAGATCTGAGACAAAGGCCTTGGGTGAGTGGAGGTTTTCGATCCCTTCAATAGAATGACTGTAGGAAAGTGCCCCTTTTTGCATGGTTACCCCCCACTTTTTGCCTGGCATGTAATGCAACCTGACCTGGTGTGCCCTATGTCCCTGCCAATCAGGTTCCCAGGTCCTGTGTTCTTTCCCAAACTTGTACCTTTGTACCCACAATTGGCACAATTTTGGCCACAGGTAAGAGGTACAATGGATACCAAGGGCACTGTGACCACGGAAGGCCTCTAAGGACTACAGCACCTATTGTGCCACCCTTAGAGGCCCTGTAACTTAACACCCACTCACTGCCATTGCAGGGTGCGTGTTTTCATGCAGAGAAAAGTGAGGTGTATCGACATGGCACACATCCCTGTGTTCCATGCCTGCAAATCACCACCTGAGGCCTAGGTAAATCACCCCTCTAGCAGGGTGCACTAGCCCTAAGGGTACAGTGGCATGAGCACTGTACCCCTACGGTGTCCAAGCCCGTTCTTAGACATTGTAAATGTAGTAAGGCCATAAAGAGTATATGGTCTGGGAGTTGGTCTTTACGAACTCCACAGATCCATAATGGCTTTACTAAAAACTAGGAAATTTGGTAGCAAACTTCTTGGCACATTAAATCCACACTGATGCCAGTGTTGGATTCAATGTAAAATGCACTCAGGGGACATCTTAGCGATGCCCCCTGAAAATCGACCAGCCCTGGTGTGGTTCCTGAATGGCTGCCTGCCATTTGCAACCACCAGACAGGTTTCTGGACCCTTGGGTTGAGAGCCTTCACTCTCTGGGTCCAGAAACAAAACCCATTCTGGGCAGAGGTCTCTTCTTCTCCCCCAGGATGGACTGGATCTACAAAATGAGAAGCTTCAAAGGCCTTCTGCCTTTGGAAGCTGACCCTGCCTTGTGCTGCCCCCAGCAACTCACTCCCACTGGTTCTGGCCCCCACTGTAGGCAGGAGATTCAGTGGGAAACCAAGCTAGAAAGAAAGGTGTGCCCACCTTTGCCAACCCCATCCCTCAGGTGGGGGAGGTGAGGTGAAGCACACATCTCAGTCCCCTCCATTTTGAGGATGAGGGCACTCAGACAATTAGGGAGAGGCTCATTCCTCCTCCCACTGGAGGGTGCATAATAGGGGGTGTATCCACCCCAAGGAAGGGGCACATTGGTGCCGACCTGCACACCCATTTAATGCCCCTAAATCTAGTATTTAGGGGCAGCCATGAATCTTGCCACCTCAGATTCAAGGAAGAAAGAAGTAGGACCAAAGAGCCATACTGACCCAGGAAAAAGAAGAGGACACCAACTGCTTTGGTTCCAGCCCTACCAGCCTGTCCTGCCTACGACCTGCCTACAGCAAGAACCCTGGCGAGTCTAGCAGCCAGCAACCCCCAGATCCCAGAGGACCTGTTCTGCACCCATCTTATGTCTCCCATGAGCACTGGAATTGCTCAAGCAAAGGCTCACCCACAGAATCTGGGTTCCGGCTACTCCACGATTCTGCACCACTCTGCACCCGACACCCACGGCTCGAGTTTGAGTAGCCCAACACCACAAGGAGGTCTACCCAGCAAGCTGGTGATCCCTGACCTCTCTCAAGCTTCAAGATGATACCTGCAACCTCGACCTGAAGGGTCCCCTGATCATGACCGCAGCTGGTAAGAAAACCCGATGTCAGAAGACACCCCTGCACCTGATGACATATGGCCTTGGGTGGCACAACTGACGCTGTCCAGGCATACCCCAAAAACCACACTTACCTCTACAGCTGGTGGCGGCCTTCAGAACCTCACCCTGCCTGAGCCTGCAGCAACTTTGCTGAACCAAGGGTGTCTGTTGAAAAGCACAGGGTCCCCAACTTCCTTTTTGCACCCTGCACCCGGCCGCCCCAGTGCCACAGGTGGTGCAGCTCCTGTGCTGGCCATTGTCTCCTTCAGCGCTGACCTTAACCCTAGGAACTTTGCTCTCACACCCGAGTGGCCTGCCCGTCAGCATTCCTTAACCAAAGGCCTCTTAGCCCTATCGGCTTGCATTGGGCCCCTGCATTCTGCACTCTGCTGCCCCAGTGCCACTGGTGGTGCAACTCGAATGCCCAACTAATCCTTGGGGAACCATGGTCCTAACACCCAAAACTCCTACTCTGAAGTCCTGTACTTACCTGAGAAACCACAAACACTTTTCTTCCATAGGAACCCATGTTAAGGGATTTTGGGCCTGAAATGTTCTAAGTGTTGAACTAATGTTTGAGTGGAGAAAAGAGGACGAAACTGCAAAGTATTAAAATGTCTTACTTACTGTGTATGTTGAGATCCTAGGGTGTAGTATCTAGGCATACCACCCCAGTGCTTGAAGTAATTTAAAAGTAACTAAAATGAATCTGAAAGTAATTACTGTGTAATTCAAACTGCATTTTAAAGTGATACAAACCTATAACCACTGCAAATCCATCCTCAATTGCATTTATGTGTAAAGGTTTACCATTGAAAGTATATTTACATATGTTTCCCTACCTGTGCCAAGTCCTGCTTGGTTCTAGAAATAAAATACCAGAATACCTTTTTTACACTTACCCAATTTGTCTGGATTCAGTCTCTGAGAGTGTGTATAAGTCTTGATTGAGTAAAGACAATAAATGCTTAAAACACCCTATGGATCCGCCTAACTGCTTGCCCACACTACCACAGAGAGAGCTGTTAGCACTTACCAAATTTGGCCTTTGATATACCTGTGGGGACTCCCTGGACTCTGCGCACACTATACCTTACTTTGGTATAGTCAATCGAGCACCACTTCTAGTGGGAGAGGAGCTGCCCCCAGAACTGGTTTTGAGTGACTTGAGAGGAAGGGTTGCTCATTTCCCTGATTGCACCTCTAGGGTGGGCGAAGGAGCTCTGCTCAGGGGAAGAAACATTCTGCCATCTTCGTTTTTAAGGATAGAGGAACACTGTGGATCATTTGCAGTATGGCACATAGGAATTTCAGCAAAAGTGGTTAGGATTAGCCCTGGGACCTTTTTTTCTATTGACTAGGGAAGGGAAAGGAGTTATCCCCACCCACAGACTAGTTCCGGACACAAATGTGGCACCCCTGGGCACCTTCTAAGAAGAGCAATGAACCTGTGGATCTGTTGATGAGACCTGAGAGGAAGAGCTGGACCTGTGCCCACTTGTACCAGGGACAAAGACGCTCACTACAAGGGTCAGTTGGCTGCCCTTCTGTTAAGCTACAGGGGCACAACAAGCTGCTAGAGGCCCCTTATGTGAAAAACCCAGCTGGCCTGTTCCAAATGGACCTGCCCTTGGCCCTGCTGGTAGCTTTTGCTGGATTGAGTCTTGAGCCCCAATTTGTGTTCCTGGTGTTCTTGGACCTTGGCTGTGTCAGTGTGTACTCCTCTTAACATCCCGAGAATCTGGGACTTATAAACATTTTGGCTCAAAAACCCTCCAGAGGACCAGTACAAACCAGCCAAGTCAATTCAACGAAGGTGCATTGCCCATGGGGCAACGATTTAGGTTGCTTCCACTCAGAGCTTTTCTACAGGAGAATGCCCTTCTCAGCAGTATGTCGCAAGAAGGGTGTCCGGCCTTTTGGAGTCCTGTTCGGCTACAGCTTGCAACCTTGCCCTGCTGGACGAATCCGAGTTCCAAAAAAGTGATGAAGCCCAAACATAACCTGAACACCACAGAGATATCATTTCTGGGTGACTCTCGACTTGAGCAACTGCCGCTCCAGATCAAAAGACCCCTATTCATGGACTAAGAGACGAAGTATGATTCTACCGACATGATGTCTTCAATCATAATTAACTTTACCAAAACCCTCTGCAGTCAGGTATGTTCACCATTATTTTGCCATTATTACAAGTAAACTATTTATTGCACATTACAAAGAAGAGTCTCTTAGAAACAGTCAACAATCCAAAGTCAATACTTATGTGCCAAAATGAAGGATATAGTACAAACAAATGCTTTCTATAAGAAAAGGGAAGAGCAAGAAAGAAAATGGGACACAATTAAGTATGTTCATCACGAAATAATGTCAAAACATTTTAGCAGGGAAATGCATAGGTTTCCAATAAAGTAACCTGAACACCACAAACTACATTTCTAAAGACATTTTGTAACTATATTTTCCTAATTTGCATTTGATGGATACAGTACACAAAGATCAATCATATCTGTAGTAGTCTGCTTAAATAGTGGCATGCTTAAATTTTATAAGACTCTGGATGACTTGTTGAGTCAAGAAATGTAGGAAGCCAAGTTATTGATGATGTATGATGTTACCTGTTTACAATGGAACTTTACATTTGGGGCCCTTACCCCCAAAAATATGCAGATGCAATAACATGTTGTAGAATATCCCATTACTGGCTATTTGCTTATATCATGCCGACCAATAAAAGAAATCAAGAGAAAATCCAGCAAATTACAATATATTTATTAAAGTGATCATTTAGCTGTTCTGTTAGGCCATTGAAGAATGACTGGAAGAGACAATTTTTCTCTAGTTTTTGTAATTCGAATGGGATGAAGATTGGTCACATAACAGGTGTGAAACATATTTCTGAAATGAAATATTACTCAACAAGTAGACCTATGTCTAATCACACGAATAATTCCTCCATTTAAGTAACACATTTACATAAATACATCACCAATACAATTCATTAGTGATTATGTTTCTTATCAAACGAATGGTTCCATGTTAAACAGATTAATCACTAGTACGATTCATTAATAGGACATGAAAAGCATGTCAAGCATCCAAAGGGTGGTGACTAAATGAAATATCTTGCCACCAATATTTGCTTCATAATCATTACATTATGTACTCATTTATTATAATAATATATACAAAATCAACATGTATATCATTGCTCAAAGCTAGCTATTGTGTCTGTATATTTCTTGTTACACACATAGGACTACTGTATTTAAAGTTTTACATTCTATTCACCCAAAAAATAGTGTAGCTCATGATCTAAATTGAGCCCATACTCAACAGCTCTCATTTTCATGATCCAAACCGCTTCTCGACGTCTTAATTTTAACTCTATATTACCTCCTCTGGGATCACTCTCGATCTTGTCAATCCCACAGAAAGTGAATGGTTTCTGTCTATCCTGCATCGAGCAATCATTAATGTGTACTGCGGTGGAATATCTAGTGTCTTTATATTTAATCGCTCTTAAATGTTCACTAATGCGTACCTTTAAAGGTCGGATGGTACTTCCTATGTAAAATTTATTACATTTGCATTGTAACATGTAAACTACAAATTTGCTGTTACAATTAATCATTTGACTAATCATAAATTGCTTTCCTCTAGGATTCGTGAATTCTTTTTTCTTGTCCATCGCTAAGTCACATACTTTGCAGCCTCCACATTTGTGAAAACCCTTACAACTTAATGATAACCAGTTCTCTGATGACCTGCTTTTTGGATAACTCGGACTGAGAAGGGATCTGATGGTCCGACCCCTTCTATATGAGATTAGTGGAACTTCACCTAGTTGATGCTCAAAGTGTTTGTCTGATTTAAGTATATGCCAGTGACGTTTCATGCTTTTCCTAAGCCCAACGGAAGTCGCGGGTACTCCCAGGCGACGAAACACGTATTGGCTGGAGCAAGAATCAATAAATGAAGACTTGATCTTACACTTCAAGAAACTGAATCACATCATTATTAACATATTGTTGTATACTTGATGGGTGTGCTCAGGTTGTGTTGCATTGTTTGTGATCTCTAGGGATTACTAGTTAGAAGGGTGGATGACCCTTCTTCCTTTGAGCACCCTCGATATTAGAATACAGTACACATTGGAAGTGGTGAGCGCCAATACCAACCAGGGGTCCATCATCCACTTTTCATATATTCATAGATGTGAGCTATGCCATCCATTGATCGGAATGTTAAATCCATAAACCAGAGTCAAACGAACTGATTCAACACCACACTAGACCCAACATGTGAACTTTATACATCTGGGGCTGCAGATTATGCTAGGAATCCATGACAAGTTGACTGCTTTTCCTTCTGCTAGTTACCTCCCACTCCACTTAAAATGATTGTTGAAAGACTTGTGTTTCAATATCTGTATTTTGATGCCCGAGACTTTAGATTTGCTGCATTTAAGATCAAGGTCCCATGCACATTTCTAGTATTTGAAACGCACTGAGGGATTGCTACATTAGCTAGGTGGGTCCTAACTAGTTTACATCACAAGTATGTTGTACTGAAGCCCGACCATGCACCAGACTAACTAATGATTTCAGAATAGATCATTTAACTGCATATAGGATCCATGGAGAATTAGATATGATAATAACTAGCTCTGGGTTCATTTGAGACAGGCAATGACCTCTTAGATTAGCAGTGGATCAGGAGCGGCCGTGCAGGTAAGAGTGGTAAGGCCGGGTTGGAGAGGGATTCGACAGACGACCACAAGGGCAAATTAAATAAATATATAATTTTCCCTCATCGTATGTCGAAATTCCCCCCCCACCCCAAACTGGCCCCACCGCCCTGCCGCTCTTACCTGCACGGGCTGCTGCCGCAGTGGATAGATTTTAACCTGCATGGCTTCCAACAATAGTCCCAAACAAGCCTACACTTATGCTCTGTAAAAGTGTGCAATTCCCACTACTGTCCCAGTGATCTTTGGCCTTTTGCATGTCATAGAAGAGCACTAATTCAAGTTACTGTCAGTGAAAGTATCTACAGTGGCCAGATTGTGGAACCCAGGGACCATTAAAAGAGTGTTTGTCCCATCCAAACACCTTTTCTTCAGTGTGCTGGGGTTTGCTACACGTTTATCATTCCAGTTATATTGAACTAATTATGTCAATATCCATTGCTGTCCAATCAGGATACGGCCCATGATTATAAAATATACATGCATCAAATACAACAAGCATTGGCATAGCCAATAGGTCTCGACTTTGGGACCTTATAAGTGTTTAGCTATGCAACAGTTGCATAACTAAATACTTATAAGGTCCCAAAAGCGAGACCTATTGGCTATGCAAAGCATCCGTGCGACCGCGAAAGTGAAAGTAATCGTACATGCACTGTAGCTCTAGGCTGGCCTGGTAGCACTTTTTGGAGCCCTCTCAATAAGTCTCGCCAGACCAGCGCATGCGCTGGATCAGGCGAGACCTAAAAATGGGCCCGCCCAATGAGGGGGAGAATGTTCCATGTTTAAGTGCTGCCCTCAGGCCATACATGCAAAGGTTACCGGACCGCCATGATGCATCTCTGCTTTAGTCCCTTCAAAGAGTTTATTTTAGAAGAACCTCAATGTTTACGCCCCATGCAAACATACACCCAAGTTTCAGGATGTAGTTCAACCAGAACTCAGGGCTGCCTCACCCTTGCTCTTTGGCTTGGAAGTGGTCTCTGTCTGAAGTCAAACGCGCAGATTTATTCCACGTAGCAGACGTCTAAATTGGTTTTCGTGTTTATCTTGCGTTTTCCCTTTGTGAACCAGGCCCTCGGTGAAGTGTGTGCATGTGCTTGAGCACATTACTGCATCGATCATTGATTTGTTGGAGGAATGTAAACTGACGATCGCTCGCTGAGGACTGTCAGTGCAGCGAAACCCTTGGCATCTGCTTAAATGTCACAAAGCATACGGAGATAAACCATTTCTTCCTATAAGTGGTGGAATACAATAGGGCGGAAGCATTTCATCAGGCGCTGCCCTCCCCCATTAGGCCCAGAACCAATAAAAAGTCTTTGCTGTGAGAAGCAGTTCTGTTTTTATTTCCTCTCCGGAAGGCTCTGATGAAGGTTATGTGACACTTCACTGTTTCAATAAACCCAGCCGTGCTAGGAAAATGATTGTCTTTATGAGTGCATGCCCTTGATGCACAGAAATGCTGAATGCATTTGAAGGAAATAACACGGCAGAAATTCGAGTTTAGCTCTCTGCTTGCACATGCATTTTGTATTTCGGCTGATGGTTAAAATGCAAGATAAGGAACTTGGAGACAGGAGCATATAATAATAATAATAATACAATTTCTAAAGCGCTTAGATGCCTCAAATGAGGTGCCCCAGTGCTAGGTGCAGGTATCCACAGACCTAAATGCGGCTATTAAACCCCCCTAGACTTCGAACTAAAGAATCAGGGGGTATATTTACAAATGGTTAGCACCACCAGAACGTCACTTTGAGCAAAGTTCTGCTGGCGCTATGCCCATCTCCATATTTACAAAGTACCGCTAACCCACTTTGAATGGCTGAACGCCGCCTTGTAAATACAGCCCCATTACATGCATCACTTTGCATAAAAGGGGCATGCAATGAGTGTTACTGTGGGTGTTCCACCACAACACCCATTGCACTTTGACGCTGTCCCAGGTTTACAAGGATGTGTAAATCTGAAGCAGTGCCAAAAACTAACACCATCAATAGCAGGCGTTAGAGTGCCGCAACAAGGAGAAATACTTTTATTTCTCCTTGTTTTTACTTTTTCTAATGTGCTGAATTCTGCCAGCACCTATTCCCCCTTTTTCTCACTATTTGGGAGCAATGCACTAAGACCACCTGCCAGTTACACCTAGTCATGTGACCCAGGATACAGGCTGCAGGCACCAAATGGTTAAGACAAGAACATGCCAACTTTCTGAGGTGGCATTTTCAGAATTCCGACTTAAAATCCAACTTTACCATTAAAAAGGCTTTTAAATTACAGTTATTTAGACACTAAACTCGACATTCCTATCTGCTCCCAATTGGAAGTTGCCACATAATAAACATAATAAGGAAATTGGATGTTATTCTAAGAGATAGGTAAGCCTCACAGTACTGAAAAACAAAGTTATCAATATTTCACTGCTAGGACCTGCAAAATTAAAAAAAACACATGTCCAACTTTTTCAATCCAACAACCCCTGCCATCTGAGTTGTTTAGGACCTACACTAGGGGTGACGTGTATGTATTAAAAAGGGAGGTTTAGCTCTAGCAAGAAGTTTATCTTGTTGGGTTCAGATGGCAGTTTTACACTGCACACACAGGATACAATTGCAGGCATGAGACATGTTTAAAGGGCTGTTATGTGGGTGGCACAATAGCTAACACTTCATTTACAGGCCCTGGGTACATGTAGTATCACTTTACTAAGGACTTCCAAGTAAATTAAACTTGTCAATTGGGTGTAAGCCATTTCTGTCATGTTTACATGAGGGAACACAACCACTTTAGCTCCGGCTAGCAGTGGAGAAGTGTGCAGAGTCTGAAAGCCAGCAAAAACAAAGTCATTAACAACGACGATGCGGGTCAGTGGATTTGGGAGGTCACCTACGTCAGGTATCGGCTCTGCGATGATGAAGCACCAACGTTGGTGAGGTCAGGGCTGTGGTGCAAGTCAGGCAGTGCATCGTGAGCGTCAAGAGCGGTGACCTCGGCTCCCGTGCAGGCAACAGACTCGGTGACGGCGTCAGAGTCGGCACAGTGCGGCGTCTGGCTCCAGTGCAAGTTGGGGCGGTGCATCGTGCACTTCAAGAGTGGGGCCCACAGCTTTGTTGCAGGCCACGGTGTCACTCGTCAGAATCGGTGTTGCTTTTTTCCTTTGTGGCTGCTGAAACAGCAGTTCCAAGTGCAGAGAACAGAGGGAGTAAAGTCTTTGTGCCCCTGAGACTGCAGAACAGGAGGCAAGCTCAACACCAAACCCTTGGTGATCTTCTTCAAGAAGCGTACACAGCACACAGCAATGACTTGGTCCTCTCATGGGCAGAAACAGACACTGCAGGCCAAACCCACACAGCACACAGCAAAGGGGCAGTACTTTCAGCTTTCCCAGCTCTTCTCCTTGCAGAGGTTCCTCTTGTGTCCAGAAGCTATCTAAAGTTCAGGGGTATTGGCACCAATATTTAAACCACATTTTGCTTTGTTTTCTTGTGGCAGAAAGACTCTTAGCTCATTCCAAACCAATTCTGTCCTCTCTGTCACAGTTTTTTGGCAAGAGGTGGAGACAACATTGTATAAGGCAGACCAGGCCTATTCAGGTGCAGGAAAATCTCTTCCCACTACTCTAAATGCAGCCCTCGCCTATTCAGCCCAGCCCTGACTCATTCAGAAATGGCAGGACACAACTCAACCCCCCAGTGGCTGTCTGAGAGAATGCTCAAAATGAAGACCGGAGATCACGGGTTTAAGGACCAAGTCAAAGGAAGAGGCTCCCAATCGATATGATCAGAGATTGCCTTCAGGAAAGAAAAATGTCTTTCTTGAGTCCCCTCACTCACCAGGGTTTCCCCACGGTGACATGCTTCATCATTGGGTCCATCCCAGTTCTGGTGCAGGAAACCAGGGTTCGAGCCTCGAGGTCGCTTCCACATCCTGTGATTCTGGGCAAATCACTTAATCTCCCCGTGCCTGAATATGTAATGTAAATACGGTGCTCATGTACAGCGCTCCAATACCTTCGGGTCGAGTTCGCGCTATATAAGGATGCAAAAAAAAAAAATACGTAGGAGCACTTTGAGTGGAAGACTATGTGTAGTGCACAGTGTGGTGGAGTGGGTTAAAGTGATTAAAATGCCTTGCTAGTGGGATTAAATACTTTATTATCGCTCCTAGGTTGGTATATCTAGAAGGTGGTGTTACACGGAGAGAACCTAATTATAATGGGTAGGAGTTCAGTGTAAGATCAACATGTTTCGAACCTACCCCTAGCTCTTCATCAGGACAACACAGGGACCAGCCCTGTGTTTGCCACTACTATTAAACCTAAATATGGAAATGAATTATTAATTCAAGAAAACGCTGCAACTAATAAAGCATGCGTGGTTTATACATACGATCACTATGTCACGTAGTGTATCTGTAACAGTAAAAAGAAATGGTTAGAGGACAGCCCCCTCTCTCTAGTAGAGTAGGTGGGTACACAATGTAATGTACTTCCATGCTGGTGTGCTCCTTAATGGGGCGTGCAGACGTCCATGCTCAGAGCGTGGTTGCAGTCTGAAAGGTAAAAACATGCCCGCCAAACGTGCTACGTGGTTGTGGGTACCTTTAAAAACACACATACATAGACAGGGAAAAATGCGGTAAAAACGATTGTAAGCACATACTTTGTTCTAAGCAGAACTATGCTTCATGGACTCACGGGGGGCGGTGTTTCCCTGAGAAATTATCTGTTAGGTTTGAGGAAAAAGAGGGTTGGAAATCGTTAGCGTGTGCAAAACAAACCCTCGAGTAGTCGGGCTTCTCTCCTGTTATCAGGTTCCTGTGGATGCAAATAGACACTTACTTCAAGTTAGGGAAAACTTGAACCAAGCCCAGGAACAACAGAACCAGTCTTTTTTAGGACGAATCAAAGGGATGCAGAGAGGAAGAAACAAAAGAGGACAACAAGTCCAATGGGCACAACCCCTGGAGACATCAAGGAGCCACACACGGAGCATGGGTCCACCAGACAATCCCACAACCAGCAACATCCCAGCCTAGTTGTCAATCTATCTGAGGGCACATTAACACCTACCCAACTGTCAATTCTTGAAAAAGGACTGGATTTTGTACCCACTCCCTCAATGGCAAGTTCAAACTCCCAGAACCATCAAAGTGTTCCACAACACAAGCAACAAGGAGCAAGAGGCAATACAACAACTGTCTAATGACAAATCTATCATCATAAAACCTGCAGACAAAGGGGGAGCTATGGTACTACAGAACACTACAGACTACTGGAACAAATGTCTCCGTTTGCTGTGGATGAAAGGAACTACGTCAACGTAAAAGAAGACCCCACGGAACGATTACATGTTGACATTGCAACTCTCATTGAGGAATCACTGACTAACGACTGGTTGAGCAAAACAGAAGCCAACTTTTTGAAGAACACCAATCCAATCACCCCCTATTCTACACTATTCCCAAAATCCATAAGTCTCTGGAAAAACTACCGGGAAGACCTATAGTGTCAGGAATAGGCTCCATCTTAGAACCTCTGTCCAAATTTGCGGATGCATTTCTACGTCCCATAATACAAAAAACAGACACTTATTTACAAGATATAAAGGCAGTTCTCTGCCTACTGAAAGATCTCCATTTTTACCCCACATCCAGCATACTCAATGGCTTGGATGTAGAGAGTCTCTACACTAGCCTCCCGCATAAAGAAACACTAGAGATTCTAGAAGAGGTCCTATTCGAGAACGAGTGGACCTACCACACCCCAAGACACGTAGTCCTAGAATGCTGCAGACTGGCATTAACTGAGAATTTCTTCAGGTTTGAAGAGAATCTGTACCGCCAACAACATGGTACCAGTATTAGGAGCACTTTTGCGCCGAGCGTGGCCGGCCTCTACGTGCACCATCTGGAAAGGCACAAGATACTAAACAACAACAACCCCCACTTACACCATGTCCAATTATGGAAAAGGTACATAGATGATGTACTATTGATTTGGGAGAGCACTGAGATAGAAGCCAATGACTTCATGGTATGGTTGAACCTACAGGACCCCTATTTGAAATTTACCTACACCATGAGCAGATCACACCTAGTCTTCCTTGATCTCAACATACTGGCACGACAAGGAGCTTTAGCTACCACTACATATTTCAAGCCCACTGCCAGAAAATGCCTTCTTATTTATGACAGTTTCCATCCCCGGCATCTGAAAGAAAACCTCCCCTTCGGGCAATTTTTGCGCCTTAGGAGGAACTGCACCGACAAACTATAATTCCCAGGCTAAAGATCTTAGCGAGAAACTGCTGAGGTGCAATTACCCTAAACACCTAGTGTCAAAAGCAAAAAAGAGGGCTTTTAACAACAAAAGGGAAGCCCTGCTTGAGCCCAAAAGTAACAAAACCACTGAAACTAAGAGACCTATCTGCATTACCGCATTTAATGTTGCGTCTGACAAAGTGACTAAAATAGTCAAGAAACATTGGCGCACAGTAAACAGTGGAGGTCTAAACATACCTGCACCCATGTTTAGTCACAGACGTGGCATGAACCTGAAGAACCACCTAGTACACACACGACCCACTACCATTAATGAGAAAGTTCAACGTTTGCACCCACTACCCACAGGACACTACCCTTGTAGTAACTGCAGCGTCTGCCACCTCACTTCAGCCACCAAGACAGTGAATTTCAATAACAATACCACATGGGAACTGAGAGAATTCACTAATTGCAACACGACAGGGGTAGTGTACCTCATTACGTGCACATATAATCTCCACTACGTGGGGATGACCACCAGGAAAGTGAGCACCCGTCTAGTTGAACACCGGAGTAACACACGCTGCAAGCGTACTACCATGAGAATGACCACCCACTTCCTCGAGAAGCAACACACACCTAACGATTTGAGGTGGGTGGTACTAGAACACATCAAAAACAAAGATAACCTAGAAAAAAAGTTACATGAGAAAGAACAGCGATGGGTTTTCAAACTCCGTACTGACACCCAAGGCCTGAACGATGACATCCCCTGGGGACAGTTTTGCTGAATAGTTCCCTTTGCCACGATCTACCTGATGTAAACCATGGAGGTCGTTTCCTCTGAGGTTGGAGTCAGATACCTCAAAGACCCATTATAACTGCAAACACACACTATCTTGATAAACTTAGCCCCTTTATTAAGGATAGATATTTTTGAATCCCACTACAACTGGTGATCTACTTTCTAGCCATCCATTTGTCATAATCACATGTGTAAAAAAGACATGATATTCCCTGTCTTATCAACACGACTATGTCCCTACTTTTCCCAAACCGCATGAGGGGGACGAAATTCGCTCTATACAGATAGCAAGTGTACTAAAATGTTCCATGTCATGACACCGAGGGATACTCCTTGCAGACCACCACAATATCGGTCAAAACCTGTAACACTAGTATATCCAGGCAGTTATAATGTGCCTTCTACACAAAGTCAGTGTGCTCCCCTATACTTTGTAATTTGTAAATATCACCCATGTAATTTACTTACAAAACCACAACCTGTAAGGTTCATGTTGAGCAACAGCTTTGTCAGTTTACTAGTTATATTATTGGAAACAACCCACTTTACACTCGTATTTCTGTAATTTTATACAGGGTATGACTTGAGGATAACGCTGAGCCCACTCGCGTATCCTACCAGCATGGCCGCCACCTTTGCCATCGGCAGCGGCCATTTTGTTCTACGTCTCTCGCGGTCTAGTCATTTCAGACCGAGACGTGGGAGAACGCGGAAGTATTTATGCAGTCCCCCGCCGGAGACACGCTAAGATGCGGTCCGGTGGGGAGACGAATAGGTGTCCTGGTGCGGTTTTTCCTAACTTGAAGGAAGTGTCTATTTGCATCCACAGGAACCTGATAACAGGACAGAAGCCTGACCACTCGAGGGTTTCTTTTGCACACGCTAACGATTTCCAACCCTTTTTTTCCTCAAACCTAACAGATAATTTCTCAGGGAAACACGGCCCCCGCAAGTTTATGAAGCATAGCTCTGCTTAGAACAAAGTATGTGCTTACAATCGTTTTTACCGCATTTTTCCCTGTCTATGTATGTGTGCTTTTAAAGGTACCCACAACCACGCAGCACGTTTGGCGGGCATGTTTTTACATTTCAGGCTGCAACCACGCTCTGAGCATGGACGTCTGCACGCCCCATTAAGGAGCACACCAGCATGGAAGTACATTACATTGTGTACCCACCCACTCTACTAGAGAGAGGGGGCTGTCCTCTAACCATTTCTTTTTACTGTTACAGATACACTACGTGACATAGTGATCGTATGTATAAACCACGCATGCTTTATTAGTTGCAGCGTTTTCTTGAATTAATAATTCATTTCCATATTTAGGTTTAATAGGAGTGGCAAACACAGGACTGGTCCCTGTGTGGTCCTGATGAAGAGCTAGGGGTAGGCTCGAAACATGTTGCTCTTACACTGAACTCCTACCCATTATAGTTAGGTTCTCTCCGTGTAACACCCCCTTTTAGATATACCAACCTAGGAGCGATAATAAAGTATTTAAGCCCACTAGCAAGGTATTTTTAATCACTTTAACCCACTCCACCACACTGTGCACTACACATAGTTTTCCACTCAAAGTGCTCCTACGTATTCTCCGCAAGTCGCAGCACACCCCAGTTCGTAAAGAACTGGGATGGCCCCAATGATGAAGCATATCACCGTGGGGAAACCCTGGTGAGTGAGGGGACTCAAGAAAGACATTTTTCTTTCCTGAAGGCAATCTCTGATCATATCGATTGGGAGCCTCTTCCTTCGACTTGGTCCTTAAACCCGTGATCTCTGGTCTTCATTTTGAGCATTAAATTAAGGAGGACGGACCTAGTTGCAAACCCTCTACCTCCCTTTCATTCTGTATATTGTCTGAGAGAATGCACATCCCCAGTCCCTGTCGCTTCAAAGCCAGTCAATCCACAAACCAGCAGAGGCACACAGGATGGAAAAGCTAGAAAGTGCCTACTTTCTAAAAGTGGCATTTTCAAACACATAATTTAAAAAACATTTTTACTAAATGATGTGTGATTAAATTCTGATTTCAGTGAGCCTAAACTCCATTTCTCCATCTTGTCCCAATGGGAAGTTATACTTGTAAGCTGTTACAATATATCTCCCATTCTCTCCTATGGGACAGATAACCTTTCCATAGTGAAACACGAAATACTGTATTTCACTATCAGGCCATGTCACACACACCAGTACATGTCCTACCTTCCACATACACTGCACCCTGCCAACAGGGGTACCTTAGGCCTACCTTAGGGGTGACTCACATGTAATAAAAGGGAAGATTAGGGCCTGGCAAGTGGGTGCACATGCCAGGTCGACATGGCAGGAAAAACTGTATGCAGACACAGCAGTGGCAGGTCTGAGATACCTTTGAAAGGCTGCTTGTGTGGGTGTCACAATCAGTGCTGCAGGACCGCTAGCAGCATTTGATTTACAGGCCCTGGGCACACAAAGTGCACTGTACGAGGGACTTAGTAGTAAATCAAATAAGCCAATCATGGAAATGCTAATCCATATACACAATTTACAGGGAGAGCATATGCACTTTAGCACTGATCAGCAGAGGTAATGTGCCCAGAGTCATACAACCAACAAAAGCAGGTCAGAAGCAGGAGGACAAAAAGCAAAATATTGGCGATCAACCCGCTGAAAAAGCCAGGTCTAACAGGCTGTCTCCTATTTAACGAGGACTGTTGCGTGGTCGTGCATGGTGGGGATCTCCACCTCACTTACAATATTTGTGACAGGAACTACTGTTTGCCATCCTCTCTGAACAGGCCAGCGCATTACCTTGTCACAGAGAGTCACCTCCAGAGACATAATGCACAAATTGCATATCAGAAAATATTATTTCTGGATAGATAGTCCCCATCAGGGGCGCTTTACTCAACACATGCTCACTACCTAAACAGAAAATGATGTCCATGCTTAATTTTTTCAATTTAATATTGTCATAGAGGTGACCTTCCTCATTGACCCATGACTGCATGAGGCATCAGCACCGGACTTAGCAGTTGCTATTCCAGCATTTTTCAAATTATACAACTTGGCCATCCTCACAAATGTGGGGGCAGTCTTACCACGGTCGTTAAAGAACTGTATCTATATCTTAGCTGAGTATCTCTCTTGGGAGGAGCGTTTGAGCTTCAATTTGGCTCTCTCTTTGTTTATTACATATCTAGTCTTGCTTCCATATCATATATCATGTCCAGTCTGGAATTATTGGTCTTCCTATTGTCCAATTTTCTCCACTAAGCCAATATATGTTTGCTGGGAGACTTTATTATTTTGGCTGACTGTCAACAAGCAATAGACTATTAGTCACATAGATAATTGTGCTTCATTAGGACTTACTCGGTTTGTTCACTTACCCAACCACGATGCTGAACTTCTCCACCCATGATGCTGAACATATGTTATATTTGATCTTTCATCCTGCAAGAATACTCATTGTAAGGAGTTTTTGCCTGTTGCATGTGCACATCATACAATAATAATTTTTAAATAGCTTTTGGAAGTGCAGGAACCAGTCCATTGGCAAGCCGACACACAAAAGGACAATGTTCGGAATATGATTACAACAGTGAAACTGGTACAAATTCTCACTCTGCTGCCTTCTTTTCAAGATTAAGATATTAACTCTATACTTACAATATGAATTCTGCTTATCAGGCAACCTGGTTAGTTTCTAGGGCTACACAGATTACTCCATGCAACAAAACACAATCTGCTACCTGGTTCATTTAGAAGTAATGGCCAAAGTAAGAAGTGCCTGTGAAATATTTGAATTCACTTAGCAGAAAGTCTATGATTCTGACTCAATAAAGTTCTAAAATAAACCTATGCCTAACCCTCTGGTACCTCTGCACAGAGAAGTCAGGCGTAACTTAGAGGCAATGTGCAAAGTATTTATGGAGTACTCAAAGGTAATCAGGTGAAAACAGAACACAAGAAAATGTAGTCAATTTAGAAAAAGGAAGAAATAAAACAACACCAAAACAACAAACATGCTATAAGTAGAAGTGGGATTTTTTTAGTCGGAGATTCAAAATAGTGCCAAAAACCATTAGGCACCAACCGAGGTCATCCAGTTGTGCATGATACATTTTAAGACAGACTGCAATGGAGTGCGGGTTGAATACAGTTAACAGATTTGTCCCAGGGAAAAAAATTACCTTGGATTTAGGGCTTGATTTAGAGTTGCTGGCAGGAAAGCTCAGAGTGGGAGACATTTGAATTTCTCAAACAGAGAAGGAATCTAGTTGGCCAGATACGTTTTGCACCTTGGCCTGTTGAAGGTTTCTACTTTGGAACCAGTCACTTCCAGTGGGCCAAGGCTACAAACTGTAGCTGAAGAGGGCTCCATGAACTGGACACCCTGTCTACGAGGTCCCACTGGATCAGATTTGCTGCTTCATAGGAAAACATAAAGGGAGCAACCTGTTCTCCCCATTCCTCAGAGCAGAGAGTTGACAACACGTTTTTAAGTCTCAGGCTTCAGGAAACTTCAAGAGGAGTATGATTTGACAGAAGTCAAGGGTCCAGGATCACTGGGTCACAACTCACTCCAGCAGAGGGCAGCAGGTGAGTGCTTGGCAGGTCCAGTTGGAACTGGTCAGCTGGAACTGCAGGAAAAAGGCATCTTGGAACTTGTTGTGTAGCCCAGATAGGAGGTCAGCCTTATGACCCTTGAAATTCATTTCTTTGTCTTTGTTCCAAGAGGAAGAGCAAGCCCGTCCTAAACTCTCTTCTCAGGTCACAGACAGCAGGTCAAGACCGTTTCCGTTCTTTCACAGGTCTAGAAAATATCAGAGGATCTTTTCTAGAACTGTACAAGGACCTGTTAAGCTCACTGTCAGCCTGTAAGTGGGGCAACCTCCTGGCCACTCCCTAACCAATGGAGTAAAATTGCCCTGAGTTGACCCTACCCACTTTTGCCGCACTTCCTGATCGTTTTTAATGTGATCTATTCTGCAGTGCACTTCTTACCTCTGACAGGTCTCTTCTTCCCCAGGTCAGAGTTCCCTCTGCCCCCCCAGATGTGTCGCTATGATAATCTCTATGATAATGTTGTTTCTCCTAACAAGTTCTAGGCCTGCTCACACCTCTCACTGGGTTTGGAGCCAAGCTGACTAACATGAGAAAAGGGAGATGGACCTAGATGCAAGCTACATCTAACAGTGACAGGGTAGACATCTTTTGAAACCCAGAAAGGGGCTAGGCACAGCCCCAGGCCATCCTGCTGAAGAAAGAAAAACACCTCTCCATCCCAAGCATTTTGTCCACTGTTTGGGAGCAATCCACATCTTACCACAGGGGAACTATCAGCAGTCAGGTGACACTGTGCACTGACGGAAAGGCCTCTTTCGGCTTTGACAGGTAAATCACATCTTTCTAAAAGTGTAATTTCCAAAATAGTTATAAAAAATCAGACCTTACCATTAAGTTCAGTTTTAATTTACTATCAAAATGAGGCCCTGATTTCTAGCTGCTCCCAAACTGAAATGAAGCACCGTAATTGCCACAGTGTAACCCATATTTGTCTATGGGAGGGCCAGCCTTGCCATAGTGAAAAACAACTTCGGAGGTTTTTCACTGCCTATACATGTAAAACATTACATATAAATGTCCTACATTTAAATACCATGTAACCTGATCTATGGGCATTTTGGGCCCGACTTTATCAGTATTAAAAAGGAAGGTTTAACCTGTCAAATGGTTTATACCTGTATATCAGATTACAGTGCTGCTTTATTGGGGGCCACAATGAGTGCTGCAATCCCCTTGTAGCATTTGATTTACATGTTTTAGGTGCATGCAGTACCTCACTAGAGACTTACATTGTTAATTAAATTTGCCAATTAGGTGCATGCCAATTTTACCATGTTTCAAAGGGGAAGCACAAACGCTTCACCACTGGTTAACAGTAGTAAAGTGTGCAGAGTCCTAGGGTCTGCAAAAATGGGTTCAGTGTAAAAAAGGAAAGATCTAGAGGAGAAGCACGCAAACAAGAACTTTTCAGAATTGTTGATTCGCTAGTGAGCCACACTTGTAAGCTGACTCCTCAGCTTGCTCGGCAAGAAAAATGTGATGCTTAGGATGACTTTTTCTTTAATAAAGGCAGGGTGATTTCTCAGACCTTTAGCATTAAAACATATTCAATTTCCTTTCTTCAGCCAGAAGAGGAGTCCACCCTTGCCTTGCTACATCTCTTAAAGATGATGTATTTATGTTGGTCTCCGTTACACGTATATTAGCAGAGTTTTACTGTCCTAAGTAAAACTGACTCAGCTTCAGAAATGTGTCCTATGCAGATCTTTCATCAAGCATCAAACATATTTACCTCCATTTTACCTTCCTTTTTAATGTATGCTTAGCAACAACAGTTCACAGAGCTTAGAAGCAATATTACAACCCCCCATTATTGAAAACACAATTTGCTGACCCTTACATTTTGAGTAACTACTGACTAGTGGCGGCTCCTCTGCTAAGGCAGAGGAGTGTTGACCCACTGCTTTTCAGCAGTGTAAATAAAGGAAAAATAAAATGATAATAACTCAGTGTCATTATCATTTTATTTATTCCTGCTGCAGCAGTTTTGCAGGCAGGGCCGGTCTGCTCTGCTGACAGAGGAGCAGTGGAGGAGTGGTGAGCATTCTGTTAGTGCGCATGAATGTTTGGCCGGTCGTCTCGGGCCGGCCAAACAGTCATGCTCACTTTACACGTCCTCCACCCAGGCTGTATTGCAACCTGGGTGGAGAACATGCCCAGGCCCCCAGTCGCCGTCTGAGCACCGAACCACGGTGCTGAGACCAATCACAATGCTGCATTAAAGCACTGTGATTGACTCAGGGGAGCCTGGATGTGCCACCTGTTTTGGCAGAAGTAGAGGGACAATGGAGGAGTGGTGTGGCGTAAGTTTAGGAAAAGAAAATGGTATACAAAAACGTGCATACATACACAACCACACATAACATTTTCTTTCCCTTCTCATAACATTTGTTTACCTGTATTCAGATTTAAATATTGTTATTTATCTTGATGTTAACCCCTTTTTGTAAACGTATATTTCTGCTTGCTTTTTGTCAGTCTCTTTGTGAAGCACTGTGACGCCTGTTTGGGCTTGTGTATGCAATACAAAAGTACAAAAATAAAAACATGCACTTTCTTTTAGATTAAACGTAAAAATCATTCTAATTTTTTAGACTAATGGAGCATTGAAGTCTACATTACTTCATCACCTGAAAGCTTTAGTTAGCAGGTCTGGTAGACAGGTTCTAAATGTAACTTTCAGTGGCACAGTTCCACATGTGCTTAACAGTACCTTCATCGTCTTCACTGACATGTTTATGTCTAAGAAGTTGGAGAGGGAGAGAATATATAAGTTTTTGCATGACATTGCAGCACAATTTGGTGTTACATATTATGACACTCCATACATTTCCATTCTGGATTAGAGTCTGATTTAGTTTTGGAGAGTTGTGCTATCAGTAGCATGCAGGCGTTAGTTTGTATTCACTGTGCCTTTTGGTGACTAGGTGAGACTCGAGTGCTGTACCAAATTCCTCAGTTGCTATGGATGTACATTGTGCAGCAAGTAATGGCTGTTGTAGTTAGCTGACAGTAGCAAGTGTCATTGGATTAAAGTATGGCTGAATTTGCCTAAGTGAAAGAGTGAGTAAAATAAATAGTAAGCTGGAAAGTGGAGACGAGTGATGGCCCAATAATCACACTTTTGTGCTAATGCAGGTGCAAATTTTCAAACCCATATTTACCATTTGCATGCAGTGTGGTAAGTTGCCGGTGTACAATTTGCACCCAGATGTGGGTTGCAGTCCTCAGAATAAGGAACAAAGGCAAATTATGCATTATTTCACCCAGTCTGAGGTGTGCAAGGAAATATTTTGCACCCTAACCCCAAATATGTGCATAGTTTTCATTGACATAAATGTAGGATGCAAATCCATATATCACACAGTTTGCATCAGAGCTGTAAACCCAGTTCAGGGACAAATGAAAACGTGTGCATGAAACCGCATTAGCCTCTGAGGGAGTCTGAGGGAGCTAATGACTAAAAGACCATGGGCAAGTGTAAATCATTTACAGTGTTAGTGATAAAATAGAAAACAAACAAGAGAGACATAGAATAAGTAAGAGACTGAATCTAAGGAAGTGAGTAAGATAAGAGGCATGTCAGAGAGTTAGCAAGCTAAGGCAGCTCTCAACAATAAAACAAGCATTGGCATAGCCAATAGGTCTCCTTTGGGACCTTATAAGTGATTAGGCTTGCAGCACATTAGCGTAAAATGTAGGAAGCAGAGTGGAAATAATCACGATAATGGACGCCGACTCCATGCTCGGCTCACTTTGCAGTTATTTAAAGCAGGGCGTATAGTTGCAAAGGGCTGTCATTTATATAGTGTTTGTGATGTGATACACAATATATATGCTCCTTGGCCTAGTTTAACTAAAATCCGATCTGCATTGTGGGGGTCCTGTTTGCAGGTGCTTTACCTGGCTTTCCAGAGAATCCCGTCTGGCAACACTGATGTTAGAAACTATGGGTCCCATCTCACAAGATCGAAAGTGAAGGAGCCAGTGAAGTAGGTGCGGGAGTCAAGCGGGTGCCTGCTAAAATATTAAGCATGGCGCCTGTGTTGTTGGTAAAGCTGAAAGTTTACCACGCACCCAAGGAAAGGACAGCAATGAGGAGCAAGCAGACGTGCTGATAAACAAAAAGAGAGGAAGGGGCACAGCCGCCTGAAAGCACTCAAGTGAGCCCCTGCTTGTGCCCTGGGGGCACTAGGTCATGTTTGCTTCCTCAGGAGCAGGCAAAACAACAAAAAAGCACTGAAAGTCAGCAAGTCAAGTGGGCGCCTGCTAAAATATTAAGCATGGTGCCCGTGTTGATGGGAATGCTAAATGTTTAGTGCGGACCCAGGAGCAGGGCGGCAATAAGGAGCACGTTGACCCACTGACAAACAAAAAACCAAGGCAGAGAAAACAAGCGCGTCCGTGATCCCTACACCATCCTACCGCACATCACAGGTAGAGGGAAACTGTTACAAAAAAGCCCTGCTATGGCTGGGAGTGGTATTGGCCAAACAAGACATTGCTAAACACTGGACAACCACAGAACTCCTATCTCTGGCAGAGCGGAGGGCGGGATCAGAGAAATGTATGGCTCAAGAGAGAACGGTCTACATGAGCTAGAGGTTGCCCAAAGAAACACAAGGTATGGGTAGATTGAGCCAGATACAAGGGGATACCGCTCACTCGATGCAGTGGCAGTTACCCTACAGTACATTATACGCTGGTTCATGAAGCCTGGAAGATGACTCAAAATGCGAACATTGGAGGATGGCAGGGAATCAGGGGGTAATATGCACCAGGGGAACAGCAATAGGTGTAGCGAGCTATTAATGGACCTCAGTTGTCTTTTATTTAACTAAGGTGGTGTCTGAGACACGGAAGGGATGTTACCCTGTTTAATGATACGGACAGCATGTTGTTTATATATAGAAAACAAATCTATGGAATTTGTTATTAAAAACTAAATTACCACGAGAGCCTGCAATTTCAAGAACAGGATCCAAACTGAGGCACGCAAGATGGATTCTGCAATATAATACCACTCGCACAGAAGCCCTAGTGCAGAATGAGAGGCGCTGTACTTTTTATTCGTAAGATTGGGCATGTTAGTTGGCAGATAGCGCACTTTCCATTTTTGCTCACCATTGATGCTTTTAAAAAAAAAAGAAAACATAACTTGATAAGATCAAGAGAATATTCAAAATTTCAGCGGATGTAGCTGCAAAAGAATTGTAGACAGAGAGAGGAAATAACAGAGTGAACAAACAGGAAGCAGACGCAAAGGAAGAGAAAATAGCTGATTGTGTAGAGGGTTCGGTGGCACCAGCTGGGAATGTTGCTTGGGAGTATCTTTGAAGGTGTGCCAGCGGTGCCCACCGTGAGATGGAATGGAGCCCACGCTGCAGCCCATGGTGCCCACAGTGGAGCTCAGATACAGAACAGAAATTACACACACAGACGAGATCAAACTCTCACCCGGTGCCAAGATAATGTTTGGGGCTGATCAGAGTAATTGGCTTCCTGGGCACCGCAGACAGGGTGCCAACTTCAGGACGGTTCTTTAGTCCTCACATGCCAAGAGTATTTGCGTTATATTCAGAAAATCACCACTCTTGACTTTTTGTGGAACGTCTAGCCCCTTGTGCACGTTGCACACCTCTGAGAAGAGGCACATGGAATCATCGGGCACAAGGCCCACGTGACATCATTAAATGTTCGAATGACACAATTGGATGTACACCAGGCTCGACTACAGCAGGTATCGAAATATATAGTCTCGTACTTTTAAAGTGGGGTTTTCAAACTGAATATTTGTACAGTGTTAACCTGACACGTAAAATAGAGAAATGTTACAAAAAATAATATATTTAACATCCAACGGGGCCAAGCAGTTGGCCGAGTACTCCGCTCACTAAAAAGTGCTAAAGAAGGATACATCTTGCGAAAATGAGGATAACGCAAGTGAGGCATGCAGCAAGAACTGTTAATAAAAACCTGCCATTTACAAGGAGCAGACAGTCCTGATTAAGCAGGAGTCTAAGATGACATTCTAGGCGCTAGGTGAGTGCGATGGCTTTTTTCGGCAGCCACTTTACATCTCTGTATTGCAATAACAACAAGCGCTGAAAGACAAGCACGGCCCCGCCGCCACGAAAGTTAAAGTCCATCTACAGCGTTTACCTTACGGGAGCGAGCAGCGGCAGGTGCGATAATTGCAAACAGATTGCGCCGCTGCTCGCTCCCGCAAGGTAAATGCCACACATGCACGAGGGCTCATTGGGAACAGTGCAGTACATGCACGAGTTTCCCAAAAAGCCCTGAGGGATACCATGAAGTCATCTGCTACGCAGCGCTTGCGCGCTGCGGAAGCGAGACCTAAACAGCAGTACCCCCAACAATTGTGAACAAGTTTAGTACAAAATCTCACATGCATCCCAGCAGCATCTAATTTGAGCTGGTGGTTGCCAGTGTGCACCACTGCCACTTATTTATAGGGCTTCAGTACACTTCAATGTTGTCCTGCTGTTGGTGGTCCCGATTGTTGAATATAAAAAATATTTTGCTAGTTTGGTGGAGAACCAAAATTCTGAGACATGCCGCCCAGTCTGCATTGTATCTATATGCATGCTTGTATTTAACTGAGATGATAGACCCTGAACCATGATGCACTTGTGTCTTTTATTCTCTCAGAGGCCCAGCCAGTGACCCCCCCTCCAAATGGGAACATGAAAGTACTGAAATACTTCCGGAGTGCCCTTTAAAGTGATCTTTGTCAGCATAGAGTTTTTTGCAAATATATGTCAAACCTGGGTCTAAGATGCACTACTGGACACTATGTCTTCGAACTTTTCTTGGTACTAAACCTTTGTTAAATAAGCCAGGCTCACTGGCTTTGTTCGCTGAAATCCAGCTTTGGGCATTCTCCAGTGGTATATGTGGTCCCCTAAAAAAAAAAACTGAGGGCATCTGCACATACTTTTTTTTTTTTTTACAAATTAAGCACTGCATTTAAGCTTGGGTTGGAACCCTGGAGGTTCTTCCCACAGTATTGGGACAATCCTATCCTTTAATGAGTGGAGACTCCGCACTCATAAAGACACTCGTAAATCCCTTTGTGAATAGCAAACAATTGTAAACTTATACAAAAGTGTAAGTCTACCTTTGTGAATCAGGCCCTAGGTCATTGAGGAGGTCCTCAAAGGCAATCCAGACACCTGTATCCTGTTATTATTACTAACTACATGTAAAGTGCGTAATACTCAGGAGTCTCAAGGTGGTCATCATTAGGGATTTGTATTCCCAAAAAACAGGAGCTCTCCAGTGAAAAATACTCATGAAAAGCATAAAAGCTTGAGAAGAGAGATTGCTAGGAAAAAAGACTAAAACAGAATAAGAGACGGAAAGGCAGACTAGATGCACTTTGAGTTTTTCTTAAAAAGAAACAGGGACCAGACAACTCTGAGGGGCAGATTTATCAAGATTTTGCATCAATGCAAAATCATACGAAACAATGCAAGTGGTGAAAAGTGTTGATAAAGTGTTTATTTTCCTGGAACAAAACTTTATTTGTGCTGGATATTAGCCTTGAACTAAGACAAATAGTGATTTGCTAAACTGTGCACTACTTTGTGTCAAGGGGGTTCTAATGGTGGTACATGGGTGTTTCTAAGTTACCACTCCTGGATTTTTATGGAAATTCAACTCTAAGAACACTGGTAGGTAAGGCTTTTGTATAAAAAAATAATGCCTCCATGAGGCAGGTGTTAACAAGGAGAAGAAAATAAAATCCCCCAACTTTTCACACACTGACTATGTGCTGCACTACATCCAATGCAAAACCTATGCTTCGCACTTGCCTTTGCACTGGGGTTCAAAGGTATGTGCGTGGCACAAGGCAGCCTGAAAGAGCGTCAACACTGGGGAAGGCAGTAGAGATGGCTCCGCGATGCTCCCTCACCCTAGCACAAGGTAGCACAGCCATGTTTCTTGCTTTGCTGTTTTGCACACATTTTAAGTAAATCTCCCCTGAGTGCTAAGGCAGGCCTTTCTGGCCTTAGATACAAAAACAGAGAGGTGATGAGTCTAAAATGAGGAAGGAAAAGCAGGGATTGCTCTGAACACTTAAGTGTATGGTGGAGACCGTAGCATTCCCTTTGTTGCATGTCAAACTATGGATTGAACAATATAGACTGACAACAGGTTCAGCTTCAATTTATCGACTCTAACAATATCTTGAGGGTAAACACACGTAGGGGAGCAAAGACTTAATATGCTATCTCCACATCTACAGAACTTGATGATATTGTGCAAGTCGATACTTCCCAAGCCATATTTTTGCCGGTATATGTGTAAAACTCGATTTTGTGGGACCATTCGATAATCCTGTGGCTTCCAGGACACCTCATGTGTGCCTTGTCGGGTGAAGGTGACTGATATAATTATTGGTCACCTCCCACGTCCCTGTCTTATTCTAGTGAAGGGCTCTATTTAGAACTCGGCTGCAGGAGAACATTATTAATTGTTTAGTGTTATAAAAATAAAAGAAGTACGCCCCATACTTATGCGTGTCGTTGAATGTCTCGGAATTATCCTAGCTGGAGTCTGCCATATTTATGCTCGTGTATGCGAGAGTGCATATTTGTTCTCTGGGACACCTGAGGTCAGAGCTCTTTGTTAGACCTTAACCTTCACATTTCGTTGCATGAAATTGCTCTGCTTTATGCAATTTTTCTGCTTTTAAAGTCTGCCTCATGAACTCTTTAAGTAGAGATTGCTTTCAAACCTGAAGGTATGGTGACTCAGAACAGAGCTGTAACTACATGCACTTACCAAGGGGATCAGATTCAGACATTTTACATTTCCTTTGGGAGCGTATGGGGCACATAGTACATATTTTTTAAGTATTTGAACTTGTGACTAGAATGACAAGGTAATAACGAACGTCACGCTCTCTTTTTCACGTGGGCTTTTCTTGATCAAAAGCGTGAAATCCAGATTCTAACTGTGGTGTAGCTGAAGTGAAATTTCTGATGTATACGGAAAGGCCTACTTTCACTTTTATTGTACTTGCTCTGCATCTGTATGACGTATATTTATGAGGTATATTTGTGACATGAAAGACGGTTCTGTACTGGAAGCTCAGTTTCACATAGGCCAAATGGACCTCTGCAGTACAACGGTGCTTGCCAAGGCAAGGGCGCTCGTTTATTCACAATGGCCACACATTCCACAGCTCAGCATGAGACTTAGGGCGAACAAGTCAAAACCAAACCGGTCCCAGGATGCTTGTTTCCAGTCCAGGGAAGACATGGATTGGTAGTTCGGTTGGACTGTTCCCATGAGGCACAGGGTCAGACTGATTTGCATATGGCCATCTCTGAACTGGGGTGGCAGAGTGAGCTAAAGAATGATGATGGATTAAACCCAGATCAGTTGACTGGGGGTGAGTGCTTGCAATGTTCAACACTCCGTCCATCATCCCCTTTGGTTTTGCTTTGTTCGCCCTAAGTTGGCAGGGTATGCCCAGATGTGGGTCCCTTGCTCACTTTGCCACTGGATTAAAGCTAGCCTGGCTGATGACAGCTGATTAGCCAGAAACCGGTCCCAGAATGCTTGTTTCTGGTCCAGGAAGACATGGCTTGGCAGTTTGGGCTGGACTGTTCCCATGAGGCACAGGGTCAGACTGATTTGCATATGGCCATGTCTGAACTGGGGTGGCGGAGTGAGCTAAAGAATGATGATGGATTAAACCCAGATCAGTTGACTGGGGGTAAGTACTTGCAATGTTCAACACTCCGTCCATCATACCCTTTGGTTTTCCTTCGTTTGCCCTAAGTTGGCAGGGTATGCCCAGACATGGGTCCCTTGCTCACTTTGCTCACTTTGCCACTGGATTCAAGCTAGCCTGGCTTATTAGCCAGAAACCGGTCCCAGAATGCTTTTTTCCGGTCCAGGGAAGACATGGCTTGGCAGTTCGGGCTGGACTGTTCCCATGATGCACAGGGCCAAACTGATTTGCATATGGCCATGTCTGAACTGGGGTGGTGGAGGGAGCTAAAGAATGATGATGGATTAAACCCAGATCAGTTGACTGGGGGTGAGTGCTTGCAATGTTCAACACTCCGTCCATCATCCCCTTTGGTTTTGAAATACTGAACAAGGGCATCATTTTTCGAAATGTCTAGAGATTTTGCAGAGCTATTGATATGATGACGTGCATAACCTTTATGTTAATGAAACATTTCAAGCAGATCTAATACCAAGTCACAGTAAATGGCCTTTGGTGTTACCTCTACTGAGATGCGATCTGTGTTTCTTTTTTCTGCATCCTGTCTCTTACCATCCAACTACCTTGTAATCTGCTGGAATTATAAAGCCTGACATTTCAACAAGCATTGGCAATGCGATGGGTGTCACCCACAAAAAGCTTTTGGCTTTGCCAAAAGTTGTTCTTTTTTCCTTAGATAGCCACTGTGAGTGTGAGGAGTTTGTGGATAGGCAAGCAGGCATTTGGAGGGGGGTGTCAGTGATGAGATCGAAATAGGATGTGGTGGGGGGCGAGAGGGAGCAGGGAGCGGGAGAGGAGCAAGTGCCTTATTTGAATTGCAATGCGATGATTGACGTCAACACTGACATGATGCCATCCAGTCAAAATATGGTGGGACTGAAATTGTCCTTGGGTGGGACAAACACAAGCATAGGGATGAAAGCCATTATATTAGGATATTAGGGGGAGCTACACAACAATCCCAACCAATCATGAGTAAGGGACTGACCCAAAGCGGACTCTGTATTGTATTGTGCACAGCAGATCCGTGACCATAGACAGTGAAAGCAGTAGAATAGGCCTTAAAAGTTACAGCAGGTATTGCACAGTTTTCTAAAACGATTGGAGGAACAAATGTACTTTTTTCAAATATTTCAAAATTGAAAAGGATGAAGGAAGATTTTATAATGTAGCAATATTTTTCAATGTGGTAGTTGTAAGCAACTGAACCCGCATCGGGCTGGTACACTTGCATTTTCAAGTGAACACTTTTACGTGATCCAAAAAAGTAAGTGCTCTATGAATGTGCAAATTCACATGTACTGTAGACTCGTTTATTATGAAAAGCAATGCAAAATTTCTATATTCAGCCCACATGTGTAGTGAAAATTGAAAATCCTGTGACTGCACAGTGCCAAGATGCTAGATTTTGATCGCCTTTTTCGCCAGCCAGCATCTACAGGGAGATTGAAAGCCAGGAGCTGACCTAAGCTGCATTACTGTCACAAACTAATTATCACTGTGCCTTGTTTCCATAACCACTATGTGTGAAGATCAATGAGTTCCAATAATGAACTTGTCTGCTAACGAAATCGCAGTGTTCAAAGCGGTGTCAGGGTTTGCAACTATTATCTGCCGAGTTCTGACAACAGCTCGCCTCACATCTCAGAGTGTATCACCGTCCATATATATGAGGATACACCAGATGGGGTCAAACACCAGAGGGGTAGAGAGGAATGGAGAGGAGACCAAGAGAGAAACAGACAAGGGGCATGCCCAACTCTTCTTTGGTACTGCTCTCTCTGGTGTTACGTCTCTGGTCATAGTGCAGGGTTTCACAGAGACTCTCAGGGGGTAGAGCGATCCACTAATTGAAAAAGAAATAGTTTTAGTGTTAATGAAAAGCACATAGATTCCCAACAAACATGTAATAGGACTTAATACTTGCCAGTTACCGAAAGGCAGCTCACAGTGAACTCAAGGCAGTTGGATGTGAAGAAGTAAGCCCCAATCTCAGGCAAGGATTCGGGATATGTCTGAGCAGTGGAAGGCGAACTGCAGTAACACAGCCAGTCAGCAATGCCACAACGGAGTCTAGAGAGAAGGGTCAGCATAGCAGGGAAAAGTGTCAGGGAGTCATACAGGTAAGTCCACAGTAAAACACCAGAAGTAAAATAGAATCCAAAGAGCGGGGTTAGATTAAACAACGTTCAAAGATTTGTGAAGAAGGAAAGCTACATTAGTGTGCAAAAGCAAAATAGAGTCAAAAGGGCAAGGTCAGGGTGAACAAGCAAAGAGGTCAAGGTGCCAAGGAACTGTAATGGTAGACAACAGTGAGGGTTGTGAATGGTGGATGAACTGGAGACCTAAAAGGTGGCGCACTGTCAGTGCGCTCCTTGATTGCAGCCCTATGGTGGGGGAAAGGTGGTCCCATGGACCTACCAGATACCCGTTGCAGGCAGGTGCAGTTACTCACTGCACCCGCCTGCAAGGGAATCTCTAATCCCTCTTTAAAGTGCAGGCGGGTTGCCGCATGCCCTGTGAACCTGTGGAGCAGATTTAAAGCAGCTGCTCCGTTTTTTACCTGAATGTGCTGCCCCAAGGGCAGTGCGAGTTCACAGCTGCATTGAGGGCAGCACATTTACCATAATGTGGCACATTTTCCTGGTTAGAGCTGGGCGCACTCTTTGAAAGATGCACCCAGCGATAACCAGGAAAATGTGCTGCATACATAATACGGACCCTGATGTCCTGGGGTCCGACTTACTGTGGGTCCTAAGCAACTGGGCCAAGTACCCCTTCCACATTTGACTCTCAGTGGTACAGTGGTTAGAGCAGTTCAATAGTTCTCAGAGGGAGGTAAGTGCAGGGGGGTGAATACAGGCTCACAACTCAAAATACATTCAGCAGCAGCAATAAATGAATGTCCAGTCAAATACTTGATTTTTTTTAAAAAGGAGGATTTATATCTGAACACAAAGTGAAATACAGCATACACAAGCAATACACACTATCCCGTGAGGTGAGGGCTCTAGTGTTTGATAGGCAGGTCCCTGTGTCCCACTTCCCTCCCACTATAGGTAGGGGTTATTTCCCATTCACTATACGTGACATTCAGGTTAGGCTCCACTAGTAGACCAAGTCTCAGGATTCCCACTGCGCCTCTTTCAAAAGTCAAAAGTGTTCCAGCGCCTGAAGCGTAACATGGTAGGACAAGTTCCCCCAGGCCTTACAGCCCTATGATAAATTTTACCCACTTACAGATTGGGGGGCTATTGCCCCCGTTCTGGTCTTTAGTCAGGGGCTTAGGCCTGCATAGATAACCCCAGCATCCTCCCCTCTCGACAACACTTTGAGCCAGACAATGTTCCGTGTTCTTCCCAGTGACCCCTTCTGCCCCCAGGTGTCCACCCGATTGGCACGGCAGTAAGTTCCTCTTTGTGGCGGCCCCCTCTGGCATACGGGGTTGCTGAATTGCACACAGGCAGCGGCCCATTTGGCACGGGAGTCTGACAATCTTCACGGCAGCCCCCTCTGGCATACATGGTCTTTGATTTCACTCCGTACAATGGAGACCGCCCGATAGGCACAGCAGTCTGGGACTCTTAATGGCAGCCCACTTTGGCATACAGGATCACCGATTTCACTCTGCACACTAGTGATGGACTAATCGGTGCAAAAAAGCTAATTTCACAGTGGTCACCTCTGGCATGCAGGGTGCAGCAGCTGTCTTTTCACACCTCCCTTCAGGTTTTTACTCCCCAGGATCCCCCACTGGACTTCGATTCCTCCAGTGCCATCTTCTTTCTCTCAGGACATACTGGTCTTGGCAAGCAGGCAGGCAGGCACTGGTGCTTCAGGCTCCAGGGGCAGGTGGTCTTGGATTTTCCTGGGTGATGTCCCGTATCCCGGCCAGGAGATGGCAGGCCTCAGCACCCAGTCCTGATCACAGCCAGAAGTCTTGCAGAGCTTATCCTCCAGGCACATCCCTACTGGCTGCTTGACAGTTGACCGTTTTGGGGGCCTTGAGCTGCCCTCCTTGTAGTCTATTTCCAGACACCAAATGTAATTTGTGGCCTGAGTCTTTGAATTTTGTGATGGGGTTCTGCTTCCTTTTGAAGTGCACACTCATATGTCGCGTGCTTCCTCCAGAAAGCAGTCTGTCACAGCAAAAGCAACTTCAAATCTGATAGCCCCACAACACAGGCAATGGGAGTCACTAGAGGTTCACAAATGTATGTCAACCATACACCGTAATACGTGCACCAAAAGGTTACCCCAAGGACTCAGCCCTACTCATTATGATTCTCTTATCAGTCCCCATCTCCTTCATGGGATGTGCCTAGACTCCTTTCCAGTGACCTCTTCCTGAATCAAAGACCATCTTTTGAAGTGTGTGTGTCCCAGGTCTCAGAAATGTAGCAATCCAAAAATCTACCTCCGCATGCTACTCAAATCAGTCCTGGGTCTCACAAAATGTAATCTAGATTCTTCCATGTATTGGACCATACACAGGCACACATAAACACAGCCCACACATGCAACCACACATGCGATGCACAGTGCTACATACTAACTTGATGTGGGCAAAAGATGAGTCAAACAACCAGCAATTGAACTTTGCATGTGTGAGCCTGAAAGCCTCACTCCAAGTGACACAGGTAAAAAGGCATGTTTTATTTTACTGATCACTACATGGTATGCTGCCACCACCTTGCTCACACTGATTAATTCCTCGTAAAGTAGAGGCCTTTTCTCACTATGAAGGTAGCGCTTTGGGCACCCATCCTGGTCCAACAAGAATTCAATCCATGAGACAGGCCTATCTCCTTGAGCACACAAATGATCCGTGGCCGCCCAAGACAACAAAAATCTGTACCAGGGATCCAGATAATAATTCATCCCATCCAGGCATCCATCATTAGCCTAGATTAGGAGAATACTAGGCTGGAGGGGCTGCAATTATTCTTTAAAACTCAATCTAATGCAAGAATCTAAAAAATGAACAGCTCACATAATTTCAGTGCATCTCAGCAGAATTCAACATAATTAATCCTATTCCCACTAAAGAACTTATTTTTCATCACCCGCCAGGTGACAACATATCCTTGGTGGGTCAACTCTTTGAGTTCATTACTGCTAACTTGATCTATCAGGGTAACAATATCTTTCCAGGTGATTTCAACTTACACCAGTGACGGCAGGCATGGCTCGCGGGTGATGGGGCAGGCGCAGAGGGGTCCCAGGGGTGCAAGTGGGGAGAATACATTTTTCAAAAAACTTACCTTGAGGCCAGGTCCCGTGTCTCTGGTCCTGCTCCTGCTCTCCTGCCTCCGACTCCAGGAACAGGTAGTAGGCAGCAAGGCTCCCTCCCCTAAGCCAATCACAACACTGCAATGTAGAGTTGTGATTGGTCTGAGCACCGTGATACGGTGCTCAGGCAGGAGCTGGAGGGGTGGGCATGTTCTCCAAGCAGGTTGTAATGCAGCCTGCATGGAAAACGGGGAAACAGCAGTATCACAACTTTTTTAATTCATGCTAAATAATGGTTTCACACATATCTACTCCTCTACCACTCACTCCAAAGGACCATTCCAGACATGAAAATAGTTAAGGAAGAGAAGATTAACACGATCGCACTCATTCCTGTTGACTGGGTGGATCACTTCCTTAGGTTTCCTGCCTCCCCTACCCTGCCTCCAGGCTAACGATGGGGGAATGCAATCACTTATGGAAGGCAGGACACACCCTATTTTGGTGTAAGTAGGACTTGCCCTGCTCCCTCCATCCTGCCAGTGATGGCCCATCCAGGCACACCTATGCTCTCTATTGGGAGGTGCTGTGTGCGAGGAATGCACAAAGACCAACTGCCAACTATACCTACTCATGTGACCCAGAGACCGTCTGTAGGCACTAAATGGCTAGGACAGGAAAAAAACAACTTTCTAAAAGTGGCATTTTCAAAATTGTAATTTAAAATCTAACTTTACTTCAAAGATGATTTTTCATTACAATTCCAAAGACACCAAACAGAGACTGTTCATGTGTTCCCATTTGAAAGTTAACCTTATTAAATGTAATAAGGTAATCCCAATGTTATCCTATGGAAGAGGTAAACCTTACAAAAGTGAAAAACAAATTTAAGAGTTTCTCACTATCGGGACATGTAAAACTTAAAAGTGCACATCTTTATTTTGAAAGGGTTGTTTATGACCTACTCTAGGCAGGACTTTTATGCATTAAAATAGAAGGTTTAGACCTGGAAAAGTTTGATTTTGCTAAGTCAAAATGGCATTTTAAAACTGCATACACAGGTTGCAATGGCCATCTTGAGACAGGTTTGCAAGGCTACTTAAGTGGGTGGGACACCATGTGCTCCAGGCCCACTAGTAGCATTCAATGTACTGGCCCTGGGTATCTGTAGTACCACTTTACTGGGGACTTATATGTAAATTAAATGTACTAACTGTGGATAAGCCAATGCTATCATGTTTTTAATGAGTGAGCACAAGCACTTTTGCACTGGTTAGCAGTGAGAAAGTGCAGAGAGTCCATAGGCCAACAAAAACGATACCAGAAAAATACAGAGGAGTGAGGCAAAACATTTGGGGGCAGACCACCCTAAGGCTGACAGGTCTAATAGTAAGGAATATGATAATTAGTTTAAGGATTTTCTCAAAAGCAAGAAGTTGTAAAAGGAAAGGGGACAGTTCAAATTCAATAAACCCATAGTGTGAAATGTAATATTAAATGTATTGCTTTGCAAAATGTATATAGCAATTACTACCCCTATGAAGCACTTGCCAATATGGGTAGCACACTTTACTCTGTAGGGCATGTGGTTGAAAGTGAGTATTTGTTTTAATCCTGTGTGGGAAGAGTTTCCATGTCAAGCATGATGACCACTAAGGTGCGGTTGTCATGTTATGAGACTTAGCACTTAGCAGTGTGATGGATGAAAAAGTGTAAAAGATAGGCACACATTTTATGGTTTTCAGTAAGCTGACAGATTTGATCAACTCTACAGGACCCTTTTCGGTATTGAGATTTTTTGGTCAAAGTTTATGATCCTAAACAGGCATAGGTTAAAGGGAGAAATAGTGGAGAAATCAGCTGGATGGGTTTTATTAATATCATCGTATACCTGAGTGTCACTGTGAGATGTCAAGAAACAGTTGTAGTATGCAGCTTGTTGGGACCTGGAGTGGTGGACTACATTAAAATCCACAGTTGCCCAGCAGCATGTGGCAGACCTCTTAAGTTATTTCACGCCTGTTCGGTGGGTGGTGGTTACTATAGACTGGTACAGTACTGGATGATGGACATGACCCCTAGCAGTTTTGTCTTACGTGAATGTATGAGTATCAACCAGTACAAGTGAATTATTATGGAGACTTATGAACTTTAATCCACTGTCATACCACTGATTGTAATAATCTTGGTATTAGGGTGGTTTTACCCCTGAAGAGATGTTGTAGTCCTTTACGCCTGGCTGTACGCTACTCTGGATCCCACGGTTAGTCGTTTATTTCTTTTGATCATTGTTGGTTATTGGGATTAGTCTAGCCCGCTTAAGGAAACTGTGCCATGCATTTAATCCAGTTTCTATGTGGTACATTAAAGTCTTATTGTCTGGGTCAAGAAGCAGACACTGACTCTTAAATATATGGATTTAGACACTCAAGATATTGTTGGGCCTTGAGAAAATGGCATTCGGCCATCTACTTCAGAAGCATGTATTTTATAAAGTGTGGTCTCCAGCACTTGATTGTTTAAATAGTGACTTTCAAGGGTTACCTTTCCCTGGGAGTCTTAGGGTATTGTGCCTATTGGATAGAACGCTATACTTATAGAATGAGGAGTTGTGGCTGACTAATTTGGATAGTTTCTACTATGATTGTAAAGCAGGGGTGGCTCCTCCATGTGGGCAGAGGAGCATCGCCCCACTGCTTTCTCGCAGTGCGAGAAGCAGAAACATAAAATGGTATTATTAATACCATTTTATGTTTCTGCTTCTCGCACTCGCACTGCGAGAAAGCAGAATGAAGGGTTTCGTTGGGGTCGGGTGGTCCTGCTGTAAGGCAGGGGAGGAGTGGCTTGCCCACTGTTGTGGCCACTGACTGTTTGGTCAGCCCCAGGACCGACCAAACAATCCATACGTACTCTACCGTTTTCTCCATGTGGGCTGCATGCAGCCTGAATGGAGAAAACGGCCTCTCCATAGATGCCTGTGCCGTCGCGGCGTCCCAGCCAATCACAACGCTGCCATTGCAGCGTTTTGATTGCCTTAGGGGAGGAGAGGGAGGCTGCAGGATTCCTGGGGCTCGGAGCAGAGAGACAAGGAGACGCGACGCAAAAGAAAGTTACATTTTTTTTTAACTAGCCCCCACCCCCAGCGACCCCCTCTCCGCGTGACCCTCCAGCCCCCCACCCGTGAGTCATGCCGGCCGTGACTGTTTTAAAGGTTACAAGATTGATACTGTACATTTCTTAAAGGGAAATGTGGGTGGACATCCCGGGAAGTAGGGGGCAAGGGAAAGAAAAGGAACAGTTTGGTGAAAGGAAAAGATCAGTTTTGTGAAGAGGGTGGAGAGGGAGGGAATGAAGTTACTGAAACACTTGTGATTATAGCTGGGAGGCTTTTTTGAAAAGATACATCAGTAGTGTGGTGTGAAGCTACAATTTTTAAAGGTTCTGCAAGAGACAAATTTATAGCAACTCACAGACCACTGCAAAATTACCAGCCCTTTTGAATAGTTTTGTTCCTATTATATTATTTATTTATCCAAAAAGGCTAGGAAAATGTAAATTAAAAAGGACCAGAAGAAAAAAACACTGAAAACAGAGGAAAGAATGTTCTTTTCTTTTTTTCATTGTTATGATTATGCCCATACTTACCTGGACATTTGTTTTTGTTTTTTCTACAGGAACGCCGCCCCAGATAGTGAACAGGATCCGCATCTAAGAAAGGAAAGGAAAACTGGGAATTACAGCTACTTGGGAAGACCAATACTGAATATTGCAAAGGACCTTTATTTTCCTTTAAGATTCACAGTAAAAGTTACTGTTATTGTGACAGAGTTAATTGGCTTATTTCAAAACCACAGTGACCAAGACAGAAATATCCTTTTCCATTGCCAGAACCAAACCATTTTCTCATTTAATGGAGTCTATACCTTCGACTCCGCTAAAAGAGATAGTGCTATTTTCTGAAACATATCTAAACAATAAACACCTCTATGTTGCATCCAACAGTTCCAGATTGCCTAAAGATTGTTCAGAGTCCACCCTTATTAAAAAGCCAAGTGCAAATATTAATAACCTGAACAACTTCTGCTCAGTTTCAAACCTATTGTCTCTGGAAAAACTCCAGGAAAAATGTGAGGAGGCTCAGCTCAAACCTTTTATAACTTAAAATCTCATATTGCATGAGTTACAAGATCAGGCTGCAGTAAGGAAACAGCAGTTCTAAAAATCACTGATGATGCTTTTAGTGTTCTAGATCAAGTCAACCCTTTCCTTCTCATCCTCTTTGATCTATTGGTAGCGCTCAACACTATAAATCACTGGACACTATTGGAAATTCTTACAGTTAAAATGGGATTAAGTTACAAGTTCAGTTCTGGTTTTCATATAACTTCAAGAAACAATGTAAAGATGTAAGCTTGCCATGCGTTTATCTCCAAATCCTCAGCACTAACAAAAGATGTGGCATATGGCTCCATTCTTTCTCCCACTTTGTTCAACCTCTGCAAGGAACTTACAGTCATCTTGGTAAAACACACAAATAATGCGTACAACTTATTTGATCAAGACAACTGAAAATCTCAACTAAAGATCTTGAGGCGGCTGCCAAGTGTTGTCAGATATTCACATCTGGATGAAAATCCACCACCTCAGGCGCAGCCCTCTGAAAATGGTTATCCATCCTCATTCTGCAAGGTTCTAGTGAAAACAGGACTCCTGCTCTGGGCTCAAAAGCCAATCCATCCATTTGCAATGCAGCAAATACTAAGGCATAGACCTGGACAGGAGCCTGGATCTTCAAGTGCATATCAAAACAATGGTGACAGGGACATAATACCAGACTTGGAAATTCGAGAAAATTGAATTTAAAGAAGCAATCCCATGCCATGTTGCTATCAAGGTTGGACTATGGAAGCTCATTATTGGTTGGTCTCCCTAAAATACACAGAACTCTTCTCAAAGCAGTGCTTCATGCAGCAGTAAGCCTGGCTACTGCATCAAGAACGTGTGACCACATGCTCTTAACTCAGACTACTCCCAGCTGATTCCCCATTGAAGAAAGATGTATTAGTGAGCCAGCCTGCTTTACACACAGAGCTCTACACGGTAGCTTTCTAACATAGATAACTCGGGAACTAATAAGGGTGGAAGACGGTTTAGCAAACAAACAATGAGTATAGACTGCGAGACTACTATTACTCCGTATCAGATGTCTATTTGCAGAAATATTCTGTGTCAAGTAGAAATGTGAAGATAATCATGAATGACCAAAGCATGTAACAAAGATACTACGCAACTACTTAGACTTAATGACTAATTGTATGATATTTTATTTAAAGAATATTGTACTGTCATTACTTTTGCCATTTGCGCAATGATAAAATAGGATGTTAGTTTCACTCCTAGCTGCTTAACTCATACCTAACTAGGTGAAGTCATGCACCACTGCCAAATTCTCCAAATTCTAATCAGATGTTTATCCGTACCATTAAGTACTCACTTCTTTGTTGAGAGGGTTCAGAAAATGTCAGGCTCAAGCCTCAAACAGCAGAGGAATGCTTCAGCTGATGCATAATATGTGGGCTCAAGGGTGAAGACAGAAGAGCTATCTCATAGGCTAAGGTCTTGGTCAGCAGACCTGGCAGTCTGAAAACCAATCCAATCCAAACAGCTTTATTCGACAAAAGTCATAAAAGCGAGACAACAAGTACAGGTACAAAATACACAAATAATTTAACAAGAAACAGTATAAAAGCGAAACTACTTAAAATATTTACAAGTTTTAAAAAAGCATATGGTGAAAAGATCATTGGGTATAACATACCAGATGTCTGACTTTACTATCTGTTACTCTTAGTTCTTATAATCCATGCCCACCCCAGAAATGTGGCAGCCGCCACGACAATTACCGGGTCAGTGCAGGTGCGAAGGAGCCTTCCTGCTTCAACACTCTGTCTAGTACCCAATAATTGGCAAACGGGTTTCAACCACACACACCTCGGGGCCGAATAAGCAGGGCATACAAAAAACATATGCACTAATGTTTCCACCTGGGATTTACAAAAGGAACATAAATTACTTTTCTGGGGTTCCCACTGGGCTACAAATGAATTTAAGGGCAACGCTCCCACCCGCATCTGGAAAAATAATTTCCTATCAAGAACTTTGGTTACAAGATCCCAAAAGTGTTCTAGCCTAGGGACAAATTTGATGTTCATAAATTCGTCCGAAAGTGAAAGGGGTTTAGTGGCAGAGAGTACCTTTGTGTTTATCAGCTCCCAGTATTTCTCCTTCAAGAGAGCTTTAGATGGAAAAATAGCTACCGTAGGGTTCTCCCAAAGATCGCTCAACCCCAAAGCCTCAAGGGATTTTCTAGTTTCGTTAAGCCAAGCAATCTTCCGGGAGCCCACCATCGACAATATGTCAAGAAAACCCTCTGCATACTCTGCCAACGCCGGAGTGGTCCATAGGCGACGCCAATAAAGGATAGGTCGAAGCCTGGCTACATCAGCTATGGAGTTCTTCCCAAGGTCATACCTTAAGGGGACTAAAGGTGTGCTCTGCGGGAGGGAGGTGATACTGCGCAAGAACTTGTTTTCCGAGATGGTTAAGGAAGACAGGTTCTCGTACCCCCACAGTTCCGCACCATAAAGAGACGAGCTCACTGCTTTGGCACTATAGACCTGTAACACGGGTCTAATGGGCTTCGAAGGAGACTTTTTAAATTCAGCAGCTAATACACCAGCTAGCTGCCTGTGTTTTAGAGTAGTCAGATCTCTCTGTAACTTCCATGCAAAGTTATTTTGGATATTAACTCCAAGATAATTAAAAGCCTGCACTTGTTCTAGTGGATTGTTGAACAAAACAAATTGATTTCTAAAAGATTTGTGTGGCCTGAATGTCATAAGCTTAGTTTTTTTAATATTGACCTCCAGGCAACGATCAACACAAAAGGACTCAAAAATATTTAATGAACGCTGAAGACCGCCAGGTGTCTTGGCAATTAGAAGCGTGTTGTCAGCGAACATTAAAATTGGGACCTTAGTGTTGCCAAGAACGGGAGCGTCAACGTGAGCTTCCAAAAGTCGATCCGCTATGTCATTAATATATAGGGAAAATAAAGTGGGGGCCATTGCACAACCTTGCCTAACACCTCTCTGCACCGGAAAATCCTCAGTCAACATGTCCTGGCCACCCCATCTGATTCTAGCCAAATTATCTGCATGAAGCCTCTGGATTAGGGACAACAATCCGCCATGAAGCCCCAAATCTTTTAGAGTCTGCCACAGTTTTGAGCGAGGGACTAAATCAAAAGCGGCCCTAAGGTCCACAAACACTGCATACAAATTTCCCTTACCCAAGACCACAGTCTTCCAATAAAGAAGAATAAAACGGAAGACTTGGTCAACAGTGCTAATGTGCTGGCGGAATCCGGCTTGGAATGGGGATAAAATATTATTTGACGCAATCCAGAGATGGACACGATTTAAAATCAGCCTACCAGTGATCTTTTGAATCGCGTCAATCAAACTGATAGGCCGATAATTCTCAGGAAGCGAACGGTCTCCCTTTTTGTACACCGGAATTATTTCCGCGGCTTTCCAAGAGCTTGGAATTGGAGCTCCATGTGCCAACGCGTTAGCAATCAGCTGTATATACCTCCCCCATTTTAGCTTGTCGTACAGAAAGACATCCGCAGGATCACCATCCGGGCCGGGAGCCTTGCCAGATGCCACTCCCACCAGTGCCAGATCCACCTCAGAAATAGAAAAGTTATCTTCTGGATTAAACAACTGGGGGGACCCATAGCTATCAAAAAGATCGGTAGGGGAAGCATACTGCGGTTTGAAATAGTCCACCCACTTCTCGTGTGAAACATTATTTTGGGGACACTCAGACTGTGCACCAGAACCCCACTTTACAATGCTCCAGAATAATTTACTATCATTCCGAAGACTTGCTTCAAGAAGGTCCTCCCACTTTTTGCCATCCCATTGACGTTTAGCTTTAGCGACACAGCTCTTGTAGATGATTCTCCTGTGCCGTACCAGGCTAACATCGCCACCCTTCAGGGCAGACCCAAGCGATAGCCTTGCCTCCCTGCATTCTTTATTATACCAAGAGGCTTGTTGGTTGGCGCCTCTTGGTCCTGGTCTCACTTTTGTGAAGAAATAAGATTTCTGTTTTGCAAATAAACTATCGTGCGCTGATGTTACACCCCTCAGGTTCCCCTCAGCGGCTAAGACTGACTCGATGGCAATGATGGAACCATTCACCTCCTCTATGATCTTTGATAAGGTGGTAGGGTTCCCCATAAGTCCGGACCATCTCAAACGACGCATGTCGTTGGATGGCACCACCGCGGGAGGGGGCGATTCCCTGGCCTCAACAGGACCACCGTCCACCTTCCACCATTTATGTGATAAACAGAGGGGATTATGATCGCTCTCTGGAAGGGACACTATTTCCATATCAACGAGGGAGTGCCATAATTTCATATCAGCCAGGATGTAATCAATTCGACTCCTGCTTAGCCCATTATTAAATGTGCAGGCGCCCTCGCGATCGCTTGGCATCCTACCATTCAGAGCCCTCAGGCCCCTTTCCATGCAAAGGGAATTAATCTGAATGGCGACTTCTGAGCATCTTGATATAGGGGACAATTCCAGGGGGGGGATACCCCAACAAAACTCTTCACTATCCTGTAGGTCCCACTTATTATCAACAAGAGGTTCGAATGATACGTTAAAGTCACCTGCAACGATGACGAAAGTGTCAGCTGAATAAAGATCAAACAGGCGAAGTAAGTCATCAATGACCGAAGATTTTGCACCTCTAGAGCCCCTTACGTACACATTATATATGTCGATTAAACCCAATAGTCCAAGATCTAACCTCAACAGTTGGATATCACTACTTCCCGTGTGGGGAAGCTTAGTGGTCAAACACAGTTCGCTTCTTAACCAGATAGTTAAACCCCCTGATGGACGCCCGTGAGATCCCTTGGTTGCCGGGATATGAAAGTTTAAATAGCCCATACAAAAGCGTGGTTCAAGAAGCCAAGTCTCCTGGAATATACAAATGTCCATTGAGTTAATAAAAACTACCCAATCCGAAATAGCTAGCTTGGAATTCAAACCAGCAATATTCCAAGAACAAAGAGAGCCACCAGCCAAAGGAGGACCGGCAATATCAGGAATAGTGAGTTGCGAATCTCCTAAAGGGCTACTAGCGGGTGGATCAAACCCCTGACAGGATTCCGGAACAGAGACAAAATGACTGCTACTCAAAGTTGTAACCACTTGGTGGGCGGGTATAGGACAGGGGTCAATGCAAGGGACAGCCATAATGGACTCCTGGTGCTCAGTGACCCTCACCCTCTCGCCCCTGTCCCAAAAGCCAACAACCCCCTCACTGTGTAGTCAGTCATTGATATCCAGGGATGAACCATCTATGACCCTATCGCTACATAGGCCTCGCTTCGACCCCCCTAGATCATGCGAGGGATATCTTCGCAGTTGGATGGAAGAACCTTCTGGGGGACAAGTTCTAAACTCAAGACCTTGAAGATTTTCAGCAAGGTAATTGCTTTTAAGAGTTAATTCGATGCAATCAACAGAAGCCCTGAATGAAGAAAATCTAGTAGCTCTGGAGATATCCTCCCTAATAACTGAACGACAGCCCCTCACATGTCTCAACCAGTGGATTGCCTTGTTGGTCAGCGACTCTGGGGACTCGGCGCCGCCGTTAGGTAGCAATTTGGGGACATTGGTCATGTAAATTATGTTGGAACAATCTACGGCGTAGCCCTTGGGTGGGACATTACGATCACCCCGACCCACCCGGGTCCCCTGGTCAAAGGTGTCATGGTCACTTCTCGCACCCGGCCTCTTTGGACGACTTGTTCTGTCCTGCAGAGAACATTTGGTGTTGTCAGGTGAACGAACCAAAATGTGGTTCGTATCGGCCTTGACTACATTACTATAAGTGGCATAACCCTTAGGGCGAGGGTTAAACAGGCCTGTCCTATCAGCCTTAGTTCCTAAGGGATTATCTGGAGCAAGAGAGGGGTTAGGTAAAATAGTGGCAGGGGCAGGGTGTGGGACAACAGAACACAACCCTGCTTTGTTAGTCAGAGATTCTATCACTAATTTTAATGCGCTGACTTCATCTCTCAGCAAGTTAACCGTTTTTATAAGGTCTAATAAGGGGTTAACAGATGAGTCGATAGAATTACCTAAGGGGATTGCAGGGGAATGCGACAAAGGTTCACATGGGACCCCGCTGGCGACAACCTGTTCGTTCGTCAAAGGAGAAAACCTGTTAAAGCAAGGAACAGCAGGAACACTGCTCTGTGTATCAACTGAATCACACAATAGAGTATCGTCCCCAACAATCGAACCCTCGAGCACATCCGCTTTACTAACCCCCTTAGCTACTCTTGCAGTAGGCTTACAATGGAACATTTCCGGCACAATAGGTGTTGGCATAGAGTTAACATGTCCAGAGTCAGCAGATGATAGAACAGTGACCAGGCCAACATCCGCCGATGACTGGTCGGAACCCAGGATGGCCTCGCACTCCCCCACTAGGACACCAATACGTGACAAAGTCCCCTCCGGATCGGGCTGTTTGCCAGCACGTCGAGGCTTCCTGATTTTCCGGACTTTAGGCAAAGAACCATTACCCCCTGTTCCCCCAGAGCTCTCAGCTAGCTTTCTCTTGCCCATTCAGGAAGCAGTGTCAGCAGCGATGGTAATGACAGAGGAGCACACCAGCAAGCGAGCACCACACAGAGTATTAAATCACCTTATGTTGGAGAGCCGCTCCTCGGAGGGGTTGCAGACTACAGCCAAGGGGGGGTGGCCCAGCCCGGCCTACTCCGGCCCCTGACGGCCACAGACGGCCCGCCCTTTGCCCGGGCTTAGCCCGGCACACGCCCGCGCGCGTCCCGCGAAGCGGGAGGCGCGAGGTAGATGAAATAGATCCCCGGTCACAGGGGGCGGTGTCAGAGCAGTAGGGCAGGGCTCACGGGCTTGTGGGGCATGCAGTCCGTTTCTGGCTGGCTCCGCTGTTTCCCCGGTGCAACGCTGCGTCTCCCGCGAAGCGGGAGGCGCGAGGTAGATGAAGTAGATCCCCGGTCACAGGGGGCGGTGTCAGAGCAGTAGGGCAGGGCTCACGGGCTTGTGGGGCATGCAGTCCGTTTCTGGCTGGCTCCGCTGTTTCCCCGGTGCAACGCTGCGTCTCCCGCGAAGCGGGAGGCGCGAGGTAGATGAAGTAGATCCCCGGTCACAGGGGGCGGTGTCAGAGCAGTAGGGCAGGGCTCACGGGCTTGTGGGGCATGCAGTCCGTTTCTGGCTGGCTCCGCTGTTTCCCCGGTGCAACGCTGCGTCTCCCGCGAAGCGGGAGGCGCGAGGTAGATGAAATAGATCCCCGGTCACAGGGGGCGATGTCAGAGCAGTAGGGCAGGGCTCACGGGCTTGTGGGGCATGCAGTCCGTTTCTGGCTGGCTCCGCTGTTTCCCCGGTGCAACGCTGCATCTCCAAACGTATGCAACATGACTGTAAATCATTTTACACTTGTGTCAGTCTGTGATTTCAGGCAGCAGAATTGCCCCTCAGAAAGCACAAAACTCACAGTTCTCACACAGAAATAATACCCAACAGGTTGCACAGATGATACAGGTTTTCGCCACATGCAGAAAAACAGGTGTTTACTTTAGACAGCAGAGCAAATCCTCACATCACTCTTAAAAGCTCAGGGCTCATGCAGCAGAAATAGCACTACGACTGTGTACAATTTATACATTCAGTAGAACTATCTTTCAAGATACACAGATCTGACAGCCTGGCACACTAGACTGTAGAGTTGGCCTAAAGGTAACACTATTGCCATTACATGACTGAACATACCACTAAACATACCATAAAACTGTGTGAGTTTTTCAGTCACAGCGAATGTCTGCAAGGAGCAGAGACTGCCCCACTTTATGTTCAGGTTACTTTCGCACTGTGCAGAGAACAATGTTATCCCATCAGAGCCACAGAGGTCATAGTCTCAATCAGATATGAAAGAACAATGCTATCCCTCATTTTGCACTGCTTTTAGGCTCATTGCCTTCAGGCAGCGGAGCTATACTTCAGGTAGTAAAGAGTTGATATCTCAGGTTTCACAGCCCTTAGAGCTTACACAGAATGTGCATGCAGTGAATTCAGAGGGGAAAGCTATCTATCCGGTTACAGATTTTGCAGGTGTCGGCTTCAAAAAGGAGGGCTAAAGTTTAGTTTACAGAGAATCTAAACCTACATGTTCCGGTGTTTAACAGCAGTGTCCTCTCAGTCCTCACAGGACTTACAGGTACAGCAAAGCTTTCTCTTATCACACCGATCTGACAATCTGAGGCTTTAGGCAGCAGCATAAGATGCATTATTCCAGTTATATGACTAATTAGATATAGCAGAAAGATGCTCAGGATTGAATAGGGTGAATAATTGAGCTGGACCCTAGTCTCTTAGACTCTGTGGCTGTGTTGTTTGTCCACTCTCTCCATCCTCTCCATTCCCTTTTCTCAGGGAATATCAGTATAGAGAGGAAGATTTACTATGATTTTGTGTTGGGGTTACATCAATTTTGTGGATCACCCTAACACAAAATCATGTTTTGCCATTTACCCAACAACACAAAACAACTTTGCATTGCTTTGTGTTGTTCATTAAATACAAAGTAACACAAGGCAGTGCAAAGACCTGGTGTGCTTTACTTTGAGTTGGGTAGGAGTTACATGGTTGGAGCATGGGTGTTTCCATGCATCCATCCATGTATTCTGACACAAAACCAGATTTGCAAAGACTTGCAAACATGGGTTTGTGCCAAAATGGTGCACCTACCCAACAGGCATACATAGAAAGAGAAATATGCCTCCTAGAATTGATTTTTGTGCAGGGATGTATCTATTATAGCCCAGAAAGCAGGCACCCTTATGTTAGCGTTAGGCAGCCTCAAGTGCAGCAGCACAGCGGGAGAGTTGAAGAGCGCCATATCATAGCAGATATGGATCTTTTCATCTCTCTCCCATTCATGCAACACAGCACAGAAACTTGCCTTGATGCACTGCATTGCATAAATTCTAACTTAATCTGCCCCACAGTGTATACTTCGTCTTTTTTTTCATTACCTTAGTTTCTGTTTGCTGCAATTCTTGCATATTATATTAACACGAGTGAGACGAAGAATGCTTTTGTGAAGGTATCAGGTGTGTTTTTACTCTATATTATATGTTTGTGTGCAAATTAACGAGAAAAAGAATGCACAAATGAATTTTCTTTTCGTCTCGTAAATGTTATTACAACTGGCACACTGGTTTGCATGGCCAATTACCACCATGTCAAACCTTGCTCCAGAGTAAGCACAGAGCTCGTGATAACAGTGGAGTCAGCTTCAACACAGAATGGACTCAAGTTGCATTTGTGCTCAGTTGCATCACCTGCTTCTCTTTATCACTCTGTCATTCTCACTATTCCAAACACCACTCACTGTACAAATCAGTTTTCATTGCAACTAGAAACCCTCATATGTACGTCCTGTAACTCCCTATAATCCACCTATAAAATTCGACCTAGAATACTCGTGATCCAGAGATACTTTGCACTTAATGCTTGTGTCTTTTAGGAATATAGAAATAAATCCATACCAGCGAAGGCCAAGCATCCCTGCTATTGCTAAACATTCCCTGTTCAAAACCCTTTCGGAACCCACAAATTATGAACACATTTCAATGACCACAAAAGCTACATCATCATTTTGCCCCTGCCCACTGTGAGACAGGCAAGCAAAGAAAGTCAAAGATGCGCTCTCATAGGATGATTTGCAAGTTTGGAGCAAATTTCCAGCTCTTTAGAAATTTGAAAGGAAAACAGTGACTGCTGCAGCTTCCAGGGAGTATTCAGACACACAAAGATTTGAGCATTTGGGAAAATAGCATGGTTATATTTCTGAATGGGTAAATGCTGTGCATAAAGGCATTTGCTTTTTCTTTACATGGGGAAATCGTGCTGAGCTAAGGAGGCACAATTTCCCCTGCAGCATGACCAATTTTGTGGGTGATCTCTTCACTGTCCCATCCTAAAAATATATATACCCGTCCCCTTGAATGGAGGACATACCCATTCTGTTTCACTGTGGAAAATTAGTTGTAAACGTTTTAGGAATAACCACAATTTATTTATTTATTTAAGAAGTTTTATATAGCGCTAGCTCCACCCGGGGGTATCGGAGCGCTTTACATTTGCATACAAATTATTTAGGGAAAGAAACAGAACAATTGATATAAAATGAAGCAATTAAACATGGTGGACTAAAAGAGTCAATTGAGCAATACAGACAATAACAGTATAAAAGTGCATAAGGGTAGTTACAGTGGTCATAATAACGCAGGAGGGATTAAGTATGTGAGAAGGAGAGGGAGAGGAAAAGTTAGGATGGGAAAAGTGGAAAGTAGGGTGGAGGGGGGTCAAGAAGGGGAAGTGTGAGGAGCGAGGGGGAAAGCGGAAGTGTTTAAGGGAGGAGGGGTGGGTAGATCAAGTATGGTAGGAGAGGGATTAAGTACCCCAATATTTGTTGAGCAGATGTATTTTAAGGCCTTTTTTGAAACTGACATAGGAAGGGGTACATCGTAGATCTTTGGGGAGGGCATTCCAAATGCTGGGGGCCTTTCCAGAGAAGGAGCGTAACTGAGAGGCTCTTTTTTTTAATAACGGGGGGACGTGAAGAAGAGAGTTTGTGCTTCTCAACGTCCGGGCGCAGCCTGCTTTAGTGAGTTTGTTGGAGAGGTAAATTGGTGTCTTTTGATAAAGGGCTTTGTGTGTAATGCAGGCAATTTTATAGGAGGATCTGCCTTCAATGGGAAGCCATTTGAGGTCCTTGAGGGCAGGTGATATGTGTTCAGAACGCTTACAGTCAGTTATTAGCCTGGCCGCTAAGTGGAGGACAAATTTGAGGGGGGCTAGGTGAACTTTGGGTGTTCCGGAGAGTAAAGCGTTTCCGTAGTCAATCATTGAAAGGACTAGAGGATAACCGTTTGAAATCTTCTGCTGGAATGATTCGGCGAGGGAGAGAGAGCAGTTAAGGGCATTAAGGTTAGCAATCCATGCTTGAATGGGGAGAGGGTTGTTTTTAGGAGAGAAGAGAATTATTTCAGTTTTGTTTGGATTAAGTTTGAGATGGTTGGTGAAAAACCAGGATTGAATCTTGGATAGGGCTGTGTTGAGGTGAACGATATCAGATTGGAATTTGATTTTTATAGTACAGTTGGGTGTCGTCAGCGTGCAGGTGGTAGTTACTTTTGGCTTGTTTAAGTACGAGGGTGAGGGCTTCCATAAAGAGGTTGAAGAGGGCAAGAGAGAAGATAGATCCTTAGGGTACACCGAGGGAGACAGATGTGGGGCTGGAGAGGCAGTTTTGAATTTTGATTTGTTGGGTTCTATGTTGGAAGTAGGAAGTGAACCAGTTTAGGACAGTGCCATTAAGGGCGAAACGATCTTTGAGAGCATTTAGTAAGGTTGAATGGTTAACTGTGTCAAATGCAGCAGTGAGGTCGAGAAGGATGAGTACGCAAGTCTCACCCTTATCCAGGGCGAGGTGGATGTCATCAACAATGTTAAGCAGTGCAGTTTCAGTGCTGCAACCTTTGCGGAAGCCGGATTGTAGGGGGTAAAGCAGGTTGTACGTGTCAATGTGCTTATCCAATTGAAGTAGGGCTAATTTTTCAAGGGCTTTGGAGAGTAGGAGGAGGTTGGAGATAGAGCAGAGGTTGTTAGGGTCATTAGGATCGGCCTTGGGTTTTTTAGGGATGGGCGTGATTTGTCCGAGTTGGAGGGAGATAGGGACACACCCTGTAGAAAGGGAGGCGTTAATGGTGTTGGTCCAATAAGGGACAATGACGTGCTTTAGATCTTGGGTGAGGCGGATGGGAGTGTGTCTTTTGTGTGAGAGGACGGGTTTAGTTTGGATAGGATGTTAAAGACTTCTAGTTCGAAAGCAGGGTGGAAATTCTGCCAGGAGGCATTATTTTTAAGCAGTGGGTTGGTGTGGTATGGTTCAGGAGGGGTAGATGAGGGAGGGTGTATGGAAGAGATAGGAGGTGGAATCAGGGGGAAGTGTGGTGTTAAGGTAGTATTCAGAGGACATTGGGGGTGGGAGGGAGCTGGGTTACAAGGAAGGATTGATCAATCATGGCAATTTTTTCGGAGAAAAAGTTAGCAATTTCTTCACATTTGCTTGTGGAGGCCATCAGGTTGGGGGGTGCAGGGGAGGATTGGTTTCTCACGATATTGAACAGTTCTCTGGGTCTGTTCTTGGCATGGGAGAGTTGCAAGCAAAAGAAAGATGCCTTTTCGGAGAAGATATGTTTTTTGTAGGTGGATCTAGCGGTTCTAAGGAGGGCCAGATGGGAGGGGGAAGGGTGTTGTCTCCATGTTCTTTCAGCAAGTCTAAGTGAGCGTCTTTCCCTGTTGAGGTCAGAGGTAAACCATGATTTGGAGGGAGCATTTTTTTGCGTTTTAAGTTTTAGCGGGGCAAGTTGATCTAAGACCTCAACAACAGTTTTGTTAAAGTGCTCAGTAAGTTTGTTTGCATTGAGAGAGGGTGGGATGAGACAAAGTTGGGTTTGAAGTTTGGACTCCAGTGTGCCAGGAGGGATTTGCTTAAGATTTCTGGTCACAGTCGTGGCTTTATTGTTTTTAGCTGGGGCGGGCGGGGTTGGGGGGGGGAGATCGTGAACAATATGAGGTGATGGTCGGACCAGTCGATAGGGATGATGTTGGAAAGGGACGCCAAATCAGCGTTAGAGATGATGGTGTCAAGGGTAGCTCCTTTGGAGTGGGTAGGGGAGTGGCAACGTTGTTTGAGGTCGATAGTCTCAAGAAGATTAGTGAGAGGGCTGATTGTGGGGTCCTAGGGTTCATTCAGTGAAGGTTGAGATCTCCTAGGAAGAGGTTTTTGGAGTTAGAGAGTGACGATTGTGTGAGAAGGTCTGATAGTTCTTCGGCAAAGGGAAGAGGCTCACCAGGTGGGTGGTAGATATTATGTAGTCATATTGTGGGGGGGGGGCTTTTCATCTTAAGTTCGGCTCCAAAGTATTTAAAGGAAGTAAAGCCTGTGTTCTTTACTAGGGAGAGTTGTAGTTCGCTTTTGAAGATAATTACTAGACCACCCCCTATTCTTTCAGATCTGTCTTTTCTGAGAATGGAGTAACCAAGGGGGGGTGAGTAGGTCAAGGATAGGTGTTGAGTGATCTTTGAGCCATGTTTCTGTGAGAAAGGCGATGTCAATATCGTTGTTAAGGATGGTTTCTAATATTTGGGTTGCATGCCGAACAGCCGAGCGGCAGTTCATGAGCATGCAGGACAGGGGTTTGGGAATGGTATTGGGGGGAGGGCATAAGTGAATGGCGGTAAGTTGAGGCGGGGAGTCTGGGAGAGCTGGGAGAAGAGTGGATTCTGCAAGTCCCCATGATTACAGGGATGTTGGAGTGAGGGAGGGATGGATCATTAGGTGGGGACTTGTCAAGGAAGGAGTTGCAGAGGTCTGAGATGTCGGAAGCAGAGTAGTCCCTCAAGGTGCGAAGAGGTCTGTGTGTACGGCTGTGTAGAGGCATGGCTGACCAAAGCTTAGGATATGGGCGTTTTGGGGGTCCAGAGCATAGAGAGGAGGCCCAAGAGGGGAGGATTCTGGAGTTGAAAGATTTGAATTGATTGAAATCCGTTCTGAGTCGGGCAAGTTCTGTAACCAAGGTAGAGATATTGCAGTCAATGTTGCGAAGTGTCTGGGTTAGGAGAGCGAGGAGGGGTGAGGTTGGGGTAGAAGTAGGGGAGGAGGTAGGGTCAGTGTTGGCCGTGGGAGGAGGTTTGCTGTTCGGAGAGGGTGAGTGGCCGGGGTGGGGGGGACGAGGGTAGCACTGGGATTGTGTGAGTGGGGGAGGTCAGGGGAAGGGCGGGAGGTGTGATCCGGAGTTGGGATAGAAGGAGGGTCGTAGCACAGGATGGTGTAGTTATGGAGGTAGGAGATAGGGAGTGAGGAGAGGAGAGGGCGTATGGGGTGTGGGGAGACATAGTATCAGAGTTGGGGGTAGGAGTGTAATTTGGGGAGGTGGGAGGAAGGGTGGGAAGGGATATCATATCCAGGGGTTGGTCTAGAGGGGAAGGAGTGGGGCTTAAGAAGTGATTAGGGGTAGGAGGTGGACGGTCATTAGGAGGCAGGGTAGTTTTGGGGATGATATGGGAATTAGATGAGTTGTAGGGGGTAGATTCAAGAGAGGGAGTAAGAATAGAGGACAAAGAAAGGGGAGTATCATAAAGGAATGGAATGTCAAGAAGGAGAGGGGTTAGCGCCAGTGAGGTGGGGGAGATCTCGGGGCAGTCTTGGGGGTGAGCAGGTGGGGGTAGAGGAGTAGGAAATGACTCAAGGGGGGTTCAGGAGAAGGTGATAGAATAGAGGTTGGAGAAAGGGGAGTGACATTGGGGTTAGGTATGACCGGAGGGAGAGGGGTTAGTGTTGGGGAGGCAGGGGAGAGCCATGGGGGGTCTTGGGGATGCGTAGGTGTGGGGAGAGGAGTAGGTGTGGACAACTGGTGGGATAAGGTATTGAAATGATGCTCGAAAATGGAGAGGTGGCGTTCGGAGGCTTGAATCAGGATGTTGCCAGTTTTGAAAATGGAAATGTCAATTACACCAGGGAAAAGTGAGGAAGGAGTGGTGGATAGTTTATAACCGTAAGGGATTTTGCTTGATTTAGATACTGGGAGGTGGTGCAGAAAGGTGCTTTTCCATTTGGAGGGTTGTTTGGTGTAGAAAATGTAGTTGGTTTTAATGTGGAACTTGAGGCTGTGGTAGTTGTCAAGAATCAGGGTTTCAGGATGTCGGATTAGTAGATTATGTTGAAACTTTTTCTTGGCATTTTTAGAAAGATTGGGAGGGTAAGGGATTGTCCAAGAATCGGGGCCATGTTTGGTGAGGGAGGGGTGTTTGGAGGTGAGGGAGGGATTGAGGAGGGACGGAAGAATAGGATTGAGGAGGGACATAATGGTACAGTTAATAGGGGAGGCGGAGGGGAAAAAAGGGAGACAAAGAGAATTTGGCGACAATGAGGGGTGAGGGGAGGACTTAGTAGGGAGAGGTGAGTGCTCAGAACAGGAGATAGGGAGAGGTTTAATGCTGGGGAGTGTGAGGGCAGGTGAGAGATAGACAGTGAGAGTAAAATAGATTCAGGAGGGGGGGAATGGACAATTTGAGATGATTAAATGATAGAGTATTAGGCAGGGAATAGTGCATACGGTCAATACAGGTAGTTTTCAAATGCAAATATATCCGATTTAGTAGCAATGAGGGAACAAAAAGAGCCACAAGAGAAAAATTAGGTTATCAATAACACATCAGGAGCATAGTGACCAAGATAGTGTCTATGGAGAGGGCGCGTGCAGCGTGGCAATGGTCACCAAACAAGGAGGTCCACACGAGAACTAGGTCCAAACAAGTTCAGATTGTAGGTCCAAAAACAGACACAAAAAAAAATAGTCCTGAAATGGAGGGCCAATGTGAACAAGTCTTCTGGAGGCCATTTTAGGTAGTGTGCAGAGTGCAGGCCAAAGCAGACAGGAGTAGCCACGAAATGGAGGGCCCAATGTAAACTAGTCTCATGGAGGCCATTTTAGGTAGTGGGCAGCAAGCAGGCATAAACGGACAAAAATAGTCAAGAAATGGTGGGCAGAAAGTGAGCTGCGGCAAGTTAAACCCCTTTTCAAGTTTCAAAGCAATAGCAACCACAATCTTTATGTGCAGGGGCGCAACTCATTGAGAGCTGCCAATGGCTGCGGTGGGGGACAAAGTAAACAGAAAGTTAACCGAGTCCGGTCTAATGTCCGGGCGGGGGGCGTCACTCATCCTAAACCTGATGATAGGCAACTACTGATATGAAAGGTGGGGGGGCGCTCCTCTACAGTCAGGGTGGAGGCAACAGGAGCGCGTCTTTGAGTGCACCGCATACAGTGCAAGACATCAGCCACTGCAATTCAGTCGCAGCTCCGACGGCGCTAGCATCCCCTCATCTCCATACTCCCAGCACGAGGTCGTGTCACATGCTGGGGCTGACGTAGGCAGTGGGGGTGTTTACTGCCGGGGTCCCCAACGCTCGATCAGGAGGGAACAAGTTTGTGACTGTGCAACACTGTTGTGTAATTACCCCCACCTTGAAGGTCCCACAAACCCACCTATGAGGAGATTTATTCACATGCAAAGAAAACATTTCATTCATGTGTGAGTTACTCGATTTGAGTGCACGCTCATATTTTTTTAATCACAATGGTAAAGGTGTTATTTCACATTTTCAGTTTTTTAAAGTACATATTATGCCAAACAATATTAAATTCTATGTTAAACATTCAGAAATGGGTTCACACAAAACAAATCAAATATGTCTTGCCCAAGGCTCCAAAAATTCTCAAGAAGACACTGGGTAGAGAGAGACTGAGAGCTACCGACAGGCTGAAAGATTTAATACGATCGCACTTGCCCATCAGGCAGTGCCCAAAGGGCTGGCCCAACAAGTCAGTGTTAGAAATGGGGGTCTCTAGTTGCCAATGGTTTGCACCTTTGTCCAAATAGGCACCCTTGCTTCTAGTCAGGGTAAGGGGGATACACTCCTAGATGACCCCTGCTCACCCCTTGGTAGCTTGGCACGAGCAGACAGGCTTATCTTAGAGGCAGTGTGTAAAGCATTTGTGAACAAATACAGTAATACAGTGAAAACACTACAAATGGACACTACACCAGTTTAGAAAAATAAGTAATCTTTACTAGACCCAAGACCAAACGAAAAAAATCCATGATACAGTAATCAAAAATAGTACTTTAAAATTGTAGAAATAGCTTAGTTCAGTGCAGATGGTAAATGCGACACTTTACTCTCAAAGTACCTTGGATTTGTCACGCAAAACAAACAAAAGGGTTGCAGGGAAGGTGATGCATCGGTTCCTTGCTTCGGGGGCGGTGATGCGTCAGTTCCTTACTGCAGCGCAGGGGAGGGGATGCATCGGTTTCTTACTGCGTTCTGGTTACAATTCGACAAGATGGCGCCTCAATGCGATGCGACAATCCGGTTTGATGCGACAAAATGGCGTCTTTGATGCGATGCGACAACGTGGATGCAATGCGTGCCCACCCGACAGCCTTGTGCTGAAATAGATGAACTTTGGAGGCGAGACCGGCCCTGCGACATGCTTCTCAGGTGATTCGATGGTTGACCTCCACGGTGGCGGCACGCTTCTCCTGTGATGCGACACGCTTCGTCTGCAATGCGACCGCGAACAGCTGCGGCAGCGGCATGCTTCTTAGGCAATGGGATGGCAACTGCTGCGGCAGCGACACGCTTCTCCTTGTTACGTCACGCTTCCATCTCCCAGCGACATGCAGTCTCTCAGAGAGAACCAACAACAGCAGGCACCTCACTGAAGGTAGAATTCCCAGCAAGGGGATTCAGGGGGGCTGGTGGTGAAGTCTTTGTGGCCCTGAGACTTCAGAACAGGAGGCAAGCTCAACTTCAAGCCCTTGGAGATCTTCCTCAAGATGATTAAAGTACACATAAAGTTCCTTTTCTCCTTTCCTTGGCAATAAAGTAACCACTGCAGGCCAACCCCAAACAGTCACTATTGCAGGGGCAGTCTCCTCCTTTATCTTCTGTGGTTTTTCTCCTTGGCAAAGGTCCGTCTTGGTTCCCAGAAGTGATATAAAGTTCTGGGGTCTGGGCCCCAATATTTATACTGCAAAATCCTTTGTTCTCTGAAGGCAGAGAGTGTCTGTACCTAGTCAAAACCAGTTCTGTCCTCCTGGGTGCAGCTTCCTTGCAGGAGGTGGAGACAGCATTGTTTGAGAGCAGACCTGGCCCAAGTAGCTGGAAGGAAATCTCCTTCCCCTACTCTCTATTCTATGAGGGCTCAGGTCAGTGAAAGGAAATCTCCGCCCCCTACTCTCTATTCTATGAGGCCTAAGGTCAGTGAAAGGAAATATCCTCCCCCTACTCTCTATTCAATGCAGGCCCTATTCAGCGCAGCCCTGACCCATCAGGCTGCTGGAGCCAAGGCCCTCTCCAGCCCCCTGTCTCTCACAAACCAGACATGGAATACACAAACCTAGCAGAGACATTCTGGATGGTTAGGCAAGAAAATACCTGCTTTCTAAAAGTGGTATTTTCAAACACAGAATGTAAAAATCACCCTCACTAAAAGATGTATTTTAACATTCTGAGTTCAGGCATACTAAACTTGAATTTCTACCTTGTTCCCAGGGTCAGTTAGGATTATAAAATGTTATAAACAAATTGCCTATTCTGGCTTATGGAAACAGGTAGCCTTGCAATAGTGAAAAAATAAATTGGCTGTAATTCACTATCAGGACATGACACACACATCAGGGCATGTCCTACCTTTTACATACAATGCACCCTGCCCATGGGGGTACCTTGGGCCTACCTTAGGGGTGACTAACATGTAGAAAAGGGAAGGTTTAGGGACTGGCAAGTGTGTGCACTTGCCAAGTCGACATGGCAGTCCCAGACTGCACACAGGCTCTGCAATGGCAGGCCTGAGCCATATTTTACAAGCTGCTTCTGTGGGTGGCACAACCAGGGCTGCAAGACCACCAGCAGCATTTGATTTACAAGCCCTGGGCACACATGGTGCACTGTACTAGGGTCTGACAAGTAAATCAAATAGCCAATCATGGAGTCACTAATCCATTACAACAATTTACAATAGGGAGCACTTGCACGTTGACACTAAATAGCAGTGGCAAAGTGCCCAAAAAATCTACAGCAGCAAAAACATAGCAAAAACACAGTAGGCAACAGCAAAATAAATGGAAGGGAGACCCATGCTAATGGTGCCAGGTCTAACAGTCAGTGTGTAGGCCATTTTGTTGTCAGTATGTGGGTTTTTTATTGGTCAGCTGGGCTGGTTTTTAGTGTTGATTTCCCTAATATTATCATAAAATGTGGACCACTTTCTAAACCACCTGATTGTTTATATTGTTTATATTGATCTTGGGGCCCATTGTCCATCGCATACCGAGCCCTAAGATGGTGAGTATTTAAGATAAAGGCAGAGCTAAGATAGAGGGAAAAATCACTTTCCCACGCGGGGTAAGGGGGCCCTTGGAAAGTGGGGCCTTGTGAAATTGCCCCCTTTGCCCATGCCTTAAAACGTCTTTGTGTAGCAATCAAGTTTGCTGCAGTTAATATAAATATTTTGTATCCTGTGCTATATTTGAGGAATAAGACATTAAAAGCACTGAAAAATATGTGAAAAATGACAACAACCTTGCAGATGACATTGCGATCACACCACTGTCCAACATGCATGCAAGTTCAGTCGCAACAGTAGTATAGTCCATTTGAAATCAGAACAAGCATAAAGAAGTGCGTCAGAGAAGTACAGTGCCCCAGTGCTGATGCCACACAGCATATGTGGGCCTTTCTCTGTCCACCATTGGTATGGCCCACAGGGTTGATTCGGTGTGTCCTATATTTGAGAGAGTTCTCTCCAAGGCCTCTTTATTTTGTCAAACTTCTGGGGACATCCTCTCTGCCTTGTATATCTCTTTTTCCATAATGAAGAATAGTCCATTTCTCACTTCCATTCTGAGAGGGAGGGAACGACTCTGGAAGCCCATCTGCCTGCTATGTCTTTTTTAGTCAGTATACACCCCCAGGAGTGTCTGGTGACCTTTGCACCCTCTCCCTTCCTCCCAAAGACCCAGGAGGGCCATCTTGGGAGTAAGCTGTACTGTTCTTCCCAGAGCCATCTTGGGAGTAAGCTGTACTGTTCTTCCCAGCACCAACTCCAAGGAATGTTCGACCTATGACTAGAATTGTTGGATCAGTGGGTAGTCCCAAACCATCTCTAGGAGAGCCGGGTCATCTCTGTCTCTAAATAACTAATCATTGACCATATTTAATTGTGCCGCCTAATAGTAGGATTAGATGTGCATAGCTTCTTAGTACCCATTCTTACGGATGCATGATGCACTTCTTGAAGGATAATCCAGTCTGACCCCCCACCCCAAGAAAGTCTCTGTAGGCTGCTCGAACACTGTGGAGAGTACGGGCCATGACCTCACAGGGAAGGTTTGGTAAAATATGTAATAATCGGGGAGCGTAATTATTTTGTACAAAGTAATTCTGCCCATGGTGGATAATGGTAAGAGCATCCAGCTCTTCATATCCTTACATTATGAGGCGCAGAAAAACAGGACAGAGTATCAGTGAGGAGCATTCTGGGACATGGAGTATCACTTGGAAATTGTCCTCTGAGTAACAAACAGAACAGAGAGCATTGTTCATGATAAATCATGTATCGTAATTCTTTTGAGAAGATTGTGACAATTTTTTTAAAATACAGTAAAGCTAGCAAGACACTCCTCAGGTCATGACTGTTTAATACAAAAGCATTCTGGGACCTCAGTTCCTCAGACCAGGATCACATTAAAAAACTGAGGTTATTATTCAAATAAGCCTTATAATCAATCTGTTTATTATCACAAAAAAGAAGAAATCATAAAAAAAATATTTTGTTGATTACAATGTCTCTCTTGGCTCAGATTAAGTCATGTTAGTGTAGTCCACAGGATATCATCTTTTTAACCTCATGTGTGACTTTTGAATCTAAAATATCCAAATTGTTCCTATGTGTTGTACTGTAAGGTTTGTCAATGACTGTCCATTTAATATCATTATCAGTGTGTGTTGACATCAGGTAGTGTCAAGTCAGTTTGGTATTGGACTTCTTCGATCTTAGATAGCAGCTTTGTCCCACCTTCCTGGCCTAATTTTGGGAGTAGTCATTCCTACGTATTGAAGTTTGCAGGCACAATTGATTAAGTATATCACCCCACTGGTGTTACAATTTGTGTGGTTATTTAACATCCAAGGGTGTGTGAGTCCAAGATCGACATGAGCCTGTGGTTGAGTGAAATGGCAAACTGAACATGATTTGTACGGGAAATGTCCCTTTATGCAGGGTAGTGTCCATAGAGTCTCATGATTCTCTCTCTGAGTTAGCTGAGGTCTTACATGCACCTCTATGTCCTTAATATGCCTGATCTGTTTCAAGAAAAACATTGGCTTATTGAGGTGTATATTGCCTGTGTTAAGGATATGCCAAATCTTATTGACAGCTCTTTTCAAAGTATCCGTTAGATGGCTCAAGGTGCTCACACACACAAGTCTGTCAGAGTTTGGTTTGGATAATAGCTCAAGAAGTGAGTCCCTGTGATTGTGTCTAGCCCTCTTGGCTGTTCTCTCAATTAGTGTCTTAGGGTAATGTCTCTGTAGCAGGCAGTTGCTTAGATCTTCTGCACGTTTCAACAGCTTCTCAAACTCTGTCCAGTTTTTCAGTTTTCTTAATAATTGTCCCACCATAAAACTGTTTCACAGGTCAAGAGCTTGGAAGCTGTCATATGACAACAAAGAATTCCATGCCATAGGTTTCTTATACAATTCACAAAGATCCCGCTCTCCTTGTGATATAGCAATAAGTCAAGGAATGCAGGAAAGATGGTTATGTCTGGCATTAAGCCACTCAATTAAATTGTTCAATTTCCACGGTTCCTCATAGAACTACTGCCTTTGTCATGTCTTTTAACCATGTTGTAGCGCAGCATACCTGCTGCGCAGCAGGACGCGAAAAAGGATTTAAAAAAGCACTATAAGCATTTTTTTTTTATCTTCCCACATCATAATGCTTTTTTTTTAACTTTCCTGGTGCCTTATTAATAAATATTTGCCATGCTGCACCATGACTAAAAGACATTGTCAAAGCCAGCTGCTCTCACATAGATGAGACCTATTTGCTGTGCCAATGCTTGGTAGTACTGAAAAACACTTGTGCCTCTGAAGGGTCGTAAAGCTGTGATGGTCTTGGTAAGATGAAACAGAAGTATGACAATAGCAGGCTGAGTCAGTGCCTTTGAGAGGCTAGCAGGGCATGTCCCTGCACATGAGTAAGTATGAAATATACGGAAAAAGAAAAACTCTTGTACAGTGGAGACATGCCTAGAAGCGATTTGAGATGCTTCCAGATGCCCAATGCAGCGCTTATGGATTGCTGTGGCAGCACTGAGCGCTTTGGAGGTGTAACGTAACTACAATATTCCTTGTCATAGTATGTGCAGTGGAAACGTAGTATTGAAATATGTCTGGTTAATAAAGAATGTATTTTAAGAACTTACGTTGGTAAAATGGCCTGTCGGTTATCCACTTCCTCCCCCAACAAACTCCTCATAAATAGTCCAAGAGCCCACCGTCCCTCTATCTGGGAGGGTGCAATATTATTCTGAACCACGACCAGCCCCTCTCTCTGTTTTCTGCATTGAGTTTGCCGCTTGCATGTAGTTGAGCAAACAGCCTTTCATCACCCCATATTTCAAGAGTGTTAGGCTTGAACAGCAACAAAGACCATGCAAGAAGTATAAATCAAATATACTTCACTTCTCCACTCACCACTTTCTTTGCATCTCTTATGCAAAGAGCTGAATCTTAAACCGGTTAAACTTCCCCTCAACTTGAGGACATTCTGGGCTGAGTTTACAGAATTCAACAGCACTTCACAGCCCTGAAAACAAGGCTTCATACTGTTACCGCAACATGGGCAAAGGAGGGGAAAAAAGAGCTATAATGTGGCCAGTGCTAGCTACATCATAGCCCTTTTTAGGTCTCGCCTGCGAATACAGCGCATGCGTTGCTTCTCCTCGGCTAGAACTATTGTCGTTGCTTCTCTGTCCGGGGTCTCTGGAAGTGGGGTTGGTGTCCGCCCTGTCTGCATTAGGCCCCGCCCACTCGCCTAGTGTTTCAGCGTCTCTTTACGTTGTCTCCTTGTTTTTGATAGGCAGCGCGGCAGCTTGCTCCATATTGCCATTGCGCGTATTTATTTATTTATTAACATGCTGGTTCTTAGTAAGGTACTTTATTGCTACAGCGTGCTCCATTTTGCCGTCACGCGTATTTATTTATTTGTTAACATGCCATATTGCCGTTGCGCGTATTTATTTATTTATAAACATGCCGATTGTTAGTAAAGTACTTTATTGCTGCAGCTGATTGCCGTTGTGCGTATTTATGTATTTTGAACATGCCGGTTCGTAGTGAAGTACGTTTATTGCCGTTGTTTGAGGAGCCTTGGACAAACCCTCCCTTCCCTTTTATAAAATGCTTCCAAACAGCATGCTCTTTTTCGTGAGGCTCCCCAAAGTGAAAACGAAATGCCTCGTAGAAACAACGCGGTAATTTTCACCATTAATTGCAAGTGGCCAAGTCTAGCACTGGTGTGCAGGGTACGGGCCTGCTATAAACAAATTTAACATAAGGATGTGGCGTAACAAGAGCTGCCAACTTTGAAACTCGAGGACCGGGTTCAAGTCTCAGCGACGGCTCAACACCCTGTGTTTCTGTGCAAATTACTAAGGGCTTCATGTAGGTAGCCAAATACCGGTCGGTAACGGCCGAAATTCGGTAAATATCCCGTTACTGACCGGTATTGAGGCACTTGAGATGTAGGTGGCTGATTTCTGGATTCGGTATTTACCGAATTGGAAATTAAAGAAATCGGTAAAATACCGATTCGGTAAATACCGAATCCAGAAATGCTATGTAGGGGGCACTCAAGCGAGTGCATTATTGGTGTCTGGATTCGTTATTTACCACCAACTACAAGTTGATGGTAAATGACGAATACCTTTCAAAAAGCATTTTCGTGCTATTTGTAATGTGCCATGTGGCAGACATACATGCCCTTAGGGCATGTATGTGTGCCACATGTGCACACATGCACGAATCAGGGGTGCTACAGGGTGTCAATGTGACACCCTGCCACCCATGATAATGCCTCCCCTATTACCGATTCGGTATTTACCGAATCGGTAATAGTAACTGGCTTCCCATTCATTCCTATGGGCCTCCAGGCCCATAGGAATGAATGGGAAGGGATGCATTATTACCGATTCGGTAAATACCGATTCATAAATGTCAATGTGACACCCTGCCACCCATGATAATGCCTCCCCTATTAACGATTCGGTATTTACCAAATCGGTAATAGTAACTGGCTTCCCATTCATTCCTATGGGCCTCCAGGCCCATAGGAATGAATGGGAAGGGATGCATTATTACCGATTCGGTAAATACCGATTCATAAATACCGATATTTACCGAATCGGTAATAATTACCGATTATTTACCTACATACTATTTACCGATTCATAAATACCGAATCGGTAAAATTCGGTATTTATGAATCGGTAAATAGTATGTTACCTACATGAGGCCCTAAATCTCCCCGTGCCTTCCAAAAACGAATAGGTCCTTATGTAACGCAACTGGTGCTCATGTAAAGGCACTCTGATACCTTAGGGTCGAGTTTGCACTATATAGAACTGCAACAAAACACTTTTAACTAAGAAGGAACATATCTCCCCTCCACCCCCTACCGGATTTGGGACTGGCTAACCAGGTTAGACCTATTTTCGGTCCCATTCCAATCCTGCACAGTATGCCCCTGTAAAGGGACTACTCCTCCTTTACCTCCATCTTAAGATACCTGGATATCTTCTGCTTTCACCAGGCTCTGTCAGGGTCAGCTCACAGTGCAAGTGCTGCGCTGTGTAGATGGCTGTAACATCCCCCCTCCAAAGCCCCCCCTTGCATCTTCAGATTGCCCAGGTCACGGAAGGAAATGTGGGAAGATCCAAATACGTCTTATAGTAATATCTTATTTTGGGAACATCAACTTACGAATGTAAACACGTACCAGTGATTTACTGTTATTCTTGCTCTGTGTCACAAGAAGTAGTACAGAAGACTCAGATGTGCTACTCCCAGAATGCATCAGGACGTTACCAGGATTTCTGTATTACACCATTGTGCAGACGGGTCACCTTCCTTAAGTGGCAAAGCCTTTTTTTAAATTTCAGTACTTCTCGGAGGAGTGTCCCACATCATGGCGTGTATCCAGCATACACGAACACGGTGCTTGCCGGTAGCATCTACGGGAAAGAGAAGCTGTCCCCAGAACATAACCATTTTACAAGGGAGAACTGTCAGAACCAGTCCCGTTTTTATTTGTTTCACTTTTAAATAGTGCAAACTGTACCCGAAGGTATTAGAGTGCTTTACATGAGCATCAGTGTGCCCAGAATCAAAGGATGTTGAACAGAGACTCAAACCTGGTTCTCTGAAGGAGAGCCTGGCATGTGCACAAGCTGTGGGGCTAGAGTCCAGTGGTGCATGTACACAGTCTGGGAGCAGTGGCCCCTGGTGCCCCCTCCCCCCATTTACATGCACACATGCTGTGGGATCCTGTGTGGCACTCTCCTCTGATACAAGTACACAGACTGCCCCCATAAACCCATAAAACCCAGGGCTTTAAGTGGGCCTGGTCCGGCATCGAAACGGGTCCCAATCGTGCTCGGATTTTATACCCTGGCCTCAAAATAACAAATGGTGGGCCGGCCTAGCAAACTGGGCTCACGCTATGCGAGTCACACGTAACACCTCTGCCCTATTCACCTCCCTTACAAAACCAGCAAATAAACTTTAACCCAAAGAGGAGCCCAGGATGTTATTCTAATAGCATTCATCCCGGCCTGCCATGCCTCCTTTCTCTGCTCGATAGGAGCAACGTGGCTAGGTTCACTTATGAACCTTCTGCAGCTCCCCAGCTTTATATCCTATGGAGTGGATCCGGCATTTCCTCCTGGTTGTGGGGTTCTTGGGAAAAAGCAATCATCCCTGGACAAATAATACGTGTTAATAAGGTGAGTAATGGGAGGCACTAGGTCGGACAATGGCCTAGTTTTAATTAATGATTTAAAGACTGTGCCTTTTCTGCATTTGTCACACCTTTTCCTCCTTCTGCCGCTTGATATTGCTGGATCACTTTTTGAGCTGCAGGGGCAGAATTCTAAGATGGATGCATATATCTATGTTGGTGCTGGAGGCAATAACCTCTGGGGTCAAACAAGTAAGTAAGCAAACAGGGTACCTGTTTAGCCTCCATGCTGAAGACAGAGCCGTGCTAAGGGGAATTTTAAACTGCACCAAATTTACATTAAAGAAAACAAGTTATGAAATGCATGAGCCAGGATTCGTTAAGTTTCAATTATGTTGTGTATTAATTTATGTGGTATGGTGGAGGACAGATGCGTCCAGGGGCATTCATTGTTAACATGTAGTATTCATTACCACTGCCGTTGCTCAAAGGAGGGCAGGTAAGCTTGTAATGTGGCATGTGCCCCAATGCACGCTCAGCAATAAAATGTATGCTTACCTTCAAAACACACAGCACACTAACGCATGCATGCTATTTAAGTACGTACACAAGATGTTAAGTAAATACCAGGGTTTAAAGCAATACATAGCTTGGCAAGCTTCCCCAGGGACCCCTTTTTGCCATCTGTGTGCTTGCATTTGCGTCCTCCAGGGACGATGTTTACTCAGTGCAGTGTGCCACAAACATCATGTTTGAATTTAATAAACTCTCTTAGAGACTATTAAAACAAACACAAGAAATATTTATATACAGCACACAGGCTTGTCACACCCCTTTTAGAGACCTCTAGTTTTTTCATCACACTTAAAGCCCTGACCCTCCCAATTGCATGCACATAAGTTTGTAGGATACAAGTTCGGTACCACCCTCCTTTGGTTTATGTACTCAGACTGGCATCGAAGCCCTCTGGCACCCTCCCCCTTGCTGCAAAGTCCGGAATTCTTGGCACCTTTGACGTGTACATATACATAGTCTCCCAACACTAGAGTCCCTCTGCGTGCCCACCACTGTTTGCATGCACACAGGATGTGGGGATCTGGCAAGAGGGTACATGCACAGAGACAGGCAGAACCCCCTCCCTACTCTTCACCATGCTTACACACACACTGTAAAATCGTTTCTTAGTGGTACATTTTATGTGCACATATACAGTGGGCCACCTTACTGGAGTATGTGTACACAGACTTGGAGCAGAGCCCTGTGGCGTTCCTCCTCCCCCACATGCACACAGGGTTGCAAGCACACTGGGTCTGGGCTCAGGGACTAGGGCACCCTACCAGGGCATATGTACACAAGCTTGCAGCAATTTCCTGTCATTCACACATTAACATCCCTCATCCCTGTAGCTCACACCGTACGCACACATCCTCACACACGTCTATGTGCTTGCCACATTTATGCTGCAAAAAGCACTCAAATGTAGTTTTGTGATGATAAATTGTTTATTTCATATAAATGACATTTATTTCATTACACGGCGTCATTAGCAATTAGTGGTGTCACAGATCTATCTAGGTTAGGAGAACACAAATAAGAGTAATAGAGCGTAGACACTCTATGAACACATTTGCTTCTTTGCGCTTGTGCCCTAGTAGCAACAAAATATGATGGTGTTTGCGGTTCAGAGACTAAAAGCTGTAATGAAATTGCGGGCTCCTAACACTGTACATAAGTTCTCATGTAACATGGTCTGTCTGAGTGATCATATCTCCTCTCATGTGCACAGCCTTTCCATGTGCTCCATTCTCCTCACAGTCTCTCTCCAGGCCTCCTCACACTGCACACACCCCATGCTCTCTTTCGCTCTCTCCACATGCCCCCGCCTCCACCCACTATCTTACTACACGCCCCCTGCACAGTTTTCCAAAGCTCCTCACATGGTCATGGTCCCATATGGTCTGTACATGAGCTCAAGTAATCTTACATCTTTTGTGCACAAGCCTCAAGTGCATATTTGGAAATTAGTAATATTGTGAACCATGACAGACCATGATAAACTCCAAACTTTTTTAATCTCCAGGACCACCTTTCTCATCCTCAGCATCCTTTCACCTCAGCATCAATGCAGCATCACCACCTCAACATCAGTGCAGCACCAGCACAGCATCACTCATCGCTATCTCAGCACCAGCATCACTCAACACCCCCACAGCACCACCTGAGTATCATCACAGTACCTCCTATGGATCAGTGCACCATCACCAGCACAGCACCAACTCAGCACCAGTGCAGCCTTACCACAACACCAGTGCAGCACCACTTCAATACCAACTGAGCACCAAAGTATCACCACTTCAGCATTAGTGCAGCACCATCTCAGCACTACCTCAGCATCACTCAGCACCACCTCAGCACCAGCGCAGCACCACCTCTGCATCAGTGCACAACCAACAGTGGTGTCCCACCTCAGCAGCAACACCAACTCAGTACCACCTGAGTACCAGCTCAGCACCACCTGAGCACCAGCGCTGCACCACCCCCTCAACATTACTCAGTAACACCACATCACTCAGCACCACCACAGCATCACTTAGCATCACTAAGAACCCCTTCAGTATCATTCAGAATCACCTGAGCATCAGCACAGCACCACCTCAGCTTCACTCAGCTCCACCTGAGCATCAGTACAGCACCACCTCCTCATCAGTGCGCCAACACTAGTGCAGCACCAACTCAGCATCAGCACAGCACCAATTCATCATTACTAACCACCACCCAAGCACCAGCACAGCACCACCTGAGCGCCACCAAAGCATCACTCAGCACCACCTCAGCATCACTCACCACCACCTCATTATCGCTCACCACCACCCGAGCACCACCTCTATCTAGAGTTCATTCATCACTTCATGTACAAACTACCTATCATTCTCTATCTTCCTTTCTATCTATTCTGTGCAGCTCTCGCCCCTATCTATTCACCTTGCCACATAATTCCACTACTCAAATATGCTACACACCACACAATTCCACAACCAACAATTCCAATTCAACCACTCCACTCCAAACCAAAACACATAGATAAAAAACATTGTCATTTACAATGCCAATAGCTCTAACTCTCACAAATGCCAGACCTATTACATTGCAAATGCTTTTTTTATTATAGCGAGTGGGCAACACGGACAAAGGGAGGTAGGGTGGAAGAGAACGGACAATGGAAGGGAGGGTGGGAGGCAGAGGGACAGTACCAAAAAAGCGCTATGATGTGTCCAGTGCTGGCCATGTCATACAGCTTAGGGGTTTTTTGGTAGGTGGGGTGGCACAGACAACAGGAGAGTGGGGGCCGGAAGGAAGAACCAACAGAGACAACAAGGGGTGGGACGGTGTTAGGGAAGGTGCAAGACAGACAAGGGTGGAGGTGGCAGGAGAAGAAGCACCAAGGACAGGGTAGGGTATGAAAAAAATTATATCTCAATCAAGCACAAGCAGTGGAATGACAGCAATCAATCTGTACCCGATCCATGTACCACACAAAGAAAAGGAATGGACACCTTTACCGCACTGACCAATTAGGAAGCAGCAAAAAAGAGTGACAACGAAAGGTAAGCTGTTATAACTTGCCACTTGGTAGGTTCCATGTTCCCCCCCTCCCCTTATCAGCTTTTGATACAGCTTAGAATGTTGGAGTGAAGGCAGCCTTGGAATGTTGACAGACTGCCTTCACAGATGTCATGACAGCCAGCTGCTTGGAGTGCCTGTTAATTTATGACTTAATAAAGTCCTTTCTCAACTTACCTACGGTGTACTTACTTCATCTTGGCGACGAGGAGAACTGTGGCTGTGGCAGGGACAGCGTGGCACTCTTCCCTGCGAAAATTTCGGCATGCTGGCAGCTTTGAAGAAAAGAATCGTGTGAAGGCTGGGTAACGGAGCGCTAAGGCTGTGCAGTAGTGCGCTCAACGTGTTGGAACTTTATTGTACAGCTCTGCATGAGAGGCGATCGTTGTGGTGAAATAATGCAGCCTGATTTTTGAGGAGACTTGACGCGAGTTACGCGGTCTGCAGCTGATGGACAGTGGACGTTCTGGTGGTAGCGTCTGCCTGACGGCTGGGGCGTCCCACTCCGGAGTGACCCGTTTGAAGCTGTCCGGTCTGGTGAGGCTTGTGAGGCAGCGGCTGCAGAGGCGAGAACTGAACCAGCAGCATATTGGCGTGACCTGTATCGGCATATGCCGCGACACCTCAGGGGTGGTTCCTGTCAAGAGCGATCCAGGAAGAACACAGGAGACCCGCTGTGAGTAGCTGCTGTTTGCCGGTGTGAGGAGCGTCTTTGCTGTGCAGCGGCCGTTGCCGTAATACCTCAGGGGAGGTCCCGGTCCCGCGCGACGTTGGAGGCACACAGGAGACCGTCCGTGAGTAGCGGTTGTATGCTGGCGTGAGGCGCGTCTCTGCTGTTGTCTCCAAGGACAGCGGTGCTTATACCACGGCGATGGAAGCAGTCCGTGAAGGAGAGGCACCTCATTGAAGGCAGTCTGCGCTGGTATCTTTTCCTCAGGAGAACACGCTGATCTCTTCTAACGGAAGGCAGGAAGAGAGACAGGAAAAACACGAAGGGACTGCTGGGAGTCTACTGGGGAGATAGAAAGGGGACTGAACTTCAGTTAGGCATTTTTTTTTTTTTTTTTTTTTTGGTGTAGCTGACTCTCTGTGTGGTCTTTGAAGGGTGTCACCTTTGTAGAGGGTTCTATGAGCCTATTTTCCAGCAGCCATACCCCAAACCTTTAGATTCCTTGCCACTCACCTTTACACATAAGGATAATATTATATTCTCCACTGTTTAGTTTCTTGAACATTTTAGAGTTTTCCTCTGTGTAAGGCAGTACCTGACCATGGCGGGGGCAGGAATGAGTCAACCCCCACCGTTTTTGAATGAATTAGGGGAACCTGACATCCCCTGGAAAAGGTGGGAAGGTATTTTCAAATCATACCTGATAGCCATAGGTGGAGGGAACTTCTCTAACATCAGGAAACAGCACATACTGTTACATAATTTAGGTATACAGGGAAGGAAAGTTTACGAGGACATAACAGGGAGATTAGTAGAGGACGAGGTTCAGGATGAGGATGAAGGTGTTGATGTTTATGAATACACATTGCGTAAGTTAGAAGCACATTTTAAAGTGAAAATTATTGTAGTCTTAGAAAGACACAAATTTTTCAAAAGGGTGCAAAGAAAAGAGGAGAAAGTGTCTTCATACATTGCGGTGTTGAGAGGAATGGCGGCTACATGTGAGTTTGGGGCGCTTACTGATTCATTAATCAGAGACCAATTAGTAAGGTGCACCAATGAAGAGAAGGTGCAGGAGGAGTTACTCACAAGGAATCCGGATCTGGAGGAAGCCATAAGCATAGCGAAGGGTCTGGAACATACAGCCATATGTATGAGAGAGATGAAAGTGTCAGAAGAAAGGAAAGAAAAGTCTATGACTAAGGAGGCATCGGAGGGGGAAACTGTGTGCAAATTGGAGAACAAGTTCAGAGAAGGGGTGAGCAACAAGACGGAAGGTCTTAAATGTTTCAGGTGTGGGAACCACAATCATTTGGCCAACAATTGGCGATGCCCCGCAAGGAACGTCACTTGCAGAAGATGTAACAGAAAGGGCCATTTTGCCAAAACATGCAATGTAGGGAGCTCAAAGGTTCACATGGTAGATCACCCTGAAGATGTAGTGGGGGAGGAGAAACATTTTATTTGTCAGATTGAAGACGAAAGTAAGGAACAAAGTACACAGTACCCAACTTGCGAAATAAAACTAGATGGAGAGAAATTTAAGGTGTTTGCAGACTCTTGCTCTCCGTTCACCTTAATAGACAAGCAAGTGTTCAGTGAAAAATTTGCAAAACATAACATCACTTTAGAGTCAGCTGACATAGCCCCCACAGGGTACAACAGAGTACCTATCCAATTGGAAGGGATGGTGAGAATGAGAATATCCTTCAAAGACAGGCATACTGTGGGGAAGGTATATGTTACCCGAGAAGGATCAAGTCTATTAGGGTGGAAACATCAGAAAGAATTAGGTATAAGACTTGATCCGAACAACCAGGAGCAGGTACTTCTTATAGAATCCCCGGGGGTGGGGTCTAACCTAGTGAAAGAATTTCCAGAGGTGTTTAATGAGAAACTGGGGGTACTAAAAAACTACATGCATAGGATTGAGCTCAAGGAAGGAGCAACACCTACTGTACACAAAACACGGTCCATTCCCCTGCTAATGAGAGAGCCTTTAAGAATGGAGTTGGAGAAGTTGTTAAAACAAGGGGTCATACAAGAGATAGAATGCTCTGCATGGTTGGCGCCCATTGTCATTACAAGCAAGGAAGGTGGGAAAAGCATTAGGTTATGCGTGGACTTGAGGGCGCTTAACGCTAATATTGTGGTGGACAGACATCCTCTCCCAAGGATACATGAAATGTTGAGTACTTTACAGGGAGCCAAGTTCTTTAGTGTGCTCGACCTCTCATCGGCCTACCACCAAATCCGTCTGCACCCCGAATCTCAACCCTTGACCGCTTTCACCACACCATTTGGCAATTTTAAATTTATGAGAATGCCTTTTGGGTTGGCGTCAGCGGCAGCAGCATTTCAAAGAGCCATGCAGCATGTGTTGAGGGATTGTCCTAAGTCCATGTGTTTTCAGGACGATATTTTGATTTATGGGGCGAGTGACACTGAACATGATGAAAATGTGAAAAGGGTACTCAGATGTTTAAGAGAGGTTGGGTTCACCACCAAGGAGAGCAAATGCAAAATAGGAGTTACCACAGTGGATTATTTAGGGCACACCATCTCGGAGGAGGGGATAAAGCCCAAAATAGACTTGGTGGAGGCAGTAAGAAAAGCACCCATGCCATCTTGCAAGGAGGAAGTACTTTCTTTTCTGGGTTTAGCCGAGTACATGGCTAGGTTCATAAAAATTTTTGCCATGATAGCCCATCCACTCAGAGAAATTTTGAAAAAAAACACACCATTCAAGTGGGAGAAAGATCAGGAGCTGGCCTTTGAGAAGATTAAAGAGGCTATCGTGTCGGCAACTTACATCGGAAACTTTGATGTAAACAAGGACACCGTAATCACTACTGATGCAAGTGGAAAAGGTGTGGGGGCCATGCTTTCACAGAGAGTGGATGATACAGTAAAAGTAGTGGCATTTGCATCAAGGACCTTGTCTGGGGCAGAATCCAACTATTCCACCATCGAGAAGGAGGCTCTGGCGGTGTACTGGGCAATCAAACATTTCAGTTTTTATGTCTGGGGCTTACCATTCGTAGTATGTACCGACCATAAGCCTTTGGTCAACCTGTTCGGAAACAAAGTGTTGGAGAATATTACTCCCCGCATCGCAAAGTGGGTGCTGGGGTTACAAGGCTACAATTTCAGAACTACGTATGTTCCTGGCCAACAGAACAAAGTGGCAGATTTCTTATCCAGAGCTCCAGTGGAAGGACAGGAAGAAGACCGTGAGAGGGTCTTGGAAATAAAAATCCCGGCCATGACCAGAGAGCAGTGGGATGGTCACATGGAACAGGACAATATCCTTCGAGAAGTTAAAACATGGGTAGTCAGAGGGTGGCCTAACAAATGTGGAGGCTTGCCGGAGAACTTACGACCCTACTGGAATGTACGCAATGAACTGTCAATTGAAGGAGAGTACCTCCTCAAAGCAGGCAGACTAGTTCCCCCGGAGGGGTTAAGGAAGCAAATTATTGACCTAACCCATGAAGGTCACCTGGGAAGGAGTCTATGCAAGGCTAGATTAAGATCAGATTATTGGTTCCCAGGCATGGATTCCAGCATGGAAGAGAGAGTGAAAGAATGTTACGCGTGCGAAGTTAGCGACAAGTCAAAAAACACTAGGAGATCCCCACTTAGTCCGGTGGAGGTTCCAAAGTCCCCATGGGACAAGTTGGGATTCGACATCACGGGCCCTATCAGGGCAAAGGGGCCGCAGCAATGGTACCTTTTAGTGATCATTGATTATTATTCTAACTGGGTCTCCCACAAATTTGTAACCAGCATCAACACCAAGGCTATAGTTGAATTTCTGAGTGACACTTTTTCAAAGGAGGGCATACCCTCAACATTGATCACAGACAACGGAGTCCAACTGGTGTCAGAGGAGATGAGAGAGTTCCTAAGAGACTTGTCCATAAAGCATATACGTACTCCATTGTACTGCCCGCGAGCCAACGGCAAAGTGGAAAGAGCCAACCGTATGCTGAAGGAATGTATCCAACTAGCAGTTAAGTCTGGAGGGAACATAGAAGCAGCGTTGAGAGACATGCTCTGGTCATACCACACGACGCCTAGTCTATCCACGGGACACACACCCTTCGAACTGTTGAGAGGAAGGAAAGCAGGATCCAAACTATCACCTAATTGGTTGAAGACCAAGGATCCTGTGGTAGTCGATCAAGAAGAGTTTAGTAAGAAGGTGGAAGCTAGGCAAAAGATGTACAAAGATTCTTATGACACCAAATGGGGCGCCAAAGAAAGAACTTTCAGCAGAGGACAGGAAGTGTATATTCGCAAACCTGTGGCAAGGGGAAGTAAGGAGGACAAGTTCTATGCTCCAGAAAAAATAAGGGAGGTAAAGAGCAACATTGTCATCATGGAGGATGGGCGGAAGTGGAGCATGGATCGGGTTGCCACAGGACAGAGGGAGTCTGTCCAGGTGGGGTGCAGTGGGAATCTGGGAACGGGATCCAGAGCAAGGGGAACCCAAGAGGGAAGGGGATTCAGACAACGCAACCCCCCTAGATGGCTCAAGGACTTCAGAAGGGTGTGATCTTTGCATATACTTAACCTTTTTTTTTTCCCTCTAGGTCTGGTCCTGGTTATCGGCTTACATTCTTGTTGTAACTGTCTATATTAAAGGGGGAAGATGTGTTATAACTTGCCACTTGGTAGGTTCCATGTTCCCCCCCTCCCCTTATCAGCTTTTGGTACAGCTTAGAATGTTGGAGTGAAGGCAGCCTTGGAATGTTGACAGACTGCCTTCACAGATGTCATGACAGCCAGCTGCTTGGAGTGCCTGTTAATTTATGACTTAATAAAGTCCTTTCTCAACTTACCTACGGTGTACTTACTTCATAAGCAATGGGCAGGCTCCCATCCCTTTACTGTGAACAATACCCCTCACAGCAACAGTGCATGCACGCTGACAAGTGAGACCTAAAAAACAATATACTTACCTTCAATATTATATACCATGATTCTTTTGCAGTCATGATATTTTGACAATGACATCATAATAAAACAATATTTTGGAGGGTATATTCAGGTACAGTACCCATCAGCATCTCCCACAGCACATACCACATCAAAGGTCCAGAAATCCTCGATGTCCACATTTCAGTTATATGTAGATGTGCTTATCAAATCACAAAAACACTTGCAATAAATCAAAGGCACATTCTTTCAACTCTTGCTGCTGACCTATGGCACACTTCTCCCCCAACATTCGCTCAACACTGGATCACTTAGCCTTCAGAAAAGCTCTAAGAGTGTGGCTCCTTATACTGTCGGACTGAAGTCTATACATCACAAGACACACTCATACCCACAACATGCACATGCACTATCCCTTATAGAGACCACATGTACAAATACATAAGCGGAGTACCACAATTCACATCTAGCCATGCTCAGATCACAAACCTAACACCATATTTCAGCACAGATTGCAGCCGCGGTCTGTGCAGGTAACAGCGGTGGGGCGGTGGGGCTGCGTGAGGGGGATTTCGAGGGATGATGCTCAGAGAATATTAAATAAATAAATAATTTTCCCTCTTCATTGTCCCTCAAAATTCCCCCACGCAGCCCCAACGCTGTTACCTGCACGGACCACGTTTGACCGATTGTGCCAATTTGCCAATCACCCAATGCAACATGTTATATCACATCACCCTATTCCACACATACACAAAACATCTCATCCCAAATCAAGAAACAAGAATTAGCACATTATGACTATACATAACATTACTTACATCTCACCATGCCATTACCAAAAAACACCCTACAACAATATATCCTGCCACCTCACACCCTACTACACTTAAAAAACATTTCACACAATACTGCCCATGTGACACCATGCAAAGCAACTCATTATACCATCACATCACACTAAGCACCACTGAGACACTATACAGCATGTTACACCACATTACCCTCAACACTTCATACCAAGCCTCATCACAATTTACCAAAGCTTCACCCAACTTATATCTTTAGGGCACAGCAGACCGGCTAAATCACCTTACACCACCAACCCCCATATCACAGCACCAAGCAGCACAACGACTTCCCATAGCACACCACTCTCACCACACCCATACCACATCACTCTCTACTGCCCCAACATATGATATACCAGAACTCACACCTTATTTCACAAGAAGAATGCAAGCAGTATGAGATTGAAAGAGAAAGAACACTTTACAATCATTACACAAAAAAGGGCAATTGGATTTGCATCAAAGTAACCAAAAGGCCAAATCTGACTAGTTATGAAAGTGACACGAACAAATTGAACCAAAAACACATTTTCGATACAAACCACTAAATCTCAGCTTAAAACATTAAAGCATTAAGACAACTATATACCCAGTGACTACTATGATGAACAATATGCAACATAAGGAATTATTGAAAGTATACAGCCAGAATTGGATGCTTGGAATGTATGAGCACCAGGCTGAGCTACTGTCCGGTTGATCCACTAACAACACAGGGCCATTCATTAAGCTGATTACATTGAGTCGTTGCTAAGATAGTTATTCTCACCGCCATTTGGCGGGTCCGGGTCCTGGGGCTGGATAGCTGTGGGTGCCATCTTTGATTGGGGTGAGTGTGTCCTTGCGCGGGCGCCATCTTGGAGCGTCCCGACGCCCGTGCTGGTTGGGGAGATGCCTATTTAAGGCGGACTCACACTGTTAAGTGTTCTGATCATTGCTGCACTAGCGCAGGTCGCGCTGCCAGCGGGCTTTGATATTTTTAAATACCTTAGTTTATCTTGGCTGATTTTCGTTTTTTCCCCTGATTTTATCCATCGCTCTGCTGGGCTTCTGTCCCCTTACTCGCATTTAATTTGGTGAAAACTCACCGCCATTTGGCGGGTCCGGGTCCTGGGGCTGGATAGCTGTGGGTGCCATCTTTGATTGGGGTGAGTGTGTCCTTGCGCGGGCGCCATCTTGGAGCGTCCCGACGCTCGTGCTGGTTGGGGAGACGCCTATTTAAGGCGGACTCACACTGTTAAGTGTTCTGATCATTGCTGCACTAGCGCAGGTCGCGCTGCCAGCGGGCTTTGATATTTTTAAATACCTTAGTTTATCTTGGCTGATTTTCGTTTTTTCCCCTGATTTTATCCATCGCTCTGCTGGGCTTCTGTCCCCTTACTCGCATTTAATTTGGTGAAAACTCACCGCCATTTGGCGGGTCCGGGTCCTGGGGCTGGATAGCTGTGGGTGCCATCTTTGATTGGGGTGAGTGTGTCCTTGCGCGGGCGCCATCTTGGAGCGTCCCGACGCTCGTGCTGGTTGGGGAGACGCCTATTTAAAGTCGTCTTCCCCCGCGCAGCGGGAACGTGCAGTGGGACGCCGTCGCTTAGCCGGAGTCGTGCCAGAGTCCTGCCCGTCTGCGCTCGTCCGCGTCGAGGTAGCGGGTGCGGGCTATGGACTCTGGCTTCCTGCCATTGCACCATCATGTGTAGCATAGCGACACTCAGGTACGGTCGTGCTGATCTCTTTTCCATAAGAGACAGCCTTTTGGCGTGTAACTCTGTCCCTGTACCTCCTCTCTCGGGACCTTATGACTGTTCTTGCGGCAGTTTTTCCCTGGCTACTCCCAATGGGGTACGACTTGCTCTAGGGACTGCTCGTGGCATTCATACGGATTGCACCGAGCAGGAACTTAATATATGGAGCTTGAATGATAGATCCTTGGTCAAGCACCATCAGTCACTACGGGACATGATAGATACGGACCTTCCTGATATCATTTTTCTTACCGAAACTTGGTTACAGGACGCTGACACTGCCATTATAAATCTGGCTTTCCCCTCTACCTACACGGTGTTTACCTTGAACCGTTCGACTAGGGGAGGTGGTATAGCCATGGCGATTAAATCCTGCTTCCCAGCTGAGTGGAAGGCTTTTGATCTTCCAATGTGTGAAAGCGCCTCGTTTAAGGTAAGGGTTAGTCATCAATTTACCTTCAGTGGTGTGCTTATCTATCGTCCACCGGGGAACGACACTGCTTTTAAGGCTGCCCTTGCGGATGTGGTTGGCTCGCTGGCTCCTAGGTGTGCTAACTTTAGCATAGTAGGTGACTTAAATATACATCTTGATCAGACGTCATCTCTATCCATCAGCTCCTTGTTAGCGGACCTGGAAGCGATGCAATTTAACCAACTAGTCACCTCCCCCACCCATATAGGAGGTCATATACTTGACCCCTTTTTTACCACCCTAGTTCGGGCTAGATCATCTGACCCGATGGTGGTGGGTTGGACTGACCATCTGTTGGTCAAGGTGTCATGCCCCCTAGAAAATCCGCAATTTAAACCTGTGGATAAACAGATCTTAAAGCGCAATTGGCGTGAACTCAAGTTGGAGGAGTTTGTCAGGATATTGGAGGCACAACCCCTGGGCAAACTGCAGAATGTGGAACAGGGATATGACCAGTATTGCAACTGGGTCCTTACTGCCCTCGATTCTCTTATACCTCTGCGCTGGGCTAAATTTCACGTAAAAAATCGCAGCCCTTGGTATAATGAGACTCTTGCCGAACTTAAGAGAACTTGCAGGCAAGCTGAGAGGGCCTGGCGAAAATCCTTTGATCCCACGTTAAAATCACTGTACTTTGCCCAGCTTAAGACCTATCACAGAGCTATCTGTCAAACCCGGGCCGCTTACTATGCAGCTGAGTTTTCCAACAGCCCTAACCCTTCTAAGTTAATTTTCAAGGTACTCAAAGACCTGATGGGGAAACGGGCTACCTCGCAAGAAATCTGCACGGACTCTCACTGTGAAAGTTTGGCATCCTTTTTCGTGGGGAAGGTGCAGACAATCTATCGAGGATTTATACCATCTGTCTTCGGGGATGCTCTTAGTGATATGAAGGTCCCGGTGTCCGAAACTCTGTCCATCCTGCCGGCTATGTCTAACGAGGTATTTGACACTCTGAGCCTTAAAATTAAATCTGGCTCCCCCTTAGACCCATTGAAGCCGGAGTTCCTTATTCGTCTCCCGCCTCTCTGTCGTGAACCCATTTTGGACGTGATTAATCTTTCCCTCAGTGAGGGCGTGGTCCCGCCATCCTGGAAGCAAGCTGTGGTCAGCCCTATTCTGAAGAAATCCAACTCTGACCCCTTGCTCCCGGAGAATTACCGGCCCATCTCCCTCCTGCCTTGGACCGCCAAGGTCACTGAGGCACACGTGAATTCCATCTTGTCTGCCCACCTCTCTCGTAATAACATTCTTGACGAGAGTCAAAATGGTTTTCGCGCCCAACACAGCACTGAAACTGCTTTGCTCTTCATGACCGAGCATTTGCGGTCAGTGCTGGATGCGGGGCAGACTGCGGCACTCCTATTGTTAGACCTGAGCGCCGCGTTTGACACGGTGTCTCATGACATTCTGCTGCGGCGCTTGGAGGAAGTGGGTATTGGGGGGAAGGCTCTTCAGTGGTTCCGCTCCTTCCTCTCGGACCGGTCTTTCAAAGTAGCCATTCCACCTGGCCAGTCCTCTTTCCATTCTTTGGAACTGGGAGTCCCTCAGGGTTCTGCTTTAAGCCCCACATTGTTCAACTTGTATGTGAAACCGTTGGCCGCTGTCGTCAGGCAATGTGGCCTTACCATGACATCGTATGCCGACGACACGCAGCTGGCGGTGACACTCAGTGGGGACCCTGAGGTGACTGCGCCCAGGTTCCGTGCAGGACTTATAGCTGTGGCTAGCTGGATGCGTAGCAACTGCCTACAGCTTAATGCTAAGAAAACCGAGGTCCTGGTTGTGGGGAAGCAGGCGGAACTTTGGGGAGACCAGTGGTGGCCTTCTGAACTCGGGGTGTCCCCCATTCCAGCGGCCGAAGTTAAAAATCTGGGGGTGTGGCTGGATTCCAATCTTTCTTATACCAGCCATACAAAGAAGACAGCAGCTACCTGTTTTGGTATTCTGCGAGGGCTGAGGTCAGTCCTCAAATTCTTTGACCCCCCCACTCGGCAACTGGTGGTTCAGGCCTCTATTCTTTCCCGGCTGGACTACGGGAGTGCCTTGCTTCTTGGAGTCAACCAGGCTGAGGCTACTAGGCTTCAGAGGGTGCAGAACGCTGCTGCACGGGCCATTGTTGGCCTTCCGAGACGTGGCTCTGTCTCTGCTGTTCTGACCTCCCTTCACTGGCTTCCGGTCAGACAGAGAATCAAATTTAAGGCTCTCTGTCTGACATTTAAGATCCTGAAGCTTTCCTCTCCCCCTGCTTTGGCGGGCCTTATTTCTCCTTACGTCCCCACGCGGTCTCTCAGGTCTGAATCTTACCATCTGGCGACTAAGCCTAGGTTCAGGCTGAGTAGGATGGGAGGACGCTCTTTTCGTGTTCTGGCGGCTGATCTATGGAATTCCCTTCCTTTACATATTCGCGCCCTAAACAGCCTGACTCTTTTTAGACGCGCCATTAAAACACATCTGTTTGCCCCTGCTATCTGATTTCTCTTTTCTTGGCCTTGACCTGTTGTGTTGTGTACCTGATCAGGCGCCAGGACGCCCCTTCGCTGGGGCAGCTGTGCGCCTAATAAAAGTGAATAACATAACATAACATAACATTGAGTAGTTTTTCTACAGTCACAGAAGCTGCTAGAACCCTTTGGTTGTCACGCCCATATGAAGTGGCGGAAACGGCACTCACGGTGTGACCTGCATGGGTTTTAACTCATGGGTTGGCGGTCCCATCTTGGCCAACTCCACCTTTAATCCAAGCCCGGGGCATAAGGAATGCCTGGATTTTACAACTAAAGTAGTCAGCACTGAAATTCTGTCTTAGCTGGTCTTCACATTCCCTTCAAGCAATTATACTCCTCATACTAGTTTACTACCACTGGCACACACCCCACTGTTCCATAGAAAAGATAAATGCATAAGAACCAAATATTCGCAAAATATTCTCCCATCCTTTCGCCATTGCAGCCTTCAAATATATGTTTACATGTTTATAGAACAATACATTGACATAAAAAATTCAAACTACCCCTTTAAAATTTTCACACTTCAGCCTCTTCTCCAAACACAAACCTAATGGCTTTGGAAAAGCTTTGTAAAGGCTTGCTCTTCTGTTTATAACTCGCCCACTTTAGTTGATCATCTCACGCTTAGTTGCCATCTATGTCATTTATGGGTCTCCCGGGGTCGCAGCCGCAACCCCTGGCTTACCCCTTGACTTGCCCTTGTGCACCATGGACACAGTGAAAAGAGGGGCAGCGCATCAGATATGGAAGAAAAATGTGGCTTACAGCCCTGTTTACATTTAGCACCCGGGGAAATGAAAGAACTGCTGCTAATCGCCTGTAACCACACAACTTTGCTGCTCAAGTCACATGGCAGTGTACACATTGTTTCTTTCTCCACAGCAGGGGTAGGGAAGCCTGCTCTGAAATGCATTTTATGTAAACAGATTGTCCTGGGCTCATTGGAAGATTTCTCTCTGAACTGTTCTGAGACGAGAAAAAGCAACAGAAGCTCTAGCAGGAAAACACTAGGTAGGGAAATACAATAAATACACTTTGTAGACAAATCAAAATAAGCAAACAGCTATTTTTGTCCCACTTAACATGCAAACCCATGCACACAGAAAGCATCAGGACATTGTTGCCAGATCCATGTCCAAATCTACTTCGAGCAGTAGCTGCACCCCCCCCACCCCCCCCCCCCCACACCCCAGCGCCTTGAGACCCTCACAGGGAAGTAGCGTGCTTAACAAGTACTCTGATTGATTGATTGATTGACTGCTGCTGGTTCTTGACGTGGCACAGGTGCATCTGTTACAAAATTGTAACAATCTGAACAGACTCTGCCTGTGGGTGTGTGCTGTTGTCTTCCAGGGGTTAGGCAACCCAGCTTAATGATGGAAGCCTCACCCTGACCCAAGATCTACACTGGGTCAGAGACGGGTTCACACGCCCTCCAGCCTGTCCAGTGACTTCCAAGTGTGGCCACAGATGCTGCCCAGTGAGAGAATGACCAGTGTCTCAGACTGGAGCCCAGGGAAATATAAGGGCATGTCAGGATTGGAGAACCTCAGGTCTACAAAACACTGGTACCTGTTAACCATGTGTGGCTTTGAACCTCTGTGGTTTCATTCTTTTTGCCCTCATTACAGGAGAGGAGTGTTTTTTAGGTGAAGATTGCTTTTTAAAACAGATGTACTTTGCCAACCAGAGGTGGTTTGCCAGAGAAGGATGCTTTAATCAAGTTATTGTTAACAGAAAGGTGCTTCACATGGTGTGTGCTTTACAGTAGGTGTACTTTATAGGAATTAAATACATTACAAAAGAGTTGCATTTACAGGAAGCAGGTATGTTATAAGACAGAGGTGCATTACCAAAGGGAGGTAGTTATTTTAGAGGAGATGCCTCCTTTACACAAGAGTCACTGTTTACAGGAACAGTGTTTCACAGGGTGTATGCTTTTTAGTAGGTGTACTTTACAGGATTAGGGTGCATTATAGGAGACTGATTGTAGTGATCTGCTTTTAATGTAGTCCATTTCCTTTGCCCTGCTGTTCTCCCATGCTGGTGATGTCATGTAGAATGTTGGGGATGTAGGTTCCTGTAAGAAGACAGTTGGAGAGATGGGCTGAGTAGCCAGGAGGCTGCTCCTGGCGGGGCTAACTTAAAGTCTTACTAAAGAACTTGTAAGGACAAAACTATGGAATAAACTACAACTACAAGACTCTGTCTACGGGACTTCCTTTTATTTCTACATTGGCGACGAGGATGGGATACGAACCCACGCGTGCAAAGCACAATGGATTAGCAATCCATTGCCTTAACCACTCGGCCACCTCGTAACTTTGTGTTCAAATATGGTCGATATGTATCGGGAGAAGGATCCCGGTGAAGTGTGTATGCAGTAGAGGGCATGTAGATCTCCCTGGTCCTGCTATTTGTTTAAGGAGGAGGATTCCCCTTAACTTTGTGTTCAAATATGGTCGATATGTATCGGGAGGAGGATCCCGGTGAAGTGTGTATGCAGTAGAGAGCATGTAGATCTCCCTGGTCCTGCTATTTGTTTAGGGAGATGGATTCCCCTTTACATTGGGTTCGGAGGTGGTGAAGAGTATAGGGAGGAGGATTCCCCCTGTCCAGTAGGTGTAGTGTGTAGGCAGTAGAGGGCATGTAATACTCCCTGGTCCTGCTATTTGTAAAGGGAGGAGGATTCCCCTTTTATATAGAATTCGATATTTCTTGTTATTTGATTACACTTACTTATTACATTTACAGTAGATTTCTTGCTAGATGTTTATCTTCCTTTTACTACGCTTATAGAATTGTATGATAATTCATTTTGTGAATTTTATTATTATATTTACAGTGTATTTCTTGCTTAATGTTTATCTTCTTGTCCTGTGTTTATAGAATTGTATTCTATTTCATTTTATTAATATTTAAAGGGGGGGAGATATGTAGTGATCTGCTTTTAATGTAGTCCATTTCCTTTGCCCTGCTGTTCTCCCATGCTGGTGATGTCATGTAGAATGTTGGGGATGTAGGTTCCTGTAAGAAGACAGTTGGAGAGATGGGTGAGTAGCCAGGAGGCTGCTCCTGGCGGGGCTAACTTAAAGTCTTACTAAAGAACTTGTAAGGACAAAACTATGGAATAAACTACAACTACAAGACTCTGTCTACGGGACTTCCTTTTATTTCTACACTGATGCACTTGAGATAAAGAAAGCTATACTAGAGGTCATCCTTTAGAAGAGAAAGATGCTTTAGAGAGGGGTGCATTCCAGCAGTGCCAAAAGGGCAGGATTGGCAGGTCACTGTGAGGGCTGTGTTTTATTTATGCTCTTTGTGTGCCTGTTTTATAATCTGTTGGGCCTGTTTCTACTGTTGATTTCTCTGATATCACCACTAACATTACCTGCAGCAAGTTCAAATGCATGTAATCGTCCATACCTTACAAAATATCTATTCAGCGTGTCTTTAACAGTTCAAAATTTCCCCATTTTTCAGTAATCTTGTTCACTGATAGGGACCACTTTTTTTGGCGTCCAAGCCTTTTTTCTGTCCCAGTCGACCCTGAAGAGGGGTGCTTCAATGGAAGTGAGGTGCTTTAGACAAGAGGAGTATTTTAGAGAAGAGGTGTGCTTTACAGGAAAAAGGTAGTTTTTATGACAGCTGTGTTTTACAAGAGTGAGGTGCTTTGCAGCAGAAAGGTGCTTTAGATGACAGAGGTGCTTGGCCAGAGAGAGAGAGATGGTTCATCAGAAAGGGATGCTTTACTGAACAGATGTGATATAAAGAGGTGATGTACAATGAAGTAGGTAATGCTATAAAGGAAAATATGTTTTAAAAGGTGGATTCTTTAAGCACAAGGCTTGTTTTAAAGGGGGCTGGTGCTTTAAATTGGAGAGATGCACTGAATGAGTGGAAAGTATTTTGAAGATCTGCTATAAAGAGAACTTAAAGCTGCTTAAATGACTGAGAGCTGCTCTAAAAGGACTGTGGATGTAGAGTATAAGGGGCATATTATCTACAATCTGCGATAATGATCGCAAACTGAGGCTAGAGCGTTTTATTGTATCGCCGCATATCGCTGGATTTTCTCACCCTGTTAGCAGTGTATTATCAAAGCGTCGCTCACAGGCGATGCAAAATTCAGCGAAATCGGTGGAAACCAGCGATAGCAGTCTGAATCCTGTGATAAACTACCTGCAAAATTTGAATGCTTACTGATACGCAAGTGTGTACTTAAGCTGACAATCCACCTTCCATTGAAGAGATGGATAAGTCAGCTTTTTTTCAGGTGTAAATTTCCAGTGATAACCGCGATTAGCTGGACTTTTTTGATCGTTTCGCGGGTCCAGGGCCGCGTTGCTAATATAGCGAAGTTGTGTTTGCAACTTATTTAATGGAGTTCTTGTAAGGAACGCCTACTTTGCATCTAATTAGCGATATATATCTCTGGCCTGTGATGAGTCCCGAAACCGGCTTATATCGCAAGATAACACGCGCGAATGAGGCCTTGATGATAGCGTGATAATGAAATCGCCGCTTTAGCGCCGAAAAGGGCCGCTAAATTGGCGAAAGCATGCTTGCTAATATGCCCCTAAGTGTTTATATTTCACAGCACTGTGAATGAACATTTAACCCCAATATCCAGACACCTACATTCAGTGTGCCCTAATCCACTCATTACATTACAAACTAAAATATGTGTGTTTTGGGCCTCATGTCTTCACATTAACTTTTGCTGTTGTTGACTTTACCATCTCTTAGACCTTGCAGCACCCCTTTCAAATCACTACTCCTTTTCCAGTCCTTCCAGGGCATCATCCCTAATCTACTCCAGATCTTTGTTATCATCAGCAAACAATCAACTAACACCACCAATCCACTCCGCCTTGTAAATGTTTTTAACAGTACCGAAAGGGACACATCAGTCAATTTCTGCAATGAAGAGACAATTAATTGTATGTATATAATAATTAATAGCTAAAACACCATCCTACCTTAAATAGGAAAACTGTTCTAGAAACATTTAATGGAAAAGCAACGGATATCCCCTTTCATGCCCGTAATCACTTCTAACGTTTTTATCAAAACAGTCTGGCAGATGGAGACAAAAATGTGGAACAGGTACTTTCATGTCTCTTTTAACCACTTTTATGGTGTTCACTCTCTGTTTCTTTTGTGGTCTGATTCTAGCTGCATTTCCAATAAATATACAATGAAGGAGGGCTCCCTAAATCATGTCACGACCACAGGGTTGTATAATCTTCTCCTCAGAGGTCATTAATGGATAGGCGGCACTCAGGATATGGACAGTTAAGGATGTTTTGAAATTATGTAAAAGCATGTTTTCTGCTGAAGAAGTGCTCATTGGAGAATTTCACTATTAGGAGAGATGATAGCAAAAAGCTTGCAAAAACATAAAATGAAGATTCATTCTGAGTGATGCAACATAGCTTTAGAAAAAATAAAGGTTTTCAGTTGCTAGAGATCAATAATCTACCTAGGCCATTTTTGACAATTGGTATAATTGGTTTTAGTCACTTTGTACATAATACGCACCAACTTTATCACTGAGCACAATATGTCACTTGAACACATATCACCTTAAAATGTCACCTTGTGTTTGACAGCTTTTATAATTGTTTGGGTATATATAAATGATGCAATTTATATAAAATAACCTAATACCCATCAACCTGTGTTGCTTTTGTGGTTTTGTGTGTTCCTTAAGTCAAAATTGCTCAGATACGAACATTTGAAGCTTTTAGAAAATGGACATTTCTCTGCAGGGAGGAACGGGATGGGCTGACACTTACACTTCAACAGGTAGTGTCCTGTTCAAACACAAAGCCCTGGTTTAACCCACACATGTAGCCTGGCAGAGAGGACTGGGTTGAAAAGGATCCTTGTGCGCTTCAGAGAGTTGCTTTGCCCCTACATCAAAGGTGCGTTTGAGTATAAGTACTGGGTCTCTGACCCTCTAAAATCAGACACTTTAGGATCTTGAATTGAATGTTAGAAGAACTGCTGTGCTGCGAAAAGAGATGACCTTGGCTGCTTTTCTGGAAGGACTGCTTTTCTTCTTGTTGCCCTGCTGCATGCTGCTCCCTGACTCTGCTGAAGGAGAATTTGACTCTGCCTTCCCTCCAAGTGACCTCAAAGGGTTTGTTGGCTTTCCACCTGTTTTCTTAAGTCTCAGGGATGCAAAAGACTTCCTGCAATTCTGCTGGTGCTACTGGACTCTGCCTTCTTTGAGTCCTATCCTTGCCTGAGGTACCCCCTCCAAATCCTGAGTCTCAGGAGTGGGTTGTGCAGCTGTTTTGCTATAAAATCGACACATCGTCACCACTGCGCCAATTGCAGCCAATGCAGTGCCCTTCAATGCCAACACAGTGCAGATCCTGCATGGCTTGACGATGAGACGGCTGCGAGGTTCAACAATGGCTCAGCACCGATCAGAGATCCCGACCGCAAGGCTCGACTCCGGGGCATTGACACTAGTGTAAGATTCAACAATGACACAGTGCCAATCCGAGGCCCCGACCAGAAGGATCGACTTGGGCGCATTGACCTGACTGCGAGGTACGATAACAACACTATGCCGATCCGAGGTCAACATCGATGCATCAGCGCGATGAGCAACGTATTTTGTTGCTTGCAACCAGGAAAGGTACTTTGTTCACCAGGGTCTGCGTGGGTCCTGTAGCCGGCTTGCACTTCCAAGAGGTTGGCCTAAACTTTGACTTTGCCCTGGTGCAGCATGATCTAAAGTAACCTTTTTAGTGCTACCAGTTTCTAAATTGAATATCTTGACTTCTACATGTTGGAGTTTTGTTGTTTTGGTCTTATTTTACTCAGATACATATTCTCTATTTTTATAAACTGTTGTGGAGTCTTTTTGTGGTGTATTTACTGTGTTGCTGTATGAGCTATTGCACAAATACTTTACACATTGCCTTCTAAGTGAAGCCTGCCTGCTATGTGCCAAGCTACGAGAGGATGAGCACAGGATAATTTAGGATTGTGTTGTGACTTACCCTGACTAGGACTGTGGTCCCTACTCGGACAGGGTGCATACATCTGCCAACTAGAGACACAGTTTCTAACAAACATATTTTCTTACCCACGGCTCTTTACTGAAGTAAATAGCTTATGGGGTGTAGCTGCCATTGACCATGTCTACAGCACATACTAAATGCTATGACCTACATCGCCCACTACCGGATCTCCACCTCATGCCTTGTAGTGCTACAAGGCATACTGGATCAAGCTGTCATTGGCAAATGTGCAACTGGTGCCCTTGCCTTTTACATGCTGCTGTTATTAGCTGTCCTCCTGTCTGTTTCTGGCTAAAGCCCACTTACTGGTGAGGTCAAGCAGTGGCCATGATAAAAACATGGTTAACAATTCTAGAATTCGTCTCCAGTAAATTGATTTAGCATAGATCAGTTAGCAGAGTTTAAAACAACAAGCTTTTATGAGACAAGGAGTTGTGCACGCGCCTTGTGTCAGGTTATGGTAGGACAATCTTCCCGTAAGACTGAATGCCTGGTACTGATCTTGAACTTTACAACAACTGCATATCACTGATATGTTTGTGGGTTTTATTTGAATGACAAAATTCCACGCCACAGTATGACCCTGATTATTGACTGGTTGGATCTTATTTTAAATGAATGAAAAACATACAAAACAATTAGTCAAATGGAATACAAAAGATTACTTTTGAACGACCAACGCAATAATGCCTACAAAATAAGCAAGTATGGAACTTGCTAATAAAATGAAGCACTTAACACTCCAAGTCAAATAATAATATTGCCGCTTGTTGATGCCAGGATTGACGCATGCAGCACAACTAGCATGCAGCATACATTGAATGTAGTGATGGAAGAACGTGACACACTTGACCAGAGGCATAATGAGTCTTGCCTGAAGCAAGCATAGATTTAGACATGATTCCACTTACATTGGCTCTGGTTTAGGAGTTGGAGTTCTTCTAGTCGGAATTGTTTTCAGAACAAGTGGGTAAAGGCCCACATGCAGTGGGTGAGTGAGAGGGGTTAATGTGGGTGAACAAACAACTTCAAAGCAATGAGAATATTTGAGAATGGTGCCAGCACTCTTCTGTGTTGTTCCCCAAAATATTTTTAAGAAATACATTACATTTTGAATTGTGATTGGATATGCAGCCTGGTAATGTTCTTCGAGATTACCATGACAATGGTTATCAGTGGACAGCAAAGACTTTCAGTGGGGTATGAGGTGGGTTCATAGCTTTAAAGGTGCAAAAAGACCTTGTTTTGGGATGAATACTGATTGGTTTGAATTTCGTGTTTTCATATGATCTTCTCTTCACTGGTAGTGGTTTGCATCCACAGACTACCTGCTACACCGTAGTTAGACAAATGCCGCAGGTCTTTCATTTCTCCATAAAATGGTTGCATGTCAACAATGAGAAGTGTTAACAAGCCTTTATCCTCAAATTCCAATCCCAAGGTCAGATGACATGGTATTTATGAGTCAGTAATGCTGCATTTGAAAAATCTGGCTGTGATCTGCAAAGGACACTGTGGCTCAAAGTAACAAAATATGGTTCAGGAGTTTCGAATTCTAGAGGCATCATAGCGCCTAGTGGAATAGATCTTCATTATATAGAAGAAAAAGCTGCAGAGTAGATTATGTGGATGTTTTAAAAATGGCTAAGATATCGGTGCGTAATCAGATGCACAGTGTCAGAGGGTTGGGGCCTTGGAATCTTGATAAAAAACATAGGGAGATCAGGTAAGGATCACAAGTGCCCCTCTAGTTAAAGTCAGATCGGTCATCCACCGAAGATCCTACTATAGAATTGAATTCAAAGCAAAACAGTTACCAGAATGGAAGGTCAGTGTTTTTTGTGCAAAACCTCCCACTGACACAAAGATTTGCAAAATGGTGCATTTTAAAGTTCAGCACTATTTGAAAGACCAGGACACAAACCTAGAGGGATATTTGCAAACCAATGTGATTTAAAAAAAAAATACAGTCTTACTTATGCCAGAGTTTCATCCTTCTGGAGTATTTCTTGCTCTATAGGAAGAGAAGAAACTAAAGGTGGGGACAAAGAACTTTACACTAAATCAAGGCATTAATACTGACACCCAGTGACTTCATGTCTGAACATGGATGATTACCATCAATGGCATCAATGCGCTGTCTTTGAGGAAGGCCTGCATTACTTTTAATTGGAAGCCTTTCCTTCATTCAGCCCTCCTGTGAAAATTGACTATAGGGGAGCATGTTTTTACTTTGCATAGAAAAGCGCTCTAAAGGTAGAGTCAATGCAATGGCATGATCAGCTCCTACAGGATACACTATGATATTGAGAGCCTCATTGCCCATTACAAAAGACTTACTAAATGAAAAGAAGAACTTTTTTCAACCTCAAAGTGGGAACCACCGAGGAAAAGGGGAGGTCTGGCTAAACTCTGAGGTGAGATCTTCTCTCATTCTACGGGTGGCACCCAAAAGCGAAAGTAAAGTAGATGTAAGTGAAGATTTCAATTTAATTGAGCCATCACAAGATGCCTATGCGCTGAAAATGCACATTTTAAAAGAGATTAAATGTGAACTTGCAACTAGAACTCTGAACATCCCTCAAAGAGAAACATCCTTCACCGTGGTGAGAACGGAAAGTTAGAACAGAGGGAGTTGTGTCTTAACATGGACAACCAAGCCAGTCGGATCTCTGACTTCCTATCCCTCTAGGAAAACCAAGTCCATAACTGAAAAGGCTCCTTGGACAAATAAATTCATCGATCCACTAAACAATCTGTCTGAAAATATCTTTGGCACCTGATTGTGACTACACCTATCATCAAAATGTTTCTATAACTCCAAATGCTGCACTATTTAGTGCTATCTTGTGCCATGTTTTCCAGTCAACATAAACAGGGCCATGTTTATCAATCGACATGCAGAGTGTTAGGAAAGTACACTCATGTTTCGAGAATGGGTCCTATTTTCTCATCATCATACTTTGATCTGGAGCAAGAGAGAGAAAATCTGAAAAGGGAGAAAGAGAAAGGAAGGGAGCAAACAGTTACAAATGAATAAGAGAGAGTGTGAAAATCAGCCTATAAAAGTGACAGAAAAATACAGAAAACATAGGACGGTGAAAGAAAAGGGTATGAGATGGAATCGAGGTAAAGTAGGCTTGGCATTCATCAAGCCTGGCATTGAGCCAGACTGATGGCAGTTCCTAGGAAAAACTTTGGACTACTGCACTTATACTTTTAGCTATTTTTTTTACAAAGTAACCTCTGGGCATTCTTGACTACTCAGTCATTTATCAATTATCCTGATACATATCCTAATCTATTTTGAAGGCCTGAATGGCCCAAAATCGTTCTTATTCGTACCAGCAGACATTAAGTGTCTGGAGTTCCTGAGCCTGCCAAGTCAGCGGGCACTCAAAGCAGCAGCTGCTGAGTTCAGGTGAGTCTGATTTAAGCAGCCCAGGAGATTGCGCTCAGTGAGTGCAAATTCCCTCACTCGCCATTGTATCTCTGCAGCTCCTCCTGGAGGGTAATTGTTGGGTTAGTCTCCCAGTGGAGGAAGGGGTGCAATGATCCTGTTGCAGGTCCCTTGCCTGGGTTATGGTACACAGGTTCACCCACGACATCCTAAGTTCTTCGTCAGAGGATGGCAGACTAGATCACAGTTCTTCAGATTACTGGTGGACCCCCTCTGGCATAAGGAGTCTCTGTATCTCACAGTACACAAGCTTCTCTTGATTGGAGGGTTTGAGACAATATCTTATGCAGATGACACGCAGCTGATAGTTCCTATAGAGGAAGATGTCACAATAACAAAGCAAAAGTTCAAAAATTGCATGTCCACTATAGCAAGCTGGATGAGGAAGAATTTCCTTCAGCTGAACTCCACCAAAACCGAGATATTGCTATTTGGGACAGCAGAAGAGCTGTGGGCCTTGGATTGTTGGCCTTCAGAACTGGGAGCGGCACCTTCCCCAAAGAAATGGGCGAAGGAACTAGGCAACAGAATCGACAATAAACTGTCGATGGAAGAACATGTTAAATCACTCTCGGGTGCCTGCTTTGGAATAATGAGGATGCTCAGGAAGATATTCCCGTGGATCCCTCTTGCTGCCAGGAAGTCTCTGATTCAGTCGCTTTTGATCAGTCGACTAGACTATGGCAACTCCCTGCTTGTGGGAATAAGGGAAGACATGGCATCAAAACTGCAGGTGGTCCAAAACACGGCAGCTCGCCTAGCCCTGGATAAGCCAGCACGTATGCCCTCTGCTCCTCTCCTACATCAACTGCACTGGCTCCCCATCAGGAAGCGGGCCATCTTCTTTAAATTGTTATGTACGGTCTTTAAGTTTCTACAGGGGATCGGCCCTGCTTACTTGAAGACAAAACTTGAATTGTACCGACCAACGCGGCAGTTAAGATCTAGTAATCGCTCTCTACTCTGTACTCAGAGAATCAGAAGGGTCAAGATAGGTGGCCGGGCTTTTTCTCATCTTGCCCCTCAGCATTGGAATAGGCCCCGGAGGAAATTAGTGCCTGCTCTACTTTCGCACGGTTCAAGAAGCTACTCAAAACCTGGCTGTTTTAGACTCTACTGCCCATTTGGTGCCCCTCTATCAGGCGCCGAGAGATCCCTCTGGGGATGATTCGCTGCACCATACAAATCAGTAAAATAAATAAATAAATAAATCTTCAGCAGCAGCCCCTCCTGGCATATTGAGTTGTGGTCACTACAGTACATTGCTTTGACCCTTACCCCACAGCACTCTTTTCCACTGTGTACCTCCTGCCATACAGAGTCTCCGACTGAGCACTGCAAGGGCTCTGGCCTGATTGGTGCAGTGCGGCACACATCTCACTTCATGGTGGCCCTCCCCTAGCCTACAGGGGTCGCCGACTTTGTTCTGCTAATGGGCAACAACTCAATCAGTGCTGAGCTGTTTCCTCACACCTCACAAAGGGAGTCTACTCAACAGGGCTCCCAATTGGGCCTTGCTCCCTCCAATGCTCTCCTCTTCCTCACAGGGCACACTGGTCTTTGCAAGCAGGCGGGCGCTGGTGCTCCTGGTCTTGGATTACCTGGGTATTGTCCTCTCATCCAGCAGGGAGACTAGAAGGCCTTGGGACTACCAGTCCTGGCCACAGGCAGACGTCTTGCAAATCGTCCCCACCTTATACAACCCGTCAGGATGATTGGCAGACAACAATTTTTGAGGGTCTCAAACTCCCCTCCTTATATTCACTTCCAGACACCAAATGTGAATTTAAAGACACCAAATGTGATTTAGGGTCTGAGTCTTTGACGTTTTATTTTGGGGTCTTCTTCTTTTGAAGTGCCCACTCCTGTGCTCCATATTTCTCTTGAAAAACAGTCTGTCACAACAGCAGTGGCTCCAAAGCTGATAGTCCCACAACACTGACCATGGGAGTGACTATGTGTTATCCACTGTGATATGTGCAGTAAAAGATTATCCCAGGGCCCCCAGCCCTACCCTTTATGATTCTCTCCAGTGTGTGTCTCATCCAGCTTACAGGAGTGCAGCATTATCTAAATCTGTCTGAGGGGATCTCTCTGTCTCCTCTCCATGCTTTCCGATGGAGGCCTGGATCTCCCAAAATGGAACCAAGGGCCCTCCATGCATTGTACCATCCACAAGCACATATATATCAGTGCTTGTATACAACCTACACATACTGCACAGTACTGTATCCTCTGTAACTGTAACTCCTCACACACATGCATCCAGCACATGCATCACCATGCACGCACAACACAGCACAATATACTTCATGTATTGTACCACTCATAAGCACATATACATCCAGCACATGAACCATACAGGCACTGAACACCACTTCATCCTTCATGTATTGTACCACTCATAGGCACACATACACCCAGCACATGCACTCACCATACATGTACTGCTCCGTACTGCATTATCCTTGTAGTTTACCTTTCCCAGGTACACATACACCCAGTACAGATACACTGCTTCTGCACTTCACAACAAACAGATGTAGGCCAAGGGTGAGTTAAGCACACAGCAGTGGACCTTTACAAATGAGTGAGCCAGTATGCATCACTCCAGTGACACGTGTTAAAAAGGACTTGTTCACTCCTACTAATCACTACATGGTATGCTGCCACCTCTGCACTCGTGATGCTTAGCTCCGGGTGGAGGAAGTAGCCTTCCACCACTATGTGGGTAGTGCTTTGAGTGCCCTTTCGTGTCCAACAAGACCAAAATCCTTGAGACAGAAGTATGTCATGATTCCCACAAATGATCCATGTTTCCCCATGAGAACAAAAATCAGCATTAGGGATCCAGACATCAGTACAGGGCACTTAGGGCAGGGGTGCACATCCATTACAATAAAGAGGAAGTTTCCGTCCCAATAAGTGCCAAATCAAATAAAGCACTTGGGATTTGAAAGGAATATATATTTACACAATACAAGCTAATTTGCTCGGTCAATAGTTCTCATTAGTTATACCGGCAACGTGATGTAGTACAGTCCTTCGGAACCACCAGGAAGTACCCATTGAACTGTTTGTAATTTTTTATTCAGAAGTAATGTGTAACAAGTGCACATGTGAAATTTCTTGAATCCATTTTTAGACTTTTTTTCTCAAATTGATGTGACACTATGGGTGGTAGTTTGGTGCAACTCAAGCACATTCATATAGAGTATGATATTGAGCAGCCATCTGTCTCGTCACAGAGAAACACCTCTCTCCATTGCAAACTGATCCATAGGCAATTGTATTTTAATATCACCTCACCACATGGGGGAAAAATCACCTGAAGATATTTCTGCTGTCTTACGTATGTGCCTTCTTGTACATATTTATTCTTAAATGACTGCTCCCTCATTACATGAGCTAGTGCCTCAGCCTCACTTGTGTTTATTCTGTGCATAAAATGGTTTATTTTAGTACCCATCAGTTGCCAAGGAAATAATTGTCCTAAAGTTCTTGAAAGGACACAGTGCAGAAAAATATCGAGGAGCAGGACAAAATAACTGCCACAGAGATCAGTGAAGGGCAGTGCTGGAGCAGAAACAGAAGGATTAAAAGTCACGGTTTACTAACATCAGGGCTAACTCCTCCACCACTCTTTCTCTCTCCTTGTGATCGATCTTTGCCGTTGTTTTAAAGAAGATCAAGAGCTATGCATCACATAAATTAAAATCGCAATCACTAATCTATGTTCAGTCATTAATGAGAATTTGATATGAGTCGAAGGGTTTTATTAATTAAGGCCACATGCATCAAGCTCCCAATTTGCGATTTGTAAATAGCGATTTTTAAGAAATCTCTATTTGGTAATTGCAAAAGTCTATTCATTAAAAAATTCGCTTTTTTTTTGCGATTCGGTAAAAGTCACCATCGCTATTAGCGATTGCGTTTTACCGAATCACAAAAAACAAATCCGTTATTACCGATTCACAAATAACGATTCGCAAATATTGATGCAGCATGACATCACAACCAGGAAGTGATGTTGGAATTGCTCACACCTGTGTACTGAGAGAGACAGATGACAAGAAAGCAGAAGGGTGCAAGAGGAAGCTGAAATTCAGCGACAAAGAACTTGAAGTCCTAATTGAGGAAGTCGTCCAGAGCCATGAAAAACTGTTTGGCAAGCATTCACTGCAGGTCCCAGAGTCGGTGAAAAGGAAGATATGGCTTGGGATCCAATCCAGGATCAATGCTGTGGGGGTCACACAACTCTCCACATCAGACCTTTGCAAGCGCTGGTATGACCTGATGAGCCGTGCTAAGGAAAGGGTGGCCGCAAGGCTTGCAGATGCCAAAAAAACAGGAGGGGGACCATCAACAGAACCTGCCAACACACCCCTGGAGGACATGGTGGAGTCAACACTGCAGCTGGAAGCAGTAGTTGGCGTAACACAGACTCACACATCTGAACAGGCCGGCACTTCACAAGGTAAGATCAATGCAAATTATCATTCATTGTTAAATCTTAAAGATCTCCCCTCTATGCAGATAAGGCTTCGTTTAGCAAATCTGACTCCAGTCCACATTTTACTTGCCACACCCAAATGCATTATGGTATTAGCAGACAGCAAATACAAAATGAAAGGCTAGGAGGGATCAAAACAGAATTAGTGCATCATAGTACAATAAGCAAGTGAATAAACTAGACATTGTGTGTAAGAAAATAACTTTATTAAACAGTGCCATGAGCACTGTGACATACATGTCCACAAAAAATACTTAACTTGCACTGTTTAACATCACAGATGCAGCTGTGCAGGAGTCTGATGGTGGTGAAGGATACTGAGGCACAGTCAGAAGAGAAGACAAAAGTGGCACCAGCAACACCGATACCTGCACCCACTAGATGAAGGACCACAGTGCCACCACTGCCAGATTTTGAAAGTGAAGAGGGGAGCCAACATGACCCTCCAACATTACAGGCTGGCCATACCACTACAACAGGATCAGAGGTACCAATGCGGAGCAGAACTAGGCCTGGGCGAAAATTTCGTTCAGTTCGATTGCGATAATTTGACATTTTTGCGTTCCGCGGAGAGCGCGAAAATGTCAAAATTTCCGGTTTCCGCAGCTTAGCGATAATTTGTTTCTTGCTCGCGCTGTAAAATAATACATTCTCGCGCGCGCGCGATCGCCTTCCCTGAATCCCTGCGTTCGCCGACAAGTTTTCTTGATCCGGTCGCGTTCTCCATGAGATGTTGTATTGTTTTTAGCCATTTGCGCTGTCTCGCGACAGTTCGCGCCCGCAGTGACGTCATGCGTCGCGCGATCACGTCTTTCTTCTCGCGATCATGCACCGCGAGACAACTCAAAACAAGATGGCCGCGCCCGCAGGCAACCACATGGGTAAGTTGGCGACCCGCAACCATGCAGAAAATCTCGCGAACATGCGGGAAAAAAACTTCCGCATTTTCGCGATATTTCCGCTTGTATGCGATAATTTTAAACATTTTCGCGATAATTTGCGAAAGTTAATTTCGAAAATTCCGCCCACCCCTAAGCAGAACCATACATTTCCGTAGGTGCAGGGCAAGGGCACCCATGGCAGCAGCAGGAGACGATGGGTCTGTCTGGGGTGACCTGGAGGGACAGATGTTGAAGGTCCAGCGCCTACAATATAAATACATGCGCTTCATGCAGGCCCAACTTAGTACATTGGCCAAAAACATTGGAGAAATCAGGGACTGCATGAAGGAGCTCACCACTGCTGTTGTGGAAGGACAGAGGGCCACAAATAAAAATTTCACGAATGTCACCAAAGCCATGCATGAGTTGTGCAGGGTGATGCAGGATGACCATGCACTACAACTTAAAAGGCATCATAATTTGATGGTGCGTTTAGATGGGTACACCAGGGCCATCAATCATCTAAGTACAACCACATCTCAGCTGTCCCATCGTGCTGTGGGGATGCAAGTGGAGATGACCCATTGCTGTGGGGATGTGTCCAGGGGCATTATACAGGTCACCAATGTGGTGGAGGAACTCCAGACTGCTGCAGTTGGTGGCAACAACGTACTGGGGGGGAGAGTGAGGAGGCCTCCAGCCTAATTAGGCTCCTGGCACCAGTACCACAGTACTCAGAGCACCACTGCCTCCAAAGGCTCCACAAGGGATGTGGCAGAGCTCACAGAAAGGCCCCCGGGAGTGCGTGGCCACAAGAAGTAAAGTGCGGGACAAAGTTAAATCTGGTGAGGTAACCAGTAGCATTCAAATTGTTGGGACTGCAATTTAAGTACCATGACAATGTCTCGTTGTTTAATTTTGTAAAACACAATGCTTGTTTGCACCTGGTATGTGTGCATTAACACTTCCGCATTTTCTTTAATTAAACATTTGAGCGTGTAGTGTGTTGTCTCATCGTTACCCACCTTAAAAAAATGCTGTGTGATTTCTGCACATCTCTGTCTCCCCTCTGCTGAGCTTGGACCGTGTGCTGCTTGGGGTGGTTGTCCTGGCTGATTGTCTTCCTCAGGGTCCCTGTCAGAGAGTTCCAGGGGTATGCCTCTAGTAATAACAATGTTGTGCGACATGGCACAAGTGGCCACAATTTTGCAGCAGGTATCTGGCCTGTACTGCAATGCACCACCAGTTTTGTGGAGGCAGTGTAACCTAGATTTCAGTAATCCAAATGTCCTCTCAATCACATTGCGGGTGGAAATATGCGCTTTATTATATCGCTGCTCTCTTGGGGTACTTGGATTTGGTACGGCGTCAGTATGAAGGAGCGCACAGCGTATGCGCTATCACCTACAGGGTATTAAACAAAAATATTACTCACTGCTAAGCGTCACCATGGCCAAAGAGTCTGCAAGACAGTATTACATATGTTTACAAAGCAGGTATCCTTCACCAAATTCACCCGTAAGGAGACTTGTGTGTATGCCACTGTGTCTGAAGATGTAGGAGTCGTGAACTGCCAGGGTAACTAGCCACTATATCTATGATGATGTTTTTTGAATTGCAGATGACTTGTATGTTCAATGAATGGTATGATTTTCCTTTCCTGTAAATGTACTTATTCCCTCAGGACGGACAAATGGCTACATGCGTCCCATCAATGCAACCAATTACATGGGGAAAATGGGCTACCTGATAGAAATCATATTTGGTTTGCTGCAATTCCTGTGATGCTGTGGGAAACCGTATATGGTGGTGAATTTTCTGCAACATGGCATCAAGGAATGAGTTGAAAAAGCGCAATAGGGCACTTTGGAAGACACCTCTAGCTGCAGCTATTACTCCCTGGAAGCTACCTGAAGCTAGGAGGTGCAGAGAACATAGGACCTGCACATGAGTGGGGATGGCATGTGTCCTGCGAGTCTGACGCTGCAGTTGTGGTTCTAATTCAGCTATGAGATCATAGATCATGTCTGCATTCAACCTATATTTGTCATATATCTCTTCCTCTGTCTGCCCCAACAATGTAACGCGCACTCTGAAAATGTACTCCTGTATCCTCATTCTTTTCTGTGCTGCTGCTCGTAGCCTCTTCCTCCTCGCCATGAAGTAGAGCGCTGCCATTGTGAATCATTCTGAGGCCTTCTGGGCCTGTTTGAGTAGTTTGGAAATGGTTACTAACTGATTTGTTAACATTGAAATTGTTACGACCTGGTTTCATTTCGTGGTGTTTAGCAAATGCAATTTGCGATTTGCTGCTGATTCACAATTTGCGAAATTTTCATGCATAGGTTTGCGATTACCAATTAGCAATTACCTATTACGAATTTGCCATTTCAGAATCGGTATTTAGGTATCGCTAAATTTTGCGATTTTACTGAAGATTCTGCGAATTTGCTTCATGCATTGCTTATGGCTATGTTGCGATCGCAAATGGCCAATTTTTGCGATTCGCAATGTTTGGGATTGCAAAATAGCTTGATGCATGTGCCCCTAAGTCTTTTAGTAGTTCATGTTTATTGCAAATCACAAGTTAAATTCGTATTAATCACAATCATTGTATATGACAGAAATATAAAATCAATATTGGTTAATCAATTATAATAAATGCATTAAAGCGCATTTCATAACGGAAAGAATCCCTATTCTAGGAATCGGATGAAAATGGAGTCAGTCAGAACCCATAAAAATTTCTAGCTCGAGAGAGTGAGAAAACCATGCATCTTTAGCATTAAATTCAGCTCAATTAATAAATCAAAAACTTCAGAACTTCCCATAAAGAGAGGTTCAAGAACCTCGGTACAGTCTCTAAACAATGCAACATAAAGTCTGGGTCTGGATAAAAATGGAGAAGTTGTAATGGCAAGTGGGGTATAAAGAAGTGGTACCCTACTCTAGGAATGTGTATTATTATAGACATCACATTCTGAAGCTTTGCAACAAGTTGCTCCTTCAGTCTCCAGTCAGCCAATCAGCGCTTGATGCTTTCATGGGAACAGGATCCCTGCAAAAGTCCACAGACAGCAATGTTAAGTTAGCAACTAAGTAATAATGATTAAAGGTTTATGTGGTTATTCTCCATTGAGTTAACAGAAAAGAAAAAATGTAACACAACATCCATGCATATCCCTTGTAAATGCTTCATCTTCATTTGCGAACTCTCGATTACCTTACTAAAAGACCCAGGGCCAGATGTTATTCCATCACAACAGTGACTGATAGCCTGTCTATCGAAATATAAATCCCATTATATCCTCTGGGATTTATATTTTGGCGGCTGGGATATCCGTCACCGGTGTGACAGAGTAACCCGTATGCTAAGATCTAAATCAGGCCCTAAGTTCTAACATTTGTTAACAGTGATCTTTGTGTAAGTAGAAACATTCTGTGGAAGTATACAAAAACATTTAAAACTATTAATCATTATGAAAAACATGTATATGGAAAGATCAAGGAATAAGCAGCTTTTCTATTCAAGACAGCTTATGAAGCAGTGTTGCTTTAGCCATTTGAGGCCTAATTTGATTAAATGTGATTACTTACCACATTTAATACATTTAAATTCATCTTATTTTCATTAAAGCTTACATGTTATTTCTGCACATTATTCTTAACTATATATTATTTTCTTATTATTTTAAAACACTATTTCAGCAGCCTCAGGCGGGAACATCACAGCAACTTGCACATTGCGGACCTACACTGCATCACGGTCGTTCCTGTCCCTGGTGATAGCGCAAAGGGTAAAGCCAGTACTTAATTTGTAAAAACAAATACGTGCAGATCACCAAAGATTTCTATTGCCCACCGCCGGTGCTGCCAGGGTGAACAATACTAAGGCTGCATAGTTTTGTTTCCACTGCATCTTTTATCTTCCACCATCCTACGCCTTCTGTCTCTTTGTCTCACTCCTGCTGGTTCTTTCATTCCTGTTCTCTCTCTTTCTCAAGGTTTTTCCTATTATTCTCTTCCTCCTTCATCCTCCCTTGTCTTGATTTTCTTTCTTTGTTTTGTTCTACTTCAGTCTGATGATAAAACGTCAGGTTCCGAAAAAAAAGTGCCGCATCCACTACCTGCAACTACGGGCCCAAATTAAGCACCATCCTAAGTTGGTCCTAGATCTTGCGCCTTGCAGTGAAAATGCTGCCTTTAAGACAAAGGGCACAGCTTTGATTACAGCACTTACTGGGCTATCTGATACTGCTTAATCTTTTGATTTTTAGGATTGTTGGCCAGGGGAAGATGTCCTTTTCATAAAGAGACAAGATCATTTCCTAACCAGTGAATAATATTTCCAAAACTGTATGAACCTTCCCCTGACTCTTGTGGGAGATTCTGTGATTTGCAGTTATGTGTGGGTGCACACACATCTATGCAACTTGCTTATGTATCCACAAGGAGAGAAGAACGATTCCAAGGTTGTGGATGGCAAGTTTGAGTCCCAGCTACTAGCTAGACTATTCCAATAAAAGACTGTTCTGTCAGAGGCATGAACAAGAGCATTAAAAAAAAGCAAATCATTTGGACAGAATTTATATATATGTATATATTCACTGAAAAAACCATAGGTTTCAGGGGTGTTATAGTTAGCTGGACTTTTCACTTGTACAAAACCATTGAAATTCCCCCGTTATAGTTAGTTCAGCTAACTATAACTCGCGCGCCCGCAATGCACTGCTGATGACGTCACATATTACATCACTCATGACATGGTCAGTGACATCACTCATGACATCACTGATGACATCTCAAATGACATCACTGATGACATCATCCAGTGAATATGTGTTTTTCTGAAAATTAAATATGTTTTATATATGTATATCTCAAGGTCGATGGAAGAATAAATGGGTATATAAGTGTCTAAATGGATGATTTGTTTTTGAAAAATTGATTGTGTAACTGACTGATTAAGTGTATCATAGTGAATACATGGCTTAGTGAGTAATGTTTAAATATGTAAATATCTGTATCAGTCTCTCACTTTGTGTATCAGTGGCTGCATGGGTTGGTGAGTAGCTACATGGGTGTCTATATAGGTTATTAGTTGGTTTTTTGAGTATCAGTCTGAGTGTCTGCATGGTTCGGTGGGGGGTATTACGTAGTGCATAGGTGCATGTATGAGTGACTCACTCTTTGTATGTGTTGAAGACAGCATGTGTGCAGGACTGTATGGGTGGATGAGTGTGTGTATGGGTGTGTTAGTGAGTGAATGACTGTCTCAATAGTGTCTTTATGAGTAACTACATATGTTTTAAACTAGTATATGTGACTATTGGTGTATATAAGTGAGTATATGTGAGAGTGAGAGATTGAAAGAGTTCCTGTATGAATAAGTATGTGTTTCTATAAGTGATTGTTTAAAAGGCTAAGTATGTGTAAGTTTCCGTAGAAGTAAGTGTGGTGGTGTGTGTATAACTGTATATGCAAATAAATGTATGTTTGATTCTTTATTAGCATGAGTGACTATGTGTGTGAGTAACTCTATGGATGAGTGGCATTGTGTAACAGGATGTATAGGTGTATGAGTACATATGATGAGTGAATACATGTATGAGTGACTGTATAGGACTGTTGGTGAATGAGTGGATGTGTATGTGGATCTTAGAATTACTGAAGAGGTTGTTGTAACTGGTATTGGTATGTCCATTGTTTTGAAAATTTTAGTCTCTATTTTTGAATGTGTGTATCAAAGGTTATATTAGGGTGAGAGGAGGTCTGCCACTCTATCACAAGGATGATGTCATCAGTGATGTCATCAGTGATGTCATTTGAGATGTCATCAGTGATGTCATGAGTGATGTCACTGACCATGTCATGAGTGATGTAATATGTGACGTCATCAGCAGTGCATTGCGGGCGCGCGAGATATAGTTAGCTGAACTAACTATAACGGGGGAATTTCAATGGTTTTGTACAAGTGAAAAGTCCAGCTAACTATAACACCCAGAAACCTATGGTTTTTTCAGTGAATTTCTGAGGTTTTTTAAATGCTAATTCCTAACTATAACGTGCCTGAAACCTATGGTTTTTTCTGTGAATTTCAAAGGTTTTTTAAATGCTAATTTCTAACTATGCCTACAGAGATAGGACATGTGAAGAAAGAAGAAAAAATGCACAGAAAGAAAAAAAAGAAGTGCAGAAAGAAGCAACAGAAGTCCTCAAAGACAAAGAAAAGTGCAGGAAGAAGGATAACGTGCAGAAAGAACAAAAAGAAGAGCAGAATGAAGCCTTCTTGCAAAATCATCCTGTACCCTCAACTTTTTCAGACGGATACTGGTGGTAACTGAGTCTGACTAACCAGTCCTAGAGCCAGTGCTATGTTAAAAGACACTTAGAATACAGTGAAAACACCTACATACACTAGGGAACATTATGCGTTGGGGTCCCCCTGTGATTAGCATGACCTCCTCTGTAAGCCCCTAGTTTATAATAGGGCAGGGGGATTAAAACTACCTCTTAAAACAGGCCACAGGGCGTTTTTGCACACGTTAACTCAGGCCCCGTCCCCTCCCTTCACCACTGTGTAAACACGCCCTGTGTTCGTTTTTAGTTGGGAGATTAAGTTCATTTGAATCCTGAGGGTCCCTAGGGTCCAACTAGCCCACTAGGTACCTCCAGTAAGTGCCACAGAGCTGGGTTGCAGAGAGCTGTAAAAAGTGGCACGGCCTGGACCACCTCTCTGCAATGCAGCTCAGTGGCGCTTACTGGAAGCACTTGGTGGGCTAGTTAGCCCCCAGGGGCCCTCAGTATTGAAGGAAAATTATATCCCCAATTTAAAACGTGCCATAGTGCGTGTTTGCACACGTCACCTCAGGCCCCGTCCCCTCCCTTCACCACTGTGTAAACGCGCCCTGTTGCTGTTCTAAGTTGAGAGATTAAGTCCCCTTGAATCCTAAGGGTCCCTAGGGTCAAACTAGACCACTAGGTGCCTCCAGTAAGCGCCACAGAGCTGCGTTGCAGAGAGGTGTAAAAAGGGGCTTGGCCTCAGAACACCTGTCTGCAGCGCCGCTCCCTGGTGCATACTGGAGATGCCTGTTGGGCTAGTTGGCCCTCAGGGACCCTCAGTATTGAAGAGGAATTAATTCCCCAACTTACAACTCGCCAGGGGGCGCGTTTGCAGAGTGCTGCAAGGAAGGGGCGTGGCCTCCGGCACGATGCCAGTCTTTTATTTATTTTAATTTTTTAAGAAGGGGTTCCCCTTCTTATTCTAATTTATTGGCCCTGATGACCCCATCCCCCAGGGCCTGTCTCCTAATTATATTTTTTTGACCCCAATCCCCAGGGCCGGCCACTGTTTTTTATTATTTTTTAAAAATATATATTTATAGACACACCTAGGACATGCTTGACAAACCGTACGTACCTATCACCATGACGATTTGCGTGATATTCATTAAAAGGCGACTATGCATACAATGAATCCACGTGGAATGTATTTACACCACTAGTGAAGCTCTGACATGTCTGATTCCCTACCGTGCCTAATCCCGGTAGACACCCTTGTCGTTTATTTATACAAACATGGGTAGCTATTGACGGGCACATTTAATACACATGCACACCAAGCCATTCAAAGGGGATTCGACAAAAATTCGACCAAAACAATGCAAGAAACCCCCCTCACGGTTAATAAAACACACATCTACTGCCGGATGTGTAATACTTTTTATTTTACTCTCTGGAAAGGGGACGACCATCACTTGAGAGTCACAGCGCGCTCCTGGCAGAGCCCAATGCTGTGTTACACCCACCATTGCCTGCTGAGTGCCACACACCTCTGTGTTGTATTCCACTAGCTAGTGCATATGCTATGACACTCTCTAGCCCATGTGCACTGTAACACCACCCCGTGAATATGTCATGCCACACTTGTCTTCGCACGGGTTATATTGCCCCATCTAACGTGCCTTCCTCGATGCCTATGTTATAGCGCACAGTGCTATGCCATACATATTACAATCTGGGATCCATATCTTTGTCACAGTGCATATGCAACGTTACACTCCCCAGCACATATTTTATATTACAACTTTAGAGACTAGTTAGGTTACACAACACTCCCCTGTGCATATTACACTCCAAGGCGCATATCGCATAGCATGCGCTAGTGCCTGTGCTATCTCGCGCTCTCCAATGAATCTGTCATTGCGCACAATGTATTGCATATTATATTTCACGCCCGGTTCATCTTATATCACACTTTTTGGTGCATAGTTTATACCATACACTATATCTAGTTTTCATTTTCAATCGTGCTCTCAGGACTATGTTCTATATAACACTGTGTTCACCTACCCTTTTCACAGGCATTACATTTTGCGATAGGGGGTGGAGGGTCAGGGGGTGTTTCTGCCAAGTGAGCCCGGAGTCACAGTCACAAACGTCCTCTTCTTCCTGAATAAAAGTGAGATTATGCTGCATACTTGTTCATATTTTAAGTAGTTCGCACAGACACACGTTTTAAAAACAATAAAGTTCCTAATACCCGCTTTCTCTGAACAGTTAGCTGGCTGCCCCATCCCCCTCCTCCCTATCCTCTGTTGTGTGAATCCATGGACTAGCCTCCTCCCTCCTGCCATGCATGGTCTGATGTGCCGCCACTGCCCTCAATTTAGTATGATGTACCAGTCCACTCCTCCTGCCCTCCATTGCCCAATTCTATGCCCCATCATTGACCTCCTGCTTAAACTCTGTGCTTAGCTTGCTGCCCCTATTCGCCTTCCCCCTGCCCTCCGATGTCTTTGTGTATGCCCCTGCTCCATCCTTTTTGCCCACCATGTTCCATGGACCTGCCACTCCTATCTACTCTGAGTGTTCTGTTGAGCTGCCACTCCCCTCCCACCTGCCTAGCATTGTCAGATGACTGTAACCTGTCCCTGCCACCCCCACCCTGCCTGTCCACATGACATGCCCCTATCCTCTTCCTCCTGTCCTACATGGTCCATTGTACTGCCACACCCTTCTGCCCTCCCTGGTCTGTTGTGCTGCAACTGCTCCTCCTGCCTGCCCCGTGCGGTCTGTTGTGAGGCCCCTTCCCCTGAACTTTCTTGTCTGTGCACAGGTCCTGACCCTCCCTTCTATCCTCCATCGTCCTTTGTGCATGCCCCTGCACCCTCCTTCTTGCCCATCGTAGCCATTGTGCTACCACTAACCCTCCCACTTGCCATGCATGGTCTTCTGTGCTGCCATGGCCCCTCCCACCTTCCCTGTGTGGTCAGTTAGCTGCCCCTGCACCCCTCCCACCTTCCCTCCATGGTCTGTGTGTATGCCATCACAGTCTCACTGTTGCTCTTCATGGTGTGTCTTGCTTCTAGTGCCCATCCTGCCTGACCTCCATGGCTATCTTGCTGCTCCTGCCCTGCCCCCTTGCCCCCAGCCCTCTGTTTACATGTGCAGACCCCTACTCCCTCCCTACTGGCTTGTCTGTTCCATTGTAATGCCCCTGATCCATCCCTCCTGCCCTTTATGGTCTGTTATGCTGCAGCTTTCTCTCCTGTCTGTCCATTATGGTCCTGCCTCTTGCCCCTCTGTTCTCTGTTGTCCATCTGCATGGTCCTGTCCCCTCCCTCTTGCTTTCTATGGATTGTTGTGCTGCACTCCCCTCCCGCATGCCCTGTGTGGTGTATTGTGCTGCTGCAAACCCTGATGCCTGCCCTGCAGGGTCAGTTTGGTGCACCTCTCCATGTCCCTCCTGTCCTCTGTTATCCAAGTCCATGTCCCTACCCCATTTCCTTCCATGATCCAATGTACCATACTTGCGAACATTTCGAACTTGGTAAGAGGGAGATTTTGACAAAAAAACTGGAGTATTGATTTTCCCCTTTGAGTTACATTGAAAAAGAGGAGATTGTAGACAGGAGACAGATAAAATAAAGCCCATTTGAGCTTAAAAACATTGGACGTTTCCTGGCTGAATCGGGTCTGTTGGCATGTATGGTTGTACTACCATTGCCTCTTCCTTCTGCCCACAATGGTCTTTTACATTGCCACAGCCTCTCTTGCAAGTCCTGTATTGTTGGTTTGTTGCCCCTGCCCCCCTTTCCACTGCCCTCCATAGTCTGTTGTGCTGCCACGGCCCTTCCTGCCTGCTCAGTGTGGTTATATTGTTGCCTTTGCACCCTCCTACCTGCCTTCAATTTTCAGAGTCCGTGCCCCTGGCCTCTGCCTCTCAACAGTATCCTAATGAACAACTAGATTGCTAACATTCTATATTTATTACAAAAGTGTGGAACGCCTGACGTCATCTTGATGTAATCAAAACTGTAGTACCTAGAGCATTTCCTTTAGAAATTACATATATGAGAGGGTCTTATTGGCATCAAAATTATGGTTAGTGCTCTAAAAGACTAAAATAAGGACATATTTTCTGAGTTTTCAAATAGCGAGAAAGCACTTTTAAATTATTTGTTACCTTTATGTTTTTTTATCCAGTTGACCACTTGATTAAATGTTGCACTTAGGGGAGAGGATGTGGTGTTACTTCCAGAACTGCAGACTTTGCAACTGGGGAACCAGGTTGGAGTTTCTGCTTCAGCTCGACATTCTGTGATTCTGGTCAAATCACTTAATCTCCCCATGTCTACAACCAAAATGAATTTGTTCTTGTGTGATGTAACCAATGCTCATGTAAAGCACTCCAATACCTGACAAGTCTGCACTATATAACACTGCAAAAACACAAAATAATAAGTGTTTTGCACACTTCTGTCATTGGGCTATATTTGGGCTACATCTGGGTGATTTTGGGCTACATTTGGGCTCTTTTGTCTCCGGTGGCCATCTTGGGAGATTTATTTGTTATGAAGTTTCCTAATTTCCTCATGTACTGCGTCTCCTCAGTAGGAAATGCTTTCAGTTTTTTACTTTGATTCCATCATGAAGGTATTCAGATATGTCACACATTTGCCATAAATTCTGAATGTTAGCACTCTAGTTGCTCATTAGATCACTGTAGTAAAACTACTGTTCACCATGGAAGTCTGCTCCTGGTATTAAAAGTGCATGTTTCAGTCTGCATGTCAGAATTTTTTAATGAAATAGAAGAGCATTTGAGAAGTCACTCAAAATGTGCCCTCATTTTCTTTCTTCAGCATTAATCATAATTTCTATGGCAAAATGAACCCCCTCATTGTGTTCCTTTTTAAATTAAATGTTTTAAGTGTTACCAGTTTATTCCAATCAAGATGGCTTCAGGTGTGCCATACTTTTGTCATAATGAAGACAGTAAGCGCTCTAGTTGTTTTTAAGAACACTCTGGGACATTCTGTCATTGGGCTATACTTGGGCTACATCTGGGTGATATTTGGGCTACATTTGGGCTCTTTTGTCTCTCGTGGCCATCTTGGCAGATTTTTTTGTTATGAAGTTTCCTAATTTCCTCATTTACTGCAGTCTCCTCAGTAGGAAATACTTTCAGTTTTTTACTTTGATTCCAAAGGCATTCAGATGTGTCACACATTTGCCATAAATTCAGAATGTTAGCACTCTTTTTGCTCATTAGATCACTGTAGTAAAGCTACTGCTCACCAGGGAAAACTGCTGCTGGTATTGAAAGTACATGTTTCAGTCTGCATGTCAGAATTTTTTAATGAAATAGAAGAGGATTTGAGAAGTCACTCAAAATGTGCCCTAATTTTTCTTTCTGCAGCACTAATCATACTTTTTATGGAACAATGAACCCCCTCATTTTGTTCCTTTTTAAATTAAATGTTTTAAGAGTTACCACTTTAATCCAAGCAAGATGGCTTCAGGTGTGCCATACGTTTATCATAAGTAGGACTGTTAGCGCTCTAGTTGTTCTTTGGAACACTCTGGGAAGCTGCAGTAGAACACAAAGGAATCAACTGACAGTCTCTGCCCTTGTTGGATGTACATGTTTTACTGATAATGTCAGACTTCATTCTCACATGACCGAGAAAGATAATGTGAATTTACAGAAAATAAGCTCTCAGTTTAGCTTATAGATCACCTTCCAAACCTCTGTGGGAAAAGCATGAGAAAATATTTTTCTCTCAATCATGATATCCCAGCAGAAGGCTTTTTCACATGGTGAAATCACCTTAGAACATACCACAATTCCTAAAATGAGTATGGTACCATCAACAAATGATTTATAATGTAACTAAAGTCTTAAAACCTTCTATTAACTGCAATGCTTTTTAATGAGGTGATATCATGTATATTGGTCCCAAGATGGCTGCCAACACTTCTTGGATGAAGTGCTGACAGCCAATCAGATCTCAGGATGAGATGTGTGGTTAGGCTCCGCCCACATATATATATGATTTTACTCTTGATTTTCTCAGGAACTACTGAACAGATTGACACCAGACCTGCAAAAGGCACATCCCTGACCTGAGGACTACCTCTCTGCCAAATGTCAAGTAATTCTCTTCAGCCGTTCGGGCTGTACCTTGGACTAAAGGTCCCTATGGAAAATTGCATGGGGAAAACGTGTTTTGGGACCCCCCTTTTTTCTCAGCCCCCGCTTGACGAATCCCCCCGAGACTTTCAGGGTAGGAGCGGAGCGGAGCGCCCCACCTATTTTGAAAATTTTGCGAGGATTCGTCAACCGGCGCCAAAGTTATTCCAAATAGAATGTTGCGGATTTCCTATGGAAACACGGTCCTAACTATAACTATCTACTGGCGACCGCCAGTAGATAATATATATATATATATATATATATTACCTACTGGCGGTCGCCAGTAGGTAGTTATAGTTAGGACCACGTTTCCATAGGAAATCCGCAACATTCTATTTTGAATAACTTTGGCGCCGGTTGACGAATCCTCGCGAATTTTTCAAAATAGGTGGGGCGCTACGCTCCGCTCCTACCCTGAAAGTCTCGGGGGGATCCGTCAAGCGGGGGCTGAGATAAAAGGGGGTCCCAAAACGCGTTTTTCCCATGCATTTTTCCATAGGACCTTTAGAACGAGCTACAGCCCGAACGGCTGAACAGAATTACTCAAAATTTGGCAGAGAGGTAGTCCCTAGGTCAAGGAAGTGCCTTTTGTAGGTTTGGTGTAAATCTGTTCAGTAGATTCTGAGAAAATAGCCTTTAAATCAATATATATATCTGAGCCCGCTTACGGTACGCTTACCGTACGCTTACGGTAAGCGTACGGTGGCGTGCGCGAGCGCGATTCTGATTGGCTCTTAGATCTTAGTAAACATTCGAATCGGTCGAAACCAGGAAGCGGCGGCCGCCATTTTGTGTATTTCACTTTGGAAAAAAAAGAGTGAAAACAAGGAAAGGGGGCAATGAGGAGAGTTACAGACCCCCTAACATTTGTAAGGGGGTCAAAGAAGGACAGAAAAGTACAAAAAAAACATTTATTGATTTTAAAAAAAATCACGGGGTACGCGTACGGTAAGCTTACGGTAAGCGTACGGTAAAAAAAAATAAAAATAAATAAATGAAAAGCAGATTTAAGAGTTTAGATATTAGGGAGCTCTAAAAAGAGCTGTTGTGTTTATGAAGTCATTTTTTAAGTGGTACCTACAAGTAAGTACCGATGCAGAGTCTAAGGTTCAAGAGGAAGACTCTGTTCCCTTCATCATTGAAGTGCACACCATCTCCTCTATAAATGTCTTGCATGTCATAACGCAAGTTGTTGTGGTAAATGGCACCCATACCATAGTCACGGAGGAAAGCAGAAACAGAATGATTGGACCAGTTCCATTTTTGCCTTTGGCATATGTTGGAAAACACAAAGGCAGTTTTAGGGAAAAGTGTAAACAGTTGTGCAAAGGTGTCCTTCATAAGCATTTCCAGACCTACCCCAGTCAAAGTGCCTAGGTCATTGCCACCACAGTGCACTATTATGAGGTCAGGGTGTTGGATTTGAATGAAGGATTTCACCAATGGCATCAATTGGTGCCACTTTAACCCTCTCTGACCAATCCATTTAATGTCTACATTTGGCAAAGCAAGGTCTCTCACCATACCTGTTTTCTCTGCAAACTTTTCACTCCAGAAGACATAGCTGTGCCCTACAATCCACACTGTGAACATCTTCAAAGGAGAACTGGATGCACTCAGGAGGTGTCTTTCAGTAGAATGGCAATATGAAAAGAAAGACAGTTTGGAAATGGAGGCATACATATTTTTTACAAAACAAAAAGAACTGATTGGCTGTTTCATACCATTCTAGAATAAAAACTAGGCTGTATGTGTAAATTAATAGAAGCATGTTTTGTATTGGTAAAAAAAAATGTGTAACCAAAGAACAGTACTATGGATTTGCTGTTAGGTTTGAAAAGTCAAGCACTCTTGCTCTGTGGAATTGAAACATTGTTTGGCGAACTTCTGACCTAACTCAACACAGCAGTGTTCCATGAGCTGTTGCTATGGTAGCAGGCAGAAGTCAAGTTGGGGGAAGGGTACTAGGCAGAAGTCAAGTTGGGGGAAGGGTACTTTTGGAAAAGGGTTGGTTTTCAACCAATAGAAATATGTGATTACATTTGAAAAAAAGGGGGAAGCACTGAGATTTGAAACTTACAAGTATATGTGTGGAAAAATAGAGGGAAAGTTTGCCATTATCTGGTTCTGCTGAGAGGAGAGAGGTGAACACAACAGAGATCCTGGCTCTGATAATCTGCTGTTTGAGTGTCACATTTCTTTCACAACTAACTAATTTTAAAGGTGAGTTTACAGTTTGAGAGGGGATGTATGTGGTAACTTAAGAAATGAATAATAGAAATGGAAATTGTTTTTGTTGTAGTTACACATGGTGGTTTCATAATGTGTCAGTCTGTAAAAGTGATTTTCACTTGCCCCGAAAAAAAAAAGAGCAGTAAGTGTGCTTTCAAATTGGCAAAGAAATTTCGTTTTGGGACTAATGTGAAAACATGACTCTGTGTGCAGAGAGGAATTATAGGCAGAGATTTATTGCGTCTTGCTCTGGTGATTTCACAGTTGCATTAGATGGAAAGGGGGAGCGAATTTTTGGGGGAAGAAGCAGAGTCTTAGCACACACCCATGTGCTTGCCATGTATAGTCATGCACAGTATTTACAAGCGAGTGGGGTTTTCAGGTTTCAGTCTGTAATGCAAATACATTCAGCATCACTAAGGCTGGTTGCCCTTGCTGTAGTGTAGCAGTCTGGACATGGGCTTTTTAAAAAATCTGAAAAGTGGTTTCATAATGTGACAGTTTGTAAAAGTGATTTTCACTTGCCCAAAAAAAAGAGCAGTTAGTGTGCATTCAAATTGGCATAGAAATTTCGTTTTGTGACTATTGTGAAAAGAAATGTAGTAATATATTTAAATACAATAAAGGAATTGTTACAGAGAATCGGTGAGATCTGTACAAATAAAACTTTAGAATTTTATTGGATTACCATTGGAAATTTAATCAAAAAAGAATTTTAAAATTACTATTTGGTCTAAAGGAAATGAAATCAGATGTATTTTGGAGTTATTTGAGATATAATATTGTGATTATACTTCTGAAACAAACATATCAGACGGTATTTTAAAGAAATAAGTATTGGTATTAGATGATATTTTTTTAGAATATTATGCATTTCTATAATGTTAAGTTTAAGTAAAAAAAGAATCAGGGCTTTTTTAATACAATCTTTGTGATTGTTATTTTTTTTTGCCCGCTGTAAAATGATGAATGCAATTGCTTTCACAATTTATAGTGAAATGCAATATATTCTGAAAACAGCAAAAATAAGGCAAAAATATTTTATGGAAAAAAATGTAAATATGTGTACTGTATTATAAAATGTTTTAAAAATATTAATACTTTTTTTCTTTTTTTCCAGATAGATATAGAAAATTTTCGAAAACTACAAACATTTTTAAAACTATTTTTAAAAAAAACAAATGAATAAATATTTTTTCAGTGAGTATGGTAAGTCAATAATAATAATTGTAGTCTCTCAAGGACCTTGTAATGTGTTTATTGATTTTTAGTGTTTTTAAAAAAAAAAAAAAAAAAAGTACGCGCACCGTACGCGTACGGTAAAAAAAAAATAAAAAAAAGTTTTTAAAAACATATGTAAAAAAAAGATGAAAGATAAGGTTGGCTCTTAAAAGAACCGTTGTGTTCATGCAGGGACAGAGGAAAGGAAGCATGGGAAAATTATTCAAAGCGACAAATGTGTTGATCTATTTTGTTGTTCACTAGGGAAACACTGGTCTCCCTATAGCAAATTAGATCTTGACAAAATGTGCATCGAATATCAACCTTCCGAAATCGAGGGTTGATTTCCAGAGGGCCAGCAAAAGGAGATTCTCCCCCCACAGATGAAGGGCTCACCTGACCTGCAGAAGAAGGAGTCAGCCCTGCAGATGATGGTTCAGGCTGAGCTGCTGTGGATGTACTGGCTTGTCTTTCTGAAGAGTTACCTCCAAAAAGATGACCATGTGTCCTTCTGTGTACATCCTGGAGGTGTCTCTTCAGGGTGTGATTCCCAAAGGAATACTTCCTGTTAGGATTACCTCTAGAAAGTACACGCTTACACAGCTTACAAGTCACTAAGGGTGCATTTACCTTTTGCTGGCCTTCAGGAAAAGTAAAATAATCCCATACATAAGAGGGCTTTTGTTTCCTCGATCTCTGCCTCAAGACAGTGCTGCTAGTGCTAGCCTCACTCTCAGAAGAGCTCTGCTGTTCTGCCATCGTATCCCAAAGACAAACCAGCTCCTTCTCCCAAGGGATCACAAGCAGAAATGAGGGGAATGGGTGTGGTGTAGGAGAGTTCTAGAACTGAAAGTAGTTTCAACCAATCAAAAGTTGTGTTTCATGATCACATGACCTACCGTACGCTTACGGTACGCTTACGGTACGCTTACGGCAAAAGTGCGCATGCGCGTAAAAAAGACACGCGCTTGCGCGCATGCGCATAACAGTGACTCCCGGCACTTCCGCGTAACGTGCGCGTGTAGCGTACACGCGTACGCGTCCCACGCGGAGTACGCGCGGCTACGCAAATTGCGTAACTATACGCAAGCAGCGTAGGAAAATTACGGACGTTGCGTAAACCGTACGCTTACCGTGAGCTTACGGTACGCGTACTAAAAAAATTTAAAAAAAATTAGAAAAAAAGTACTGCAAATAAATTTTACATGTTTATTTTAAAAAATATATAAAAAAAAACATATTTAAGAATTTTAAAAATTTAATCATAGTCTTTATAAAAGGTAAGAAAATTAACATAAAAATATGTTAGAAAAAATAGAAGAAAAAAAAAATTAGCATTTAAAAAACCTTGCAAATTCACTGAAAAAACCATGGGTTTCACACACGTTATAGTTAGGAATTAGCATTTAAAAAACCTTGCAAATTCACTGAAAAAACCATGGGTTTCACACACGTTATAGTTAGGAATTAGCATTTAAAAAACCTTAGAAATTCAGTGAAAAAACCATAGGTTTCACACACGTTATAGTTAGGAATTAGCATATAAAAAACCTTAGAAATTCAGTGAAAAAACCATAGGTTTCACACATGTTATAGTTAGCTGGACATTTTACTCGTAAAAAACCAATGAAATTCCCCCGTTATAGTTAGTTCAGCTAACTATAACTCGCGCGCCCGCAATGAACTGCTGATGACGTCACATATTACATCACTCATGACATGGTCAGTGACATCACTCATGACATCACTGATGACATCTCAAATGACATCACTGATGACCTCACTGATGACATCATCCTTGTGATAGAGTGGCAGACCTCCTCTTCCCCTAATAAAACCTTTGATACACACATTCAAAAATAGAGACTAAAATTTACAAAACAATGGACATACCAATAACAGTTACAACAACCTCTTCAGTAATTCTAAGATCCACATACACATCCACTCATTCACCAACAGTCCAATACAGTCACTCATACATGTACTCACTTTTCATATGTACTCATACACCTATACATCCTGTAACACAATGCCACTCATCCATAGAGCTACTCACACACATAGTCACTCATGCTAATAAAGAATCAAACATACATTTACTTGCATATACAGTTATACACACACCACCACACTTACTTCTACGGAAACTTACACATACTTAGTCTTTTAAACAATCACTTATGGAAATACATACTTATTCATACAGGAACTCTTTCAATCTCTCACTCTCACATATACTCACATATATAAACCAATAGTCACATATACTAGTTTTAAACATATGTAGTTACTCATAAAGACACTATTGAGACAGTCATTCACTCACTAACACACCCATACATACACTCATCCACCCATGCAGTCCTGCACACATGCTCTGTTCAACACATACAAACAGTGAGTCACTCATTCATGCACCTATGCACTACATCATACCCCCCACCGAACCATGCAGACACTCAGACTGATACTCAAAAAACCAACTAATAACCTATATAGACACCCATGTAGCTACTCACCAACCCATGCAGCCACTTATACACAAAGTGAAAAAATGATACAGATATTTATATATTTAAACATTACTCACTAAGCCATGTATTCACTATGATACACTTAATCAGTCAGTTACATAATCAATTTTTCAAAAAGAAATCATCCATTTAGACAGTAATATACCCATTTATTCTTCCATCAACCTTGAGATATACATATATAAAACATATTTAATTTTCAGAAAAACACACATTCACTGGATGATGTCATCAGTGAGGTCATCAGTGATGTCATTTGAGATGTCATCAGTGATGTCATGAGTGATGTCACTGACCATGTCATGAGTGATGTAATATGTGACGTCATCAGCAGTTCATTGCGGGCGCGCGAGTTATAGTTAGCTGAACTAACTATAACGGGGGAATTTCATTGGTTTTTTACGAGTAAAATGTCCAGCTAACTATAACATGTGTGAAACCTATGGTTTTTTCACTGAATTATATATATATATATATATATATATATATATATATATATATATATATATATATATTACCTACTGGCGGTCGCCAGTAGGTAGTTATAGTTAGGACCACGTTTCCATAGGAAATCCGCAACATTCTATTTTGAATAACTTTGGCGCCGGTCGACGAATCCTTGCGAATTTTTCAAAATAGGTGGGGCGCTACGCTCCGCTCCTACCCTGAAAGTCTCGGGGGGATTCGTCAAGCGGGGGCTGAGATAAAAGGGGGGTCCCAAAACGTGTTTTTCCCATGCATTTTTCCATAGGACCTTTAGACAGGGCTACAGCCCGAACGGCTGAACAGAATTTAATGAAATTTGGCAGAGAGGTAGTCCCCAGGTCAAGGAAGTGCCTTTTGTAGGTTTGGTGTAAATCTGTTCAGTAGATTCTGAGAAAATAGCCTTTAAATCAATATATATATCTGAGCCAGCTTACGGTGAGCTTACGGTGCGCTTACCGTACGCGTACGGTGACGTGCGCGAGCGCGATTCTGATTGGCCGTTAGATCTTAGTAAACATTCGAATCGGTCGAAACCAGGAAGCGGCGGCCGCCATTTTCTCTCTCGTACTCTGAGGGGGGGAGGATAAACAAAGTGTAAAAACATGTAAAGGGGCTGTTTAGACAGCTCCCAAGCACCTAGCCATGTTGGGGGTGTCCCCAACGATCCCCCAAGTGAAAAAAGGCAATTTTTATTTTTTTGTAAATTTCGCCGATTACGCTTACCGTACGCGTACGGTAGCAAATAATAAAACAAAAATTAAATATCCAAATTCTCCCCACCCCGTGTGCAAATGGTGCCCGTAGGGCACCAGTTGTGCATGTCTTATGTCATCCAAACAAAACATATATTTTACCAGTCACAACAATGCTCATCATATGTTTCCTCCATGTGCGCACGGTGCGCGAAGCGCATCATGCGTTCATGGCCCATCTAGCGTGACGTGGACACGCGGTGCGCAAAGCGCACCGCGTGCTCACTGTGCGCGCACGGTACAAACTGCGTTAAGTGGGCGCGCACGCCACAAATGGTGTAAAGTAACTTAGCATTTAAAAAAATGTACAAATTCACTGAAAAAACCATAGGTTTCACACACGTTATAGTTAGGAATTAGCATTTAAAAAACCTTGCAAATTCACTGAAAAAACCATAGGTTTCAGACATGTTATAGTTAGCTGGACATTTTACTGATAAAAAACCAATGAAATTCCCCCGTTATAGTTACTGTAGGCAACTATAACTCACGCGACCGTAATCCTCTGCTGATGACATATGTGTCTTTATGAAAAAAAAATATTTGTAATATATGTATAGCTAAAATTTAATGGAAGAAGACATGGGCAAATAAGTGTCTAAATACAGTATTAGCATCAGCAGAGGATTGCGGTCGCGTGAGTTATAGTTGCCTACAGTAACTATAACGGGGGAATTTCATTGGTTTTTTATCAGTAAAATGTCCAGCTAACTATAACATGTCTGAAACCTATGGTTTTTTCAGTGAATATATATATATACATATATTTCGAAACAAAACCAACTTAAACTACAGAAACAGTAGAAGTTCTAAAGTTATAGTTATACCTTAAATTTGTAATTTATGCAATACCTTCAAATTACTATAACTTGCACACTTCCGTACACAGTGTTGTCAACTCGCTAGCCACACTATAGTAATGATAACGCGTCAATCTACAATGAGCTGTGTTCTGACAAATGATGTTGTTTGAGATGTCATAAGTGTTGTTATGGATGCTATGATTTCACATGACATACTTGATGTAATGTGAAAGAGTATAGGCAGTGCATCGTAAAGGCGTGAATTATAGTAACTATAATGTAATGCAGCGCTTGTTTGCTTCTCCCATTGATAAGCGCTTTTATTTTTGTTCAATTTTTGGACAACAGCAATGTCTGCTTGGTGATTTGCAGATGATTTCCTCCATGTTCCCAATGCGGGAGGCCACAAAAGTTTGCAGTGTTTGTGTGTTTCTCTGTGGAAGAAGTGTTGGTTGGCAGGCAGTGGAGCTGATGGCTATTTTAATCTTACCACTGCAAAGAGCCCCCTGTTTAGTTTGCGCTAAAGCAAACCAGCTGTCCCAGATCACAGACTGCTGGTACCAGTGCATTCATTTTCCCAGCTTTTTCGATGTCTTATGAAAATTCTGATTTACAGTTTATTTGGATTGTAGCAAATCCGGACAAACACACTGTTAAGCAATGAATGTAGCAGACGTGTGTTCCTGGCGATGGTGGCAACATCTACTCTGTTTTTTTTTTTAAATTGAACAATTTCTCTGTTTATTTTTGAAATATTCAATGGAAACAATTACTAACATTTTACTATACTTGCTATTATTTCTGCAAGCATGTCTGAAAAAACTTTTCATCGTGTAAAAAACATGCTAAAAGAGTTGAAGCATTAAGGACCAGACAATAAAGAGAGGTCAAAGTTTAAAATCAGTCAGTCAGAGGTCTGCAGAAATCATACAATAAAGAAAAAAGCCAGGTTTCAAGACGTTTCCTGAAAACCTTATTGCTATCTAAACATCAAAATGATACAGGGAGCTTGTTCCAAACTTTGGAGCCCAGCACAATGAAAGATTTGCCTCCTTTTGTTTTAAGGGTAAAAGGGGGAATAGCTATCTGATTCAAGTTAGATCTAGAGCCTAAACAGTGAAAGGCTCTAAAACCAAGGTTAGCGTCATAAAAACAATCTGTTTATATACCGGAAGCCAATGGAGCTTCCTGTGTCCCTGAGAGACCGTACCATTGCGTGGAAGCTTCAAAACGAATCAGACTGGGGCATTTTGAACCACTTGAAGTTTGTGTAACAAATGTTTGGTAATTCCTAAATACAGGCTATTGCAGTAGAACAGCCTTAAAGTAACAAGGGCAAGGAGCACTGTTTTCCTTGCTGTTGATGGGAGGTATTCAATAATGTCTTTAACGAGTTACATTTTAAAAAAAAAAGCAAGTACCAGATACAGATAGAACTTGAGAGTTAAAGGAAATAATTTGATACTTTGGTTGTGAGCCGCAGGGCATACTTAGCCATTATATCCACCTTACATTGGATATAATGGCTAAGTCAGGGTGAAAGCAGGCATAAGGAAAGTAGCGTTAACTGTGGTTAACGCTACTTTTCTTATCGCTGTGCCTGTTAGCGATTCCCTTGATAATTGGAGAAATGTCGGTTAACGACATTTCTCCAGTTATTTTGGGACGGAATGCCCACTTTGCATCTCATTAGAGATGCAAAGGTGGGCGTTATTGGAAAGGGAGCTAAAGCAAGGAATCACGCGTTAGCGTGACCTTGATGATTAAGCGATAAAATTATCCAAAAACGGATGCTAAAGCGGTGATAATTTGTCATCGCCAGCTTGCTGATATGCCCCTTAATACTTTGGTTGCGAGCCGCTTTTCCTGGTAGTGGAGGAGGCGAAGATTATAAGTACAATAACTTGCTCATTCAGGCAGTGCTTGAGACTAAAGCTTTGCTGTGTCTTCGGCCCCTATGTATGAGCCCATTTGCACGCAGACACAGAATGGATTAAAACCTTCCATACATCAGGCACTGGGGCAGTAAATAGCGCACAGCACAATCACCCAGTTAATTATACCCTGGTTATTGACAGAGGAAGGATAAATGTCTGTGTTTTTCTACTAGAACTCGATCGTCTGTTCTGCACGTGACACATAGATGTCAAGAAGGTGAGCTTAACTCATTAGGCCATCTTGCCACCTTAGTCAACACCCACTGGTTTGTAATGGAGGGGGGTTAAGGATAAGGTTTAGAAACTCGAGGCCTGGTTCCCAAAACCAGTTGCAACAGTGAATACATATTTTACAGCTGGAAATACCACATGATAGCAACAGAAAAGATACCAAGCAGATAGATGAAGCAGCATTTATTCTTGCATAGTTGTAAGCATCAACTATGTTCAATGATGCAGTATTAAAACCCATTCATGGGGTGAGGAGTAGGAAGAAGAATGTGTGGTTTGCTATTTTGTGAGCTTTTCAATGCCCACAAGCTTGTGGGGCGCTCGGTATTAATCTATTCCTCTCCAACCATTTACCACACTAGAAATGGTCAGAGATTTGCTCTTGTAATAGGGCGGACTAAATAACCGTGAAGGGTGGGAAGGGGAGAAAAATACTTTGTGGGTTGTAGGGGAAGGAGTTTCTCCACAGGGAAAAAAGTTTTCTCCAAAGAAATGCGTAATTGCATGTATGCGCTGGCTTTCCCAAATGCAGACTCGTATGATGCATACAATTCGGCAAAGTGAGAATGTCAATAACCCAGAATGTGACATGACATTCCCTTAGTATGTCTAGCATGCTTTGACTGTTGCAACATTCCTTTACTGGAAATATTGTAATATTACAAACAGCAGTGAATCTGCACCAGTTGGTAAATATCCGACAATGGAACCAATTTAAAGAGGTATGTAAGAGTAGGTAATAGAGTATTCCTGTAGTTGGCCCCATAACACTTGAAATGGGAATACAATTGGAATATTCTGGTTCATATTCCTATACAATTAGTGCAAATAGAAAGGACTGTGCCCTATGTGTGCTTTTACTGAAAGCAGTGGTGCGTTTTGGGGAAGATCACAAAGGCATGTCACAGAACATAAACCAGTACTCCTGCAGCACTACTTCTCATATTTGTGAATGGTTTTGGGAATTGGGTCCTATGAATGCAGAATTACTACTGTTTTGTCATGCAGGCCTTTATTGTTTAACTGCAGTAGCCATAATACATCTTCACAATATATATTATGATTGTAAAATAGAGATAGTCTTGACATTGAACTTCTAGAGTTCAGATACCTGTCATTTTTTGCAGGACTCGGGATATTGCAGGGTTCAACACAGCAACTTCGCTTGAAATCGTTCATTATGTGTAAGCTCTGGGGAGTTGAAGTCGAAGGCTCTGGTAATTGGTGGATAGGGTAGAGGGAATGCCTTAGTATATCAAGCACTAAGAAAAAGTTGAAGAGTACTGACCAAGGTTCCTTGAACCCTTCAGTGAGTCCGAGGAACCCCCTGCAAGGCCTGAGGGAAGCAAAGGTGCTCATTTGGTAGACTGCTCTAGCTGAGCTCTTGGCAATTTTCCCCTGACCCCTTAATCCTGGATTGATTCTCTTGCATCGCACATGGGACTGTTCCTACATCTGTGTCTGAAAAAGTAACAGCTATTTTGAGGCATTTCGACAGTCTAGGGCTCTGATCCTAAAGGTAGATCTTATCAAAAGGATCCTAGCTCAGAAAACCCGAACAGCAGCTCACCCACCAGTGTGGCTGAAATATGTTGGCTTCATATGGGTACATGAAAGAATAAATAGGAGCCTCAGATGAGAGTGAGCATAGCAATTTAGTGGGTGCAAGGAAGTCGTGTGATGTAACCACCGCCAAGAAGCCATTCTGAACTGAACTGTCTCGAAAGCAGCTCAGTGTTATCAGAAGGGACATCCAGTATACCATACAGATGTAGTTACTGTCAGTATCCATAGCAAGGTGCAATGCAAAACAGATCGGATACCTGTCATAAGCAGACAATGCTTCCCAATTAGAGACTCTTTCTTTATCTTTTAATGACCCATTTGGCAGATTGTAAATGTAATCACTACTCCAACACAGTGATACACAAAGTTGCAAATTGTAGTATTTCACTGGTACAGCAACCAACTTAAGAACTTGAAGCAATAGGTGCTCCTGGTTCCAAAAGCTCCATATGGAATCCGCGAAACAATATCATTGTAAATTATATTACATAAACATGGCCACTGTGATCTACTGTGTCCCTGGTGGAACAAGATATCAATCAATCAATCAAAAAAACTTTATTTTCAAGAAATAAATTCTTACAGAAATATTGCATCATACCTGATTCATAAGTAAACAATCACAAATGCCATAAAACTAATAGTGCACAGCACACATTTAGTTCAATCTAATCAACACGTGACTTTGGCTAATAACCATATAAACACTTAAAATTTATGACACTAAAACCCAAATAAATGGTCGGCAAACGAGAGTCCCACATATATTAAGAATACATTAAACAAGTAAAAGATGCCAAATTAACCTTTAACATGCAACTCATTTTACCCAGGTACAACATTGTAAAGTGCAGCATGCATAGCAGCTTATTAAAAAGACAGAAAATGCCAAATTAACCATTAACATTCAACCCGTTTTGCTTAGGTACAACATTATAAAGTGCAATATGCAAAGCAGCTTATCACTATCACATGGGGCTCTCTTAATCAACCTTGTTAACAGGTCATATTTCCCTTCTCCCGTGTGGCCTTGCCAGATCATCCTCTTAATACGTACAGGACTCAGTAAGGTCTTCAAAACGGTCCTGCATATATTAAAAATATTTGAAAAGAAATCTGATATTAAATAACCAGCAGCTTGCAACACAAAATAGATATATAGTTAATACAAAATGACACATCCCCCTACTTATACAAGAGAGAGATAATCTAAAATTGTAGTAAGTAAATAAAACTTGAAACACTAAATTATAGGCATACAAAGAGCTAAAATCTTAATTAACGAAATAAACTGTAAGAACAAAGATATAGTTGAGTGACAAATGAGCAGTAATAAAATATTTGGCTCCTAGGTTGTATAGGAAACCAACCTCAGGGAAGTATCAATCACATACATAAGCTTTCAACCTGGAAGGTTCGTTGACTAGTCTTCTGAACCTTCCATGTTTCTTAACCTGATCACTTGGACTAGGATTGGTTGTACACTTTTCCTGCATTCCCTCGTGTTCACCATTGGCGCAGCTTGTATCACCTTCTACCAACTAGTCATAGTTTCGGTTCATGCTTTGGGTTTTGATGCCATTATTCAGCACATTTCCCTTCCCTTTGTTGAATGATAAGCAATTTAGGTGTCATATCTATCCATTGCTGAAGAGCGCTCAATCAATCAATCAATCAGGGGAATTGCAATGGCACTACTCACCAGTGAAGGTCTCAAGGCGCTTTGTGGCAGGGGGGTAGCAGTTTCGTTCAGTCGAAAAGCCAGGTCTTGAGTGTCTTCTTGAAGATTTTCATGGATGGGGCGCATCTGATGTTGGTCGGGAGCTTGTTCCAGGTCTTGGCTGCAATGTAGGAGAATGCTATTCCACCTGTTCTGGCTCTGTGGATGCAATGGGTTTCGGCAAGGGCGAGATTGGCGGATCAGAGGTTTCTTTTGGGCAGGGGGAAGGAGATTCTTTCATTGAGGTATTTATGTCCGGTGTTGTGGAGGTATTTGTAGGCGTGGGTGAGTATCTTGAAAGTGACTCACTTCACAATGGGGAGCCGGTGGAGGTTTCGCATGTGTTGGGTGATGTGTTTGTGTAGAGAGATGGTGAGTACGAGTCTGGCTGCGGTGTTCTGTATGGTCTGGAGCTTGCGGAGCAGAGAGTTTTTGATCCCGCCATAGAGGGCATTACTGTAGTCGAGTCTGCTGGTTATGAGTGCATGGGTGATGGTCTTTCTTGATTCGGGTGGATCCATTTGAAGGTCTTTCGGGGGATGCGGAGGGTGTTGAAGCAGCTGGAGGCGGCGGTGTTGACCTGTCGGGTCATGGAGAGGGAGGAGTCGAGTATGATGCAGAGGTTCCGGGCATGGTCGGTGGGGGTGGGAAGGCTGCCAAGGGCGGTGGGCCACCAGGTGTTGTCCCATACAGGGTGGGAGGGTCCGAGGACGAGGACCTTTGTCTTCTCCGAGTTGAGCTTCAGGCAGCTGCTGCTTATCCAGAATGCGGCATCCTTCATTCCTTCCTGGAAATTGAGCACTGAATTATAAAATATTTTCTTTTACCTGTGAGGGTTGATAGAAGTTACTCTGACCTTTCCTTAAACTTCAAGGCTTCCTTATTTCAATGAAATCTCCCATTTCAATATATGCTGCTCTACAGTTATGATTTCGGCATAACTCTTCTTATAAACATACTGATCTTGCACCAATTATTCTTTTACCACTGTGGAAGACCAATTAACTCTCCTGGGCTTGGACATTCAAACTCAAATTATCTTTTGAGCATGGTGTCCTTCCTCTCATAAGCTCTAAAGGACTATGCTCCATGAATACACACCAATGTAGCTTGTATGTTCATAGTGAATGCATAACTTCCTTTCCACAACTTAACTTTGCATTATTGGCCACTGTTTGGTCACTTTTACCACCCTATTGAAATGCTCCACAGTGCCATTGCAGGTCAGGTGGTAAACAGGTGTGGTTTTATGTGTGATTCCATTCATTGTTAATACCTTGAAAGCATCAGATGTAAATTATGGACCATTATGACTTATAATGCCTTTAGGTAAATCCTCCTTTAAAAGTATCCTAGTTAGACATTTTATAACAGTGATTGAATCAGACCTAGGTACAATTCGATTTTTGGCCACCTCAAGAAGTAGTCCATGACAACAAAGGTACATTTGTACATTATGCTCTAAAATGGGACCTGTGATATACATGCCAAGTCTCTACCTATGCATAGTTGGGCTTCTGATCAGACATATGGGTGTTTTAATCCTCCTGACTGGGGTTTAACAGCATTGTTGCACTTTACCCATTATGTCACCTTCCTTTGTACACCTATGTTCAATCCAGGCCACCAATATGACTTTTTCATTCTGCATTTCGGCTTGACAATACCAACATGTCCTGCATGACAAATAGCTATTGTTCTTTCTCTACCACTTTTGTGTGGAATTATTTTACCATTTCCCATGACCTTGCCTTTTTGGTGGAAAAGATCTGCCTTAACTCTCAGTAGCCCTGTAGATTCTTGTTTATCACTTTTTTCTCAGGGCACCCGTCCATTATCACTTTGTGAACTTCTTTTACCGGATTCTTATCTTCAGCATTAATCCATTCCTTATTTGAAATGCCATCTACTTCTTCACATATATCACCCATGCAATATGTTTCACAATTATTATCTGGTGCATTTTTCAGGGATAAGGGTAAATGTCTGAGGAAATCTGCTACCTTGTTCTTTACTCCTGGTGCATACTGTACATCATAGGTATAGTCTAATAATGTAATTGACATGGGTGCTAAGTGTGGAGAAGAATTATACAAACCCTAGGTTGTGAGTACCTTTTTAAGAGGCTTGTGATCAAAGTGACACATGTCCCTCAGATATATTGGGCCCGATTCACAAAGGTAAAATGAGAGGAAAGTCTAACTTTATGGCTTTCGGTATTCACAAAGGGCATTTACTACTCGTAAATGCTCTTTGTGAATACCAAAAGTCGTAAAGTTAGACTTTCGCCTCATTCTACCTTTATGAATTGGGCCCAACGTCTATAGTGTTCAAGTCCCCATACACATGCAAGGAGGTCCCGATCAATGACAGAGTACTTTTCTTCTGTTGGGGCAAGTGAGCAGGAAGCACAAGCAACCAAGCTCTCATTCCCTAGTGTGTTTACATGGATTAAAACATCGCCAAGCCCGTTTCCACTTGCATCATTCATTGCAATATTTTTTAATTCAAAATCAAATCCTTGTAATGGGGGAGTACTACAAATGTTACTTATCACTTCTTGGAAGACGGCTTGACTTCCTTGGACCACTCAAATTTCTTCTTCTAGTTTAAAGATGCTTTATTGGAAATAAAAATAAGCACTGTGCAATTACATGGAGTAATAATAATCATCAGCAATACAATACAAGTAAATGTAAGAACAAATAGAATATAAAATGCAACAACCTAATAACAAAGGAGAGAAAAAGACTGTTCAGAAATTAACAATGAAACATAATTGCTTATTATGAGCATACATGCCTAAAACTTGGATTGTAACATGAAATGAAATGCATCTAAGAAATGCATTTTAATCTTTTTAGAGATAAGGAAAGAAGAAAGAGGCTGAAAAGAGGCAGAGGAGAAAGGAAAAGAGAAAAGAAAAAAAAGAGAGGAAAGTAATGCATTATCAGATTGAAGAAGCGAGACTTATCAGCTATATAATAAAATGAACAATTATGACTGAAAACAGTTATAATTTAAGGAAGTTCAAAATTACAAACTTTAGAAACTGATCTGTCCATATTCCGAGATAAAAATGAAGTAAGAGGTAACCATAACAAATCCTTTTTAATTTTTAACGGAATAGATGTAGCATGGGCACGATCTTATCGAGGATGATGACATAATAGGTTCCACCATGCCATATATGAGATTCTTTCTGTACCTTTCCAGTTAGAGGTGCTAATTTGAAAAGCCAAGGCAATCATTAAGTCAAGGAGTTTACCAGCTAAACGTTGCGAAGCCCAACAAGGGGAAGCACTGCCCAAAAATATATTTTGGAAGTCAAAATGAAGGGATACCTTTTTTTTTTTTTTTATTCAGTCTTTATTTCGACATAAATGTCATAAAAGACAAATTAAAACACATTTCATCATAGAATAGATAAAAAGAGAAAACACGATACATCACATCATCAAACACAACAATGAAATCTGCATATTTAAGTTATACACAGAGAGCATATCACTAATACAGAGAACCGCAGGATTTGATTACACTACGTAGTTATTATCCATTCTCGGCCGATTAAAAAAATAAATATCTGTCTTCTATAAAAACATACTAAAATTTATATAATAAAAATAAGAATGCCACTATTATACTTGGTTGGCTTTGGACGGCTGAAGACCTTTCAATTTCCCAACTCTTATTATCCACATACATTTCAAAAATTTAGCTATCGCTATCACCATTGTTTCAGAACAGTCAGTTTGAACTATTCTCAATGCAGTAATCTCCGTCATGATCCCCTTTTGAATACAAAGAGCTCTAATCCATTTATGACGGGGAACTTTATATTCTGGGCAGATAAACAGAACGTGTGCTATGGATACCGGGTATATTGTACAGAAAGGGCACATTTGATTATTCTTGCTTGATGCCCATTTACAGGTAACCGTGTTCAGTGGGAGAGTACCTACTCGGAACTGATGGAATAATTTCCTATCATGCGGCAGCGTAATTAGATCCCAGTACAACTCATACCTAGGAGTATGTTTCAACTCCAGGAAGGCCTTAGTGTATGATGGGGCAATGTGTGACTGAAACTCTTCCTGGGATATGAATGACCAGTAAACCTCTTTTAGCTGTTGTTTGTTTGGAAACAGTGCCTCCTGAGGATTCTCCCAAAGATCACCGAGGCCTAAAGACATGAGAAGAGTTTTAACCTTTCTAAGCCATACAATTTTACCCCCGGTATCCATATCACGTGTTTCCAGAAGTGCTAGCGCATAATGTTGCAATTCTGGGGTCACCCACAATCTTCTCCAGTAGGCTACTGGTCTAAATCTGCATATATTTTCTAGACTCTGACAGCCCAAATCCATGCGCAAGGGTACAAGTGGTGTGGAAGGTGGAAGCCCTGTTATACAGCGGAGAAATTTATTGTGTGATTTTTGTAAGCCCGCTATATTTGATGACCCCCACAGTTCCGCTCCATAAAGCATGGAGGATCTAACTTTAGAGTCATAGATTTTTATTACTGGAGCTACAGGTTTAGTGGATGACTTCTTAAATTCTCTTAAAAGGGCACCTGTTAGTTGTGCGTGTTTAGAAATTAAGTGGGCCACATGCGGCTTCCACTGTAGCCTGGAGCCCAGTATGATGCCCAAATAGCTAAAACAATCAGTCTGCTCTAATGGTTCCCCGCTCATATGGACTCTACCCCTAATGTTCCTGTACCTATGCATAGTCATAAATTTGGTTTTGGACACATTAACAGAGAGCCCATAGTCATAACAAAATTTTTCAAAGCAATCTATTGCCTTCTGAAGCCCTTCCTGAGTCTTAGACAGTAGGAGGGTATCGTCGGCAAACATTAGCAGGGGGACGGGGATGCCGTTCTGTTTGGGTGGATCAGTAGTGGAATCCTTAAAATAATCCGTAACTTTATTTATATATAGAGTAAATAATGTGGGTGCCAGCACACACCCTTGCCGCACACCCCTTTCCGTTGGAAAACTGGCGGTCACCTGGCTCTGGTTTCCCCATCTAACCTGCGCATAGTTATTTTCGTGTAGTTTTATCAAAACCGCGAGCTGTTCTGGTGGGATACCCTGCTCGTGGAGCGCTCTCCACAACCTGTCTCTTGGAACTAAATCAAATGCAGCCTTTAAATCAACAAAGGCTGCATAGAGTGTACCACCCCCCAGAACCACCCATTTCCATTATATAGTGGAAAATCTAAAAACTTGGTCTACCGTACTGGTAAGGGGTCGAAAGCCAGCCTGTAAGGTAGACATGACTCCCGAGTCCTCGATCCAATTCTGGACTCTGATCAGAACCATCCTAGCCACAACCTTCTGTATGCAGGCTATTAAACTAATTGGCCTGTAGTTTCCTGGGTCCGCTCGGTCACCTTTCTTATATATTGGTATGATTTCTGCCCCCCGCCAAATATCAGGTACCGTGGTACCTTTGGCAATGGTGTTTGCCAATAGTTCGATGTAAGGGACCCAGACTGATTTGTTGTGTAGAAACAAATCTGCAGGAATTTTGTCTAGGCCCGGGGCCCTGCCCTTAGGTATTAAGTTAAGGGCACATTCAACATCCTTCTTAGTGAACACTAGCGTATTTACTAGTAAGGGACGGCTAGGGGAGGCTGGGGCAAATATTGGGGCATTGTTTTTTTTAGCAAACTGGGACTTAAAGTGTTTAACCCAGTGTTCTGGCAGGACATGATTAACCGGGATTGGCTTTTGATTCCCTATGCCCCATCTCACAAGATGCCAGAAGTCCTTCGAATCTCTGAACTTACTGGCTGCCAATAACTCCTCCCAATATTTGATGTCCCATGCCTTTTTTGCTGTATTTTGTGTCCATTTATAGTGGTTCCTTGCTGCCCGAATAGCCTCCCTGTCAGTGGAACGCACTGCGTCTGCTAAGGATTTATATGCGGTCCTGCAGTTTTTATCATACCATGACTCCTGTTTTCTTTTCCCCTTACCCGGGTTCCTCTTCCTTGGAATATTAAAATATTTGCTTAGTTTAAAAAAAAGGGTCGAGTGGATATGAACTACCCTATTACAGTGATCCTCATGATATAAGTCCCTCTGTATTTCAGTGATTGCTTCTTTTACCAAATCATTCATGTCGCTAATGCTTTCGGGTTTACCCAGACACTCCGCCCATCTGACCCGCCGTGTGTCGTTTGCTAGGACGATATCGTTTGTTATTTCGTCTGAAATTAACCCCGGCCCTATATAAAGCTGTAGCTCAAGACTAAGAGGGTTATGATCACTTTCAATACGATGAATTACAGTCATATCCCGTATTGATGACCACAATTCAAGGTTGACCAAGATATAGTCAATTCTGCTTGAACTCAGTCCATTATTAAAGGTTGGATTGCCCTGCTCGTCCCCTCGTGTCCTACCGTTCACCGCTCTCAGCCCATGTTCTAAGCTAAAGGTCTTAAGCTGAAGGGCTGCCTGAGTCCACCGTTTGATGGGGGGTATACTAAGGGGGGGGGATTTGCCAGCAGATATCCTCAGCCTCCGTGAGCTCTAGATCCATATGGTCCAGAGGCTCATAGGAGCAGTTGAAATCACCGCAGATTAATATATTGGCACCTCCCCTCCAAATACTCAGATAGTGGCCCAGTGCCTCCACAACTTCTGATGATTTCCCTCCTGGCTTACCCCTGGCATACACATTAAAAATGATGAGTTCACCAAATGAGGGAGATTTTAACTTAACCCCCAGAATATCCCTTGAATTAATAGCTAGTTGGGTGGTTGTGAATCCATCAACCTGTTTTACCCACGTAGTTAGACCCCCCTTAGGTCTTCCTTTGTTTGTTTTAGTTGCAGCTATTGCAAAGTGAAGATACCCTGATTTATATTGGGGTTCTAATGCCCATGTTTCTTGCATGTTGACAATCATATAATGATCAATAAAGGAGGCCCAATCCCTGGATGCCATCTTATTTTTAAGACCTGCCACGTTCCATGAAACCAGGAACTGGGTCTCCGCGTTTCTATCTAGAAGATTGTGAACATTTGTTGTGACTCCAGTACTACTACTAACCTGCACTCCCTCTGTCTCTGATCCTCCGACCTCCACCTGATAGCCTGATTCATAAGCCTTCCCTGCCCGGTCTCTAGATGCTAGATATCCCGTAACTCCAGGGAAAGCCTCATTTGTTATTAAGCCATGAGTTGATGAGTCACTTAAGTGACTTCCTTGGTTGTCTGTTTGCATACAGTTATCAAAATTAATTGACACATTAGCAGTAACACTGATCGATTCAGGAACTCCATCAGATATACTTGGGGCATTGGGTGCATTCTCTTCCGGAGCCTCAACCAAAACACCTGGAGTTAGGGAGTGTGTACCCTCCATCTCCTCCCCTACTAACTGTAGACTTCAATCGCAAGCGTCCAGACTGCTGAAGACGTCAAATCGATTTGACAACTCAAGTGGAGTAGATGGCACTGGACAATCCATGCCTACATATACAGCAGCGCCCGGCCTAGTTGGTACTATATTCCACCCAGGCGTTACTGCTGGAGCTTCATGATGAACAGAGGCCGAGTTCCTATTATTCAGCATAGAGGAGAAGTTAGTAGTAGTAAGAGAGTAGGCATGGGCAGGTCGGAGGGGAAATACTACTGATCTTGGGTAAAAATAGGTCAGAGGGCGTGAAAAAATGCTACTATTAAGATTTATCTGGGGCCAATTCAGGATATAACGTACAGCATTACAATCTCTAAAATTGACCACAACCACGTCTCCCCCAATGTCTTTAGGTCTTCCACCCAACCACTGTAGACGGCGTACATATAATATTTTGCCATCTATATTACTAGCAATTGGCCTATGTAGTGTCAGCCAATGAGTTATTTTATTCTTTAATTGGGAAAAGCTCTCTCTCTTGTTTTCTGGGAGCTCTGGTACCCCTGTAAGGATCACTACATATGGTACAGCCTCTGGTGGGAGATCCGGTAACGGTCTCCTAATCTGTTCCCCCCGTATCAACCTGAGGCCTCCCTCCTCATTTCTCACTAATCCAATCGGACTACTGCCCTGATTTCTGAAAGATTTTTTATCAGAAATTGATGGATGGCAGTTAGTTTTGACTGTTGTAGTGCTCGCAAAAGTATTTATCTGGTTAGTAGTAAGATTGATATGGGCAGGTTTAGGGGTAGGAACTAACCCATTCAGAAGGTGTCTGCCAGAGAACGGGGCATCCGTTAGGGAATTGCTAGGAATTGTATTTAATACTGAGACAATTCCGATGGACGGTGGTTGGGAATTAATGGCATTGTTATCCACTGGGGTAGGGTCTGAGACCAATTTAAGCTCTATGTTGGCTTCTTCACTTGTAATACTTCTCTTCATGCCCAAATCTACTTCTATTTTCCCTAATCTATTCTCCATTTTTTCCAGTCTTTCCACAATAACTTAAGTATAGGTTCGCATGATTAGTTCCATACTATCCAGAAGGTTACTGGTGTGTATTGAATTAAACCCATTGGCCTCTAGGCTAGGTTTAGTACTAAGTTCCCCCGCTGTAAGTACAGAAGTTAACGACGACACAGAAGCATCATCCATTCCAATCACATCCTTGAGTACTGCAGCAGTTGCAGCATTGATACAAGAGGGGGTAGCTTTTTTCCCAAAGTCGGTCGAACTGAGCTTCTGTTTATTAGGCTCCATCCTTTTACGTCTCCTCTTTATGGGAGGTGGACCGTACTTTGCAGTTTGTATAGATTTTTTGAGCCTCAAATGAACTGACTTTGGAGGGATGGGTGACACAGCAATTGAAACTCCAGGGGTGCTGGTAACACAATTAATGTTAGTATTGTTTGTAGATATGGGAATGTTTGTTCCAGTATGACTTGTGCTAGGCACTTCACCCTCTCTCAACAGGTAGGGTACACCATCTGTAGATAAAGTATCATTTGCAAGATCTAAAACTAGCTCATTATTAGAAATGGCTGCAACATTAGGCTCAGACAGTGCCCTTTTCTTAATGTTTTCAATAGAGCGTCGGCGATCAGCCCGGCGCTCTGCAAGCAGTCCATCTAACGCGCCTCCCGATGGTGTTCTAACAATGAAATTGTCCAGAGTTCCATTCAGTAACATACCCACTCTGTTGGCCACCGTTTTTGTCGGACTCACGACATCCACAGACATAGTAAGAACTTGGCAGCCAATAATAATTACAATAAGATGTGCTGGTAACTTACTGAGCACACAGGTCGTTGCGAGCGCGAAGAAAACCAAGGGGGCTGGTCCAGTCCGGTCTCCTCGGGCCTCTGAGGGCCACAGAGGGCCCGCCCTTTGTCCGGGCTTCGTCCGGCGCCCGCCCGCGTGCATCCCGCGACGCGGAGGGAGCGGCGTGCTTTTGAGCGCCTCCGGGCGCTTTGGTGACGTCGATGGGGCGCTAGGGCACCTGGGAGCTGAAGTCTCCTCTCACCGGGGCTGCAAGCTGGTATAGCGGCAACAGCAACGGCAGGGTAAGCCCCAGCGGAACACCAACGGAACTTCAAGGTAAATGAGGGAGGGCAGGACACCAGCAACTCCCCATTCGCAGACCAGGATCTCGACGCTATCAGGGCTCCAGGTTCATACTTCCCGCTCCACCGAGGGAGCGGCGTGCTTTTGAGCGCCTCCGGGCGCTTTGGTGACGTCGATGGGGCGCTAGGGCGCCTGGGAGCTGAAGTCTCCTCTCACCGGGGCCGCAAGCTGGTATAGCGGCAACAGCAACGGCAGGGTAAGCCCCAGCGGAACACCAACGGAACTTCAAGGTGAATGAGGGAGGGCAGGACACCAGCAACTCCCCCGTCGCAGACCAGGCTCTCGACGCTATCAGGGCTCCAGGTTCATACTGAAGGGATACCGATAGGATATCATTGATTTTATGCCAAATTTGTAACCAAAACTTTTTAACAAGAGGGCAGTCAGAAAACATATGAAAAAGATCACTTTTATCATGTGAACATGACCAGCATTTAGCATTAGAGGATACTTTAAATTTATATAAGCCTGTGTGGGTAACAAATTGTCTGTTGTAAAAATAATACAGTGTTTGCGTAGTACTCGCTGATGGGGATGAAGTATGAATCTTGGCCCATATTGATTTCCACAAGTGAGCAGAAATTCTTTGGTGCATGTCAGATTCCCATAAAAGTTCTATTTTGTGTTTTGGTACAAATTCAGAAGGGCAGTTCAAAACTTATATATGGTTGAAGCCTTCAATTGAGTGGAAAAATCAATTGAGGAGGAAGGAGAGTATATATCCGTAGCTGGGAGAGATTGTTGAGGAATAAATGTATTGAGGAGGGGCCTATGAAGTTCAAACAGTGAAGCATATTTGTTGAAAATATCAAATTTTTCTTGTATCTCGGAAAAAGACAATAAAGTGCTATTTGAAACGAGTTGCCTGACAGTGATAATACCCTTTTGGATCCATTCTTTCCATACAAGGATCCTGTTTTTTAATTTAAGCTTAGCATTATACCATATTGGAGTTTGAAAAATACTGTCAGAGATAGTGTTGGAGTAAGGGTTTACTAATGGCAATTGAGTGGGAAAGTATGGGGGAAACTATACCTTGTGGGGGTTGAGATATATGAATCACATCCTTAAAAGTAAAAGGAGAAAACTGTGCTTGCTCTAATTTACCCCATAGAGTGGATGGTTCTGAAGAGTTGTCTGAAAGGGAAATCCAAATATGTCTCAACTTAAAAGCGGAATGATATGATCTGATAATAGGAAAATTAACCCCACCGAGGCCCTTGGGCTGTTGTAATCGAGCTAAAGCAATGCGGGGTTTGCGCTTATTCCATAAAAATTTAACGAACGATTGGTTAATTACTTTAAAGAAATTAAGTGGGATAGAAATAGGAAGCATTGACAAATAGAAATTGACAATAGGTAATGACATCATTTTAATTGTGGCTAATCTGCCCCACCAAGAAATTAAAAGGGGAGACCAGCCTTATATTAATGCATTAAGCTTAGACAAAATTTCACTCCTATTAATTTCGATAGTGTCCTTAATACTATTTGTATAGAGGATTCCTAGACATTTTATACCCTTTGAACTCCGTTTGAAACCGGAATCTTTAAACATATGGGGAAGACAGTATTTATTTAGTGGTAGAACTTCTGATTTATCGATGTTCAGTTTATAACCTGAGACAGTCGAGTATTTAGCCAGTAATGAAAAGAATTACGGCAATGAGATAGTGGGATTGGAAACATACATTAAAATATCATCTGGGTATGCGGCATATTTTATCTTTAGGTTTTGAACTGAAGACCTGTTAAGGTGGAGGATCTTTGGATTGTTTCCAAAAAGAATTCCAACGCTAGGATAAATTATAGGGGAGAAAAGGAGCATCCTTGCCGAGTATCACTATGCAGGGTGAAATAATTGGACTGCTTACCATTTACCCAGATTGAAGTAGAAGGATTGGAATATAACAAATTAACATATTGGATAAATTGGGGTCTGAAACCATGCCATTTCGGAGCAGCAAACATAAAATCCCAGTTAACTCGATCAAAAGCCTTCTCTGCATCTAATGTAATGGCAGCTATTGGAGAATTAAGTTTAGCTGCTAAATGTATAATATTAAGGAAGGTCCGTGAGTTGTCTGAGATGGATCTACCCTTTACGAAACCGGATTGGTGTATGTTTATTAAATCTGTAATGACAGAGTTGACCCGAATAGGCAGCAACTTAGCAAAAATTTTGCAATCCGTATTGATTAATGAAATAGGCCTATAATTGCCGCATTGAGTCAAGTCTTTATCTTTTTGGGGATTTAGGCAGAGCGTAGCCTGAGCAAAGGAACCATGCGTACTTTTAGCACTCAAATAATGGTCAATGAGCAATAAAAGTTTGGAAAGTAAAAGGTGTTTGAAATGAAGAGAAAAGCGTACAGTGAAGCCATCGGACCCAGGTGTTTTATCTTTAGGAAGCATATTTATGGCATTTAACAATTCTTGTGCAGATAAAGGTAGATCCAGGGAGGATAGATCTGTATTTTTAGCAGGGTCTTTGGGAAACAACAGAAAAAAAGATTCAATTTGTTCAGCGGAGGGGGATGATTGTGGAGTGTAAAGGTTTTTATAGTAGTCAGTAAAGCATTCTAAAATGTTTGAGTCACTGACATGTCGTACACCAGAAGAAGCTGTGATAGCGACAATTTTTGATTTTTGTTTTTTAATTTTCAGGTAATTTTCCAAACATTTACCTGCTTTATTACATCCGCCGTACATCTTCGAATTAAATCGAAGTAGTGTACCACAAGCATCAACAAGGGATTGTTTATTATACTGAAATTTACATTTGATGAGCTTAGACAAAGTATCATCCTTATTGGAGGAAAGATATTCGTGTTCGAAGGACTTGATCTGCTTTAAAAGTTGTTTGGATTTCTGAAGTGCTTTTTTCTTTTATCTGGCAACAAAATCAATTATATAGCCTCGAGCAGTTGCTTTAAATGCATCTCAAATAAAATTAATTTGTGTGTCTGAAGGAAGGTTATGAGTGAAATACTCTTGTGTAAACATTGTAAATTGATCTGTAAACTGCTGATCTAGTAAGAGGGAGTTAATAAATCTCCATCTACAGGTGGGTGAGATGGGGTTGGGATAATCAAAGTCGACAATAACAGGTGCGTGATCAGAAACTAAAATCGATCCTATTTCTGCATGCATAAGAAATTGGAGTGTATGTTGTGTGAAAAATACATAGTCAATTCTAGAGAAGGACTTATGAACAGGGGAAAAAAAGGTATATTCCAAATTGTCAGGATGGAGTACTCTCCATACATCCATGAGTCCTCTTTTCAAAATAGTTTTGCGAAAAGCCTTATGCATTGGAGATAGAACAAATCTACTTTGTGATTTACGATCTAAAAAGGGGTCAAGAGGTTGATTGCAATCTCCTCCAACTATTACATTTTCCGAGGTATGAGAAGATTGCAAGGAAGAAATATCCTTCCAGAAAGTTTGATCTCCTCCATTTGGTCCATATACATTACAAATCATAAAATTAGTATTATTAATGGCTACTTCAAGGAGAAGCCATCTGCCAGCATCATCTTTGTATTCAATTATCAATTGAACATTTAGCAATCTATGAAATAATATAAGAACACCATTTTTATTTTGTATAGCAGGGGAACATAAAGACACTGCCAACCCACTGTTGCCTTATGTTGTGTTTCCTGTAAAAGAGCTATTTGACAATTCAATTTGGACAAGTGGGACAAACTCTTTGTTTTTTAACCGGGTTACAAATGCCCTTTACATTCCATGACACCAGACGTAAATTACTCATTGGAGATAGAACAAGTAAGTATATTAAAAACTCCATAGTAAACTTTAGAACATGGAATAAATAAATGACCAAATAGATGCTTGAACTAAACAAACAAAACAAACTTGATGCTTGACAAACAGTTTCCAATAAGAGGAAGAGACTGACACAAATAGAAGATAAAGTTAAACCAAGAAATCGAAAGAAAAAGGAGGAAAGGGTTAGAAAAAGGAAAGTAAGCTCCACAATATTTACCGAAAAACAACTGGCAAATTAAGGAAAGGTAAAAGACATTTCGAATCGCCATGAGGGAAAAAAACAATTAAAAGGATGAATACGATATTCAACAAACTTTCCAAAATCAATCCGATCAAATAGGGAATAGTAAACATTAGGAGAGAAAAAACTCGCCAGAGTAAATTTAAAAGAGGGAGGGAAGGAAAGAAGAAAAAGAGAATCTGCATAGAAAAGAAGAGAAAAATGGGAGAGGAAAATATATTGAAAGATGACAAAAAGCCAAAAGACTTTAGTCATAGTGGTCAGAGATAGAAAGGACAATAGAGATGAAAAGGGGGGACAAAAAGGACAGACACCGCTCCACTGAGTGACACCAAGAATAAATTATTAAAACATCAGCAAATATCGGAGGGACAAAATTGATGAGAAAGAATCTGAAACAACATAACATAAGAAGACTTACCATACATTGGGAAGACAACGCAACCAGACAAAACATGTACGACGGACCTGATGTATGAGGAGAACATAGACAACACCGGACGTAACACGAGTGGAGATCTGTGAGGAAACAAGAGAAAAAGTAGTTAGGTTTTACTCAGGTCCATTTCTTCTGTTTTATGCATATGTATAAATGTCTGAAGCTCCGCAGGGTCTTCAAAGGCCTTTGTTCTTTCTTTATATGTAACCTTGAAGAAACATGGATGAATGAGGCCATAGCGAGCATTCATAGAGCGAAGCGTTGGCCTGAGGTCCAGATATTCTTTCCAGCGATTGGCTGTGGGTTTTGAAACATCTTCACTGAAAAAGATTTTGTGTTCCGACCAAAGCATCTGTTTACGTTGTTTAGCTGCAGCAAAAGTCGCCATTAAGTCGGAATATAAAAGAAAATAAGCTATGATTCCTCACGGTTTATTTGAGGCTTTCGCAATGCAAGGACCTAACCTGTGAGCTCTCTGGATGTTAAGGTCTATTGCTTTTGATAAGCCAACAATCCGTGGGATATGGATCTTCAGAAAAGGAATCATGTCATTACCTTCTGATCCTGACGGAATACCATAAATTCTTAAGTTATTTAGTCTATTCCGATTTTCCAAATCCTCTGCTGTTTTCTGCAAATGAGCCACCTCTTTAGATAAGATATTCACTTTAGCGACAACATCTTGTGCATCACTAATTTTTTGTTCGACATCAGTGAGACTAGAATCCAGACCGGACCATTTCTCTTCAATTCTTTGAAGTGTCGCTGTGGTGTCTACAATAAATGGACAGATATTCCTCAGTTCTTCCATAATATCCTCAAGCGTCAATGGTAGAAGTGATTTAGTTGGTGAAGAAGGGTCTTTTTTAACCCTTTTATTGGTATTACTAGCAGACTCCTTAAGGCCAGCAGCGCTGGAACATGAAGATCCTTGTGATTTGTTTGAATTCGTGAAATCCATTTTTGCAACAGGCGAGAGACAAATCAGGCACTTGGTAAGTTCTTAAAGAAGATAAAGCAAAGCCAGTCTCTGAATGAGCTCAAGTTGAGGTAAAAAAAAAAAAAGAAATTCTTGAGGTGGAAACAAAATGGCAGCCAAAGATAGAACTTTCCAGAAGTGGGGAGTAGAGTTCCACAAGCTATCACCTTGGTGTCGTATTAAGTGTGCAAAGGCATTCCTGGAGTTTACAAATCTGTTTACAGCCCTCTTAACAAATAAGAGCACATATCAAATAGAAGAAGCTCTACTCAGAAGGCAAAAGCTGTTAGTCAAAAATGCTACGCCCTCTCAGAGCTGAGTAAAACAAGGGAGTTTCCAAATGCAGCACAATAATCCTGTCTGGTCGCAAAGTAGGTAACACAAATGTTAGAACTGGTGGGGAAAACAAGAGTCTAAGCTCTCTAAATGTTGCATCCTGAGAGGAAAGCAGCAGCGCATATTCTCAGGGCGCTGCCACTGTTGAGGACAGTGAGAGAATGAGAGGTCAGACTCTCAAAATGGCAGCTGGGACACGGAGCGCCCCGGGAGCAAAGGAGAGAAAAATAAAGAAAAATAGACCGATTTAATGTCCAGAAACTTGCCTCTCCGCTCCCGGGCACTTCCGATGACCATTCAAATGTCCGGCCCGCCGAATAAGATCAATTAGGTGCCCCTCCATCAGCGGCGCTGTTCAGGGTGTCGCGGAGGAAATTACGGAGCGGACATCTTGTTTTGCCGCCGAATATCCCAAATTTCTTCTTAATTTTTAAAAGTTGTTCTATTCGGTATGTTTTCCTGGAAAAATTGTTTACGAATTTTAAATACACTTTGCGAGTCCCAGAAATGCCCTCACATCATCTTTGTTTTTCAGAAAAGGCGAGTTCTTTATTCCTTCAAGTAATTCAGATTTAGGTTCAATTCACACACTACTCACCTCATGGCCTAAATATGTAACTTTCCTTTTAGCAAACTTGCTGTATTCAACTGTTCTCACCATTCTTTAGAGAATTTATAACACTTGTGCAAGTTTAGTATTGTGTTGAATCTTTGTCTTACATATTACAAGGATGTCATCTTGAAATTATATTACATTCTTCATACCTTTAAACAACTGGTATGTTAACCTCTGGAATAATGCTGCTGCAGAAGTGAGGCTAAAAGGTACCCTTACCAATTGGACACACCCAAATGAGGGGACGAAGGCAGTATGTTTTTTGTAGGTGTGGATGGTAAACTCTACTCTGCAGGCAGAGTTTGCGAAGTTTTGCCACTATGCACTCCGCCAACCACTGCGTGGTGGGGTTTACCACCCACCCCTAGAAATAAGTTCATGAAAAACTTTCATGAATGCTTAAATAACTCACCGGCATGATAACCGCTACACTTTCCAACCAGGTAAATGCTTGTACAAGTCTTACACTTGCCGCTATTATCCATGTTAACATATAATCCAAACACCACCCACTGATACACTCTGGTCATTCCTGATCAGAGGAATGGAATGCTCTACAAAATTGAATATTTCCAACGGGAAGTGACATTCGGCCAATCTCTGGTTATTCTGGCAGGTGCTGGCAGCGGATTGTCTGCTGCGCTTAGTTAAAATCTGCCTCTCTCAGAAGCACGTGGAGATATCGTTTGTGATAGGAACCTTCCTTGTTTTATGGAAACAAGGCACAGCAGTCTTGTGCTGTAAACCTTCAGTTCTTTAATTTTTTCCCAAAAAATCCTTAGTGTGTGATATCAGAATTTGTACAACCACTTCATTTTCAGTTCAAATGGCTAAGACAGATTGGGGGCTGTTTGGCTCTAGAATCATCCCTAAGTCTCTTTGATCCTTCCACCCCAACACTAATGGACCTTTGTTTGCAATATGCAATTTTCATTCTACCTACTCATCTTTAAACTTACATAACAAATTCCTAAAACCAATAATATCACCACTACACCTGTGAAGATTTTGTTTAAATGTTTTAAATACTCACACAGAGTTCCTATGAATTTGTCTACCTAAACTTCCTTATTAAAAATTGGATATGTGGAACCTGAATCGACAACAATTAGCATATTTACCCCATCCACAGACATTTGACATTTGGGCTTCTTTTTGGTACCCTGAGAGCCCAAGGCATGTTCCTCAGGGCAGAGGGAAATCAGCCGATTTCCTTACCACAGACAATTGACTTAAAAAGGTGAACCCGTGATGTGTCAAGCGTCAAGAGATCAGAATAGGGTCAGGTGGAGGCCAAATTCTCCATGGTAGATAGTGGATGGATATACGGTTCCCAGCCGGGAATCGAAGATCACGTGACGCAAAGGTCAGATGTGAAACACAGGCTGATCGCGGCACTGCCTCTTTTGGATTTGGGACATCCTCGAACCTAACCTACACTCGATTGCCATCGTTAAGTACCGACGTGGTCAATCACCTCGCTCTGATCGCGCCATCTGACCTTCGGGTCACGCGCTCTTTGATTCCCGGCTGGGAACCGTTTATCCATTCACTATCTACCATGGAGGTTTTGGCCCCCACCTGACCCTATTCTGATCTCTTGATACTTGACACATCACGCGGGTCCTCCAATCCTACGAATACCATGCCGGATCTACCTTCCTTGACCGTGTCAGTGAGGCTCCTCCACTGGCAACTTTCCAGGCATCTGTTCTATCAGTTAGTCCTGATGAGATCCCGTTATCCTTTAAGGAATTGAAACGTCGTCGACACACACATCTCCAACTCTATACCAAAATGTGTATCTAAATGTGGAGTATGAGATGCAAAATAGATTGTGACTTTTTGCTTATTCACATGCTCTCTTATTCAAAAGTCACCTTTTTAAGTCACTTGCCTGTGGTAAGAAAATCGGCTGATTTCCCTCTGCCCGGTCACGGTTTGCTAACTCACCTTTTTTTGTAATTTTTGCGTTCAATTTATCTGTTTTTTAAATATTTCATTGATATGTTATTACTTTCCAATTTTCTATTACTAAAATTGTGACATTGCTTCTAAATCCAATTTTATGGGACCTTTGTTTCTCGTAGCATACATTTACCCTTGATCCCATCAGACTTCTATGGTTTCCTTGTCCTTTTTTTGTAGCCTTTACTTTCAAACCAGTTTCTTTTTTGTCTTTGCATTTCTCCTCAGAAAGTACTGCCTTGGCACATCTTTCAGTTAATTTTTCCCTTTTGACTGTCAGCCCAAAGGAATATTCAATACTAGAATTTAAAACATGCATCACGATTTGATCTCGTCTGAGTTCGACATTTTCCAAGGCAGAGACATATTTCTCGATAGTTGTGTCTTAACTTTGTTTTCTGTGGTGGAACTTGCATCTACCAATGCCTATGCATAAGGTGGGTGCAGACAGTGGGTGCAAAGTATGAGTGCAAATCTTCTACAGCAAGTGAACACATTACCCTTGACAGGTTGTCTGGGTTTTCTCTTAATACATGTTTAACCCACCAAGACCCAGACAATGTGTTAGTATTTTCTTCTTTTGTCTGGGTTAAATCTTCCTCTTCATCAAATGTAGACAAATAATTCAAAAAGAATTCAGACCATTGCTCCACTTTAATGATGCTTCACCATAAGATGATGTGAATGGTTGAATTAGAGTAAGATTCCATGCGTTTATAGAAGCCATTTAATATGTAAGACTGGATATTTGAGTTAGAAGTTCTTGCTAAAGAGAATTTGTAAAACAGCTGGTAGCAATACGCTATGTAGTAATTATAAGTATATGTATAGATTCACTGCATGTTTTAGTCCTGAACATCAGGATATTATGAGAAATTAATCCAGTCTAAATCAATTAACATGAAATTACCCAGTAATATACTGTGGTTTGAAGGCCAGACTGGCTGTAGTGGGCACTAGGCATTTCCCCAGTGGGCCGGAGGGTGAGGGCTGCTTTTCTGGCTGTGGGGGCGGTTTTGTTACCAGGGGCCAGTTTTTGCAGCAGTAATGCAATAGTGGGCCTCAGTAATAAAAGCGGAAGCAGTGCTTTTTACTAGCAGGCCCCCACCCCTTCCCAGGGCCGGTCGAGCAGCAATCGGACATGGCTGATTGCTGTTCCCAGTCTGGCTGTCTGTGGTTTTACAACTTTATTTCTTTCCATCTGTTGAGCGATCCAATCATCACTCATAATTAATGCGTTTCAGTCAGCCTGTTGTTCGATCCTAAGCATCACTCGTTGGTCTGAGTGTACACACTGCTATTCAAGATGGTGGCATGTCACATTATGCTGTGTAACCACGCATACTTGGATTTAAGGGTTAGAGTGAGAACTAGCTTCTCTATGTCACGATGTGGGACGCACGTCAAAACAGTGAGGATGCAAGCTTAGGAGTAAGGCGTAAGAGCGGATTGAAACTGCAATGATACAGACACAGGGACCACAGGATCGCGAAAGCACTTTACAGTGATGCAGAGAGTTTGGTAGAATTAAATGATAAAGCAAGTTTGAATTGTACAAAGATAGAAAGATACAGATTAGAATTATTTGGCTCACAATGAGTAGTTCTGAAAACTGATTGCTCTGCAGTACACTCTTGTTCATGCAGATGTAAACAAACCAAAGTATTTGTTAGACATATGCGAAATTGCTTTAGATCTGCTGCTTCTTATCCCTCTTTTCAGTGTCAGATGCAGTGGGTTCCTGTACCAGGGTCACTCATTGTCTATCATTGTAATGACTACTCCAACACGGTGATGTACAATGTAGTTTACTGCACTATTTCCCTGGTACAGCAATCAATCGATGAGCTTCCAGCAACAGCAGCGCCAGATACCAAAAGCTACAGCTGGAATCCCCAGCACACAGCCATTCTACAATACATAGCATAACCATGGTCACTGTGGTGTACGGTGTTCCATGTGGAACAAGATAGATATGTAGTTAATACAACACAGATGCACAATGGAAGTGATGATGATTATATAATACTCATTTACATTGAGGACCTGAATTGTTTCAGTGTGATAGTGTTATCATTCCATAGAGAACACCCCCAATCTCCTGATCAATTAATATACAGTAGAACTGAGAATAAATCTCCAAGGACAGCACTACTAATAATATTGACCCTACAGTTTGCCATTTAGTACCTGCTAATGGTCATGGACCAACTCCAGACTATGCAATGTTTGACGATATTAATCTATACATCTACGATATGCAACTATTATCGATTCTGAATACTGTCATTGCCTGTTCTGTCTCAAAACATGCTGGGCATTGACCACACTCTAACACCTACCCGCATATCATGTGTTTCCTCTCCAGAGTCTGGCCAGAATCACAAGGGTCCTAAAGCATATAACATTAATTTGCTATAGAAGACAACCTCCTACCTAAAGCTCAACCTGAACAAAAACAATTCCTGCTATTCACCAAGAAGAGCAAGCAACAACTTGTCCAAATGTGGCTCAACATGAACCTAGATGGATCTTAACCCCACCTTTCACCCATCTTGGTCACTGGGAATCCCTTCAAGATATCTTAACGGAACATTCGGCTTGGCACCAGCTTTCTCGACTAAAGAAAGTGAAACCCTTCTCCCAAGAATGCAACTTCAGAGCTGCTGTATATTTAACAAAATGCTGCATTCCTTACAGTTCTTGTACTGACTTCAATGAGCTGTCATTTTCCTCTTTGTTTGTATTGTGTTTACATTTGAAGTTAAACAATCGTCCACATTAATTTTAAGGAAGCAAGGTACACACCTTTCTGCTGTAAGATATTACATTGCCCTTCAGTTTAAGATGTCAGAAGGATATGCTCTTTTATTACAAAACAAATCTCATAAGTAGATTGTTTTTATAGTGGGGATTATGTGGGAGCCTCTGGTAACTCCATAATAATTACCTCCCTTGTAGAATTTTGAACAGATTTTTCTAAAAGCACTGCATCAATCTGTGCACACAAGGCAGAGGTTTCTGTGAAAGTGAGAATTGTAACAAGCATTTGCAATGCAATAGGTCTCGCATTTACGAGAGTTTGAGCTATTGGCATTGTAAATGACAATGCCTTTAATTTATATGTTGTTTTTAAAACAGATAAATATAAGGAATTGTCATTTACAATGCCATTAGCTTAAACTCGCACAAATGCGAGGCCTATTGCAATGCAAATGCATTTGGCGCCCATGCTATAAAACTTTTTAAAAAGCATTAGGAGAGAGCGTGTCCTGCATGCAGCAGCAGGCAGGACAAAGTTATTTAAGAAAATAGTGCTTGGAGGCTGTAATTAAAGCCTACCAAGTAACAACACACGTAACAGGGGGTGTCGCCATGGGAGGTTAGAAAAGGAGACAAGGCGGTACTAAAAAGGGACTACTAAGCCTATTGACCAATTAACAGCCACAGTTTACAGTGGACAATGACACAAGCCAATTAAAAATATGGGTGGAGAGTTGGTGGAGCTTCGAGTCCCTACCCGAATACAGCATGCCTCACAGAGCAGCAAACGTGCTGCCCAGTCTCGACCTAAAAACAAAATCCATACACATGACCACCCACTCAGCTTGTACTCAGCCAGTTCTGCCACCTTTCTCAGACATTCATTTGAAGAGTAGGTCTCTCTATCTGTGCACTTGACCAACAAAGTGTGCTAAACCCTTGTTACACCCTCATCCAGAGAGAGAGAGAGAGACACACTTTAGGCCCAAGCATGAATCAACCACAGTACAATAACTCAGACATCCAGCACACACACCAGAGGAGTAGGACATAGCCGGTAAGTGCCTTGGCCTATATAAAAATTCTGCGTTTAAACATATATAGTAAAAAAAGCAGCATGCTACAAAGGTGAAAAAAGCAACCAGTGAAGTATACCAGAAAAAAAACAACCCTGGGTAGAGGGTGGTCTCTGGTTGCCCGGTGTGTGTGTGCTTTTCAATAACCTTGCTCATCCCAAACATTTTCAACCAAATTCAGAATGCCTGAGCATAACTAAAAAATTAACATGTCTTACTAACTCATCAGTCCATACTCTCTAAGTAATAAACAGTAACTGATTACAAAACAACTAAGTTATATTAAAGATGTTTAGTAGACCGCTCAAAAAAACTAGCGGATCTCATGACATCATGGGCCTTTACAAGCCCCTTGCGCCGCCGGTATGTCACTTTTTCCCATATTACAAGTGATGCTCTAGCTGCGCAAGGGGCTTTTAAATAAGCCCCAGTTTATCCTTCTACTCTGAAGTTGCCACCATCTAACTTGTCTCCACTGAACAAATCTCTGAAAGAAATACTGCACAACAAAAATATGGGCGGCCACACTTTGGCACCAACTGGACCCCTACTGCAGAACTGCCCACTGCACCATAAGCACCACGCCTAACCTAACCTGGGTTTGTAGATTGCTAAAATCCCACCTTTTAACAGACAATTTAACGAACCACCAACAAAACCTCAAAACTGACACTATAGTACTGTAATGTGTGCAATGCAATAAACCAACATTAAATTCACTTAACACAAACACTCGATCTGAAAGTTATTTAAAAGGGTGCGATTGGTGTATGACTTTATTAAACTAGTCAAAGTATACCCAAGGTCCGACTGGCCTACTGGCAAACCAGGCAGTGCCCGATGGGCTGGTCTCACAGATAAGTGTGTGGGCTGGTTTTTAGAAGTTTGTGGGCCTGCTTAATGGTCAGCTGGGCCGGTCTTTCCTGTTGATTTCACTGATATTGCCACATGCACAGCCTGCAGCAAGCACAAAAGCACACAGTTTCCCTTACCTTGCAAAATACCCATAAATTTGCCTTAACAAGTTTAAAAGTAGCCTGCTTTTCAAATTTGGGCCCCTTTTTCGTCTATATATTTGCTAATGGGGGGCACTTTTATTTTGGTGCCAAGGCCTATTTTTTGCCGCGGTGCACCAACCAACCACCCAAAACATGTGGAACACTGACATCACATGTGTACAATACAATAAACTGACGATGAAATCTGGTTTACAGCAGAACCTGCTCTGAGGATTTGACAAACAACACAGATATATATAGGTATGTTTAAACATCTGTACATAAGATCTGTCAATACTGCAGTGTACCACAGCACGCTGGCACAACCGCAACCACCTGAACTCTGACGTCACACTGGCATTGTAGCCTGTGTACACTATAATAAACCATCAGTAAAATCCACTTAACTCACACACTCATCTGGAAGGTATACAAAGAATACAGGCAGGTAGGCATATGTGTTTCAATCTGTACAGAGCATGCCCATGTGTACTCTTCCACTAAATGAACCCTACAGCAATAACAGGAACAACTTCATTTGATTAGTACTGCAACAAACGGAAAATACCTTACACAAGCACTTGGTGTGAAGGGTATACAAATAACACACAGACGTACACGTTTAATTTGTGCATGTATGCCAGTAGCCGGATTGGGGGTCACTCACCAGCTCGGACTTGTCTGCCGGGTTGGTGCATTTGTATCCAAAGGGGTACATGAGGAGCTGGGAGTAGCTGTGGATGTTGAGAAAGGCCTTGAAGTTTCCGTGACGCATGGAGGGACCGAGGTTTAGGGGACGGAAGAAACAAAGGAAAGTGAGGAAAGATGAAAGCGAGCAAGAAATTAAGGTGCGAAGGAAGAAAGGATAGGTTGAAGGAAAGAACGGCAGAGCGAGAGAGAGAAAAAGGAAGGGAGGGGCGGCAGGAAGGAAGAAATGAAGGGAGGAAGGGAGAGAGCTATGCAAGTAGCACGAGAAAGTGGAAGGAAGGAAGTAATGACAGTAAGCCATTAAGGAAAGTAAGGCAGGAGGTATGAGTAGGATTGTGGGTGGAAGAAAGGAAGGTAGTTAAGAGAGAGCAGGGAAAAAAGGAAAGGTGGTGAATATCGCACAATGGAGGGTGAAGGGAGGATGGAAGAGATGTAGGAGAGGAACGAAGCAGGAAAATGGAGGAAAGGGGGCGGAGAGGCATCCTGGAACTAAAGGAGGTAAAGGGGAACTAAGAAAGGAAGCAATGATGTGGGTGACGGATCAAGAAGGAGGGAAGAAAGAAACAACGACAGAAAGGATGGGGAGGGGCTAAAAGAATGAAGGAAGAGATGTTGGAAGATCAATGGAGGGGCGCATTTAATAAGCTCCAAGTAATTGTTTGTTTATGGGGTGATGCCCCAAAGTAACACTATATGTAAAACTACCACATCAAAAAAGACGGCACCAGACTCTACCTCCGAATCCGGCATCCCAGTTCCGGTTGGGGTCTGCGCCGATGCAGGAAACGAGCACACGGACACAGGAAAAGCGCGTGCACTGACATGGGCATGCTATTGAGTGTTTTTCGGGATCCCTCGGCTATGGCAGGGAGTCTGGAAAACACACTTTCCCCAAGTATTCGGAGCCTGGTATTAGAACATTGAAGTCTGGTCCATTAATCTGTGCTACCAAGAAGCCCCGCTGCAGCCATCAGTGTGTTCACAGTCAAACTGCAGTGCGGGTGAAAGGCACGGTAACGGGAGGCCCTGCTAAACAGAGCAGTCACGCACCAGTATTTCCGTTGACCTAAAAAACCTACCACTGCACAAAATACGAAAACTAGTTGCTCGCCAATTAATTAAACACGCGTTGGCCGCGCGCGAGCGGCCAGAGATGCAAAATGTGGTGGGGGAGGAGTTGTGTGTGCGGGTGCGTCATCGCGATCGCTCTGAAAGCGAAAGTGATCGCGATGACGCACACGAGTTTTCAAAGTGCTGCTGGCGGCCGGCTGCGCGCGTGCACGATCGCGTGAACGCAAGCGTTAGGCCAGCCAGCAGCACTTTGAAAATCCCACATATAAAATGTCTCTTCGAGCCAGCGCAAGCGCTGGGGCTCAGCGAGACCTAAAAAACGGAATCTGCATTTCGATACGAACTTGAGATAACTCTAGTAGCAAACACGGTGGCATCATGGAAGACACACCTAACAGAAGGTAGATTTTAAATGCAAATGCATAGAATAGTCTCAGTAAAGTTGCTTGCTATACCACTTTCTAAAAACCTAAAATCTCTTCTTGCCTCATTTCTCCGTAGATAGCAGACAGCAAGCATTCACCGCCAGGCTGTATATCTTGAAGTCATTTGTCTTGGTGTACGCTAGGCATGCAACCCTTCCCCTGGTCCAATTCGCATCTTCCTGCTTAATGAGCAAGGCCACGCACAGTAGGGCTTTAATGAAAAGGAAGGAGTTGATGAACCTTTCCTAAACATTTCTGCTGCCATCCTGCAAACAGATGTACGATTGGAAAAAGTACGTCTTTCTACCCCAAGTAATCTCTACAGTTATCCCATGCCAGGGGCGATTTACAAATACAGTCCTGGTTCCTAATTGCATTCTAGGACGACCTGTTCTCATTCATAAAAAAAATAATACAAACATGCCAGTGCCACAATGCAAATAAAATAGGGGACTCAATCATCAACTCATATATGACCTAGGACAAAATGAAAAGTCTATGAGAGTTGGAAATACACATGTATTAAATGGCATATATACCTCAACCGTACATTATAAGGTTATTGCAAGTGTTAGAAACTGGATTTCTGGTTGGCTAGGGCATGCACCTAAGCTAGGCAGAAACCACCACTCTAGTCAGGGCAAGGGAGTTACACACTGAAGATAACCCCTGCTCACCCCCTTGGTAGCTTGGCATGAGCAGTCAGGCTTATCCCAGAGGCAATGTGTAAAGTGTTTGCGCAACACACACACACAGAAGCGACACACTAGGCACACCACAAAAGAAACTCCACACAAGGTTATATACAAATATCCTTAGTGTTAATCATAAATCACATTAGAGCATAATCACATATATACACTGTGCCACCTGGCACTAGGTATTACTTTACAGGGTATTATATACATTACAGGGCCAATCGGGCTACCGTCATCACCATTAGTACACGCAAGTAGTGAAAATCACAACCAGTAACTACTGGTAACATTACCTGTAGCATAAACACATTATGCATCACATCTAAGGCATACATCCTAAATTACCAGGGCACCACAGTAACATTCATGAGATTCACAAATCACCTTAGGGCCTTACGCCCCACCAGAACACAAGGTGACCTCCAGGCCAACTGGCCTTCCTCAGAGGTCTGTCTTGGGCTGTCCCGTAATGCCCTCTGTCGAAAAGTCAGGGCTCTGAGCACATGGCTTTGTCTGAGCCACCAGGATCCCAATGGGCCGGGACCAAAATGGGGGTACGAAGGTGCAACTCACCCGTGTCTCTCAGTGACACACAAAAAATGCCCCCCCACGTTGCAGCTGCCTGTGATCTGGCGGTGCAGCTGTACGAATTGCACCAGGCACCAACAGTGCCTTATGGGCCCCACTCACTGGGGTTTCTCTGGTGCAACTGGCACAAGCAGGCACCAACAGGGTGCCTTGGGAACCCCACTCACAGGGGCTCCCCCTCGTAGCAAAATCAGCACCCGCAGGGTTCCTCCCCAAGCCCCTCCTCACCAGGGCTTTTCTTCGTAGGGAACTCGCAACAGGCGGGCACCCACAGTGTGCCTGGTGAGCCCCTCTCACCGGGGTTCCTCACCGTTGCTGGCAGATCGCTGCACAGGCAGTCCGGCACGGAGCGAAGCCTCCATCGGCCCCGTCACCTGACTTCCTCTTCCCTTGTCCCTGCTGCTTATAGCAAAACACGTGGGGCTCTCCCTTTCCTCCCGGGAGCCCCACTTACAGACAGGCACTGACTTGCTTGACTCTGCCTGCAGGGATCAAGGAGCGAAGCCTTCGTTGGTCCCGCACTCCTCCTCGGATCTCCACGGGACACCGTAATGTGGGGTGGGCTCCTGCCTGAAGGTCAGCGCTACTGCATCCTTTTCTTCGGCTTCCACCCGGCTTAGTCCTTGACTGGCTTCCGCTCTCCCTCCCTCAATCAGGCTCTGCCTGACTTCCGGTTTTGTGGGCCGATTCCCACAGGCCCAGCGCACGTGAGTGCGAATCAAGAAATTATTAAAGGGCTCCACACACCCCCTCACAGGCCCTTCAGCAGTAGGGGATCCGGCCACAGCGTTCCTGACGCCACCAGTGATTTTAGCAGCACCGAGCCGGTCCCACTTCTGTAACCACCAGTAGGGGCCAGGCAACACTCCTCTCCCAAACGTGCACAGGCAGGCCAGCACACCAGGATTCCCTGGACAATAGCAGATCCTTCTGCTGCCAAGCAGGGCAGCAGTTCAGTCCCCCCGGTGGCGGTTCCTCCTGGCAGTCCGGCAGCATGCCAGCCTCAAGTAAGCATCAAGTTTCACACCTTACATGGAGTCACAGCCCCAATATTTATACTGCAAATGTCTTTGTTCTACCCGCCTAGCACAGACCTAAGCCCTGTCAAAAGCAGTTCTGGGGGGTACCTCCATACGTTGTTTACAGTGCACAAACACCCTCATTGTTAGTGTAGGCTCTGGCCCCAGACACACCACAGGGGGGCGGAGCCAGCATTGTGGAAGGCAGGCACAGTGCTATTCAGCATCAGGTTCTACTCCTCCCACTACTCCAAATGCAGATTGGCCTATTCAGCCTAGAGCTGACTCACCCAGCCCCTCTGAAGCCACTGCACCTTCCCAGCCCCTGTCACTCTAGATCCAGACATTCAACACACAACAGGCAGGCACAAAGACACATAGCACACAGAAAGTGGCATTTCTAAAATAGTGACAATAAATCTGCTCACTCTATTACGCAGCATTTATTACCACTATTCCAAACATACCAAACTTGATCACGCCACCCCTCTCATATCAGGAATTACCACTTAAACACATATCAGGGCATCCCCAATGCATTCCTATGCGAGGGCAGCCTCACAGTAGTGAGAAACCAAAATTGCAGTTGGTCACTACCAGGACATGCCACACAGTTAAGGCACATGTCCTACCTTTTACATACAGTGCAACCTGCCCATAGGGCTAGCTAGGGCCTACCTTAGGGGTGACTGATATGTAGTAAAAGAGGAGTCACAGACGTGGCACCCACTTTATGTGCCACGTCACAGCAGCAGTAAACTGCGCCCACAGGCCCTTCAATGGCAGAGGCCTGAGACAGGTTTGAAAGGTGACTTTTGTGGGTGGCGAAAGCAGCACTGCAAGCCCACCAGTAGCATTTAATTTACTGGTATATGAGATACCACTTTACAGGGGACTGATAGGTTAACTAAATACGCCAAACAGGTGTAAACCAATCATACCACGTTTATTATAGAGAGCACATGCACTTTACACTGGACAGCAGTGATAAAGTGGCCAGAGTCCTAAAACCACCAACACCAGGCCAGAAAAAATACCAGGAGGAAGGCAAAAAGTTCAGGGATGACCCTGCAAAAAGGGCCAAGTCCAACAGCAAGTCACTTAGATTTCCGCGACTTCATAAACAGATCGTTGCCCCAGGATTTTTCAGCTTCAGTTGGCACATTCTGTAGCCAACAAAAGCCACATTTGCAGCCTGAAATCTCACAATTTGTACAGGAGGCAGAAAATAGAACTGTGATAAAAAAAATACTGCACAGCTTGTCCTCTGTCAGTGCTGGAGACTATACTATGTCACAATCTGTAACCTTGCAGAGTCTCCAGAAGCACAGTGCCTGAAATTAAAGGATATCTGGTGTCGCAGAGTGAAGATTGCAATATGAAACCTCTGCTCTCTCTGGCATCAGATAGTCTGCCTTCTCTGCAGTGCAAAGGGCAGCAGGGTGGTGGAGGGGCACAGAAGCACAGTGGGGGGGGCAGAAGAGTCTAATTGGATGGTGGGAGGGTAAGATGAGTGATGGGGAAGGGGGTCACAGTAGACATGGTCAAGAGAAGTGTCCAGGGGCATCAGTGGCGGTGAGGAGACAGGAGACATGAGGGGAGGTGAGGGGCGACAGGAGAGAGAGGGTAGCAAATGGAGGATGGCCACAGAAGGTAGAGGAATGACAAAAAGCAGATAGTGTGGGGCAGGAGTGAGGTCTCAGAGCCTGCAGTGTCCACAGGGAGCACACTGAAACATGTGAGGCAGGACGCAGGCTAATTGTACAAGAGGATGCTTTGTGCATTTACAAGGTAGGAGAGAGGAAATTAACATTCATGTTCCCTGCAAGCCTTTTTTTCTCACCCTCCTTTTACTGGGTTAGTGGCAGTGTAGAGTCAGTAAAAAGAAGGCCAATCTCTTTTTTTTTTAAACCTCAAATTTTTGAGTGCACTTTTGTAAAAATTGCTGGTATTTTAGAAAAGCACCAATTTTGCATTATTTTTCCAAATAGCAAATTTCGCAATATTCTTTGGGGTCTGCATAAAGGCACTCGGCCTTTTGACCACATGCCTATTCATGGTTAGGCACTTCCAAAGTGACTTTTCATACCAATAAAATGCGCGTTGGGTGTACTTTGTCACACAAATGCAACTCCTGTAAAATGCTATTACATAGAAAAGGGTTTTTATGATCATTATAATACTACTCACTAGTTTCAGAAGGTTTGATGACAGAGTTCCTCTATGTGTAGGAACACAATTGAGCTCTATTACTGATAATCAAAATCTATTATCTTGTGGTGTTGTCTTTACCTGAATATTTGTAAGTTGTTTACCCATATGTTTGGTTTCATTTGAACTATTGTCTCTATATTTCTCAATTGTAAATAAAATAAATCATAAAAACAAGACCCACACAAAGGATGGATGGATGAGGTCAAGCAAGATTGTTAGTTCTAGAAACAAATATCAATAAAGTGAAAGGAAAAGGCTAGAATGCAAAATGTTTGTTTTGGGTCTGTTTCTGAAGTACTCAATGTTAGAAATGGGATTCCTGGTTGGCTGAGGTATGCACCCAGGCTGGGCAGCAACCACCACTCTTGTCAGAGTAAGCCAGATACACACTAAAAGATAACCTGTGCTCACCCTCATTTAGCTTGGCACAGAGCAGTCAGACGTATCTAAAGAGGCAATGTGTAAAGTATTTGTGCAACACACACACAGTAACACAATTAATACACCACAGAAGGTCGCTGTGCCGGTTCTGCTACATGCAGACAGGAGATGCGTTGAAATCCATGTTGCAGGTATCTGAGCCACTTCCAGTGAGCCATGCATAGGAGCATCAGTAGAGACTTTGATTTTCCTGAGTCTCAAGCCAACAAGCCCTTGGAGATCACCTTGAGTGAAGGAAAAGTCCAGCTCCCCTTCAGCAGAGTCAGAGAGCAGCAAGGCAACAAACAGAAAAGCAGACCTTCCAGATCAGCAGTCCAGTTGAATCCTTTAAGCAGCACAGCAGTTCTTCACAGAGCTTCAGTTACAAGGCCAGTAGTGTCTGCTTTTAGGTTGTCAGAGACCCAGTACGCATACCCAAAAGTGTCTTTAATGTGGGGGTGACTTCAAAGCAGCTCTTTGAAGAGCACACGTTTCCCTTTCAACCCAGTCTTGTGTTCCAGGCTATCTGTGGGGGGGGAGGGTAATCAGTCCTTTGTGTGGGCACAGGACACAGCATGTTCAAGTGAAGTGTTAGCCCCTCCCTTCCATCCTACCCAGGTAAGGTCATAAGAATGCAGATGTATGTAGATGGGTACTCAGACACATCTATCATTCCTGTGTTGTGACTGTCTGGAGGGAATGCACATAATTGAGCTGTCACACAGCCCAGAAGTGTATTGGGACAGGCAGCAAAGCACACATGGTTATAAGCACAACATACCAGTGTATGTCCTACCTTTCATTTACACAGCACCCTGCCCATAGGGCTACCCTGGGCTTCCTTTAAGAGTGACCTATGTGTAATAAAAGGGGAGTTTTAACCCCTTTTCAGCAGCGAAAATTCCATTGCGGTGTGGCGGTTTTAAAGAGTGGGCGGGGCCGCGTCGGCCAATGGACGTGCGCAGCACTAGCCAGGTAGTGCTCGCGACGGCCGTTGCCTGACAGAAGCAGCGAACGGGTTAAGCTTGGCAAGTAGTTTTGAATGCCAAGTCAAAGTGGCAGTAAACTGCACACACAGGCCCTACAGTGGCAGGCCTGAGACAGGGTTGAAAGGCTACTTTTGTTGGTGGCACAATCAGTGCTACAGGCCCACTAGTAGCATTTCATTTACAGGCCCGGGGTCTATGGTATACCAATTTACAAGGGACTTACAATAAAATCAAATAGGCCAAACAGATGTAAACCAGTTATACCATGTTTAGACAAGAGAGCACATGCACCTTAGCATTGATCAGCAGTAGTAAAGTGCCCAGAGTCCTAAAGTCAATAAAACAAAGGTCAGAAAAAGAGAAGGAGAAAGGCAAAAGGTTTGGGGTGGCCCTTCAGAGAGGGCCATTTTCAAACACATTGTATACCTACCTAATGGGTCTTTGACTTGGTAGCCTTCATTCATAGGTTTGTTAGATTGTCTCCCACATTTTGCTTCTCCCCACCTGCGCCTGCATCATGCACGAGTCAGCTGCCTTCAGTCACTAGTTCTCTTTAGTTTGAGTGAATGTTGTTTGCTGATGCAAATGTGCAGAGACAATGGGGTTTATATATCCTTGAATTTAGACTATTGTTTCCTCAAAAGGCAGTCTCATGACAAAATACAGACAACTGTGCGACCATCAAACCCAGTTCCTAACTTATGTAGTAATGAGCAACATGTGTTCGCAGTCATTGACTATCAATCTCAGCGTCGATTGTTAAATTCCTTATAGAAAGCATCATTTGCAAAGAAGATGTAAAAAATAGTGCGGCTAATCATATATCCCCGGCAGCCACAGATGGCATTACTCAGTCAGTAATAAACCAAAGATATGATGTTTGAGTGCCTCTCCGAAGCTTCAGTGCCTCAATCTAGTACAAACAATGATCCTGCTCTCTTTTATCCTTTTTCCGTCATGTTAATGAAATCTTTTTATTTTGCTTGATTCCTATTTTCTTTACAATGGCAAGCAACATGATTTTTTTTAGGCACATAGACATACTATTGGTGTCTTTTGTCGCAGACCTATTGTCTCCAACACATGAAAAATGTGGTAAACAACCTTTACAACGCAGTCATTATATCGCACTACCTTTACATAGCAGTCACTACATCGCAACATCCTTTACATCGCATGTCATTACAATGCAGCCATTACATCGCATGTCACTACAATGCATGTCATTACAACGCATGTCACTACAATGCTGGCATTACATCGCAAGTCATTACAACGCATACCATTACAACGCATAGTACCCTACTGTTGCACTCACTGGAATTAGAATAGTAATTTTTACCCCTACACTATCCAACACTTAACCTACTGTTGCACTCACTGTAGTTAGAATAGTAATTTTGACCCCCTACACTATCAAACACTTACCCTACTGTTGCACTCACTGGAGTTAGAATAGTAATTATTACCCCTATACTATCCAACACTTACCTTAAATGCGATGTAATGGTATGCATTGTAATGGTATGCGTTCTAATGGAATAATGCAATGTTTGGAATGCATTGTAAAGGTAGTTTCTGAAAATGCGATGTAATGGCATACGATGTAAAAGAATTTGTTGTAAAGGATGATGCGATGTAAAAACTGCGTTGTAAAGGCATGCATTGTAAATTTCTGCGTTGTAACTTCATACATTCGAAAAATGTACATATAGTGAGCTATAGGCCAGCTTGTTGCTTAAATTTGGTTATCTTTCTTCGCAATCTCATTTTCTTGCTTCTTTTTTAATTGCCTTTCTTTTCTCATCTGGTTTTTGTCCCTCACTTGAAGAATAGCTTCTGTACCATCCATTTCATTTGAATGACTGTTATCCATCCGCTGCTTGCATTCAGGGAACACGTTTTTGCCTTTAGCCTTCCATGTGAGTGCAGTTGAATTCTTGCTCTCTTACTCATCATGTGCTGCTTTCCCTCCTCCAAACCTCAACTCTATATGTGGCTTGTCGCCTTACCCAAACAAGTATTCCAATGCTTCTAATACCTATGCTTTTTCTGCTTGTTTTTTTTTTATGTTTAACCAGCCAATGGCAAATAAGTACTGACCATACTCCTTATTCGAGTAGTCCATCCCACACACTAGGCGAGGCCCCCTTCAGAAGGGAACACAAGCAACCTCAGCCTAATTCTGCCTCATCAGTGAGCTAGGATTGGATTCTGTGAGGCACAGCAAGCATGGGACCTACGTCTAGGCATACTCTTGGCTGTTACATCAAAGCCCCCAAAAGTGATGGGAGAAATGTTAGCAAAGAGTCTATTTTATTTCCAGTGGCTTTAGGTACTATAGTTTTTGCTGATTGTGCCACTCCAGACAGAGACCTACCTTATGCAAATTAGTATCGATCCAACACCAGACTGGTTACAGCCTTGTTAGGCCTAGTCAGTGAGATAAAGCCTGGATCCTGAGGCACAATGGGTAAGGGAGCCACATCAGGGCCTACCCTTTGTTAGATTTAAAATTCCCTTTCCTATGATGCCTCTGCCGTGCTGTTTTAGATTAGCAGTGTGTGGCTAAATAACATGTATTGATGCTTGTATCCAGTAGCCTGTCAAGTATCCCTCGCAGTATGCAGGCCTCATTAGCCAGTGTGACTCCATTTTTGTATTTCGCAATTCTTATATGACTGCCTGTGTCATGCTCCTGTTAGGCCTTAGAGTTTAGAATCGCTTGCCTCAGCAGAACATTGCATTTCGCTATATTTTCTGTTCACGTTGAAGGCTGCAACTCGACTTGCTAACAGTTTAATTATTTTGCTCTGCATTCCATTGAATACATGTAGTCCTGTTCCCACATTAGGAGACGCTGAGACTCGGCACAATGGCCTTGGGTCGCTAATAGCATGCCCATCTGGCAGGTGTTAGCTCATCTCTCTGTGCCTCCTTTGTTTGTGTCCGGCTCAGGCCGGTACTTTTCCATTAGAGGCGTGGCCGAAGTCTCCTGAAGGGTTTATCATCTATTAGCGAATGTTTGGGAGCCAGACCCTCGGCATCCATCTCAGGGTGAAGGTCTGACAGGGCTCCTCTGTAGAGAACATATAATAAATAATGCAAGTTTTCATTCTCTACTGTCTGATCGACTCTTCATGGCAGGTGGTCGTAAGTACCCGCGTGGCCCTAGAGGGCCTCGTCCTTCACCTTGGCCATTTAGGGTGTATATTAAATACACAAAACACCCCTGCTTCCCATTGGGTCCAACACCAAAATGTCCAGGATGGCATGTCACTTTCAATATAAGACACTAACCAATGGTGCTCCATTCCAAGAACTCAGTGGTGAAGGTGCATTTGCAGTTTCAACATAGCACCCTTCACATAGTTCTTGGTTTCCAGTCTCATCAGACAGTGCTTTGCAGGCAACTTTTGGTGACAATTCTCCAAGTCCGAATGTGTGTCTTTGTGTGCCAAGCACTTACACACATAAAAAGGCAGGCATATTGGCTTTGGCAGTTCCATTTTTCCCTGTTGAGGAGTCCATTCCTGTTCACCTCAACTGCATATGAAAGTGTTTTTTTATCTTTTATCACCCAAGAAAACCACTCACTCAATCCTCTCACATGAGCATTTTTGTGTGTGTTTCCATAGAGGTGATCCACTTGCACAGTGTTTCTGCAATCTATAGAGAACAGTCCTTGATTTCACCTGTGAGCCCTTTACAAACTGAGAATGAAATAGGGGTAAACTCTTCGGAGGGAAATTGGAGACAACGAACGGAAAACATGCCATCACACATAGCAATATTTACTAGGAATAGCAGATACAAATGAATATTATTGAGGACCAACAGGGGAAATGACTTGCCTCCCCACAAAGCATCGGAATAGAGGAGGGAGAGCTCTAATACAAAAGTGCCTCGAGTGGAGGACGCCAGTTGAGGACCCGCAGGGTAAAACGACACTACTACCCACAAGGGATCTGGTAGAAGGGGGTGGAGCTCTTCTCCAAATCTGCTGTGAGGGCGTCCACGGTACAGGATTCAACTTTGAGCATGTCTGCGCCAAGAGTGGGCCAGTCTATGCCCGTCCACGCCCTTTGGAGGCTGTGATGGCCCAACTCAAGGTGACTGCCACAGGGTGCAGGGATCAATAGGGGCACCATAAGTGACCCCTTGGCCCCCAACCGGAGGCCGCACACACAAGGGGACCCTGCTGGGGGCCCTCAAACGCGGTTTCCATGTCGGACAGGCCGGCATGGAAACCATGCCCGTAACCATGCATTGTAATCCCAAGGGCAGAAAATCTGCCCTTTGGGATTACATGCCTGTTCCGACTGGTCAACTGGCTCCTAGAGCCCTTCAGAAGCCAGCCTGATTGACCATCCGGTTTCAATTCCAACCGGCTGATACATAATCAGCCATTCCGAAGTGAAACTGACGATGGGGGGCGGAAAGCCCCCAACTAAAGGTCGGAGGCTTTCCGACCTCCATTGTAATAGGCTCCTGTGTCTACGGTGAGATCTTAAATAGATTTATAATGAAATAGGATCTAATCTTTTCGAATCTGTAACTGATAGGGAGAAAAAAAAAAATTCCCACATTTTATAAGAACGTTAAAGGGAGCAAATTTTATTTTATTTTGGTCTTAACTGATCTTTCTCCTTTGCTTAATGAGTTTGAAATACTTAGTGCATGCATCGGTGATCAAAATACCCTTGTTGCTTCTTGGAATATAAATGTGAAGACAATTGACCTCTTAAGGAATTCTTACGTGATTGGGTAATCTAAGAATAGGGGCCTATGCATGAAATGGGATAAGATTGACCCAGATGGTTTTCTCCATAAACTTATTATTGAAAATGAGGAAGCTTTTTTTCCCTGTTTAGCCTTTGATAACGATCCATGCTGCATACAAACGGGTTTTAAAGCAATATGTTCCTCAATCACAATATGCTAATCTCTGCGCTAGTGCCATCTGAGGCTCAGCCACACAGATGGTTTAATGCAACATGTTCAGCGGTACATAGACAAGTAAATTCTGATCTTCACACTCACCAAAGGTCCCCTCAGAAAATAAAGAATGCACGTCACTTGTACAAAAACACGTTGGAGGCACACAAGGTGGAGGTAAGTCATACGGCATGGGATGATCTGTCAGAGGCAGGGAGGGCAAGGGATAGTACGACATTCTGCAAGGTAGTAAATTTCCAATTTTTTTCCAGACAATATGTCTCCCAGCGTCGTTGGTGCTAGAACAATTTTCAATGTGGGGATGCTGGCATCAATGTTATCCAAGTCACCTGAGCAGGTCAGTGACAAAGGTGTGGTATGCAGCTAGCTGGTGTGAATTGTGGAGCACACCTTTACAAATATATTACTAAACTATGTATGGTGTGGTGGTGCACTTTCACTCACAGACTGCACATTTTTCATTGAAATGGTCACTAAATTTGGAGATCCAAGCAAAAGAACTGGTGAACACCTGTTTTGGGATGCTCCAAATGATTAGAAAGATACTGAGCCTTCTCCCAGAAAAATCAAGGAAGACAGTGGTTCAAGCCTTGGTGGTATCAAGGCTTGACTACGGGAACTCATTATATCTGGGTTCCCCCAAACATGTCACAGACAGACTGCAAATGGTACAGAATGCGGCAGCCCGACTGCTCCTGAAGATACCCAAATATCAGTCAGTAAGGGCCTCCCGCAGGGAGCTCAACCGGTTTCCGGTCAGTGCCAGAATCAAATTCAAGTCCCTATGTCTGGCCCACAGAGCACTGCACGGGAAAGGTCCCGCGCTGGTACGAGACTTGATCTCCCAGTACTCACCACGTCGCAATCTCAGGTCATGATCAAAGTTCCTGATGAGCTCCCCAAGAATCAAGAGATCCAGATGGGGTGGAAAGTCATTCAAACACCTGGTCCCCAAGCTGTGGAACAGTATGGACCAAGAACTGCAAATGATCGAGAACGAAACAACCTTTAAAAAGAGACTAAAAACATGGCTCTTCCCCTAAAATATCTGCTGATACTCCTCCTATCTTGCCTCATACCAGCGCTGGGTTGTCTAAGGGTAGCCATGCTCTCTACAAATCCCTAAACCTAAACCTAAATTTGCTACATAGCGCATAAACAACAATGTGTGGAAATCATATTTCAGCTAATAATTATAATTTCCACATCACAAAGTAAGGAGTCTTTATTTGTTTTGCTCCTAATAAAACTTTATAAAATGCTCCTATTTTGTATTCATAGAATGAAAAGTAAACACCAGTCTCCATGTTAACCCTTTCGCTGCTAGGCCTTTCCCCCCCTGTGCTAAGCCTTTTTTTGGCTATTTGGGGAAGTTCGCGCTTAGGCCCCTGTACCTTTTTGACCCCATGAGGTATCCACGCCACATTTGCGTCCTTTTCTTCCAACATCACGAGGATTGTAAAGGTACCCAGTGTTTGTGGATTCCTTTGGAGGAGACCCAGAAATTAGCCAAAATACAGCAAAGTTTTTTTTTTCTTTGGGACAAATAGGAAAAAAGTGCTGCAAATGAAAGTGTCTTTCTTTTCCCTGCAAATGGTATCAACAAAGGGTTTGTGGGGCTGAAATCACTATTTTCCCAGATATCAGGGACTGACAGACATTTGTCGTAAAACCAACATTTTTTACACAGTTTTGGCATTTTACTGGGATATAGCCTATTTTTGCAATTGTTTGTGTTTTCAACCTTCTTCCAGTTAATGGTAGAAATGGGTATGAAAGCAATAATGGATCCTGGAAAGCTATACATGTTAGACAAGTAGACAAAATTCAAAATTCAGCAAGGGGTCATTTGTGTAGATCCTTCAAGGTTTCTTTATAGAAACTAACAGTTAAAAATAGGAAAAATTGAAAATGAGTTGAAAAAAACAGCCATTCATGCCAACTTTTTCACCTGTAACTTCTTCTTATTATGACAGATGTTTGAAAGCAATATACCGTTACATCCATTGGACCTTCCTGGTTGTGGGGATATATAGGACTTGTAGGTTCACCAAGAACCCCTCGAACCCAGAGCCAATAACTGAGCAGCATCTTGCCATGGTTTTTTATTATGTACCGGATATATAGCAATTAATATGGGAAAATATATACAGTGAAAAATTGGCATGAAAGACACCTATGTATTTCTGAAATTGGAACTAAATATAGAGTTTAGAAACTGTAGCTATTTGCACATTTCCTAAATTGTGAGTACCCATACTAGCATGAGAATTATAGGACATTTTTCAGAGTGCCTTCTTTTTTACACATTGTCTTTCATTTGGAAGGCAGAAATGCATCAAAAGTCAATAGGTAATAACAGATGCTCTGCATTTCTGTGTTGCCCTAAGTCTCCCGATAAAAATGGCACCTCACTTGTGTGGATAGTCCTAGTGCCTGCGACAGGAAACTGCTCATAACGCAACGTGTACACACATAATTTTTACAGTGAAAACTGACCCTTATTTTGAAAAGTAACTAGCTATACATTTTGAACCCTAGCTCTGCCGGCACCTAGGGAAACCTAGCAAACCTATACATTTCTGAAAACTAAACACCAAGGGAAATCCAGGATAGGGTGACTTGTCTGGCTCTCACCAGGTTCTGTTACCCAGAATCCCTTGCAAACCTCAAACTTTGACAACAAAAAAACACATTTTCCTCACTTTTCTGTGGTGGAAAGCTCTGGAATCTGCGTGGATACACAAAATTCCACCCACCCCGATTTTCCCAAAGTCTTCTGAGACAAATGGTACCTCACTTGTGTGGGTAGGCCTAGTGCCCATGACAGGAAACGGACCAAAACACAACGTGGACACACCTCTTTTTACAGTGAAAACGGGCCCTATTTTTGCAAAGTGCCTAGCTGTAGATTTTGAACCCTAGCTCTGCCGGCACCTAGGGACACCTAGCAAACCTATACATTTTTGAAAATTAGCCTTCCAGGGAAATCCAGGATGGGGTGACTTGTCTGGCTCTCACCGGGTCCTGTTACCCAGAATCCCTTGCAAACCTCAAACTTTGTCAAAAATAACAAATTGTCTGTACATGTCTGTGGTGGAAAGTTCTGGAATCTGTGTGGATCCACAAAATTTCATCTACCCCGCATTCCCCACAGTCTTCAGAGACAAATGGTACCTCACTTGTGTGGGTAGGCTTAGTGCCCGCGACAAGAAACGGCCCAAAACGCAACGTGGACACACCACATTTTCACAGTGAAACTGACCCTTTTTTTTGCAAAGTGCCTAGCTGTAGATTTTGATCCCTAGCTCTGCCGGCACCAAAGGAAACCTAGCAAACCTATATATTTTTTAAAACTAGACCCCCAGGGGAATCCAGGATGGAGAGACTTGTCTGGCTCTCACCAGGTTCTGTTACCCAGAATCCCTTGCAAACATCAAACTTTGTAAAAAAAAAAACACATTTTTTTCACATTTCGGTGGTGGAAAGTTCTGGAATCTACATGGATCCACAAAATTTGACCCACCCTGCATTCCCCAAAGTCTTCTGAGAAAAAGGGTACCTCACTTGTGTGGGTAGGCCTAGTGTCCAAGGCAGGAAACGGCCCAAAACTCAACGTGGACACACCACATTTTCACAGTGAAAAGGACCCTTTTTTTGCCATGTGCCTAGCTGTAGATTGTGAACCCTAGCTCTGCCGGCACCCAGGGAAACCTAGAAAACCTATATATTTTTGAAAACTAGACACCCAGGGAAATACAGAATGGAGTGACTTGTCTGGCTCTCATCAGGTTCTGTTAACCAGAATCCCTTGCAAACCTCAAACCTTGTAAAAAGAAACACATTTTCCTCACATTTCTGTGGTGGAAGTTCTGGAATCTGCGTGGATCCACAAAATTCCACCTACCCAGCATTTCTCCAAGTCTCCCGATAAAAATGGTACCTCACTCACGTGAGTGAGTCAAGTACCCGTAACATTCAAGGGCCCAAAATGTTTTGAACCCTGTGGGGTAGGACATTTGTGCCGGCATGGTGATTCCACACAAAAATATGTGGAAATTTGCTTTTTTCTGCTAATTTTGAGGTATGCTGGAGATTCAGGGTAGGAAAACATTGGGGGATCCACGCAAGCCATACCTAGCTGGGCTCCCTTGGGTGTCTAGTTTTCAGAAATGTGTGGTTTTGGTAATTTCCCAAGATAACTGCCGAGCCCGGGGCCAAAAACTCAGGTTGACCCCCCCTTGCAAAACCAGGTTGTTTTGTGATAGGTAATTTTGATGATGCCTCAATGCGTTTTGGGCCCTTGCCTGTCGCGGGTACTTGACCCACCCACGCGAGTGAGGTACCATTTTTATTGGGAGACTTGGGGGTATGCTGGGTGGTAGGAAATTTGTGGATCCATGCAGATTCCAGAAATTTCCCACAGAGAAATTTGAGAATCATTTGATTTTTTGAGCTAAATTTGAGGTGTGCAAGGGATTCTGGGTAGGAAAATGTTGGGGGGCCCACGCAAGACATACCTCGCTGGATTACCCAAGGTGTCTAGATTTCAGAAATGTGTGGGTTTGGTAGGTTTTACAAGATGGCCACCGAGCCCGGGGCCAAAAACCCAGATGTCTCCACAGTACGTTTTGGGGTGTTTCCTGTCGTGGGCACAAGGCCTACCCACACGAGTGAAGTACCATTTTTATTGGGAAACAGGGGAGCGCTGGGTGGTAGGAAATTTGTGGCGGTCCGGTGACCCTACAACTTTCCCACACAGAAAAGTGAGGAAAACTTGAATGTTTTAGCTACATTTGAGGTTTGCAGGGGATGCTGGGTAGGAAAATGTTGGTGAGATCCATGCAAGACGCACTGCCCTGGACTCCTTTAGGTGTCTAGTTTTCAGAAATGTCTGGGTTTGGTAAGTCTCCCTAGATGGCTGCTGAGCCCGTTACCAAAAACGCAGTGACACCCTTGAAAAAACAGGTCATTTTGTGATAGATGTATGAACACCTGTGTTTCTGGTCCCAGGTTTGCAGACATCTAGGGAACCTAAATAACCCAGAAATTTCTAAAACCTAGACACCCGTGGGAGTCCAGGGAGGTATGGAATATCTGTGTGGGAAAGTTGTGGCATCACTGGACAGCACAAATTTTATACCATTCAGCGTTCCTCTCAGTCTCTTGAAAAATGATACCTTACTTGTGTGGATGGGCCAAGTGCTTATGACATGAAAGGGCCAAAAACGTATAGAGATTGAGGGGGGCCCAAGGTGGGTTCAGAAGTTGCAATTTGTTTATATGTTTTTAGGCTGACGCTAATTTGGGCAACTACAGAGGTGAGGCATTGTTTTTCCCGCCAGACCAAGGGGAACGCTGGCTGGTAAGAAATTTATGACTGAGCGGTGATCCTACAACTTACCCACATAGAAATGTGAGGAAAATGTGACTTTGTAAGTAAATTGGAGGTTTGCAGGGGATTCTAGGTAAGAAAACGCTGCAGGATCCATGCAAGCCACACCGCAAGCCAAGAGTCAGTAAACGCACACCACTATCCACGCACACCATCATCCAAGCGACATCAACGCACTCTGCCAGCCAAGCGCCATCCACACATTCCGCCAGCCAAGCGCCATCCATGCACACTGCCAGCCAAGCAGCGGTCTACATACACAGCCAGTCAAGTGCCACTCCACACACACCACCAGGCAAGCGTCAATCTACACACATTGTCATCAAGCGCAAGTCCACACACATCATTAGCCAAGTGCAACCCCACACACACCGCCAGCACAATGCCAGCCAAAGGTCAGTACACGCAGACCGTCAGCCAAACTTCAGTTCACACACAAACTCTCCCTGGTTTCTAATGGTTTTTGGGCCCCCGCTTGGGGATAGATGAGACTAAAAATAATACTGAAAAAACAAAATGTGTGACTAAAAAAAAGGGGCGTGACCTGTGCCTATGGGGCTTCTCTCTGACATGCCCAGAAACATATCCCTGGTGACTAGTGGGACTTCTGCCCCCCCTGGAGGGGCAGATAAGGGGTTATTGCCCCGATCTGCCTTTCCTGTGGGAGGCAGAAATACTTTTTTGGGTGTGGGGGCATTAGAATGCCCATTCTGGGCAGCCCCCACACCTACGTATGAAAAAACAACATAATCCATGGTGCCAAGTGGACTTTCTGCCCCCCGGGTGGCAGATCAGGGGCTATTGCCCCGATATGCTCCCAGGGGGGCAGAAAGACTTTGGAATTCTGGGGGGACAGGTGGGGGCAATACCATGCCCATGTTAGGCAGCCCCCACCCATACAGGCATAACAAGAAAAAAAACCCTGGTGCCTAGTGTGCTTTCTGCCCCCCGGGGGGCAGATTGGGAGCTATTGCCCCTATCTGCCTCCCAGGGGGCAGAAAGACTGTGGGATTTGGGTGGGGGGAATTAGCATGCCCATTGTGGGCAGCCCCCACCCCTACAGGTGTAAAAACAAAACAAATCCCTGGGGCCGAGTGTGCTTTCTGCCCCTCCGGGGTAGATTGGGGGCTATTGCCCCATCTGGATCCCAGGGAATTCAGAAAGACTGGAATTTGGGGAGGGGGTGGGGGCATTAGTATGCCCATTTTGGGTAGCACCCACCCCAATAAGACCAAAAACAAATCCCTGGCGCCTAGGGTGCTTTCTGCCCTCCCGGGGAGGACAGATTGGGGGCTATTTCCCCATCTGCCCCCCAGGGGGGGCAGAAAGACTGTCTGTACCCAAAGTAATGGAGGGAACAAAAGCCCTTGCCCAAGGGGCTGCTCCCCCCCTCCCTGGTGCCTAGTGGGTGGATCCCTGCTTGGGGATCGCCCTCCTGAGGCGATCCCCAAGCAGGGTTCCACTTGGGAGAGGTACCATTGGAAAGGGGAGATTCTCCCCTTTCCAATAAAGGGGAGATTCTCCCCTTTCCAATGATACCTCTCCTGTCTGTCTCTGTGCTCAGCGGGCTGAGATACCGCCCTGAGCACCGAGACAGTGAACTGAAACTGAGTTTCAGTTTCTCCGAAATGACGTCAGCACGACGTGCGCTCTGACGGTCATTTTGAAGAAATAATCAAAACACCATCCGCAGCTGGGGAAGCTCTTCCCCAGCTCCCGGGGGTGTTTGGACAAAAAGGGAATCCCTCTGGTGCCTGCACCAGTGGAATTTCCTGTGCCATGTGCGTGGATGGCCGGGAGCCATCCGACTCACATGAGCACTGGTGCATCAGACAGCTCCCGGCTGTCCGAAACACCGAAAGGGTTAAAGGAATAAGCAGCAATTTGTCTAAAGCACACTCAACCTCTGCCTTTGAATGCACAGCAAATGTGACAAGATAAAGAAAAAGGGGCATATTCACAAGAAACTATCGCAGAGTCAACGGCACTTTATCGCAGCCAAGTTGCCATAAATCCATCGCCCCATTCACAAGCTGGTGTTAACAGCCCACAGCACCAGTATACCCGCGATAGAAGCCACAAAAAACATCGCCACAGAGGCCCTCCGCAACTATTGCTAATAAGATGCAGAGTGGGGGTTCCCGTGCCAAGAGCCGCGACAACATCACACCTCAACATTCACAACGACCAAACAGAACTGTGATAAAAACACAAAATAGGCGATAAGGTGCGTTAGCACCAGGAAATCTACACTTGCTCTGACCTGGTGTAAAGTCGGACGGCAGCCTGCACAACAAAAGGGAGCACAGCCCAGGGCCACATCGGAAGGGCAACAGATGCCATGGAGCCACTTCATCATGCGGCACGTTCACCCAGAAGGGTCACAACACCCTCCGACACCACACCCAGGCCTGCAACACCCCCCCCCCCCCGGACCACCTCCAACCCCGGACTAAGAAACTGCACACCAACACCACGAATCCCAATACAAACATTTTGCCTGATGTCGCACAAGCAGGAAAATCAACAGACATGCGTGGCCAGGAAATGGAGACTCAGTCAAACAGCAATGCAATCACCAACACAAAATACCATACAAACAAAAGCCGAGACAACCCTTAGGATGAGTCCTAGCGGCTCCTCACTGGACAATCCATAGCACACAGCCTGGAAAACCAAATCCAAGGAAAGAAGGTGTGCCATGCGCCCAACAAAGGAAAGACAGGGAGAGAGCGAGGGAGAGAGACGGAGTGAGATTGCACAAGAAGCGTAAGGCCCCTCGGGCACCTGGCTCCACATGCCAACATGTGTGTGTGTATCGCCATCCGTACACCATGAGCCCAAGGCCGTGTCCCAATCTCAGCGCCAAAGCCACATCACATTCCGAAAACGCAAGTAGTAGTCAGACAAACATCAGGGATGAAAGCTCCATTGTTCCAATGCAGAAGGCGGGAGGACACCTGCACCTCTGACCTTGGTCCAGAACGTGCCCGGATAACCCTGAGAGAGATGCCATGGCAGACGGAAACGACTCCCACACCACCCATTCCGCAAATGAACTATCCGACTCTTCCACACCCCACACACAGAAGCCCCTGCCTGTGGTCCCCCCACATGGGATGCCCTTGACACTTACGGAAACAGCAACACACTCTCCCCAACGTTGCACACACATTCGAATCATTGCTCAGAGTTGTGGCATATCCTCCACTCAACTGCCACAGTACAGAAGAGTGCCGGTTCCACGAGGCGCACCAAAGCAATGGCAGGCCATACCGGGCACATGCACAACCCTCGTCATGTGGAACAGTACCGTGCACGTATGCTGCATTTACTGAGCGCAGTGCCACTGGCAGTGCTGCGGATCAGTTACTGGCTCAGCTTCTGCATTGCCTACATCACATGCGTCCAGCCCTGGTTCCACTGTCGAACATGCACATTTGAGTGTCCCATGGATGTCTCCCTATCCAACACAACTGTTGATGAATCGGACTACGACTTGTGTCTGCGCCCCCCTGTTAGATCACAAACAGGAGTGTAACCGAGACAGCCGTGCATGGAATACCCTGACATACTGCGTATGTATTGGTAGTTGTGCATGGGAGATTGCACAATTCCTTGTGTACAGTGACCACATCGAGGCGCTTCCCTATTGGGCTGTGTTGCGGATTGGTGAAAGGGCGTGGGCTGAGCACATCTGCCCGGACCACTTAATGGATTGGCTCACCCTGGGGTTCCTTAAACACGACAACGACATACTATTGGAACACATTGCACATGAAGCTGCATGGGCATTCATGGACAAGTAACTAAGTTCCTGCAGCCACATCCGATTGTTACCCACAGTACATGTCCCAACAACTTGTTGCATCGTGGGGATTGCTCACACATCCCACCACAACAGAGGGTACATCTGCCTACGTCCGGGCTCTGGATGCATGTGCATGGAACAATGCGTATGTACACACACCTGTGCAAGGTGATGCAGGTCCATGCCCGGTGCAACACAGCGGTCGTTTGGCAACGTTGCCAATTTGGACACACTGCTGGGGGAGAGCACACACATGGCAATGTAGCACAACATGTGAACCTGTCGGACACTCACACCTGATCACTGTCAGCAGAGCAGACAATCGGTGCACTCCGGAGGCAGAGCACTATGCAGATCCCATGGGCAGTGAGTCGTGCCCCCTCACACGGGGCAATGGGCAGATGCCAAACAACACATGACTCATCCAGCAAGGCAAGGTGGGCTGAGAGCATTGCCATCCATGATGAATGTTGCCCAGTTTAGCCCCAACATTTCCTGATCTTCGACATGTACCCATGCTGCGTGTAAGTGTCTTAAGCATGTCCCTGAATGTGGTGGCCGTTGCCTCGTCCGTACTGACACGCACATTCCAATAAAGTCTATGCAACTCCACTGGTGTCTAACTGTGAGGTGTGTTGTTTGGATTGTCCACTCGTGTGCCACAATGGGCATCGTCCCTACACAGGGAGGAACTGACTGACGCATGTGCAATGGGGGGGGTGTCCCTTTGGCAAGCTCCACCTCTGTGAGCCAGACAATGTTATTGGATAGGTGCTGGACGCCATGTGCACTTACGTGACCTCAGCAATGTGAGTATGGTGTCCAACCCCTGACCATGTGGAGCAATGTCATTTATCACAACAGAATGTGTCTACACAGATGTGTGTGAGTAGGTATGCGATGTGAACTTCTGGTGTCACATGTGCTGTAGAAAAGAAGAGATGAGCAGCGCACTCCTATTTTCTAACTGGTCCAAAGGTGTATTCTAGATGATATAGGTGCTGCAGCGTAATGCCCGCTGTCAATCGGGCAAGTGAAAAACTAGATAAAGAAGAACAATCAACTAATGATTGACGCTGCGCACTGTGCTAAGTGTAACTGCGTTACAAACAGTTAATCTCATTAACAAAGTTTCAAAAACGCAAAACAATGGTGTTCGTTTGAACATACATTTTTTCAGCATATATGTAAAGACAACATCAAATTACAACATCATAAATGTATCAACCAATAAACAAAATGGTAGACATCTACCATGAGCAATGCAATAATTAGATATACCACATAATATTTCAAGTAATCACAAGTAGATGTTACTTTACGTATCTAGACTGGTTACTTGTTTGTTTTACTTATATTACATCGTTTCACCCCATACTTAATCGACCTTTCAGATATATCTTTATACACTTACTCCTTTCACTTATTTCATTATAGACGCTAGTAGCGATTTATCTACAGGCTTTTTCACTATGTGTCATTTATTCTATTCAACCTAGCATCAGCTTCATGAATATGGCCATGGTGCGTGGCTTTAACACTTCGCCGTCATGCTGAGTAAACCACTTATATACACCGATCGAGTAACAGTCAGCCTGCATTCATTGACACATCTGTGTGATTTCGAAAGTTTTATTCACATTCAGGTGATTGCGGGAGCTGGGGCTATACATGGCCATCCAAGCCCACATCACATGGAAGCCCAGTGGTGTGCCAACCAGAGTCCTTTGGGGATTGTACAGTGATTGGGAAGAGGGAGAGTGCATTCCGCAGCAGGATAGCTGTGTAATTGGCCAGCGGTGAAGAAATGGCAGTCCGTGTCAGGGTCCTGGTGAAAGTCGCAGAGTGTTCCGGGGGTCACTATGAGGTGTTTCCCAGGCCATGATGCATAGGTCATAACCAGGCAGGGACAGGCCATACGGCAGTGATGGCTGCTACAACTGCCTTCTTCCCCACACAGTAGTTCACATCCCCTTCTTACTCCCCTGATAAGGGTTCTGTGTCCAGTGTGTTCGGTGATGGCTGCATCACTGTGTGCCACTGACACATCAGACTTTGAAAGTGTTGGGGCAGCATCACTGTGTGCCATGGACAAATCAGCGGTCGGAGCTGTGTGTGCGGATGTTCCCACTGCAGTCATCTGGGAACGGCTCAGTGGCAGCAATGGCAAGATGAAGTACTGCAGGGCATTGAAGTCCCCGGCTACTACTCGCTGGTGTCCATCAGTGTCAGACATCCTTCCAGCCTGCTTCCGCTCCATGGTCTCATGTCCCAACTCTGTGCTGTAATGGCTGGTGCCTGTCTGCCCACACAGTTCTTGTGTCTGATTCATGGCACCAGCGAGGTCAGCCAAGGTCTGTGGCGGAGCATGGTGTGGACAGGGGGTGTCCAATAGGGATTGTACGTGGTCCATGATGGGACTCAGGCACCCATGTATGGCATCGAGTTTGGCTGCCATGAGCTCGAAACCCACCCGCAGCTGTTCAGCCAACTCCACCTAGGAAGACCACAGACTTTGTATGTGCTCCATGTATTGGTCGGGGGGTCCTGGGAGACAGCCGTGGTGGTGTGTGTTTCCTGCTGTATGGCCTGTGCAGGTGGTCGGATAACCTCGAGGCAGCTGGCCTGCCCTTCTCCTGGGGGTGGGGTGCAGAGGCTGTCCAGTATCCGTTGGAGGGTATCTTGACATATGTGCAGGTTGTCCTCTAAATCATCAATGATGGGGTTTGTGTTCTGCTCTGCAGTAAGTGTTGATTGTCCCTCTGCAATGTTAAGGGGAGATGCAGCTTAACAGTGTTTCACATGTATGTTGTTGATTTGCATATGTTTACATTCAGACTGCATGCCAATGTACATTATGAATGTTTTGGGGGAGCTAGCTATTCGATGGCAGTCAGTGTGTTTTCCGAATACATGACAGATGTGTGGTGGTATCCGTTCACTATCATCACACTGTGTCAGGCAATGCCAGATGTGAGTGGACAGTTACTACGCCTGAGCGTAACCTGTTGTGGGCTCTGTCCTATGGTGCTGGTGTTGCACATTGTACCACATTTCCATCGTTGCTGGTGTCCTGTGATTGCTATGTGTGTGTGCTGCTTTGTGGGGGAGTTGCCCCTGCAGCTCTATTTTGTGTAGCCTTGGCCCTTTGAGGCGGGGTGCCTTTGAATTGTTTGCTTTTCGGGGGCTGAATCGTTTTTTGACTTGGGTCATATGTGCTCTCGGACAGATGTTGTGGCCTGGTGTATTGTTCGTCTGTTGCGTGTATTGTATGGCATGGGTTGTGGGTGCACGTGGATATGTCAGAGTGTGATCTGCTCCTTTACAGATGTGATCCGCACTGGGCTACCTCCATGTCGATTCGTGGGCCATGTATCTTTTTTTGGCTGCTACCATGCTTACGGACATGCAGTGATACTTGCATAGTCAGCGTGGGTCACAGGGCCGCTGCTTTGCTGGATTCAGCACATGTGCATGGGTCGGTTGTGATACTGGTGATTGGGGGGGCCCCTCTGTGCACATTGTGGATGGGTGCCTACTTGGCGTTTCTATGTGTGCTGCAGTGTGCCAAGGCAATCAGGGACATGTTCCACGGTCATTGTGGGTGTTCAGTGTGCTACGCATACTTGTGCATGTGTGCCATTGTACCCATCTCCTCCGTGCCCCCGTCCCTGGTCGTTACTCACCCTGTTGCTGTTGGGTCAGGTCGTATTGTGCTGTGTCCAGGACCCCAATTCTGCTACCGTCTTCTCACTGCTGACTGTGACCACCATTTGCTCCAGCTCATCCAGCTCCTCCTGTGTCGCAGGAGGTCCACCTCCAGTCAGCGTTGCTGCCTCCCTGTTGTCGGCGAGCTTATGTCTGGTCTGCCTTTTCAGATCATGCTAGTGGCTCTTGACCTCCTCCAGTGACCTCCTTGACACTCTGACTGCATTGACGTTGGTAACAATGGCCTGCCATATTTCGGTTTGGGTTGCCAGTGCCGCAGTAAAGGTGCCGAACAGTTGTTGATGGTGTTCGGTCACCTCCGTGACGAGGATCAGGTCTTTCTGCGGACTGAACCTCGTCTTCCTCTTCCTCTTGTCCTTAACACTTCCACGAACGCGGGGTTCCTGGCTGGTCCTCCGTGGGGCTTGTGGTGTCCGGCTTCTCCTCTGCACTCGGTCTGGGTGCATCCAAGTTGCTACCCAGTTTGAAATGTATTTTGGCTTTTTTTTTCTTGCTTTCATGTTGCTTTTTACCACCAGATGTGAGGGATTTGCAGGCCTGTGGCTGGTCTTCGCTGATTAGTGTACCGCGATTGTCCTCATCGCATGATTTTTTGCGTTCGCGTTTTGCATTTTTGTGGGGTGGTGTCGATTTTGACACTGACATTTGACGCGTTATCTGATGTCTATCGCACGCTACCGCCTTGTTGTGAATTCCACGTTGACACGGGGTTATTTTCCCGTGATGGGCTGCGATATTGAGAGTTGCATTACACTACTCTTGCGGTAGTTATCACACGTTCTTGTGAATATACCCCAAAATGTATAGGCATATTTATTGCTCATTCTCCTTCTGAACTCAAGCATACTTTATTTTTGGGGGTAGTTCAGCACCACAGCACCCCTACCTCCAGTGCCTATGCCTAGAGTAGGGTGCCTAATCCCTGCTAAATCTTGGGTGAATCATTATTCTGAAATCTTTCACGCAGACGTAGAAAGTAGAAAATGGTATCTTAGCCACAGAGGGAGAAGGGCCTATGGTTTCCCATAGAGCTACAATTGTTCTGTAACTCAATAAGGGTCGAGGAAGTGGTTTGGACAATTCGAAGGAGTATCTCAGGGAAAGCCCCTGCTCCCCGTGGAGTCCCAGCGGACATTCTTAAGGCACATATTCCCCTATAGCCCCCCCTCATAACAATGGTTTGAGAGCTGTAGCAGCAGGCCCTTTTCCTGGGTCATGGAGGGTTGGACTATAATCCCTATTTCTAAGAAGTGAAATAGAAGTTCCCCTATTTGTGACCATCCCATATCGTTCATTTAGTCCAGTGCTAAAATTTTAGGTCAGGTTCTTCTGCATCGCCTGGAAGAGTGGTTAGATGAAAATAAGATTTTATCAGAAGTTCAGTTTGGTTTTCGCCCTGGGGTTGGCATCGTTGAACAATATTTTAACCTTTATCTTTTAGTAGGAGAGGGCTCTTCACCTGGCGTTTATGGAACTTTCTGGGGCTTTTGATCTGGTAAAGTGCACTAAATTACGAGACATTATAAAACAAATGGTAGTAGAAAAATAATTGTTATCTTTGAAAAGCTGCATGCACTGGGAAACTTCTGTTAAGGTGCTTTATGGGCCCTCATGTGAATCCACCCCCCTGAATTAGGACCCATAGAGGCGTACTAGACGGGTGTATTTTAAACCCCTTCCTTTTCTTTATATAAATGACATTAGTACCTTTTTGTTGAAGATGGGGAAATATATTCATAGGATTGGGAAGCGTTCAACCCCCACCTTATTATACAGTGAAGATGCAGTCCTAATTTCCACAACAGCCAAGGCCTTCAACTTTTGTTCGGCTCTGTTTTTTATCCCTCATGGAAGGCTTGGACCTAAATGTCAATTTGACTAAATCATTTGTTATGACCTGTGGGCCAGCTAAAATAAAATCTAAGCCCTAATGGTGAAGGGGTGCTCAGCTAGAAATAAGTAACAAGGACTTTCAACTATTTGGAGATTTTATTTAATTCATCACTTTCCAGGTCTCCTCTGCTAAACCTGAGACAACAATTATTCCGTGAAACAATTGACGCCATTTTGAGGGTTGGCACACAGGCTTCCCTTAAAGCCAGTGAAGGAATTAGTAGAAAGCTACAAAAGTAAATGTATCCCAACAGGGTGCTATGGAGCTGGTGTCTGGGGATGCTGTAACCCAGACATGTACTGAAAATGCTTTTACCTGTAGATTATTGTCGGTCCCTAGAAGCGTGGCATCCTTAATCTGTCTTGAAGAGTTTGGCCTAGTTTACCTGGGGCCGTATTACACATGACTGCGCCGGCGCTAGTTGTCGCTTTGCGCCAGAGTATCTTTGTGTTTATGTGCGTTTGCGTCTGTGCGCTAATACAATGGAGCTTATTTACAAGCCGCTTGCGCCACTTTTGCGTCACTTTTAACATGGGAAAAGTGACGCAAAAGTGGCGCAAGGGGCTTGTAAATCTTCCCCAATGTGCGCACAGACACACAGAGCTCAAAGTCTCCACCAACATCACGGGGCAGTACAAATCGATCGTCTGTAATGCCATCAGGCGCATACTAGGGCGCACAGCGACAACTAGCGCCGGTGCAGTCATGTGTAATACAGCCCCTGGAGGACATGATTGGGCTTGTGCCACAGATTTTATGGATTAACAGTTGGGAGAAATTAGAAGCGGAGCTGGTAAGAGGCTTTCTCGAGGACTGTTCATCCTTGACAATTTAAACTGGATTCTTTGGTTTATGTTTCACTCGTTTTGCGTACCAGAAATCCACAAAAAATAACTCTTAGCTGTAGGGATATGGTTACACTGCTATGTTTGGAATATCGTATGACTCAACGGGGAAACGGCTGAATTTATGGAAAAGGTTATTATGCACTCTTGTGTTTTTGCATCCACTAGGTTGGAACCTTACCTAACTTTTATAACGAATCCTACTTATTGATTTTACTTTGCATGCTTACGGTTGAATTTATGGTAGCTTTTCCTCTATAGATAATATATTCCAGGAATCTTCCCCCCTGCCATGTGATAATGTCTATAACCAAAGCACGTGTCATTTTATGTTGTTTTGCACTTTCTTCGCCCCACAAATTATTTATCTGACTTCTATTCTACGTCAATCTAATATTAGACATCATCAATCTGGGATGGAATTTTTACAATAATTAGAGATGCCAGCTATTTGTTATGCAATTTTAAATTTTATGAGAAGGGCTTTTATAATCAGAAAATGTTATGAGTCATGAGTTGAAACCCATAAAATGTAATAATTGATTAAATATTTACATGCTCTTCCTTTGTAATGATATATTTTTCTGAGAATGCCTTTACAATTAGTAATCGCTGTGAGTTAATAGTTGTGTTTACTGTATACGACATATCTATTGACGAATTGTATGTATGTTTTCTAAGTATTTTCTTACATTTTAAGGTCCTCTACTCATTTGATAATTGAAATGAGCCGTGAGAAAATGTGAATGTATATTTTGTTTTAAACTTTTGTGGCTTTTAAGCCGAATAGAGATTATTGTCTGGCTGAATATAATTCAATTTCTTCCATCAAACCTACCTCAGACCCATGACATTTTGTAAAATATTCGCCACTGGCTCCGGTCATTGCGGCAGGTGCTGTGATACCCACGTAGACTAGATTCACATGCTATCAAATTGCACAGAGATGCAAAAATAGTGAGATTCAACACTAAAAGACATCAACATGAACACAGGGCATCACTGATTGGCCAGGAAATGCTGACTAGTCCATGTGGCGTAGTTAGGCACTTTGAATAATTAATGAGCTGTGCCTGCCTGCCCACTTGCGAGTACCTGCGTCCATCCCACCCGTTCTATCCCTGCAGCACCATCTTTTGGTATGGGCGAGCTGGCCGGGGTGCCCCGAGCTGGAGGGGCGGACAGGTAAACGACCTCCTGAGTTGCCTTTTATTCCAGACCTCCAGTTCAGTTCATTGCTTTCAAGTTGTGTGTAAAATTATGCTTTCCTTCTCCCACTCCCCCTTCCTTCTCCTTAGTCCCCTACCAGGGACTCTCACCTCCAGTTTAGGAATTGGATAGGTGATTGAGTTGAGGGTACAAGGAACCGATGTGACTTCCCAGGCTTGTCACTTTCTGAGGTATTCAGCCAGGATGTGACCTGTGAGCACAAAAGGGAGCCCCACTAGGATCACCCAATGGGAAGGGGTGGATGGGGAAGGAGAGGGGGAGGATGATTAGGAGGGCACCAAATTTGGGGATGTCCTTCACATCTAACATGGACTTCAATTGGAATTCCATAGAGCATATTATCAAGCCCATTATCGCCGCTTTAGCGGCAGTTTTCTGCGGCTAAAGTGGCGATAATTTTAACACCATGCTTGATAATATGCCCCCAAGTTTCTCCCAGGGCGCCATCTCAGGAAAGTGTCCCTGCACATAAAATCATTGTCTGATTATTAGGATACTGTTACTGTGGACTGAAGGGACAACAAATGATTGAATATTGTGTTTAGATGTATGTAAATGGCCGTGATAGTGGTCTGGGAGGTAAAACATGAATAGAAATATTGTAAAATATATTTATAGCAAACTTGAAATGTGAATTGTTCATATCAGTATTCAAGACCATTCTATTGCAATCCGATCAATCTAAATGCGAACATGAGAAGAGGCGCCAGAGATCTAGAAACAAACTTATAAATAAATCAAACTTCCCCAAAAGAAGTTAGTTATTCACTGGGTGCCGTAATGTTAATGCTGGAAAGATTTTTGGATATTTAAACATTAATTACGTAATATAGCACAACATGAGTTATACAATGGTTTTCATAATGAGATGAAAGGAAAGGAGTGGAAATATATAATGTCAACCTAGGGTGGAATGACCCAGCCATGGGGCAACTAGTCTGTAGCGTTGCCTGCTTGGATTGACAGTACAGAACAAGTAACTGTATTAATATGAAAGGACACTAATTCGAAAGAGCACTAACCCACCCATAATATTAAGTAAATTCATTTTCTTTATTTTGATGCCTACAGACGATGAACAGCTAAATAAATGTTGGCCCGTTTGCAAATGTGAAAGATGTTCGTAGGCTGAGTGCAAAACCTCACCCTGATCCTGACTTAGCAAGCAGCAAAAACGTGAAATAAATTTTCTCAATTTTTTCATGGTGCTAATCTTTGTGGAATATTAGATCTATGTCAGAGGGAAACTGAATGCTACGCTGAAGACCAAATAGTATTTTTTCAGTGCAGTGCAATCAATTGCTATATTTCAATTATTTGGTGGGGAAAAGAAATAAGCAGAGATATTGAGTAATGTGGTAGGTGTGCACAATCTGCTGGTAGTTCCCATCTTCTCTGCCCTTTGCATGGTGATCTTACAAAAAGGACTGCAACGCGTCTGTGTGATATGGATTGAGTTGGTAAACGTGTTCCGCTGGCACATTCCTGAGAGGGGATTCTTTCAATGAAATGAGGGCATTACTCATACAAATGACGGAAGCCTCCCACGGTAGGGGGATTGTCATCAGAAGATGACTTCAGAGACCTTGATGGTGCCTTGCCACACAGACCAACAGACCCTCTCACAAACTCCGGGACCTCCAACCATCGTAAAGAGGCCTTTGATACGTGTGCAGTGCCACATCTGAACCCGGCCTAAATGGAACCGTTTGAGGGGCCTGGCCTGCTGGGGGAGTAGCAGAACCCTGCAATAGATAGGACTGAACTCCCACTACTCACCATCGTAGCAGCAGTCAGGACTGTTCCTCCAAGAATGTGCTGCAAATGAAATGAAGGAGCGTGCGCCACTCGGCGCTATGGGGCTGGTCCATGCTCTGCACATAGAGGGCCTGATCAGGAGAGAGTGTTGCTGCAACAGGGATTGCCAGGGGTGGTAAAACATGGGCACAGTTCCATCTGCCAAGAGCAGGTGGAATTCATTCTGGTTAAATGACCTGGTATTGGGGAGACACGTGGTAATTATGAATCCTGTATGTAATTCCACATTACTGGGCTATTAAGTGTGAATTGTGGTTTAATACAACACAGTGACTGCAATTTTGAGTGTGGGGTTACCACCTTGGCATTAACCTGCAACTTGTGACTTGACCCAATGGGTGCGCTGCACATCAATGGTTCAGTACATATTTTATGCACCACTAGGTGTGTATTCCTAGAAAAATTCACTCCAGAGCCCCTAAGGAAGCCGGGCTTACTGAATCATCATGCCGATTGTAAGGTTCCATTGTACTGAGACCCTACAGGCATCCTCAGGCCGCATGCTGAGGAGAAATATCACATGCAATGTCAAGGATGCCAGGCATACCTTACAATGTGACCTTGTTCTACAGTGTGAAGTCGTTTACATCCTGTATGAAAATGAGTGGTTACACAGATAACTATACTGCATAACTTACAAGTTTAGGTAGTACCAACGTTTGTTTACTGACATAAGGAATTGTACCCACTGTTAGCACATATTTTTCTTTTGAGTTGTAGAGGTGTGTTCTATTTCAGAAAGTTGTGTACACAGCACCATTTTCTTTCCCTCTGGATTTACAGAGAGTAAAAAGGAAACATTCATAACCCTCTTTGCTGAGCACAGAGCAGCATAGAGGCAGGAAGTTCTGCCTCGAGACATAAAGCAATTACATCATATTGGTTTTCTTTGTGTTACTATTAATAATTTAATACTTGAATTCCAAACATCCACTGTCAACCTAATTATCCATGAACTGATGCATGAACCATCTTCCCACGTTGAAGGCATTGTGGAACTTTGCTCGAAGGGTAAGTGTTACCGACACTAAAGAGAGCGCCCATGAATGATTCAGATAGTGTGATAAACGCTGTGGGCCCCAGAGCCGCCATCAGTTTGCTCACAATGGGAATGTTTTCCATGGCAGACAGGATGCTTAGCTCTAATGATGAGTGTCCAAACGCGGAAATCATTTGAAATGGTTTCTAAATGGTTCTTTCAGAGTACTGTGAAAAATGGTACAACAATTTGAAAATGTGAAGCATTCCACAACTTTCTACCTGAGTGGTCAGAGATAGTAAATTGCTGCTTTTCAAAACTAGTGTCACATTTATGTCGATCTAAACCGCGGGGTAAAAGCAATTCATTTTTTCTAGACAATTAAAATGACATTCAGAGAGTTCTGACAAAAATATTTCTGCCAAAAATGCTGAAGAGAGCAGCGTATCTTGAACATTATCTTTGAAATGGCACCTTTAAAAAAGTGCAAGATCTGATTTTCTCTTCCAAACATGAACATGAGTGTTCTATTCAGAAAGGTACAATTTGGTTGCAAACAACCAAATGTAACTTTTCTACCCCTATCAGGAATCCACAAAGGGATACTTTACTGTTGGTAATTCATTTTCTATTGAAGATTTCTCCACCACTAGTGGAACTCCGTTGAAGTAACCCCACTCAAGGGGTGGGAAGTGGGTGTTCCAAGGCATGGTTTCCCTTGGAAGCTTGGAAATACCAATAGACATGTATGTTTGTGGTTGTTCCTAAACTCCATTCTGACTACTTTCCACTTTGGAAATGGACAGAGATGTACTCCAGGCGAAGGCTAGAGGGTCCTCACTTCCAGGGTGGAAAGGGGGACAAATCGACCCATAAAGGGCCCGATTCACAGAACTAACTTAAGACAAAATCCTAAACTTACTACTTTTGGTATTCACAGAAGGCATTTAGTAGTAGTAAAGTTAGGATATTGTCTTAAGTCTGTCTTAAGTCTGTCTTAAGTCTGTCGTACTACTTCTGGTATTCACAGAATGCATTTAGTAGTAGTAAAGTTTGGATTTTGACTTAAAACAGATTTAAGACAGACTTAAGACAGACTTAAGACAGACTTAAGACAAATCCTAACTTTACCACTACTAAATGCCTTCCGTGAATACCAAAAGTAGTAAGTTTAGGATTTTGTCTTAAGTTAGTTCTGTGAATTGGGCCCTATATATTTGCACTGGAGGCTTCTAATCCACCTATGTGGAGATATCCTCTGTGTAGTACTCCATAGAAGGAGACTAGGAGCCTTTAGGAAAAGTCACATCATATTCCCAGACGTACACCTGGAAACCTGCGCCTGGCACAGCTTGTTTGAATTACTTCTGGGAATGTTTGTGAATCCCCAAAACAATGTAAAAGAACATTCAGATGGCGACCTAAATCTCCACCCGAACTTTCACATTTTTCACATTTTTCTTTCTGAATAGGGTCCATAATTATAACCTGAGTTTGTGGGAGAGGGAGAGGGATTGCACTAGGATTTGATATATTTAATGAAATTGTATGCAAGAGGGTCACATACTTGGATTCTACCTTTTGCTCTGAATCTCAATTTTTCTTGAATTACTCAATTTAGCAGTTTATCAAATATCGTTGTATACTCAATATAGAAGTCATATATATATACAAATGTATGTATCTAGCTGTCAAATTATTTATTTTTATTCATTTTGTAGCAAGAAATTGTACATCTCTTATATTCTTATATTCTTCTTTAGCAGAATATTTTAATTCAATGTATAAGTCTAAGGTATGCAACAGACTTCTTTGGTGCCAAGCAGTTTTTACTGCAATATTTTTTTGGGTAAAGCCAAAAAACAAACAAATTGTGTCCAGTCATCAACCTTGGGACTTTGGTAATTTTACCATGACTCTTCTCTACATACACTTGAAAATGGAAACAAGTTTCCACCTCAGAGATGCTCTCCATTGGACTGGATGCCCATAGTAGATTTGAGATACATATTTTTCTATCCCAGTCCTTACGAAACAGAAAAGAAGAGCTAGATGCAAGTTTATTCAGATGTGGAGTTTGTGGCCAATATTTGACTGCTTATCAGCATCTTTGCCACTAAGGCACTCAACAAAAACAAATTAAATTGCTCTGTCCTGCTGTGAGTGGACAACATAACAACAATGCATTACATAAACCATTTCAGAGGCATCAAATTGTAACATTTGGCAGAATCAACCAGGGGTTTCTCAGAAATCTGCTTTTCTCATCGCATATTGGTGAGAGCAGACTATATTGCAGTAATACATGACAGCAGCAGACTGACACCCCAGAAATCTCACATATTAGAGCAAAATTACTTAGTCTTGCTATCAATATACAGGCTATGGGGTAGGTGTTCAATAGATGTCTTTACATCATATCTCGGATATCTACTATCACAACAGATAAATCAGCTTTTACTGCATTGTTTTACTGCTATTTAGATGTCTGTTTCTATGATTGGAATTTCCTTCATGGAAAATTCTGTCACCAGGAAGACACTCAGGCATTCTCTCACACGTTCACACTCACACTGATAACATTTCTCTCTCTCTTTATCTCACTGTCCATTTTCTCCTTCTTTCTCTCCTTCTCTGTTACATTCACAGATAGAACTCGTGGGGAGAACAGTCTTGGTCCCACAGAGGATGTGGCATGGTCATCTGGTTATGCATCCACAAATATGAAGTTGGTACGCTTGTCATGAAAAAAGGATCCACCATCTGCTTTGCTCTGGACTGCTGGCCAGTGCTGGTGTACTCACGGAAGAGATAGCCCTGCTTGGAAAGTTTCCACTGATGGTAGACTGCTTTGTGCCAAGTCCAGGATGTTGGGTTGAGAGTCCAGAGAAAGGAGAATGGTCGTAAGGAGGATCTGAGATGCCAGATGTGTTAAGAATGTTCGGGCAGTCGGTCTTTCTCCTTGCACCTGCCATAAAAAGACATTGCTATTTTCCTATGATGGCGGGCTTGTTACTTTTATATTCATTCCTAACCAAGCTGGGTGTCTTTCCAGACTTTGCCAGAATTCCTCTGAAAAAGATGCTGTTCAATAAAGCAAGGGGCGGTACAAGGAGAGATTAGAAAGGTCCAGCATTCAGGCTCCTAAATGGAAAATCTAGCACAAAGGAGGGTTCAGTTCCTCAAGGGAATGGATAAGATGAAGAGAGACGACTGTCAGGGAGATCTGGCAAGTTGACTAGAGGGATCCGGAAAGTGATCCGAGTGATCAGATCTGCATGCCCTCATGCACCCAAAAGGGTATCATGCTTTATCATTGGTCTCTGCTCCTCATTGGGCTGGTGCTACAGTGCTTGACGGGCCTCTCAATGGGGACTCTGTAGCAGAGATCCTTTGATCCTAGCTGTTTGATGAATGTTGGTGAGGGGGTGTATGAGTATAGGGTGGTGCACAGGTGGTTGAAATAGCCTAACGGGTATCGGGGAGATTTATTAATGAAGTGGTCACCTTGACAAGATGAAAATAGAGGAGCTGTCTTTGGTGGTAATGCACCAAGATAGCTTCAACAAGGGTGGCTAAAGATCAAAATATGTCATGCCTTAATGCCTGGAAGGTCAGTGGCATTTTATCAGGACCAGGTAAGTATACCTACCCTACAATGGATTGGAACCCAGGGTAGTATAGTGAAAGTATCGGTTGGAACCGGCATTGTCTGGTTGGCTGACGGGGTATCCCAGTCAGGCAGAACGCACTGCTCCCGTCAAGGGCAGGTGATTACACACACTGTAAAACCTGTGCATACCCTTGGGTAGCTTGGCACTGAGCAGTCAGGCATCCCTCAGAAGCAATGTGTAAAGCAAGAACACACCACGTAAACACAATAAATATTCCATACAACACAAATGAGACTTCACACTTGATGTCCAGAAATGTTCTTTATACTCAAAACTGACATTAAACAATGTGACATGAATATCATAGAGTTTGGTGCATAAATCTCACTTGGCAATAATACTAGCAGTACTAGGCCCAATTCGTGTTGATCAGATCTCGATAAAATACAGACATGAGAAAAGTTCTATTCTAAACCCCACACATCACCCTTTTGTGGAGCGACACATTGTCAGCTCCCCAACCCACCCTCACATTCCTAATCATGCAATTTCGCACAACTATAAGGTGCATCCTAGGCTACACTGATATCAGTAATATGTGCATGCATAGAATTATAAAGCTTTTAGTAGCGCTGCAGGATGATGCCTCGCAGATAAACCCACTCTTAAGAGGTATGGTGCTTTTGCCAAGAGAACAATGTTTAACAACACTGCCGACCATTGTCATCTAATACAGGCGGTCCACAGACGATCACTTCCGCAAACTCACACTCACTTTGCCCAGCTAGAAAATATGACAGGTGCACGCCTTGTCCGTATGGGCACTTTCACGCTCATACGCACCCGGTACCCTAATGCCGTGCCACTGATACCAAGTAGGTCAATAGATAACGCACTGTAGACCCTGTGGATAAAAGTCTTTCACCACCCTCCAATTCACCCCCACTGTCCCAGACACCCCGGATGGAAGTTCACCAGCCCCTCGCTCTGGACACAAGGACACTCATGGCTGAGGTCACACCTCATCTGGGTCCCTGGAAAGCAGGTAGGGATAGACAGAAAGCATAAACAAGAGGTAGATGTAAATAAAGGAGGTTTTGGCACCACTCAAAAAGTTCACCAACAAGTTGTGAAGCAGTAACGGTCCACAAGCAACAATTTGTTACAAACAGAGGTCCCCCACGGTTTTCTTGCAACAACTCAGTTCTGCTAAGCTGCTCCCAAACCTCAGATGCGTCTCACCATCCTAGTCAGTTCCACTCACTATTACCTGGTGCCACAAAGTCTTCAGAAGGGCCAGCTGGGGAGAAGACAGTTGGTCCACCATGTGATGGGACCAGTGAGGGAGCAAGCAGTGAAGGGAGAACAATGCACAGGAGAGCCTCTTGGCTTGAGGAGGCACCCCGTCTGGTGCACGTTGATCAAAGTGGTGCCACAGCAATCCGGGCACAGGGTCTGGCGCGCGAGATGAGTCGCACCAGACACTTCAGGTTTCATGAAGTAGAGTTGCAATTCCGTACCTCCATGGAAATGAGACACTATGTCTGGCACACCTTGATGTAATTTGCACCAGACAATTCAGGACAAACACCCAGGTGCAAGTTCAGCTGTGCCTCACAAAGCAGTATGTGACTCTGCAATGGGTAAATCCTCCATCTCCGAGGGTCGCAAACTGTGAATTGGACACCGCACACAATGAGCATGCAGTCAGTGTGGTGCACAGGAGAAATGCGGCACAGTGGACAAAGTGTGCCACTTCAGATCCTGCAACCGGTGAATCCGCTCACCACCAATAAGACGGTTATGCATGCCGGGGTCGCTTCAGTACAGGAACCACTTCGCCGTAGATGTTATGTTAATATTTTATTAAGCGCAAAACAGCTGCCCCAGCAACGAGGTGTCCCGGCGCTAAACCATAACAGATACCTGAGGAGAGGGGAGGGAGGGAAAGGGACTGCAGAAAAATTAAGTCAGGGAAAACAGAAGAGTTTTAATTGCCTTACGAAAGGCCAACAAGTTGGTCATAGAGCGAATGTGGGGTGGTAAGGAATTCCAAAGCTTCGCCCCCAAAACTTTGAAAGAGCGGCCACCCATTCTGCTGAGCCTTGTGCGAGGGACAACCACCAGGTGTTGTCCTAGGGAGCGTAAGGCGCGCTGGGGGGTGTAAGGTACCAGGAGAGGGCGTAGGAGTCCCGGACAGTCAGATCTAAGAATTTTAAAGGCAGTGGTGAGAGCCTTGAATTGAACTCGGGCTTCAACACGCAGCCAGTGTAGCTTCTTGATGGTGTTTCTGGCAGAGCATCTGCGAGGGAGGCCTACCACAGCCCTGGCTGCTGAATTTTGTACCCGTTGTAGCCGAGCCATCTCTGCTTTGTTGATGCCTAAGAATAGGACATTGACATAATCCAGTCGAGCCAAGATGATAGATTGTACTATCAGTTGGCGCGTACTGGGGTAAAAAAAACCAAGTATCGGATGAAGGCTCCGTAGCAGGCCCACACAGGTAGCAGCCACTTTCTTGGTGTGGGACCGGAAATTGAGGGAGGAGTCCATCCAGACACCAAGATTTTTCACCACATTTTTGGGGGAAGGAATGGGGCCAAGTAGGGACGGCCACCAGTGTTCACTCCAGTAACAGGGATTTTTTCCCAGGAGCAGCACCTCTGTTTTTCCAGTGTTCAGCTGTAGGTAGTTGTGTGTCATCCACTGCGCGACTGCCGCTAAGCCATTCTTAAATTTTGCAGCTGAGATTGAGGGGCCTTCAGTTAGAGAAATGACCAGCTGCGTGTCGTCAGCGTACGACACTAGCGTGAGGTCCCACTCTTTTGCCACTTCAGCGAGAGGCTGGACATAGAGATTAAAAAGGGAAGGGCTAAGCGCCGACCCCTGAGGGACTCCTTGCTCTATGGAGTGAGGCTGAGAGACAAATGGGGGGGCTGAGACCCGGAAGGATCTATCCTTCAGGAAAGACCGAAACCACTCAAGGGCCAGATCACTGATCCCTATAGCCTCGAGACGTTTTAGTAAAAGAGTGTGGGAGACCGTATCAAAGGCCGCGCTGAGGTCAAGTAAAATCAGCGCAGCACTTTGACCGGCGTCCAGAATGTTCCGGAGGTGTTCAATGGTAGTCAGCAGGGCGGACTCAGTACTGAATCCTGGCCTGAAGCCATTCTGTGAGGGGTCCAGGATTAGATTTTGAGCCATATAGTTGGACAGTACTTTGTTCGCATGGGCTTCTGCCAATTTCGAAGCCCATGGAAGCAGCGAAATTGGTCTAACATTTTCTGGCTTTGAGGGGTCTAGCGTGGGCTTTTTGATAATCGGGGAGACCCATGCCTGCTTCCAGCATGTAGGAACCACCGCCGAGGAGAAGGAGAGGTTGAGTAGGGTGGCCAGGGGGGGGAGGAAGAAATCCAGGGATTCTAGGAATTTGGCTGGTCTCATAGGATCTGTAGGAGAGCCGGACCTAACCTGTGTGCATAGCTTGGCTAGATCGTCATGGGTTATACTAGGTATAAGTGGCAAACTGGGGTTGTTGGGCGAGAGTTTACGAGGGTTGGGGAGTTCCAAAAGATCCTGTGGAAATGCGTTGTAGATTTTCCTCACTTTTTCTATAAAGAAAGTAGCGAGGTCGTCACATTGTTGTGAGGAGGTAATGCATGGAGCTGGGTTAGAGTTGTTTTGGAGTTTTTGTACTAGCTTAAAGATGGTTTTGGAGGGGTTTGCACTTAAGCTGATTTCCTTAGCATAAAAGGATGCACGGGTGGTACGTACTGCCTTGTGGTACGACCTTAACTTTGACATGTAGAGGGCTTTATCCGTATCCTTATACTCTTTCCTCCAACAGCGTTCAGCTCTTTTGCAGTCTTTCCGCATGGTTTTTAGATTCTCATTGTACCATGGGTTAGAAGGGGTGCTACGGGTTTTGGTCCATTTCGCTGGGATTAGGGTGTCAAGTCCTGAGGTGATCCACTCATGGAAAGCAGCATAGGCTGTATTTATATCTCTGTTCTCAGAGTTAAAGTGGAAGTCGCCTAGATTATTAGTGAGATCAATAGATGAAAGTTTGTGCCAAGGCCTCTTATAGCAAGAACTGGAAGTGTTTTTCGTGAGCGGGTCTCTGACCATCAAGGAGAATCTAATAAGGAAATGGTCGGTCCAGCCCATGGGTTTGGGGCGGTCAGCCGTGGCCTCTAAGAGGTTGGAGAAGACAGGGTCTCATAAGTGCCCAGCAGAATGAGTGGGGGTGTGGATAAGTGGGTTTAGCTGAAGGGCAGTAAGGTCCGCCCGTAGGTTCTTGATGGTTGGATCAGACATGGAGTCGAAGTGGAGATTGAGGTCTCCCAGAATGGTGAAGTTGGGGGAAGACACCACTAGAGTGTGAGCTACGTCTAGAAGTTCTTCAATGAACCTAGGGGTAGAGCCGGGGGGACGGTAGATATAGAGTCCAGAGAGGGTAAACTGCGGACTGGTGGAGATCTTAAACCGTGCGCTTTCGCAACCCCAGATAACTTCCTTTGTGAAGGAGCAGTTATATGTAGTTCGGTAGATGACAGCTATCCCACCACCCCTAGAGTCTCTATTTATGGTTTTCATAGAGAAGCCCTCGGGCAGCGAGAGGTTCTGGATGCTGATTTGTTCATCATGGAGCCAGGTTTCGCATAGAAACATAATATCTGGGCTTTCGTCTGTTATAAGGGTGAACACTTCAGCGTGGTGTTTCACAAGGGATCTGACATTAAGTTGAAGAACTGTGAGGGAAGAGTAGTTAGGCGCAGTAGTTCTATGCCTAGCTAGACCAGGTGTAGGTGTCGAGAATCTACAGGACTTGCAATACAGACCTGATTGGCCGAGACAGCCTCCAAGCTTGTCGCATCTTGCGGCAGGGTTGAGTGCGATAAGAGGCTCCCTATCGTACTGTGTTCTATGATGAATGATTTGTGCAGGGGGACTGGCGAGAGGCGATGGTCTGGCGATGACGGGAGCAGACGGGCTTGCCTTAGGCGCGCCTTTGGCGCGCAAACGGCGCTCCCGCTGCGCTTGTCCGCTGCGCTTCCTCCAAATGCACATACTTTATAGGAGGGAAGGGGTGGGAGGGGGCGTGGCCTCGAGGGGGCGTGGCCTCCGTAGCTGATGTCGTCAGCTGTTTTCAGGCAAGTGTCTTGCGTCTGCGCTATGCTCCGCAGCGCGAAAGGCTTTAGTTTTAAAAATACAGATAACGTGACACTCAAGTGATTTTTAAAAACAGAACAGTAAGTACCAGAAAAGTGACAGCAATCCCGGCTTCCACCTCAGGAGTAACGGTATGGGGAGGACGCTAGTATTCAGCGCCTCTTTATACCGTGGGAGGGGGCGTGGCCTCGAGGGGGCGTGGCCTCCGTAGCTGATGTCGTCAGCTGTTTTCAGGCAAGTGTCTCGCGTCTGCGCTATGCTCCGCAGCGCGAAAGGCTTTAGTTTTAAAAATACAGATAACGTGACACTCAAGTGATTTTTAAAAACAGAACAGTAAGTACAAGAAAAGTGACAGCAATCCCGGCTTCCGCCTCAGGAGTAACGATGCAGGCAATGTCTGGAGCTCAGCACTAGTATTGGAAATGGCCCTTTTTGCAGGGTTATCCCCAAACCTTTTGCTTCTTCCTCCAATTTTTTCCTGACCTGTGTTTGTTGGCTATAGGACTCTGGGCACTTTACAACTGCTGATCAGTGCTAAAGTGCATATGCTCTCTGTGTAAATTGTTATTGTAATTGGTTTTCCATGATTGGCATATTTGTTTTACCAGCAGGTCCCTAGTAAAGTGCACTGAGTGTGCCAGGGCTGGTAATCAAAAGCTACTAGTGGGCCTGCAGCACTGATTGTGCCACCCACATGAGTTGCCCTGAAAAAGATGTCTCAGGTCTGCCCCCGCGGTGCCTGCATGCAGTTTGTCAACTGCTATGTCGACTTGGCAAGTGCACCCACTTGTCAGGCCCTAACCTTCTCTTTTCTTACATATAGGGCATCCCTATGGTAGGCTCAAGGTACCCTCCTGGTCAGGGTGCAGTGTATGAGAAAGGTAGGACATGTACTGGTGTGTGTAACATGTCCTGATAGTGAAATACTGCCAAATCCGTTGTTCACTATTGAAAGGCTATCTTGACCCATAGGACAGAATGGGGAATGCTTTGTAAGATTTTACTAGCACATCTTGCCATAGGAATGAGATAGAAAAATTGAGTTTGGTATCCCTGAACTCAGCATTTAATAACACATCTTTTAGCAAAGATGGTTTTTAAATAGCCTGTGTGCCTCTGCCTGTTTGTGGATTGACTGTCTGGCTTTGGAGTGACAGGGGCTGGGGATGTGCAGTGGCTCCAGGAGTCTGGATGAGTCAGCACTAGGCTGAATAGGCCTGATCTGCATTTGGAGTGATGGGAGGAGTAGCACCTGTACCGGAATAGGGCTGTGCCTGACTTCCACTATGCTAGCTCCGCTCCCCTGTGGTGTGTCTGGAGCCAAGGCTCACACTGACAATGGATGTTGTAGTGCACTTGCAGAGTGCCCCCCAGAACTGGTTTGAACTGGGCTCAGAGCCTTTTGTACAAAGAAAACAAAGACATTTTGGGGTATAAGTATCAGACCCAAAACCCAGGCTTTAGATCATTCCTGGAATTCAAGAGGAACCTTTCCAAGAATAGAGCTGGAGAGACTGAGGAGAAGTACTGCACGTGCTTTGTGTCTAGGGTTGGCCTGCAGTTGCTGTTTCTGCCAAGGAAAGGAGAAGGACTTTGCTGTATGCTGTGTCCCCTGCTTGAAGGAGATCTCCAAGGGCCTGAAGTGAGCTGGCCTCCTGTTCAGAAGTCTCAGGGACACAAAGACTTCACTCCCAGCTCCCCTGAACTCTGCTGTTGTGAGTTCTGACCTGCCTAGAGGTGCTTGTGCCAGATTGGGCCACTGGAGGTTGTTGCTGCTGTTTGGGAGTTGGAAGAAAGATGAAGCTTGAAGAACTACAGAAAGCGATGCATCACTCCTCTTGCAGCTGTTTTTTCTATGCATCTCCACGGCGCGAGAAGAATGTCCACGTATCGCCGTGCCGCTAGAAAAACCGGTGCAGCGCCTGTAGCCGCTGTAAGAATCGACGCATCGAGGGATCGCAGCTAAAGAGGACCGATGTCGTGCCGTTCGCCTCTGCCGCACCGATAGCCGGTGCATCCCGGCTTTCCAAGCATCGCACCTGTGCAGCAAGTTTTCCCGATGCATCACCTGCAAACCGGAACCGTCAAGAAGAATCGAGGCATCACTCTCCATACAGACCAGATTTGACGCAAATCGTCCTCTGCGTGTTGCAGAACTGTTGCATCGCTTCCCCAAGGACTCAGGACTGTTGCGTCTTTGTTTTCCGACTCTGGTGCTGTTTGGCTTTTTGAATCTTAATGCATCTACAGGTGCTTTGGTGAAAAGTCACACTTCCATAGTTCTCTATGGTACAAGTTCTTGAAACCTTTTGAAAGTCATATTTTCCACTGAGTATGTTGGATTTTTGTCGTTTTGGTCTTGTTTAGTTTTGATAAAGATATTTTATGTTTTTAAACTGGTGTGGTGTCCATTTGTGGTGTTTTCACTGTGCTACTGTGAGTGTTGGTGCAAATACTTTACACATTGCCTTTGGGATAAGCCTGTCTGCTTGTGCCAAGCTACCAAGGGAGTGAGCAGGGGGTTATCTAAAGTGTGTATCCCCCTTACCCTGACTAGAAGCAAGGGTCCCTATTTGGACAAAGGTACCTACCTCTGCCAACTAGAGACCCCCATTCCCAACAATTAGGCACTTCAGTCTCCAGGCATGATTCCGTAGTTCCAAACTCACACCACACTGTCCAGCTTCCATCACGTGTTGTGGGCACTTAGAGAGCAGCACTCTCCAGATGTTACAGGTAGATGGTGTGGGCCCTTCGTAGGAGATATTTGATCTCCCAGAGACCTCTGAGAGAACAGGAGATGAGTCAACTGGTCCTTGGGAGCTCTCTTCAGGGTGCCACACATCAGCAGGTAGTCGGCCCAGCCCAGCCACTATTTAGGAAGGCACACGGTCCTTTCCACAGGCATTTTTTTTCAATGTGCACAACAGAATCTTCTAGCAATGTGCACTACGCAGTCCAGGTTCTCCGGTCCTGCGTCCCTACAAGCAGATCTCTCCCTCGGTGGGGTGGAACTGGGTAGTTATACCACATTGGGCCTTTGAAGTTGGGGGGATGTTGAAAGGGTAATCCTATGAAAGACAGAGGTGTCCCCTTAAGTTTCTGTCCTGTCTGCTATGAGGCCACAAAATGCAGATCTCTATCTTAATGGGGGCCGTGATCTGGAGCCAGAGGACAGGTGTCACAATCTCTGCAATTTATGTAGTCTACCAGGCCCTCAATTGCATGCCCAATGGTTTATGACTCTCACTGGGAAATGCCTAGATGTGTTCCCCCGGCTGTAGGATCTGCTTTCATGGTCACCCCCACTTTTTGCTGGTGTCATTATGTTTTCTGACTAGTCTGACTGGGATCCTGCTAGTCAGGACCCCAGTCTCTGTGCTTCTTCTCTAAATTGGAGATGGAGAGTACTTAGGTACACTCCAGGTTGGCTACTGGTGTAACCTTGTGAGTCCCTAGTATATGATACTAAGGTACCTAGGGCATACGGACACCAGGGGTCTCCCATGTGTGCAGCATGTATTATGCCACCCATGAGAGACCACTAAAATTGTGACTACGGGCCTGCCATTGCAGCATGTGTAAGCTGGTGCTAGCCTCACTTACGACAGATAAGGGTTTCCTATATCTGAGGCCACTACACTTAAAACCTATAAGTCACCATTCGATCTTGAAGGCAGGGTGCTGTGTCCTAAGTGTGTGGGTGGCCCTGCATGAGCAGGGCACCCATACAACCTTCAGAGTCCATTCTCCCTGGTTGTCAGTGCCTTAGCCATTTCGACATATAGAATGGTCATGCTTCATTACGCACTGACCATCTCTAATTTGGCTAATGAACCCTGTTATGTTTGGTATCAAACATGTTGGAATCATACCCCCACACCATACACGGTGTGGGAGGTATGATTCCATTCACTGTAAAGCTCCTCTGGTACCAGTCTTCCAGAACCAGACAGCAAGCTAGGTCTGCTGCCGACTAGAGACACATTTCTGCCCTCCTGCAGCTGAGACAAGCTCGAGCAGCGGAAGGCAGAACAATAGGGACCCTGCTAGTGTGGGGGCACTTGCCAACGCCACTGAGACTGCTTGAAGGGCTCATTGGATGCCCGCCTTGCATACTCCAGTTCTATCAGCTCAGGAAGCCATTGGCTCCTGCTTTGGTGCAAAACTGGACAATGGACATGGGAGTATTCTCCCCACTGTCCAGTGTCTCCTCTGGGAGGGACCCCTGAATCATCCCAACCCTTTCCTAAGGGTATTTAAGGGCTTACCTGAGGGTGGAACCTTAGATTTGTCATGGGATTCAATTCCGATTCAACTTTGCATCATCTTCAACCATCTGGACATTCTGACCGTGTTGAGCTGACCACGTCGAACTGACTGCATCTAACTTTGCTTTGGGAACTGAGACTGCAGTGTCCGTGCTCCATACAAGTCCCTCACGGGGCCGGTGAACATCCAAAGACACCCGAAGGATTCTCCCTTGGAGTGAAGGAGTCACTCCCCTGCATCTGTAGGCACTGCAACATAGCTGACCGGTTTGCTGATCCTGGGCTCTGACGGACTCCAACAGGCTCAGTAACACAGGTGGCAGTTCTCCAACTTCCTCGGGGCATGCACTGTCTTCAGACCGAGTCTGTTGCCAGTATCCCTTATAGGCACCACTGGAATGGAGCCCCTGTTCACCGCGTCAGCTGGCCGTTGCTAAGGCTGGGCGACTCTTGTCGCCAGAGATCTTTGGGTCCTTTCAAGGGACTTCTTTGATTCCAGAGTGCTCCCCTGCTTGCTTGGGGCCTGCTCTGGCTTACCTAGTCGTGGTGAGTCACTTGAACCTTGCTGGTCCTGACACTGCACCTTCTTTGATTTCAACGCCTTTTGCCGTTGCCAAGGTGTGTTAGTGCCTCTGCCGGACACTGACCCCCTGACTCTGGACATCTGACGTGGGACAGCTCGTAAATGTCTCCTGGTCTTCCACAGCATCCCCTGATTGACACAGCGTCATCTCCAAGGGCACCGTCAACCATCCTGCATCTGTCAACATCGAAGAGCATTCGTCTTTCGTGCCTCCTGGTCACTCCTGAGTGGCATAGACTTTATCCCCTCTGCTTGCAGGTACCTCTCCTCCTGAATCCATCTTTGGGTTCCAACAGACTCCTTCATCTTCTACTCCAGCAGCATCTTTCCTGGCGTCCTCCATTGTGGTCTACAGCGGTTTCCGACATCACTTGACACCTATGCACCCAGCTCCCCTGGTGTAGGTATCCTGTTTCCTGGGGTATCCACGGGTGGTGTGACTCTCCAACCTCCCATCTTCCACAGGGTTTTTTCAGGGTCTGCTGGGAGGGTCCTTTTCCTTTATAACTGCAACTTAACCATTGACTTGTGTTGATCGCGCGGTTGCGTTTACACACTGCACACGGACTCTGTGTTGTTCCTGGGTACTTACCTTTGGTGGTTTCTTGGGTCCCCAACATTTCTCCGGCCTCTGGGTCCATCCTGGAATTGAGTTGTGGTTCGCATACCCCTATTTTAGTATATGGTTGGTCTCCCCCTGGAGACCACTGTGTATTTGTGCTACTTACGTGCTCTATTTCCTAAGTATTGTGTGCATTGTGTTTCTATCTCCAGGTAGGAGATAGTACAATTGTGTTAGTGAGTGTTTGTAATAAAATACCGATTTTTGTAACAACACTGTGTGATTCTTTTTCACTTAAACTATACCATAAGATTAAGAACTGGTAAAACAAGCCTCTTTACACTCCTTCTGGACTAAGCCTGAAGGCTGCTCTCCCGGCTATCACTTAGAGAGCTTTCAAAGGTTGTCTAAGACCACTAAAATCACAATAAGGGTTGTCTGGATTAGTGCAAGGTGCTAAACTTACATAAGTGGGCACCATATACTAAGATTTAGCGTAACAAGGGGGAAGCGCACACCTGATTCTCGTGTATACGGTGTCTAATGGAATACATATGATTTGGGTGCTACAGTGTTATGCTTGCTGTCAGTTCAAGCATATGAATTAGAACAAAAAGGATACTAGCCAGTAGGATAGCGTACACTGCGCACAATACCTGTGGGTTGTTAGAGAACCCTCTTAGTACAATTATTTTGAGAAACAAATAAACAAATTCAACCAGTCAGGTATATAACAATTATATTTGTCGTAAATCTTTCTTTTGCAAAACAGAAAAATAAATTCAAAATGTTAGGATCAACAAACAAATGAAGGTTTCGCGCCACTGTACATTATTGGCTTGTACATAATTGAATACATCAACATCATCGCGTATAGACACAATACAGAAATGTGTTTAAATGAGCCCTATGCATTTCAGGACTGACGCGTCCCTTCGTCAGGGGCAACCTGTAAATAAAATATATATACATTACATGGCTATTTGGATTTAGGGTTACCCGTATACACCCTGTAGGAGACCCGGTCGTAGCAACATGCTGTCTTGATGTGGGTTAGTTAATAGCCAACTAGATGTGGGTTCTGGATTCGATAATTACGTAGTCAAATGTCAAGTTAACCATAATTGGTGCTGGTAGTGCATACCTGGAGATAAAAAAAAGAGGTGAAAAGTCTCCTAAGTAGGATAAGATAAGGAGGTGGTGTGAGTCAGTGTGAAACCAGAAAGTGTTCATCGGGAAAGAAACCAGTACAGCAAGGAAAAGAAAAAGAAAGGTTAGAGAAAAATACCGGTTGATTTATAAGTGAGAGAATGCTCACCTCAGGGAAAAGTTTAGGAATCAAGAAGATGGTCCATAAGAATTGGGACAAGCTGAAAAACTGAAAAAAGGAATGGAAGTGTTTTAGGGGTGCTGTGAAAACAAAAGCCTGAAGAAAAAATGCTATTAAATGGGGAAACTTACCCCGTCAGCCGTGTGGGTTGCTGAGCTCGGGGACAGTTAGGCGGAGTCAGTTGGTAGTTGCATATAAACTACAGGAAATATAGAGCATGTGAAGATTAGTAGGCCGAACGATCATGAATAAAACTCAGAGTAAAATAAACTTGGACGGTAAAGCTCTTACCGTGTGCGCGGTTAGTCAAGGTAGAACGCGAAACTGGATTCAATGGCGTTGGTGGTAACGCCGGACCCGACGGGTCGTCTTAGATAAGTGCAAAAATCAAGAAGATAGAGACAGGACTAGTGATTACGGCGCAAGTGGCCATGTTGAATTTGTGACTAGGCTGAGTGAACGGTGTGGAGCGGACAATAGTAACATTAACAGGAAACTGTACAACAGTTAAAAATTAGTGAAATATAAACGAATGTGTACCTACCCCTTAAGAGGAGAGGGAAGTGTAAATGTGTTTTTTTTTAAAAAGAACAAGATTGTGTAGAGACAATAGGAGTTGGTAATCGCGTATAAACTGCAAAAAATTAAGAGGATATGGAGAATAAAGACGCGGACGATCATGAATAAGCACCGAGTAGTATATAATGTTTACCATTTACAAAGATAGATAGGGTGAACAAGAAACTATATTCAATGGCGGTAGTGTGACACCGGGCACGCCGGCTCATTTTCAATATGCGCTTGGATAATAAGGGGAGAAACGGGACTGGTGGTTACAGCGAGCATTGCCATAATGAATCAGGAACTAGACTGGAGTATCAATGTGAAGCGAGCGGTAAAGACATGAACAACGAGCTGTACAAAAATGGAAGGATAGGAAATGAAAAATAAGTGATGACCAATAAGTAAATGTATGCCTGAAAGAGAAGAGAAAGGAGAGTATAAATATGTTTTGAAAAAAGAAAAAGATTATGAAGGAAAAGACAGTAGAAATGGAAAAAAGACTCACCAGTAGAGTGATTGATTAATGATAATATTCATGCTGTGCCTCACAAGAAGCAACTCATGTCAAAACGATCATTGAGCTCTATTGGGGACATTATTTGGAGTTTTTGAATCCCAAAAATTTCTCTGCGAAGTAAAGTTTTGGTAACATCCATGGCTGGTCATACATTGAGTTTCTCAATAATCTGAACACGCAATTGGGATATTGTAGGTTTTGCCTCACCCCAATGGGTTGCTATGCTTGATGTAGTGTTCAGATTCCTGATTTTACTTTTGTGTTCCGTAATTCTGATTTTCCATTTGCGTTCAGTTTTACCCACATAAGCTTTCCCACAAGGACATTTTATGCAATATATAACATGGGATGAATTACAATCACTAGTATGATTTAGTTTGATTTTGGAACCCGATACTGGATGGGTTAAAATGTTTCCAGTGATTACATTGTTGCAATGAATGCAAGAAGTGCATTTCTTAGTGCCGAGATGATTCTCTGGTTTTGAACAATGGTTTGGTGTGGATAATAATACACGTAAGTTATGACCTTTGGTATAAGCAAAAAGGGGTTTAGCCGGAAATAAATCTTTGAAATCCGTTTCTTGTTGTAATAATTCCCATCGTGCATTGATGATATTTTTAATAGATTGGGATACGGTAGAGAATTTGGAAACAAATACTGTGCGTTGTTCAGACTGACGTGTTTGTTTGGTGAGTAGTTCTGCTCGAGATTTAACCAAAGCTTTATTTAAACAATCTTTTAACACTTGTCCAGGATAACCGCGGGATACAAACCGCTGGTGATAGTCGCGTAATTTCGTACTACATGTCTGGGTATCTGAACAAATTCTGCGGATCCGGATGAATTGGGAAAGTGGTAAGTTTTTGATGAGACTTCTTGGATGAAAGCTCGAGTATGCCAGAACGCTATTGCGATCAGTAGGTTTGTGGTAAACCGATGTCTCGAAACGATTGGTTGATGTTTTCATGATCTGCACATCAAGAAAATGTTTGGATATTATATGTTAACTGTATATGTGGGTTAACATCATTTAAACAGGCAATCATGGATATGAAAGATTGTCCTGTGTCCTTCCAAAGTAAAAATATGTCGTCAATGTAACGACAGTATAATTAAATTTTAGGCCACCAGTCAACGTTTGTCATGATTTTCTCATATTCGTATTGGGACATGAAGATGTTAGCATACGAAGGAGCCCCCGAAAAGCCCATGGATGTGCCGGTGAGCTGTGCATAAAATTGTTGTTGCCATTCGAAGTAGCTGTTATGGAGGCAAAATTTTAACAGTTGTAGAATAAAAACTTTTTCCACATCTATAGCATCTGTTTGAAGGAGTGCCCATTCTGTAGCGTCCATGCCTGCTGCATGAGGTATTGAGGTGTATAAGGCTGTTACATCAATGGTACACAATAAATTGGTAGTCTGTTGATCAATCTGTAGTTCACTCAACTTTTGCAAAAAATGCGTTGTGTCTTTAAGATACTAACTCCAATGTTGTACACATTTTTGCAAATAGAAATCCAAAAATGTTCCCACTGGGTCAAAGATAGACCCACAGCCGGAGACAATAGGACGAAAAGGTGGATTGTCTGGGTCCTTGTGCATTTTGGGAATCATATAAAGTTTTGGTCTGCGTGGATTAGTGGTGATAAGAAAAAGTTGTGTTGGTTCATTAATCCAATCTTTGTTGCGTACTTCTGTTAAGAGATTGGTGAGCATCTCCTGCAATTAACGGGTAGGATCATATGTGAGTTTCAAATAGGTATTAGAGTCAGAGACATGAACAAATACTTTAAAGTTGTAATATTCAGTATCCATCACAACAATTGCTCCTCCTTTGTCGGCGGGTTGCATGGTGATCGTGCTGTTATTTGCTAGAGATTTTATAATAGTCCTTTCATGTTTAGTGAGATTATCGTATTTTTTAGATTGATATGACAACTTTTGGAGATCCTTGTTAACCAAAGTTTCAAACGTGTCCAGTGTTTTGTGGGAGACTGGAGGTATAAACATGCTTTTAGGTTTGAAAATCGTTGTCAAAGGTTCCATGGTTTGCTGTTCCGGAGGTATGACATTAGTAAAAACGTGTCTTAATCGTAATGTCCGCATGAATTTGAAAAATGTGCCCTGTACTTGTAAAGGAGTTGTCGTAGTGGTAGGTACAAATAACAAACCTCGTCCCAATATCGCAGTTTCCTGTGGGTTAAGAGGTTTAGAGGAGATATTCATAACTAAATCACTGTCTTGCCACTGCGTAGTGATTTACCGCTTTTTTATCTCTCCTCTCCGTGTTTTTCGTGATGTGACGTTTGAGGTGTCAGGGCTTGTGGTCGCCCTTGTTCTGGGGCCTGTGACAAAAAAGATGAAGTAGATGCTGTGGGTCCTATGGTGCTTGCAGACATTGATGGGTCTGTTGTCTGTGATTGCGCTTGAGCGGGTGTTCTGTTCAAAGTTGTTTCTTTGTCAGAGACTGAACTTTCATCAGATGAGGTGGGTGTTTTCCGATTATCAAATTTCTTTCTGTTGTATATATCAGCCCAAGTGTAAAGTTCATTTAATTTATAGTCTATGGTGTCTCTCCTGTATTTGCGAAGTTTACCTTCTTGGAGTTGTTTCTCGTATTTATCAAGTTTTTGGTTCAGAACTTCCAGTTGCAATATCCAAGCATTGGTTTCCATCCGTATTTGAAGTTCGCTTTTGAGGGTACTAATCTCATCCTCCAGATATTTAATTGCTTTAGACATATCCTCTATGATCAACAGAATGAGATCAAGAGAGCATTTATTGAGTATGGCATACCATTTGTCCATGAAGTTAGAGTTCAGATGAAAACGAAAAAAGTAAAGGTTTGATGGCTAATCGAAGACCCCTAGGTATCCTCTTGGCTTCATGGTATTGCACTAAGGTGGAGGCATGACATTTTTGGTTTAGTTGTCTTCTTGTGATGCCTCACGAACATCATAGAAGGCTGAAACTAGTCGACCCACACATTAAAGGGCTATTGAGGCACAATTTTCAACCTCTATTATATCCCGTCTATGTTTTTAACTCTGTGCTAAGACCCTTTTATTAAACTCACCACAAGGGTATTTCTTAGAGACATTTTTTATATTTATTCACATTTCACATAGCACTTCACTCCATTTCAAAAACACCTGCCCCGCTGAAAATCAGGCGATGAAGCACAGCTGGGTTGCATTCGGCAATCCAGCTGGGACCCCAATGATGAAGCATGCCACCAACTAGGTAGGTGGGTGAGGGGTCTTCTAAAACAACCACTGGTTGTCTGTGCTCCTGTATTAAGTTGTATAGGTCACTAACAGTGATCATACCTCTCTACGGGTATGTTCATGTTGTTTATTGCTTGCATTTTTCATACGAGGCATTTCCACACAAGATATGCCAACCCCACTGTTACCATCAGAACAGGTTTGGCCTAGTAAACCCATTTATAGGAAACATCACAAGGCTGCACCACTGCAATTCATTATTGCAGCTTGATATACAGACAACCCCTTCTTGCTAACTTAAGGGAAGAGCAAGCCTCCTCGGAAGGGGAAACCTAGTGGGTCTTCCATACCACCTGGGCAGTGAAGACCCATGGGTGCCTGCCCAGCTCCTTACCTTCCACCAGAACGTTTGGTACAGGCTAGCCGGAGTACACGCACAGGGGTGCTCTCACAGACCTGCTGTAGCAGGTCAGACACATGTTTACACGCACAGTCCATGTGAGAGTACACACCGATGTGCACTAGCAGGTCGTACACATAGGTAAACCACACCAGTGGTGCAAGTGTGCACCCAGGCCACAAAGGCAGGCTTGACCTATGTTAACAAACAGCATGTCCGCACCACTTCCTATCATGCATCAGAAGGGTACGTGCACTTTCATATACAGTAGAGAGGGTAAAGATCAAGAGCCTCGAGGCTGCACATGAGAACCAGCACACACACCAGCTTGGTGTGGCAGGCCGGCGGCCCGGGTTTCCAGGACACCCATGTTGTCTGTGAGCTATCCGTCCGACAATGGCGGTCCGTATTCACGCTAAGCACTTCCTTGGTGTCAATACGCACACCAGTCTGACTCAGCAGGCTGGTGGTGGGGGGTTTAAAGACATCATTGATGCAAGGGCTCAGGCCGACCAGCACTATCTGGCCGGACCAAGGCCCAGCACAACCTTGGTGCTAGTGCACCCACCGCTTGTCATGACAGGCGGACCATTTGTTTGACCCACTCAGCTAAGCGGTGCTTCCTACAAGAGGTAGAAAGGGAACGCACACCTCCACACTGCACCTACAGTGGGGAAGGGCTCAGCCCTATGGCCACAAAGGTACCTAGGAAGCTTCAGGAGGTGTCCCATGGAGGGGAACTGATGTCTGAGGTAGAGGGACCCCACTTAGTGGCTCTTCCCTATTCGGGCAGAGTCCAGGCCCTCACCTGGCTACATGCCTACCTCGAGCCTCACCCCTCTGGACATACCCGAGGGCCACTCCAGTGGTAGGGGAGGCCCCCTCTGGGTTGGCTCACTAGTGAAGATGCCAACCGGAATACAAGTCATACTGGGCAGGTGAGTGCCTGGGGTATGATCAGTGCCATTCCCCCCTACTCACCAATGCTGTACCTGCCCTGGGCATCTAGTGTACCTTTTCATAGAGCACTCCCAGGTACGACACTTAACCCAATCATGCAAGCACTCAGCTCCTAACCTATGTAGGGAGAGTTCTCGTACCTTCCCACTGCAGCACCGTGGGAACATACCCTGAGTTCTAGGGTAACGAACAGAGAGAGGGCAAAGACTAGGAGGACAAAAAAAGTAAAACTTTTTGGGGATATTCCCCTAAGAAGGCCATGTCCAACAGTAGCCAATCAAAAACAGTTCTTCTTTACTTTCTGCCGTGCAGGAAAAACGAGACCTGACCTGTCAAGAGGAAAAGCAGGGCAACAGCCTTAAAAGAGTGGCGCCAAGGGTTCATTTGGCAGGCACACAAGTCACAATGCAACTGTGACATCAAAGTATACATTTGTGGCAAAGGACTGCCTGTTGGCACTGCAGGTGCCAGTAGGTGCTAGTAGCGCTCATAAACAGTGCGGATAGTTTAAATAAAACACATATGACACACACAGATTTAAGTCAGTTTATCAGTGACAAAACGCAAGTGAAAGCTAGTATAAAAACATCATCAGAAGTAGTGTTGGCCAACCATGCCACTCATACTGCCAATGTGAAATCACCCAGTATATTATCAATCATTGAAATGGGCAATGTTAAGGGTAAATGGTAGTCTTACTGTTATAATTGACTTGTGTCTTTCCTTTCTTTGGCTGTGTCTTCCTTGCTGCTCAGCTAGTATGAGGGTTAGAATGCCTGATGACCTTGATAGAGATCAGGGTATCTAAAATATGCCCACTACCACGGATAGAGTAATCTCACAGTTACACGCACATACATTCATCATACGCTAGGGCCCATTTCACTAACATACGCTCAAATACTCTACCAGCAATAAACCTGTGGAAGGAAACACCTAAACACCCTGCATCTATATCTAGGACGATAGGACCTGATTATAGTGGTTGTCCTTAAACATACTTTATACAAACTTACTCAATAATGATCAAAATGTACACAATAATTGACAAGAAAGGAAATTCAACACCATATTTAAAAGTTATATTGCTTTATCTAAATTAGTCAAAATCAATCAATCAGAATAAACCATTTCTCATAGTTACCTATTCTAACTAAGTGTCAGAACGGGTCAGGACAAGTCTCTCGGTAAAGTCTCTCAGGACAAAGTCCTCAGCACGGTCCTCAGCAACGCAGCTTCACGCAGCAAAGGTAAAATGGCAAGTGGCAAAGCCCTCCCTAAGCTAACAATTCTTATAATGAAAAATACAATAGAAACACACATAAAGTTGGCAGGATAAACTGTATCACTGAGCAGAACGAGAAGGAAGAGATGTAACATTGCTACATCTGAAAATCTTCGCTCAGGAAAAGTCACAAGACGTGAACTACGGAACAGGAACCAAGAAACTATCAAAGTATCCAACTCGCTCAACTTCCCTCGGCAGCCGAGCCACAGTTCATTGTCTGTTTCTGAAGCTCCTTTGTTTGCCAAGGACGTTCCATTTCTTTTGGAGATCCTCCAAACTGCTGATGTCCTCATGGAAAAATACAACAAGGACCACGGTCAGTTGTCTTCGACCTTATTCCAGCAGGGGTCTCCCTTGCCACATCACAGAATATGCCACAGCCAGGCTTCGAAATACAGTCAGCTCGGTTAAGGCCTTCATAGGCCACAATAGACCATCTTAATTAAAGAGACAAAATAAACGTTACTACAGCATAATGATTAAACAGTGTTAACCCCACTAATACCCTTATGTGTATGTATTTATCTAGCTTTGCGACATAAAAAACATTAATTCAGACAGCGTTTTGTGCTTAAAATAAATAGCACACAGCAACGTTTAAACATGAAAACTTGCACGTTATTATTAGGACAGAAACAGCACAAATAAGCTAACCCTCATGTAACTTTCTCTTATGTTAGGACAAACGAATTGATTAATGGAATCACACTTACACAAGACAAATAATTAATTGTTATTTATTAATAAATTAATAAAACGCATAGACATGCCAGAGCTTCAAAAGCCCATGAATTTTCTAAAAGAAAACTCTGCTCCAGCAATCCCCCCTTTGGTGATTTTATCACCAAATAAACCCAAAAAAAAAATTAGTGAAAATTTAGTTCCATTTTAGGAGAAATCAGAAATGTCTTTTCCCCTTACACAACATTAAACACCAGTCACTCTTTCATCATCTCTCTTTGTCTCTAAATAAACACTCTCCCTCAATTCTTCTAGTTCAATTTCTTGAGGTTCTCTTTTCAACTTCTTATTCTTGTTTTTCTTTTCATTTTCCAATTTCTCTTTCCCTCTCCTGTTTTTACAACACACACACACCAATCTTATTATTAATAAAGCAACAATTATACAAGACAAAGGAAACAATATTCTACCTATAATAGTACTACCTATTTTTGCAATAAAATCCTTAACAGCTATCATTTTATTAGCTATTTTAGTCCACAAACTCCCAGCTTCAAGTGGTACTAATTCTTCATGCAAATCAGTAATATTTCTGATATAGACCTTCAGGTCTTTACTTTCGTCAGGAATGTAAGTGCAACAATGTTGAACTTTCAAAATTCCACAGACTCCACCCTCCTTGGCCAATAAAATATCAAGGGCAAGTCGATTTTGCATAGACATGGCACGTACGGCACTTAATTCCGTATTCACCAAAAGAAACCCTCCTGCGGTATTTGTCGATAAGCGATCAACCACTGTGGACAGTTTCCGAATTCCATAAGCATTTAAAGAAATTCCCACTGCTGGAATCAAAACCCCAAAAATATCACCCACAATTTCAGACCAAGTTTCTCTCTTAAAACGTGTTAATAAGTTAATATCTTCTACATCTCTTATTTTATCTGTATGAAAAATCTTAGGAAAAACCAGGCCCACATAACACGTGCCATACCAATGGTCAGGCAACTTGTAATAAGCCTTGTTCCCACAAACATAGTACACTCCTGGAAAAATCGTATCTTCTCCACCTCTGAAACCCCAACCTGTCGCAATGAAGTATGTATCATGGCACTCACTAGTTCCCACAAAATATGTATCATATTGGGATTTCCTTCTGGTAATGCAAAGTTTACCCTTCTGCGGTGCATCTAGAGCTAAAGTCGGACTAGCCCCATTCTTCAACTCTTTTCCCATCTCAATGTCCCAAATTGTCTCACTCACTTCATTTTTTCCCCCTTTCTCATGCATGTTCATTCTCCTTTCTTCTACCATATCCAGGAAAGCTCTCTCCTCTTCTTTCAAACTGCAAGTTAAATTATTCTTAAAAATGTAATCTAATGTTAATCCTTTTTCTTCAATAAAAATTTCACCAAAAGTGTTAGCTTCTTTAGCTGGATTCAGCTCTTTATTCATTGGCAAGTGCCCAAAAATACTATCTCTGTTAGACATCTTATAATCTACTTTCCCTAACAAATAAAAAACACTACTTAAAATACTACAGGAAATACCATATGTAGCTGGTAAATGGTGATAAGTAACACCCTCTGAAACAGATGCAGGTAATTGCATACAGACGTAGCAATCCCTTACTTCCATTGTCTTCACATATTCATATAACAGTTTAGAAAAAACATTACTAGAAAAATTATTAATTGACCTATCTTTGTGTATGTAACTACTACTTTTAATTGGAACTACTTTTTGTGAATTCTTCTCTATATTAGTCATATTTTCTGTGTCCATCCCAAATTCAACCTTAAAAGTTACTAATAAAATTAAAACACCCCATAGAAGCATTAATAATCCAGTACAACAGCAGCACATTCTACACCACCTCTTAAAGAAGGCACATCTATTTCTATTATCCTCTATGTTAGCCATTTTAGTTTAGCCTCTACTACTCCACTACTGTTTGAACTTCTTCAATTCCTCAACAACTCTTCAGCTTTCAGTTTATCCAAACGATCTCCTCGTTCACTTTATCCAAATGAACCCTTCTTTCACTCAGTTTGGATACTTGTCATTCTTCACTTCAATTTCTTCAACATCAAATTGAATCAGATCTCCAACGTCAGAATCCTCAGTACTCGACTCTTCTCCAATGTCAGTCAAGAGTACTTTCAGAATTTCACCAGTATCTTCCTCAACCACTTCTCTCAAGACCACTTCCGGATTATCTCGAGTCACTGTTTCTTCATTTCCTTCTTCAGACAGTGTCACATAAGACCATTCCGGTGATCTGTACTTTTGGTTGGGTTTTTTAACTCTTTTTATTTCTACTGGTTCCTTTGATCTCCTTGATTCTTCTCCTTCAGCCTTTGAAGTTTGACTTGATATTTCATTTACTTGTTCAGCTTTCGATGAATTTGCTCTTATTACTCTGTATCTCACCCTTTTAACTCGGTTGTTAGGCCAACGATCTCCTTTCACAACCTTTTTCGGCCTTAATTCTTTAACACTCTTTTCTCCAATCGAGGTTCTCTTTCTCAGAACTCGACCCTCTGTTTGTTCATTTTCATCATCCGATTCTGTTTCAATTGCCTTTTGCTTTCGTTTCTTAGCAGTTTTCTTTTCTTCCACAGATTCTTTCACCACTATTTGAGACTTCCCTACTTCTGTCCCTCCTCGGGTCTCCGACACGCAATCTTCTTGCTGTCTACTTGTCCCTTCACCTAGCTCCTCATGAATGTTCCCTACACCTCCTCGGGGGTCTTCCGCAATCTGTCCCTCTCTATCTTCTTCTGACCCTGTTTCCTCAAGAATAATCTCAAGTGGTTCTTCAATCTCCTCCTCTTCTGATTCAGGAGTAGTCTCTGTGTGATTTTTCTTTTCTTTTCTTTTTCCTCCACTGCTACTTGAAATTTCAGGCTCTTTAACAGAATTTGATCTCCTTTCTGATACTCGCAGTGATTCTCTTGAAGCTCTCTCTGCTTCTTTTCTCACTGATTCTGTATCTTCAGGATCTTCACCATCACTGGAATCTGACTCTTCAAAATACTCTTCACCAGTTCCCTCTCTCGGACTTGGAACTCTCAGAGTATGACTTGCATGTACCCAGTGCCTCACTCCAGCACACTTTACTGCAGTTGTCGTAGTCAGAATAACTTGTCTCGGCCTTCCCCACCTTGGAATCAAGCAATTTCTTCTTCTGTGTACCTTAATCCTCACCCAGTCTCCTGGACTCAGATCATGGGCTTGCTTCTTCTCAAGTGTGGTAGCTTCTTCTCCAACCTGGTGAAACACAGAATGAACTGCGTCAGCCAGGCCTTTACAGTAATCCAAAATCATGTCATCAGTTATTGACACCAACTTATTGACAGGCACGAATGCATGGCGCATAGCACGTCCCATGATTATTTCATGCGGGCTCAAACCAGTAGTTCTATCTGGAGTAGATCTCATTGTCATCAGAACTAAAGGCAAAACATCTGGCCATTTCATGCCAGTGGCTAAGCACATTTTTCCAATCCTATTCTTGATTGTGCCATTAATCTGCTCAACCACACCAGAAGCCTCTGGTCGGTATGCACAATGTAGCTTCTGCTGTATTTTCAATGCTTCACAAATTAAACCTATGAGTTCATTTTGAAAGTGTCTACCTCTGTCAGACTCAACTGTAACTGGAAACCCGTACCTAGGAATCAACTCCCTCAACAGTAATTTTGCCACTGTTAATCCATCATTTCTTCTAGTCGGGTAAGCTTCCACCCACCTTGAAAACAAACAGACTACCACTAAAACATATCTCAGTCTGTTCACTTGGGGCATTTCAATGAAATCAATTTGCATTCTTGTAAAAGGACCTCCTTCTCTGCCTATTGTTCCCAGACTCACCACTGTCTTTTTCCCAGTGTTAAATTGCTGACAAATTAAACACCTTTGACAGATGCTCTCTGCAATTGTCCTGAACTTTGCATTGTACCAGGTCTGCTTAAACGACCTCACCATCGCATCCCTCCCCAGATGTCCCTGGCCATGATACATCCTTGCCATTGACGACAAGATAGAGTTAGGCATCACTGGTCTGCCATCTCTGTAGACCCAAACATGGTCTGTTTCTCTTGGAGCACATCCTGCCTTAACCCAATCTTGTTTCTCTTCTTCTCCTGCCTCATCTTGTAACTGCTTCACTTCATCCCAGGTTTCTAGGACATTAGTAAACATCACAGAAAGAAAAGACATTTCCTCCATTCTGTCCCGATTGATCGACTGATTTGTTTTAGCACAATACTGCGCCACATCGTTGGCGTAACGGTTTCCAACCGTGATAAAATCATCCCCTGGACCATGGGCAGCACATTTTACAACTGCTAACTCCTTAGGCAGCTGTATCGCCTCAAGCAATTTTCCAATCAATTCAGCATTCTTTATCGGAGTCCCACCCGATGTCAAGAAACCTCTTTGCAGCCACAACTGGCCAAAGTCATGCACCACTCCAAATCCATACTGACTATCAGTCAACACGGTTGTTCTCAAATCTTTCCCAATCTCACAAGCTTTTGTCAATGCCACTAATTCAGCAACTTGCGCAGATTTCACTCCTTTCAATGGTGATGCTTCCATGACCTCTGAAACTTTGCACACTGCATATGCTGCACATAGCACACCATCATCATTCCTCAGGCATGATCCATCCACAAACAACACATGGTAATTTTCAGGTAAGGGAATATCCCTTATGTCTGGTCTCGGTTTTGTACAATACTCAAGCACATCCAAACAATCATGATCATCTTCCATCTTTATACCCACATTTTCAATATCCGGCAAGAGTGTCGCTGGATTCACATTCACACATCTCTCAAGAGTCACGTTTGAAGCTCCCAGAATCACTTTTTCGTACTTAGTCAGCCGACTATGTGACATATGCTGAGTTCTGCTTCTCGTCAAAAGAATTGCCACATTGTGAGGTACGAATACCCTTACAGGATATCCCATTATAATTCCCTCACTCTGTTCCAGGCTTCTGCATGTTGCAGCCACAGATTTTAGACAACCTGGTAAACCCACAGCTACAGGGTCAAGTGTTGATGAGAAGTACGCAATAGGCCTTCTCAATTGCCCATGTTTCTGGATTAACACTGAAAGTGCACATCCATTTCTCTCACTGCAGTACAGTTCGAATTCTTTTTCGTAGTCAGGCATACCCAAAGCTGGAGCTTCACACATTTTACTTTTTAGCTCTTCAAATGCTGCCAATTGTTCTGCATCCAGATCCAATGGATCTGCCATTTCACTTTTTGTCAATTTAATCAATGGCTTTGCTATCAGGGAAAAATTAATTATCCACTGACGACAATATCCCACCATACCCAGAAACATTCTCACTTCTCTCTGGGTTTTTGGAGCTTTCATTTCTCTGATTATTCTGATCCTGTCAGTAGTCACTTTTCTCAGACCTTTTTCAATATTGTGTCCAAGATAATGAACCTCTTTCTTGCAAAATTGCAATTTGGCTGGAGATACCTTTAACCCTCCATCTGCCAGATGATTCAGTAAAGCTATGGTATCCACTTCACAAGCTTCACGTGTCTTTGATGCCACCAATAGGTCATCAATATACTGCACTAACACTGAACTTTCAGGCATAATCAAACTCTCCAACGATTTCTTCAATAACTGATTGAATATCGAAGGACTTTCTGTATACCCCTGTGGGATTCGACACCATGCTAAGATACGCTGGCCAAACCTAAATGCAAAAATCGGCTGGCTGTCATGATGCAATGGAATTGAAAAGAACGCATGACACAAATCAATCACTGTATACCACTCAGCATCATGTGGAATTTGATACAGAATCACTGATGGATTTGGCACAATAGGACAACATGCCACCACAATTTGATTAACTTTTCTCAGATCCTGTACGATCCTAAATTTGCCATTGGGCTTTTTCAGTCCCATTATCGCTGAATTACACGGACTACTCAATAGTTCTCTTAGGACTCCTTGCTGAATCATTTTCTCAATTATAGGAGTTATCCCTTCAATTATTTCTGGTGTCATTTTGTACTGAGGAATGTTAGGATATGTAATTCCCTCTTTCACTGCAATTTTCACTGGATCTACATTATTCATCAATCCCACATCCTCTCCTGTAAAATCCCAAACTGCTCTTTTCACTGTGTCTCTCAGCTCTTGAGGCAAATCCTCCGGATTGAACACTGGAAATGCACCAATCAACTCACTTTCCCTATTTTCTAGAGTCATTCGGTACAAAACATCATCATCTGGTGTCTCAAAAGCTATTCCATCTGGTGTACAAAAAATTGTGCAATTCATCTTACACAATAGGTCCCTACCTAACAGGTTCACTGGACTCGTGTCACAGACAATAAATCTATGCATATCTGAAAATTTCCCTATCTGTACTCTTACTGGTTCAGTAAGACGTGTTCTGATTTGTGTATTGGCTACACCAACTACTTGGATTGCTTCATCCGAGAGAGGAAGATTTCTAACATCTGTTGACCTGACAGTTGATTTTGTCGCACCTGTGTCTACCAAAAAAGTAACACTCTCCTCATTTATTTTCCCATCCACAAATGGTCCTGCCTGGTCTATTTCTAGAGTTGCACCAAGTATGCACTCTTCCTCCTCTCTTCGGCACCGTCAATAATCACCCTCAGACTCACTCCCTTCACTCTTTAACAAGTACTGCTGTACTTTGTTAGAACGTCTTGGTTTGTTTACCTGTTCATCATTGAAGAATCCCGAGTCCTGATTGTACTTTTGTACCCCTCTATTCTGCGGCAAGGGCGGTTTTGGCTCTTGACTCTGCTGTCTCACAACTTTCTGCTGTTGTTGCTGCTGATTATTCCCTTCATTCTGCACCTGTTGATTTAAGGATTTACCCTCATTTACTGGTGGATTAGGACATTCCGATCTCCAATGTCCCAGTTGGCCACAGTTGTGACACGGGAACTTCTTTTTCTCTTCCTCAAGACTTCCCTTCCCCTTTCCTGCATATCTGGGTCTATTTCCTGCATTATTTCCTGGATTATTCGCCTGTTCCACTAACTGTGCTTCCTGTCTTTCTGCAACTTTCACCTGTGCCCACATCGCTTTCTCTTTCAGCTTTCTTTGTTTTGCTTCAATTTCATCACTGAAGTATTTTGCATGTCTCAGAATCTCATCTACTTTCTTACTCTGCCAATCCACTGTGTGTTCACGAATTCTCTCACCAATTTCAGGTCTTAAACCATATACAAATCTGTATACAAAATGACTCAAATCCTTGTCACCCAGGTGTTCATCTCCACTGAATTGTTTAAAAGCCAGTATCAGCCTTTCGTAAAAAGCATGAACCGATTCTTTTGCTTCCTGTTGTGTTCGATCTATCTTAACCCAGTCTGTCTCTTTTGGAGGTACTTTACTCTTCAGGTATACCATCACCTGATCATACTTCCTCATTACTTCTGGATCTGGTGCCCCTGTTCTTGGATCTCTTGGATATTCCTCAGTAGGCCAACTCACTACTATCTTACACTCAGTCCACAAGTCTGCTGGAACAATTATATCAAACAGACTATTCAGGTCAACCCACAGCACTTTTGACAATTTCACAAACCTATCTACCTGCCTATACCACTCGACGGGCTTTTCTCTCAATCGAGGAAAATCATTCGTAAATGATAAAATATCCTGTCTCGTCCATGGAACATGTACATATCCTCCTCCAGGTATTTCTCTCATGGGATAATGCTCCACTGGTTTCTCTCTTTCTCTCACTAGAAATGCTGAATAAGTTGTTCTATCTTCAGATTCCTCTCTTTTCTTATACCACCTATCCTTCCACTTTTCTACATCACCCCATCTTCGCAATAATGCCACCATTTCTTTCATCTGTCCTGTTCTACCAGAAGTATTCAAATTTTCTATGTCCTTCTCTGTGAAATCCATCCTGTAAGTTTTCTGCAAAACCTTTACTTTATCAATGTCAACTCCTTGCTCATTTGCTATCGCTCTTAGTCTATCATGAGTATTTCTTGCTCTCCATGTTATGCTTTTACACATAAACATTAATTCACCATCATGATGACTCTTCAGGATTTCTGTTGGAACTGTTCCTGTCACAAGCTCTTCTAATTCTATACGTAACTTAACCACATCAATAACTTGTGAATCTTTATCCTTTTTCTGAAGAACCTTCATCCAATCATTTAAATCATCAACTGTTATTTCAGCAGTTTTTCTCACTGGAACCACTTTTTTCTGCGGTTCTAAAATCGGCATCCCTGAACAACTAGGTTCACTAACATCCAATAGTTCACTACATGTGTCATGTCTGGTTTGTCTCAGGTCACTTCTCCTTTTATCTGAATCTCCTGAAGGACCAACTGAATTTGTCAGATTATTCCCAACATATGGAATCACCAGTCCATTCTCACCTGCTCTCTGTTTGTCAAACACAGGCATAACTGGACCTATAGTTACAGGCACCGTAACAGCTTCCAGATTCTTCGTTAACTCCCTAATTTTCTCAGTCAGTTCTGTTGTCGTTTTTGCTAATTTTCTAGCATTTTCCTCACTACTCCGATTCTCTCTCTCCTGAAAGAACTACTACCTCTTGATTCAGGTGTCATTTTTTCTTTCTCAACTGTATCTCTTATCGGAGAAACAACTGGTGTACTCTCATCTGGTTCTGGTCTATATGGAGGTGGTCTCTTGTAAATCATGTCATTTAAGACCTCATCCTCATACTCTCCATATCTTCTCATATCTGACTCAGAAACCCTTTCTTCTGAAGGAGCAGAAACTTCAACTGTTCTCATAGGATATAATCCCTCTGACATACTAGCATCTCGCCATCTTTTCATTCGATCATGATGTGTCTCACGATCATGTCTCCTCCCAAACATGTACCTGTAATACCCTCCAGATCTTTGCTTTTCTCGGTCATGCACTTCCTCTTCCCATTCCACTAAAGCCTCAAACTGTGTAGGTCTCGGCTTCGGGTCTAAGCATAACATCTTTTCCCGTAAATTTCTCAACACGGCCAAATTAAATGAACCATGTTCTGGAAATGCTAGAACACCATCTTCCTTAGTATACCTAACCCAATTCTGCAACCATATGCAGGTATGTAATCCATATTTCGCAGCCATAAAGGATGCAGGTGTTTTCGCTGGAGGTAGCAACTCACCCTCTCTCGTCTTAACCTCTTTATCCTTGGTAAACCACCTTTTAACTTTCCCAAAGAACGTTTTTTTCTTTTTCTCCTCTTGATAATACATTTTAGCGCTTACTAAAACTCTCTACTCTCTCCGTATTATAAATATACAATACGAGTTTCTCAACCAATAGCAGCGCGACTCACACTAACACACCAATCCTAGCGCGAACCCTATTCTGATTCACTATCCAATCAGTGCGCGGACCTTCTGTGACGTCAGCAGCCGCTGCAGTCTCTGTCTCCTGTCTCTGTCACTCGTCTACCCCTCCTTTACAAAATCTCTCAGTAGACTTCGTGTCAAGATTTCTACAAAAATCTATTAGTTACAACATAAAAACATCTCCATTGTCTGCTTCGCTAACCACAGGATAGTAAAAAAGAGTCTATTTCTCAAGAATCAACAAACTTTCATACATCTCATAACTGTTTCCTCTAGGACGTATCCAAAGAGTCTTACAATCAATAAATGTATATGCATTCACGCACATTCATACAAGAAAAATATAGTACATGCACACAGAATCCTGCTTCCCGAGAACAGCGCACAATCTGCTCCACTACAGAATTATAACATACATTAACTAAGCAACTTCGCCCAGTTCCTCAAACAAGCTCAGAGAATACCTATTACTCCTCCCGCAATAAGCTTTAACGGCAATCCTTACGGATCCCTGGGACTCAAGACCAGAGTTTCACAGATAACCTTCACTACGATACACACTCCTTATATACCAGAAATGTTTTCTAATAGTAACATACAACGATGTCACTGATTCCGAACCCAGACAATGTGAACGCGCAACTTCAATTGTCACCCGTTATTCCTTACAATCCCGTCTTTCCCGAGAGCAGCATATACACCTTCCTTTGCTCTACTACGGAACTGCTACCACAGCTTCCAAGTTCCAGAAGCACTACATATAACTCAACATGACGACTCCAACATATAGTATTAGTACATATACCAATATCATCAAAAATAAATCAATAATCAATAAGCTAATATACAAGCAATCTTATCTTATCAGATCAAGACAACCATCTATAACCATCCTCTGCTACCAGAGAAATTGATAGAGATCAGGGTATCTAAAATATGCCCACTACCACGGATAGAGTAATCTCACAGTTACACGCACATACATTCATCATACGCTAGGGCCCATTTCACTAACATACGCTCAAATACTCTACCAGCAATAAACCTGTGGAAGGAAACACCTAAACACCCTGCATCTATATCTAGGACGATAGGACCTGATTATAGTGGTTGTCCTTAAACATACTTTATACAAACTTACTCAATAATGATCAAAATGTACACAATAATTGACAAGAAAGGAAATTCAACACCATATTTAAAAGTTATATTGCTTTATCTAAATTAGTCAAAATCAATCAATCAGAATAAACCATTTCTCATAGTTACCTATTCTAACTAAGTGTCAGAACGGGTCAGGACAAGTCTCTCGGTAAAGTCTCTCAGGACAAAGTCCTCAGCACGGTCCTCAGCAACGCAGCTTCACGCAGCAAAGGTAAAATGGCAAGTGGCAAAGCCCTCCCTAAGCTAACAATTCTTATAATGAAAAATACAATAGAAACACACATAAAGTTGGCAGGATAAACTGTATCACTGAGCAGAACGAGAAGGAAGAGATGTAACATTGCTACATCTGAAAATCTTCGCTCAGGAAAAGTCACAAGACGTGAACTACGGAACAGGAACCAAGAAACTATCAAAGTATCCAACTCGCTCAACTTCCCTCGGCAGCCGAGCCACAGTTCATTGTCTGTTTCTGAAGCTCCTTTGTTTGCCAAGGACGTTCCATTTCTTTTGGAGATCCTCCAAACTGCTGATGTCCTCATGGAAAAATACAACAAGGACCACGGTCAGTTGTCTTCGACCTTATTCCAGCAGGGGTCTCCCTTGCCACATCACAGAATATGCCACAGCCAGGCTTCGAAATACAGTCAGCTCGGTTAAGGCCTTCATAGGCCACAATAGACCATCCTAATTAAAGAGACAAAATAAACGTTACTACAGCATAATGATTAAACAGTGTTAACCCCACTAATACCCTTATGTGTATGTATTTATCTAGCTTTGCGAACATAAAAAACATTAATTCAGACAGCGTTTTGTGCTTAAAATAAATAGCACACAGCAACGTTTAAACATGAAAACTTGCACGTTATTATTAGGACAGAAACAGCACAAATAAGCTAACCCTCATGTAACTTTCTCTTATGTTAGGACAAACGAATTGATTAATGGAATCACACTTACACAAGACAAATAATTAATTGTTATTTATTAATAAATTAATAAAACGCATAGACATGCCAGAGCTTCAAAAGCCCATGAATTTTCTAAAAGAAAACTCTGCTCCAGCAACCTTATGGAATGTTTGAGTGCCTGGCTTGTGTGTGGAGTGTCAGTTGATGGCAGGCAGGCTGAGCGGCATGGAGGCTGCTCCTGGTGGGGCTATATTTACATCTACCTATCTTCTTCTAATGAACTTACCTTGTAACTAAGTTGATATAAATCTGACCTATTTTATATACTTGGCTCCAAGGACCTTCAATTTACCACATGTTGCGACAATTTAAAGAACCTACGCGTTAAGGAAAGAGACTGTGTTTAAAGGAGCTACAGAAATACTGGAACTAAAGACTATACTTAAGAGATTGCATAAAGGAAAAGGAAACGTAACGGAAACGCCCTGGTCAGCCCCACCAGTGTCCCTCATCATCTGGACAGCCTGCAACCCAAGGCGTTTGATCTTCTCCTGCCGGTCTTCATGCAACTACTGTGGAGATCGCTGCCATCCTACTGCCTTGAAGGAGTTGCTCTTGCCCAGCTGCTTTTCCTACCGTCGTGGGACGAGCTTCTAATTTGGTGTGGCAGAAGCAACTGGTTCTTGGGAATTGGCAGCAGAGATGTGTGCAGGGAAAACTGGCAACTGTGACTTGCATGGCATGAATCCTTCATTTACATAGTCTGCCAACACGTCAAACAACCCATCTGCAAAGTCTGTCAGTGCCTGCCTGTCTACTCAGCAGCGTGAATTTGACACCCAGAAAGTCTAACGCCGCAATGGATGTTAAAAGTAGCGCTTGCATCGAGCACTTCGTGGGTCTGTGCTCGTGGAAGTGCTTTGGGCAGAGCCAGAGACGGGATCTGTGTTTCAAGAGTCTCTTTGGAAGAGCCAGTGTGGATAACCCGTGGCAGTAAGTAACTTTGTAAAGTTACTGGTGCGTTTTCAAAAGCGCATTTTGTATTTAATTTCACTCGTAACTGTTGAACACAGTTTACGTTAAAAATGTGTCCACGCGCACCTTACCGTCTTCTTGGTGCTGCGTGGAGGCAGGGGGAATCTTTAATGGAGTCCTTCTCCCTTCGTTCCTCTCCACTGCCTAGCGATGCCTGCATGCAGCAACGCACCGTGAGCCAGCCGGCATGGCGTTGATTACGGCCGCCATGTTTTGAATGGAGTATATATCGGCTTATTTGCAGTCTCCAGCATTGGATTGTGCCAACCGCGTTGTTCGTTTGTTAATGATTCATTCAGGATCGATTGCTGCAGTCTCCAATTCGACTCCTGTTATGCCTTTGTGGAGATTTACGCTGCATTTGGGACCGGTTTCTTGGTATTGTAGAGCGCCATACAAACATTCAACTACTGTTTTCAATTCTTTGGTACCAGCGTTTTAAGGCTCTTGGAAAACTGTGGGCAGTGTGAGGGGCTTGCTTCAGCTATCACTTGCTCTCTTTTTTTTATTTTTGGACATTATTCCAGAGATAAGGGAGAATATTTTACACACTCACCGGAACCTGAACTTCATTTGGAACAATGGAGGAGGGAGCCACTGTGCTACTTTACATTGGATGTTAACACCCATATGGAGTTTTGGGTCACGACCTCAGGTGAGAGATCGCTCACCGGAGTAAGAGACTTGCTATGTGTTATATCATTGCTGCAATACGGTTGCGTTGGGGTGTTTGTGGAGTTTTGAGTTTTGTTTTTAGGCAGGTTGTGGGGTGGTGAGTGCCCCAGTTCTGTTCCTAGGGTGGTGAGTACCCTTTTATGTGTAGGTTGTCGGGTGCTGAGTGCCCTTTTGCGGTGAGGATGTGGGAGTTGAGTGCCCCAGTTCTGTTCCTAGGGGGGTGAGTACCCTTTTGCGGTGGGGTTTTGGGAGCTAAGTGCCCCAGTTATGGATCATAGGGAGGTGTGTTCCCCTATTACATGGAGATTGTGGGAGTTGAGTGTCCCATTTCTGGATGTTTGCCAGATTTTTGTGTTTTGAGTGGTATGCCAATGAGTGGCATTAATGCTTGTTTTAATTTTGCATAAGGGAGGGGGATGTGGTTAATCCCAATGTGTTTATTTTTGAGAATGCAATGTTTGTGTTTAGTTTTTATAATGCAGTGTATATATTGACCTTTCCGTTTCCTTCTTTCATTTATGCATTGTTGTTTCCCTAAGGAAGGGGGATATGTTATAATTGGCTTGTGTCTTTCCTTTCTTTGGCTGTGTCTTCCCTGCTGCTCAGCTAGTATGAGTGTTAGAATGCCTGATGACCTCATGGAATGTTTGAGTACCTGGCTTGTGTGTGGAGTGTCAGTTGATGGCAGGCAGGCTGAGCGGCAGGGAGGCTGCTCCTGGTGGGGCTATATTTCCATCTACCTATCTTCTTCTAATGAACTTACTTTGTAACTTAGTTTAAATAAATCCAACCTATTTTATATATTTGGCTCCAAGGACCTTCAATTTACCACACTTACCCTATAGAAGAGACAGTGATGCCCCTTAGGTAAGGAAGACGATCACGCCTAGCTGCGGGAAAAACTGGTAAACAGAAGTGACAGCTAGAATGAAGTATGCAAAGGTAAGGCAGAGAGCTTGAGCACAGCCGCTACACGTGTAAATTACAATTAGAATACTTACGTGGACCATGCAGTTACTGACCCAGGACCTTCCCTCCTCTGCTGACCTGTAGTCAGGTGCGAGAGTCACTGATGGTGCGCAGCTGAAAGCAGTAGTTGGCCGGGCAGGCAATGTGTGTGCATACGAGCAGGCATCCGGGTTGAGAGTAGTGCTTTCCAGCTGGAGTGATGGAGGTGGAGGGTCCCGAATAGCAGACATATTGGGGGGTAGGTTTGAAGTCGAGCCTTGGTTACTGCGGTCGTATTTGAATAAAAAGAGACACACTTCAATAAAAACTCTCAGGTGACGAAAATGGACAGGGAGTGTGCACAAGCAGGCTACAAAGGGTCAGTGTGCGTAGCTCTGCTGTGTGAGTGTTACACAGAATGGCGGCAATATTTGATGGGTGGTGTTGTGCCAAAACAACTGTGCTTATAAGTTTGACAACACTATATTTAAGGAGTATTTTAAATCAACCAATCTTCATTATCGGCCCTTGTAGATGATGTCTGGCCAAACTGGCGAGGGCCAGTACTTACTGCTCTGCTATGTGAATGATATGGCTGCATGGGTTGGCTGCCATATTGGCTGGGTGGTAGACGCCAACTAACAGTGTTGGCCCACGGTAACAACGCAACAGTATGAGCTGGCAAAATCTGAAATCGGTCAAGATGGGGGGGGGAGAAAATATAGTTTGTGAGTGTGTTCAGCCGAGGACTTAAACCCATCAGCAACTCGATTAACAGCCGGGATGTGGACTTAGATAAGTAGTAAGGAAAGGTATATCAAGTGAGAGCCATAGTAGTTTATAGATGGGTTCTTATATATTACTCAAGTCAGTGTGAAAGTCTACGATGCTGTAATAGCATCCCGTGCAGGTATGAGAGCAAGATGGTGAAAAAGGGGATGAGATACCTTTCATAACGATGAGTATGGTGGGAAAATCATGAAGCATAATTGTGTAATTTGTTCCAGGGTATGTCATGGTTCAGCCCTTTGGTGTGGGTAGAAAGGCAAAAAAAACATTGTTGTTCTTTCCAGAAGAAAGCTTACCTGTCCCACTGGGTATTAGCCTTCAAGACGGTCAATTTAAGGTCATCAGGAGCACGGTGGTCTTCCAAGAAGTAGGCACTCATCTTTGTGACACTATGTTGCCATTGGATATTACTGGGATGTTTAGTAATTCAGTTTTCATAGGTCGAATGGTCATGTCTATGTAACAGGACAAGCAGAGGCAATGAATAAGGTATACACAATTTTTTCTGTCAGTTCGTGTGGCCCCTTTGTGTTCTGGTATTTGTGTTGTCCAGTGTGATCTCTTTAGATGCCTCTGTAAGGTGGCATATCCAGGGACATCTTAAGGATTTTGGGGGCCCTGGGCCAAACATATTTTGGGGGCCCCTTTTCAGAACAGCTTTGAATTTATGATCCAATTTGTCACCTGTTTCCCACGCAGTTTTCACTTGCTCAGCTGCGTTAGCGATCCAGTTTGCATCATAGGCATTAGCCTATATAGTCCTGCTGCAAACGGACGCACACAGCTGACAGTGGTAGGATTTAGTGTATCCTGCCCTGCTACTAGGTTTTTAATACTTTTTAAATTGTATATGTGTGGCTGAATTACTCTGTGCTTTTTAACAATTTCTCCTACATACGTGCACTTGCACTTTACTTGATTCTGCTTGCCTACACCTCCTTAGCTGCGCCGATTCGCATCTCGCTTTTCCTCCAGTCCTGGTCCGCCACGGATTATACGCAGATTGTGCGGAGGGCTGGGGCTACTATCGGGCACCTCACTTCCGCCCACGCATTTTCCGCTTCCTCAGCTGCGTTAGTGATCCAGTTTGCATCACAGGCATTAGCCTATATATTCCCGATGCAAACAGACAAGCCCATCTGCGCCCATCAGCTTCGCGGAGGCGTCCGGCGCCAGCCATGCTGCCCAGTTCCCCTCCGGTGAGTTTCTTCCACTATATTACAATAGGGAAAACTGCTTAGCCTTAGGTCAGTGTACAGCGACTGATATGAGCTTGGAGGTAGACTTTCGATGCAATAAGTGCAACTGGTCTCTCTTCCAGCCCAGGAAACTCTCACCCAAGATCCTCCCACGAAACAATAAGTGTAAAAACAATAAGAAAACAGAGGACTTAAAGGCCACCCTTTTAAATTGTTGCTCTATGCAAAAGCATGAACCACACATTTATGACCTACTTTTAGACGAACAGCCTGATCTTTTATTTCTCACTGAGACCTGCCTGTCTGAAGCCTCCAACCCTACTATCACCTCGGCCATTCCTACGGGTTATAAAATCCTATGGAGGGACAGACTGAGTGGGAAGGGGGGCGGTGTCACCATAATTTACAATAAAAAACTAGACTGCTCTCCCATCCCAATGGAAAACATCGTGGGTGCAGAGTCCTTAGGCTTCCGCTGTACCTTATCCCCCCATTCATAGCATAGCTGTTTTTCTGATTTACAGACCTCTCTGTGCAATTGGAAAATTTATTACTACACTTAATACAGCCACCACTTCCCTGGACTTAAAATACAACAACTGCCTTATTCTGGGAGATTTCAATATACATATGGACAATGGAAAAGACCCTCAAACAACCTAGAGATAGCCTACTGGTTAAATCTCTTAGATTTAAACAAAGAGAGGTACTTCTAGCAAGGAAAAAAGAATTGCAGGAAATAGCCTGGACAAAACTGACTCAAGCGGCGGAGATAAGGGATAGTAAGTTATTTTTGAGACACTTAACTCGTCTTTTTTAAAGGATGATTCCCTTCCTGACTTCCTGGCATGTCACCTGAGAGGCATGGGTGGCGCACTTCACTAGTATCTTTAATCCCCCTGTAGCAGGATCGGTGCCCACTCTAAAAAGGGGCCAGTTGATAAATCCATTGTTACCTCTGGATATTAAAGGTGAAGGTACCAGCATAAAGCACATGATACTCAGGAACCTGGAAATGGTCCACGACCTAGAGAAATCTACCAAGCTGAACACGGATCTTCCTTGTGGGACTCTTCAACTCACTGACTCCCTCCCTTTGTCCTCCCTGACCCTTGCCTTTAGTGGATCCTGTCTTTTTCTGGATCGCTAATTTATCCGGGTATTGTAGGTGTTATCTTTCTGTAATTAATGCGATTTTCTTTTGCCGTATGTTCCCCCTCTGTTGACCTGCCAGTTCCGACCCTCCTCCTAGCCCCCTGTCCCTTGTTGCCCTTTGACTAAGCGCTCCTTCTCCCCTTGTTGGGGAAAGATCTAATATTCTTACTCTGGAGTCTCAGTGAACCCTCTGAGAGAGTCCACAGAGTCAAGGGAACCACGCACAGCTGAGGCATGGTATGGCGCCCCTTACCAAAGCACTCCCTCTCCCCTTGTTGGGGAAGGATCCAGTAGGTAGACCTTGGAGTCTTCTAGACCCCACTGTGAGAGTCAACCGCGTAAAACACCCTCCCCCCTCTTTTCATGCTCTCTCTCACCCTCCCCTACCACTTTCCCTCTTTCATTTTTTGTCTACTTCCTCTGCTCCTATCCCCTCCCACTTTAATCTCTCCCCTTGCCTGCTATGCCCCCTAGCCCCCTGTCCCTTGTGCCCTTTAACTAAGCACTCCTTCTCCCCTTGTTGGGGAAAGATCCAACTACTTATACTCTGGAGTCTCAGTGATCTATCTGAGAGAGTCCACAGCGCTAAGGGAGCCACTCACAGTTGAGGCATGGAATGGCGCCCCTTGCCAAAGCACTCCCTCTCCCCTTTTTGGGGAAGGATCCAGTAGGTAGGCCTTGGAGTCTCAGAGACCCCGCTGAGAGAGTCCACTGTGTAAAGGGAGCCTCTCGCATCTGAGTTAGGGGAATAATACCACTTCCCCTGGGATCACAGCTTACTGGACTTTGGACGCAGCTTTTACTTTTCTACCAGTTTGTGCCCCCGTCACCCTCCCCCCTCTTCTTTCATGCTGTGTCTCGCACCCTCCCCCTCCTCTTTCCCTCCTTCATTCGCTGTCTACTTCCCCATCTCCTACCCCCTCCCCCCTGAATCGCTCCCCTTGCCTGCTTTTTCCCTTACGCATATGCCCTTATTGTTTGTCTCGACTGAACATGTAACTATGTAGCTATGCTCGAATAACTGTGCAACCTTTGTAACGATGTAACCTGCAACTATGGTCCGATACTCATGTAAAGCGCTCTGATACTTCCGGGTCTAGCCAGCGCTATATAAAATCTTTCCAATAAATAAATACCTTACAGGAAGTGGTTTGGACACTGAATGAAAGCAAAGGGGGAAAGCACCGGGCCTGGATGGGGTACCAGTGGATGTTTTTAAGCAAAATGTTAGTTTATGAGTAGAGCAATAAATCAGACCCCAAAAATTACAGACCAATTTCATTGTTAGACCCGTTTGTTAAAGTGATGAGCAAGGTATTACTGAAAAGATTAGAAGAATGGGCTTAGGACTGTTCAATTCTCTCACCTGCACGGTTTGGTTTCCGGAAAGCCCTAGGGTCTATCAAGCAATGCGTGAATCTTGACCTGCTTATAGGCAAGTATGCTCGTGCCACAGGTGGAAGATTATATCTTTGTTTCACTGACTTGAGCAGCGCTTTTGATCTAGTAGATCACCTCACTCTTTGGACTACCTTGCTTGGTATGGGTGCCCCTAGACCACATGTCTTCAGACACGCACACACAATAAATGAAAGAACAAAGCAAATGAAACAAATGTTTTGAAAATATACTGTCTTATGTTATAAACCTCAGTTGGCTAAAGCAATAACTGCAGATTTCTGTCTTACCAGAGAGTCGCCGATTTGAATCCTGGTTTTTACAGTGGGAAATAGTAACTAGTGTATTTATAGAGCTACAACTTCCATGCCTGTGGTAAAAAGCACTCTGACTCCAACAGTTAGAGCATATATTAGCTCCTCAGCAGCTTTTGTGTGTGTTGCTTAACCAGTTGCATAGGGTCCAGCGTCATGAGGCCAATTAAAGCCAGGTTCACCGAAATTATGCGGCAAGGGAGTACCAAAATATGTGGCAGGGTTGACTAAATTATGTGGCAAGAAAAGGAAAATTATGTGATGTTATACAGCACATTTTGTCATACATTTATTTTGTTATTTTGTCATTTTTACATTTGGTAAAAACTATCTGGGCATAGGTTTCACCTCATTAATACCGGTTTAATACCCAAATATAGCAAAAAGCATACTAGTCAAGCTTTGAAAAGGACCTTTCATAAAGAGATGAGAGCACCTTTGCTGCAAAAAAGTGGGGGCAACACGCTGGAGCTCTTTTTTTCTGAAAGGGAGGAGTTGTAGCCTAATGGCGAGAGCTGCCTACTTTGGAACCTAGTTCAGGTCCTCATGTCAGCGTAACTCAAATCACTTAATCGTCCAATGCCTAAAATAAAAAAAATATATGATGAATGAATATGAAATAGTGTTTGTGTAATGTATATGGTGCTTTTGTAAAGTTTTCCAATGCCCTTGGGCCAGGTCATCCCACCAAAAAAGGGATGGATAACTTGATTCAAGATTGGAGTGATGACCATGGTCAGTAAGTTGTGAAAGAGGCAGAGAAGGGTAGACTTCTACTTAGGGCCTCAGCTATCATTAGTACAGTAAGTGCAGTAGCATTGGAGCCCAGGAGTGTGAGGGGCTCACAATAACCAAATTATGGAGAGAACAGTTTTTAGTCAATTTCTGTTATTGTTTGATGATTTTCCCTATTATATGTTTCACATTTATTGTGGATTATGAGCCACAAAAAAAAGTATCCATGATATGATCTCAAAAGCTCTGCCTCTGCGCTCAGCCCTGCATCTCCTGTTTTCCGATCCTTGCCATAAAGTTTTGCAGGGGGGCCCCGACACCAAAACATTTTGCTTTGGGGGGCACCGAGCAAAAAAGTTTGAAGACAACTTCTCTAGACCAATTATGAGCTTCCTGGCCAGACTGTATGAGAATTTGCTAAGCAATAATGGTTTTCAATTGGAGAACTGTGGGCCATCGCGTGCAAACATCCGTACTTTGAGAAGCAGAACGCACAAGTCATGTAACAACTCTGAAACTCTAACAGATATAAGTGGGAGAAGAAAAAAAAAATCGATTGAGGAAAACAAATTGATGAAAGAAAACGTAGAAGGTCTTCTATGGTCTTGCCTATCAACAACTTTTGGAAAAAGCTTGGCTTCCTCGCGCATTGGGCCCCAGGACTAATACATATTGAAACTACGCATTTGAAGGAACTTGCCTTGGAAATATAGGCAGATCTTGCCGAGAATAAGGGAGGATTCTTTCGCTTATAATGAGACTTTATGAATAGCTGCCATTTGTCAATTTTCCATAAATCCTTTGACCCTGTTCCCTGGTTGCTGTGATATTGATGTGGTTATCTGGAAAGGTCCTGATGAAGGTGGTCTAACTACTCTTCATATACCGCCGAAATGCGTGTCGACCTTATGTTGAACCTTGTGCTCTCTACCTTGTTCAGATGCAGGTTGTATGAAGTTTGTGAGAGTATGTATGTGTTTGAATGGCTGTGATATGGATGTATTTATTGAAGTTAGTTCAGGGGTTGTTTTTCTATTAAATGGATTTGTGCATGTGAAATGTTATGTAATTATTGTGATGATTTTGTTTTTGTATGAATTTTCATAATCATTTTTTTCTATTTGAATGAAAGAAAGATATACATAAAAAGAAAAAGAAAAGTGAAATGTTATAAAATATATAAAGCAATTAAATAATAAAAGTAATGAAAATTTAAATGTCAAGTGTCACTGTTGTGATTATATGCATGAGATAGCTCAAGAGAGAGCAAGTCCTTGATGTAAGGAATAGATAGGCTACGAGGGAGCATATTTAGTGGTCTTTGGTTCTTTCCCCTCTTCTCCCTAGCCTTTAGAGGGGGTCCCCTATAGTGCAAAGGTTCTCTGGGAGAATGCACTAAAAATTTTGCAGTTAAACGTGGCATTCAACAATGTTGTGTTTTAGCCCCTATTTCATTTTCTTTATTTATTAATGGGGTGGATCAGACTTTGCAAACTGTCCATGCTGATGTCCCACAAGTGGATGGACGCCCCATTCCGGTACTACAGTACGCAGATGATGCAGTCCTGCCGGCCAGGACCCCTCTGGGGTTGCAACATCTAATGGATGCTTTTGGGGATTTTATTGGTGCACGGAAACTGGTCATTAACAAAAGTAAAACTTACACAATGGCATGTCGGTCCAAGGTTAAAAAAAGTAGATCATTCCTTTTGGGTAAATTACCAGTGGCTTCTGTTGATTCATTTTGTTACTTGGGCATTACCTTCTCTGGTAATGGCTCCTGGACTCGTGAACTCATTAATGTTAAGAGTAAAATGGACAGAAGTACACATGGCATTTTTAGATTTTCTGCCAAGCTGGTCTCCAGACCAGTTAAGGAGATGGCTGAAATTTATAAGGCAAGGGTTTTATCCATAGGCGGATTGAGTTCAAGGCTCTCTGTATAGCCTTTAAAGTTCTGAAATTTGCCTCTCCTAATATTTTGACCGACTTGCTTCTACCTTATTTTCCCTCCTGCCAGCTACGCTCCATGGGACAACACCTGGTGGTGGTCCCCCGGGTTAGGAGGGTTCGTGCCGGAGGTAGTTCTTTTCAGAACAGAGCGGCCATCCTTTGGAACACGCTGCCGGCCCACATGTGGGGGCTCCATAATTTCCTCGAATTTAGGAAAGCCATCAAAACCTTTCTCTTTCCCACTTCGTAGGCCTCCTTGGGCCCTCCCTGATCTTGGTCACCTCATTGCTGTCAGTGCCGGGACGCCTCTTTGCTGGGGCAGCTGTCATGCTTTATAAACCCACTAACAAAACATAAAATAATCCAGAAACGCCTGACTGGAGCTCTTGGTGGCCAAAAGATCTGCCTGCACCACATTGTACCTGCACCAGGTACAATGTATGCAGGGTGGGTTTTCCCCCCCAAAAAAGCCTCATAGAAGTGGCACATTGAAATCTTTGAGAACTCAGTGCACCACTTCTAGGATGCCATTGCGTCAATATCTTACACCTGCCTCACAGCAGGCGTAAGACTGATGCAGGCCCTTTCACATGGGGCTTGCCACATGTGAAAGGACACATTGCTGGACTTGCGTCTATTTTCAGACACACCCCAGCAATGCATCACTTTTGCGCCTACAGAAATGTCAGAAATACTGACATATCTGTAACTCCTTGCGACATGATGCATCATACAGTAAATATGACGCATCCATCATGTCCCAAGGAGGGCGCACTAAGAAGTGACGCATCCCTGTTTTCACACAGCTATGCATCACTTCTCATAAATAAGGCCCTAAATGTGTTTACATCTAATATTCAGGGATAGTTATGTGTGTTTTCAATATTGTAACACCGCAGCAGCTCACCAATATTACTGCAAATAATCTCTGTGACGCCCTCCCATTTCTTATATGTTAGGCCTTGTTTTGATCGAAAATAAACTTTTTTTATGTATATTTCATGAAACAAGCACAACATTTTTTCTCTGCAAACTGGCTGTACTAGACTCACACATCAGGTACATAAAAAATAAATTAAAGGAAAACAGTATTTAAAACAATCTGTTTAAGAAATATTCAAGGTCATTAGGGCAAAACTCTGGAGAACGAAGCTGAATCTGTCAGGGGGCCCCCTGAAAGGCTGGGGCCCTGGGCCAGAGCCCACTTTGCCCCTGCATTAAAACGTCTCTGGGCATATCCTACATGAACCACAGGGGAAGTGTCCTGTGATGGGGGAGGTGTTCAGATTTTCATTTGTCCAAGAGTCTGGCACGCACTAGGAGGTCTCGTAGATTCCGAGTGTGTTCAAATGCAAAGCATGGTGGGGAGATATTCAGTGACCCTGAGTGAAGTATAGGCCAATGTTTCCTTATGATTTTTTGTATACGGTTAGACTAAAAATGTGGAGCGGCGTGTGATAATGTTATCATTTTGTTTGACCCTAGATTCCAGGACCGCTTCTCTGTTGTTGTTCTTTGCTGTTTATCGGGCCCTGAAGACAACTTGGGGTGGGTAGTTGTGAGTGCTTAGGTTGTTGCTCACGGCTTGTAATCCCAGAAGTTGCAGCAGTTGTGGGAAAGGTGGAGAAACTGCTCATACGGAAGGCTTACACAAAGCTCCTTGAGATGGTGGCTGTTGTAGAGCAACAGGCTATTGCAGTCCATCTTCTTCTTGTAGGTGGTCATAGACAACCTCCCATTGTTGATTGAGATCTTAAGGTCCAAGAAGGGTAGATCACTGGTAGAGATGGTCTTAGTAAACTTTAAGTAAGGCTTAAGAGAGGTGATCCATGTGAAGAAATCCTCGCAGGTATCTATACTGCCATTCCAGAAAAAGATAATATCATCTATGTAGCAATGCCTCAGTTTAATATTGGTGTTGTATGGGTTAGTCTCTGTAGAGATGAATTGGCATTCAAAATCAGCCATATACAGGCAGGCTAGGCTGGGAGCAAAGGTGCAGCCAATAGAGATGCTCTGTATTTGATTAAACAGTTGGTCCTGGAATTGAAAAAAGTTTTCTTTTAATGCCATAGTGGTGCATTCAGTAATGAAGCTCACCAGGGTATTCCATGTCCAAGCCTCTGCAAGGAGTGACATCTTGATAACTGTGATGGTAGCATCTTGCAGGATGTTGGTGTACAAAGCTTTCACATCAGGGGTCATCAGAAGTTCATCCAATTTGTTGGGTTCCTCAATGTGTCCTTGAAAAAGGAGGGGATCTTCTTCACCAGGGGTTGTAAGAAGTAGCCGAAGGATTTTCTGAGGGGCCCCAGGAGGGAGCCAATGCTGGATACAATCGGTATGCAGGGGGGGCCCCTTTATGAATCTTTGGAAAAATGTAGAAGTAGGGTACCTTCGGCATGAGGTTGGTCAAGAATTCTGCCTCATTTTTTTAAATCCATCCTTGTGATTCCTCTGAAGTGACTGTTAGAATTGGGAATCTCTGGTTGGCACAGGTATGCACTTGTGACAAGCAGGGACTCTTACTTCTAAGTCAGAGTAAGGGGATCACCCTTTCAAATAACCCCTGCTCACCCTTTAGGTAGTGTGGGGCAAACAGTCAAGACTATTCTGAGGGCGTCATAGGTTAAGCATTTGTGAACACATACAGTAATACAATGACACACCACAAATGGACACCAGTCAAGGTTGTATCAAAAATAGTTTTCTTTATATAAGGCTTAGCACAAGACCAGAGTAGCGAATAAAATGACCACAGTATTATTTTAAAGTTCAATGTTCTTGTAAAAAGGCTTAAAATGCAAAAATATGCTTCTTTTAGTTAAAATACACTTCTTTTCAGGTTCTGTACGGTTCGTACCTGGATGTGCGACTCGTTGGCATTAAAAACAAGGAAAGTATGAGTCAAACAATCTTTGCGGACTCCGGGGTCCGGGACGTGCATGCTGCGGTGCGAACAGAACAAAGTACCTTGGTGTTGTAGGGTCCGCGACAGACAGTGCGGGACAAGTTGATGGGTCCGGATCGTAGTTCGGCAGCGTATTCGGATGCTGGTCGGGTCGCGGCGTCGGGACGCGGCGTTGGTACGGGACCTTCAGGGATACGTGCGGATGGCCCGGATCAGCTTGCAGAGTCCGTGGCGTTCGGCGTTCGAGCCGTACCTTCGGTGCGGATAGGTGCTGACACTTCTCGGTGCCGTACAGCGTACGGGGAGGATCGGTGCGATGCGGCGTCTCGGCTCTGAGCACGGCACGGTGCAGTACGTTAGCAGCGTACGGACGGTACCTGCGGGACAACGAAGCGTGGGTCCGGCGTACAGGGTTCGGCAGCCAGGGCTGTACGACTCGAATCGGCGGGGAAGGTGAGGTGCGACGCGGCCGGGAGGGATACGGTGCGTACTAGCGCTTTTGGATCTGCGTAGACACACGGTGCCGGGCGGCAAAGACACGGCTTCACGGCGGATGAAGTACGAGTCGTACTGGGGCCAAATCCAGCGGGAAACAAGCAAGAATTGTCCAGGCAACTCAGTTTTGGAAGGCAGATGAGTCCAATGGTCCTGGGACTCAGTTCAGGGGGCCAGCTCTTCTTCCAAGCCCTTGGAGATTGTTGAAACCAAAGTGCAAAGTCTCTCTTAGTCTTTTCCTCTCATTTCTCAGCAAGGCACCAACTGCAGGCCAATCCCCCAGGTTAGGGAAAGTTACTCCTCCTTCAGCTTTTTCCCGGTCCTTCTAGTCAGGCAGAGTTTCTTCGTGGTTCAATCAGGATCTGATTTCTTAGGAGCAGGGCTCCTACATTTATACCAAGTTTCTTTTTTCTTTACAGGCCAGGGGGGCCTTTGCATAATCCCAGTCCAGTTCTTTTCAGTGAGGAGCACTTTGTTATTGGGACTTCTTCTTTCAGTAGGCAGGGCAGAGACATCAGACGCTCCCCAGGGGGCGGAGCCAGCATTGTGGTGGCAGAGCACTGCCCTATTCAGAGTCATGGTGCACTCCTCCCACCCATCCTGGTGTAATCTCTCTATTCACCACCTGGTAGCCCCAGCCTGTCTCCTGGAACTTCCCAGCCCTGTCACTCAAGCTACACACAAAGAAGATAGCCCTCCCCTCCAGAGGCAGACTGAAATGGTTAGGCACTCAAAGGCTAACTTTCTAAAAGTAGCATTTGCAAACCCGGGATATTAAAATAACCTTTGCTAAAAGATGGATTTTATTATTCTGAGTTCAGGCATTCTAAACATGAATTTCTACCATGCTTCCTGATTCTGCTAGGATTATAGAGTGTTATAATCTAGCAGCCCATTCTGGCCTATGGAGAGCAGGTAGCCTTACAATAGTGAGAAACGAAAATGGCTGTAATTCACTATTAGGACATGCCACACATTTCAGGGCATGTCCTACCTTATCCTTACAATGTACCCTGCCCTAGGGCCTACCATAGGGGTGACTAACATGAAGGTAAGGGAAGGTTTCGGGACTGGCAAGTGGGGACACTTGCCCAGTCGGCATGACAGTTCCAGACTGTGTGCAGGTTCTGCAATGGAAGACCTTAGATACATTTTACCCGGCTGCTTCTGTGGGTGGCACAACCAGTGCTGCAAGCCCACTAGCAGCATTTGGATATACAAACCCTTGGCACCCCTGGTGCACTCTACTAGGGACTGATAGTAAACCAAATAGCCAAACATGGAAGTCAATTCACATAATACATTTTCCTATAGGGAGCACTTGCCCTGTGGCACTGGATGGCAGTGTCACAGGGCCCTGAGCAGCTAACACCAGCACAAAAATACATTGAGGCACAGACAAAAATGGAAGGGTGACCCACGCCAATGGTGCCAGGTCTAACAGTGACCATGGTGTTGATCCTAGTTGTGATTCTTGTAGTCAGGTTTCTGTCTATTAGGAGGTAGTATTTCTCATTAGCCAGTTGATGGAGCCATTGATGGCTGTGTTCTGTAGAATTAAGAAGAATGATGGTGCCGCCTTCAACACAGGTTTTATTGTGATCGCGGGGTCTGTGGAAAGTGTCTTTACCACCATCTGTTGCTGGGTAGTCTTATTCATACAGCAAGCAGCCAGGAGCAGCAGGGCTAAAGAATTCTGGCCAGTTCCATGACTGAAACGGCTGCTGCGGCATGCTTCGCGGAATGGTGAGCCCTGACTGGCAGTACCTGATTCGGATGCTTGCCATATGTAAGTTATTTACATCCCCAACAGAGACGATTCATACCTCGCTCTGTGGCCTGGGGACAAGTCACCTGTTATGTTATGTTATGTTAAAGATGATTTATAGAGTGCACGTTCACTAAACGGTTTCTTGGCGCTACAGTGATTCATTACATGCACTTTGGGTGTCTTTCTGGAGGACCCCTGTGACTCCTTTACTCACTTTGGTACTCCCACCCCCACGGGGGAGTTTAGCACTCTGCTAACATTTTGGCACAGGTCTCGTTGAAGCTCACCCATTAGGCACAGACATATCGCTTTGAACACCAGCCCAGGAGCGCTGGCTAAGACCCAGATTCTCTAAACAGTTGGAGGAATCCCCCGACATGCCTTCGAATCCTCTCAGGCAATAATCATCCTACTTTGTGTTACTCTTGTCCTGATAATAACCTCCAGTCATGAAGGTCGAAACGCCATTGACTTGGACAAGTTCCATTTGGATTCTGAATTATGACATGATTCTGCAGTTTTTTTAAATTGTATTAATTCATGCATAAGATCGTTTGAAATCTTGTCCAATATGCTGTTTGTTAGAACTGGGGGTCTCTAGTTGGCTGAGGTAGGTACCTTAGGCCAAATAGGGACCCTTGCTTCTAAGTCAAGTCAAGGGTGTTACACGATGAAGAAAACCCCTGGTCACCCCCTTGGTAGCTTGGCATGAGCAGTCAGGCTTATCCCAGAGGCAATGTGTAAAGCGTTTGCGCAACACACACTCACAGCAGCGACACACTAGGCACATGACAAAAGAAACTCCACACAAGGTTATATATAAAAAATAGCCTTTGTATTATCAAAAAACACATTAGAATAGTAAAAATACCAACACCAAATGCACCACTTAACCTCTATAAATTGAATCTTATGACACTTCTTTAGTAGTCCGTGTCTTTTACAAAAACTCCAATTTTATTTTGCAACAATTTATACATTTAAAAGGTCAACATTTTCACAGAACAGCCGGAACAGCCGACGCGTTTCGTCCATCAAAGGACTTCTTCAGGGCTGTAACAGATATATACAAAAGTATGTTGAAAACTTTGTTCAAACTGGCTGAAGACATATAAGTTGACATTACAAAGACCCTTTTTACAGATAACACCCATGTGTTATCATACACATATACAATCATTATCTTAAAATGCAGATTGGTCCCTCACAACACAAAACATAACATGCTGAGATTGAACCATTGTTTCAAAAGAATTTCATATGTTTACAACGTGCAGCAGCAATTAATCTTAAAGAGAAATACATAAAGAATTTCAAGAATATACAAAAAACGGCAGCAATTGATATATACACCTAGTATACATATAAATATCAGTTTAAGGTTTGTAATCGAGAGACATTTTTTATGGGTAAGAGCACTTCTCCCACAATGTCTCAACCCTAATATAGTTAAAATTTCGGACGATAAAAAAGAGGAGATGACCAATGGGAAAGGCATAGACTAAAAAGCAGTGATGGTAGCAGCAAGTATAAGAACAGTGAAAAAAATCAAAAGAAAGTGAAAAGAAAAGAAAGCTGGAAAAGCAAAGGACAAAGGGATTAAAGACGCCACGTAGGAAAAAACAGCCAAATATTGAAACGTCTAGAAGTTGGACACGTGTGATAAAAATATATATAAGGTCTATACACACCGAGATAAATAAATCAGGGTGACCGGAAAGATATATCAATCTTAAATCGGATTTAAAGTGAGTATCATTTAGCGGAGTCCCATTAGCATTTCTATCTATACACGTTACCATCAGGCATCATAACTAACTATGGTTGTACATATATTGTACTTGTCTCCCCAGATTGATTGCGCTACAACTTACTACCGGGAATATCGGTACCAGGGATTCTAACACTCTATCAAGGATTTAAGATTGATATATCTTTCCGGTCACCCTGATTTATTTATCTCGGTGTGTATAGACCTTATATATATTTTTATCACACGTGTCCAACTTCTAGACGTTTCAATATTTGGCTGTTTTTTCCTACGTGGCGTCTTTAATCCCTTTGTCCTTTGCTTTTCCAGCTTTCTTTTCTTTTCACTTTCTTTTGATTTTTTTCACTGTTCTTATACTTGCTGCTACCATCACTGCTTTTTAGTCTATGCCTTTCCCATTGGTCATCTCCTCTTTTTTATCGTCCGAAATTTTAACTATATTAGGGTTGAGACATTGTGGGAGAAGTGCTCTTACCCATAAAAAATGTCTCTCGATTACAAACCTTAAACTGATATTTATATGTATACTAGGTGTATATATCAATTGCTGCCGTTTTTTGTATATTCTTGAAATTCTTTATGTATTTCTCTTTAAGATTAATTGCTGCTGCACGTTGTAAACATATGAAATTCTTTTGAAACAATGGTTCAATCTCAGCATGTTATGTTTTGTGTTGTGAGGGACCAATCTGCATTTTAAGATAATGATTGTATATGTGTATGATAACACATGGGTGTTATCTGTAAAAAGGGTCTTTGTAATGTCAACTTATATGTCTTCAGCCAGTTTGAACAAAGTTTTCAACATACTTTTGTATATATCTGTTACAGCCCTGAAGAAGTCCTTTGATGGACGAAACGCGTCGGCTGTTCCGGCTGTTCTGTGAAAATGTTGACCTTTTAAATGTATAAATTGTTGCAAAATAAAATTGGAGTTTTTGTAAAAGACACGGACTACTAAAGAAGTGTCATAAGATTCAATTTATAGAGGTTAAGTGGTGCATTTGGTGTTGGTATTTTTACATGTATTTTCCAAATCTTCTTGGAACGACATTGTGTTGGCGGGTGTCGACCAAACTTGCACACTTGCGGTGATTCTATTATATCACCATAACTGATATGGGGTAATTTCTAAGACCGGTGCTGTTCTAGAGGGTTACCGCTAGCTTTGTGTTTGGTTTTGTACATTAGAATAGTAATCAAACAATATACACTGTGCCCATTGGAACTAGGCAATATTCACAGGGGATTATATACAAGACATGGCCAATCGGGCCACTGCCAGAACCATTAGAACTCACTTAGTAGTAAAATGAAACAACCAGTTGCGTGTCAATCACATTAGGCATAAACACAGTATGCATCATCCAAAAACACATAAGCACAAACACAATATGCAGTAACTCAGCAGCGCACCCTAGTAACACTGCCACAAGGTGCATACATCACCTTAGGGCCTTGCGCCCTTCCACCATCCAAAGTAGCATCAGGCCAACTGGCCTTGCACTAGTGCTCAAGTGCCCTTTTGTCCAGAATATCAGGGCCACCACGGTGCGCAATGCGCTGGGCCAGGGGTGCAACTCACCCCTTCATTAATAGAAGAAATGGCCCCCAAACGTTGCAGTTACCCGCAACTGCGGTGCAGCTGAAGATCAACAAGCACTGGCACTGCAATGCGCCGATCGGGGCCCCACGCCGGGGCTACTGAACTCCAAGTTGCCCAATGGGGTGTAGCTATGTCGCAAGGGAGCACTGGCACTGCAATGCGCCGATGGGAGTCCCACTCCGGGGCTACTATACTCAAAATTGCCCAGTCTTGCAGCTGCCCACCACTGCGGTGCAGCTGTGTAGCAAGGGAGCACTGGCACTCACCGTGCCTCGGGAGAGCCCCACTCTGGGACACTCAACTTAAAAATGGCCCCAGGGTATAGGGAAGGCACTGACAACGTGCCTCGAGAAGGGCCCCACTCAACGGGCTCTTTCCTTGCCTCATCCGGATCGCAGTCAGGCCCTGTTCACAAGACCTCTTGGCTCCGCCCGGTCCCCCTTCTGGAACACAGGACTTCTCTGGGGAGCCTGCGAGGCTCCAGACGGTCTCAGCTGTGCGCGGGGCTCTCCACATCAACACGGAAGCTGCGCCTCCACTCCGGCAGCCTTCTCCTGTGTCCCAGTCGACCACTCTACCACTGCTCGCTTCTCTGCATATGCAGCACTCCCACCAGCTCACGTGAGCCCCACTCGGGTCAGCCACGACTTCCTGCTTCCGGCCCCGGTCCACTGACGGCAGGCCCCGCCCACAGTCAGGTGCGGGCGCTGGTCTTACGGTTTCGGTGCTCTCGGCGGCAGCTTCACTCGGGGGCAGAGTGCGGGGTAGGCTCCCGCCTGGAAACGATGCCAGCGCAGGGTGGGCACCCGCCTGAAAGGCACAAATGTGGGGTAGGCTCCCGCTTGATCAGCAGCGCACGGGGGAATCCCTAAGCTCGGGATTCCCCCGGCAGGCACTTCACAGCGCACTGCCAGGCACCAGCTCCTCATCTTCTTTGGCAATTAAAATATAGTGCTCCTCAGAATAAAAGTAAAGCGCTCACAAGGTGCTAGAGTCCAAAGTCCAAGGGGCAAAGCTGTGTCAAGGCAGACCAGCACACAGGGCCCTCCAGTAGGGAGGCTGTCCCTCGTGGCGGTCTCCTCCTGGGGCCCAGCAGCAGCAATTCTCCCCGGCCAGACGAACAGCCCAAACACATGGGGCTCTAATACTTTTACCCCTCAAAGCCTTTGAAGTCTTTGTACTCAGGGGGCACTGACCCTGTCTCAATCAGTTCTGGGAGTCTCCCTGCCAGTGACACCTTCTTCCTTTGATAGTGGGAGTCTGGATCCTCAGTAACTCAGCAGGATATGGAGCCATTGTTTTATGGCGGCAGCCCAGGCCTCTTCATCTCCAGGGGCTACTCCTCCCCCCTACACTACAGATGCAGGTCAGCCTGTTGCTGTCTCACCTCCTCCCCTGGGTCAAGACATTCCCAAGATCCTATCACATTCAAATCCAGACAGTCAATCCACAACCAGGCAGAGACACACAGAAATGTTAAAGCACGCAAACCCAGCCACTTCTAAAAGAGTAGTTTCTAAACACACAATGCAAAAACCACCTTCACAAAAATGTGTGTTATTGAATTGTGAGTTCAGGCACACTAAACTTCTCCTCTCCATCTTAAGCCTATGGGAAGATAGGCTGGAAACATATTACACAGCCTCCCCATTATGTCCTATGGGCAAGATGGCCTTTCAACAGTGAAAAACTAAATGGAGAGTATTTCACTGTGAAGACATGGTACACTGTACCCTGCCCAGGTGGGTACCTTGGGCCTACCATAGGGGTGTTTGATGTGCATACAAGGGAAGGGTAAGGCCTAGCAAGTGGGTGCACTTGTCAGGACAACAAGGCAGTTTAACAAACTGTGCGCAGGCACTGCAGTGGCAGGCCTGAGTTCCCTCTTTAAGGCTACTTGTGTTGTGGCACAATTAGTGCTGCAGGCCCACTAGTAGCATTTGCATTACCAGCCCTGGCACACATAGTGCACTTTACTAGGAACTTTACTAGTAAAGCAAACATACCAATCATGGGCAACCTATTACCATTACACTTTATACAGGGAGCACTTGCACTTTGACACTGATCAGCAGTGGCAAAGTGCCCAAAGCATCTCAGCTGGCAACACTATGTCAGAAAAAAGGTCTAGGGGGAAGGCAAATAGTTTAGAGAACTTTGGCCAAGAAGGGCCAAGTCCAACACAACCCCGCCCCAGCTTAAAGCCAGGGTAGACCAATCAACTACCTTGATGGACTTCCTTGCTTGGGGCGACTGAACCTGGATGCGAGCCCACCAATGCCGGGCCACCCTCCAGTTCTACGCCGTCCTGAACCCATGTGGTTCCCTCTGTCAAAGCTCCCAGGACCAACTAAGCTACCCCACGGGTACTTCCTAGTTGTCCGTGGCCAGGACCAGGCCCTGGGACATCCAGATGTATCTGGTCCTTGCCACCTCACTGACAGGGGGGGCCGCAGCCCCAGGCACATGGTACCCATTCTCCACTCTACCCCTTATCAGGGCAGTTCTAAACTGCCACTGACTCTTCAACCTAGGGTCCGCACCCTCAGGCTGACCAGAAGTCACGGGCGAGGCTCTCCTTCCCCTACCTCTCCTTCTGGGGTCCCGCACTCTCCTTCGTGGAGAAGTACCCCCAGAGCGCGACTCTCCTACCAGTTCAGGACCTCTCTTCAGCAACTGGCCTCTCAACTTTAGGGCTGATCTTCTCGGTAGAGCACGTGCCTGGCACGCCAGGACTTCTGGAGACTCACACAGTATCCCCCCAGTCAGGACACCACCTACCGATGTCCTTTCCTCCAGGTCAGGCAGAGCCTGAACCTGGCCTTCCAACCCAGGGACTAAACCCTGCGGTTGAACCTTGGCCTGGCACGCCAGGACTTCTGGGGGCGCACACAGCCTCAACCCCACGAGGGTAACACGTGACTCACGTGTTGTGTGACAGTCCGCCTTTCTCTGATCTCCCGCCCCATGTCCACCTGACGGTGCGGGAAGACCCCCCAGGACAGAAGTGGTGTCACCATGATCACCTCTATGAGACTCAGTCCTTCTGGCTGGTCCCTGACCCACTGGTTCTCCCACTGGGGAACACAGCCCCCTCTCACCCCTCAATCTGGACTTTCGCGCCCTCCCACCGGGAGCGGCACTGTCAGACACCAGAACCGCTGGAGCGCTGATTACAGACGCTTCACGTTCTCTTGACACTAGGAGCTCCTCCTCAAATGGCTCACAAATACAGCCTAGGCCCCCCGACCTAGGAACCCTCCAGGCCCTGAGACTGGCTTTTAGGCACCTTGGGACACAGCCCACACTCACTCCTTCTCTTCTGAGAGAGGACGTGAGCCCCTACACCCATCCCACAAACACTGGGACCTAGCTGGGCTACACTGAACCTCTTCCCCACTCACGAACAGAAGATACCTGAGCCATTCCTTTTGGAATCACTCCCTAATGCCTCTTCAGAATCATTCGCCGCGCTAACCATCACCCATTTTCCAGTGCAACACAACATCCATCCATAAACTCCCCCCAAGACTGGTGAGACAGTTTCCTACTGCCCCTGAATCTTAACCTATACCCGTCAGGTGTGACACATTCCTCCCGGGAACTAGGTACCGTCTTCTGGGCTCTGGGAGTGGGACTCCCTGCACTGGACTCACGCTGGCAGCCACCACTGGATCCCACCCTCACTGGTGCATCCAGAACACTTGAACTACACTCTGGGGATAACCGACCTACCCGAGTTAGCTTCTCTCTGGCGAAGGCCATCTCCGCCTCCGCCATCGTCTCCTGCGCTAAGACCCTCTTGGTCTCCAGTTTCTTCTCTTCAAGGACTAACTCCTTGAGACTCAACTCCTGAGCCAACACTGCCTTTTTCTCCTATACGGCTCTCTGGGCCTGCCGGAGCCCCGCATCCAGCTGCACTAGCCCCATGGCATGCTCCAATTTGAACTGCTCTACAGCCAGCTGATGCTACCTCTGCTCCCTCCTATCCACCCACTCCTTGGGGGACAGGAAAAGGGATGAGGCACTGCCCCCGGAACTGGACCCAGCAAGGGACTCCCTATCTATGGGATCCTCACTACCTACTGCCGTCCCTGCCCTGTCATTTTCTTCCTCCTCTTCAGACTCCTCAGGGCCACTCTCTGACCCACCACCCTCTCGTTGGGTGGCCTGGGCCCTGTCAGTCAGTCTCCAGCTATCCTGTTGTCAATGTAGCAGTGTTTTCCGAAGGGATAGTTGAGTTTCTTCCACACTCACCGCTAAGCCTCTCTCCCCACAGAACCCCCTTAGCTTTGCTAGACTGTAGTTCAACATATCATGTACATTAAAGGTAGGTTCCATTCTGGCAAGGCACACAACCCCACACCAGTGCAACAGAAGAATCCTAGACGTCTGAGCTGAAGCAAGAGTACACAATTCAGAAATGACACTTCTCGGGAGAAAAATAAAACTCAGAAAAATTAATCCCCAAACCAGTGATTATCTAAATGCAGAGTTTGTAGTGCAACCAGTTGTTGCTGTGGTACTGGGAAAACGCAAGTCCTATCCTCACCGCTGCCACCAATGTATAACTGGGGGTCTCCAGTTGGCTGAGGTAGGTACCTTAGGCCAAATAGGGACCCTTGCATCTAAGTCAGGGCAAGGGAGTTACACGCTGAAGATAACCCCTGCTCACCCACTTGGTAGCTTGGCACGAGCAGTCAAGCTTATCCCAGAGGCAATGTGTAAAGCTTTGCGCAACACACACTCACAGCAGCGACACACTAGGCACACCACAAAAGAAACTCCACACAAGGTTGGTTATATATAAAAATAGCCTTTGTATTATCTAAAACACATTAGAATAGTAATCACACACTATACAATGTGCCCACTGGAACTAGGCAATATTCACAGGGAATTATATACAAGACAGGGCCAATTGGGCCACTGCCAGAACCATTAGAACTCACTTGGTAGTAAAATGAAACAACCAGTTACGACTGGCACAGACACTTTGCATTAATCACATTAGGCATAAGCAGTAGGCATAAACACATTATGCATCATCCTAAAACACATAAGCATAAACACATTATGCAGTAACTCAGCAGCGCACCCTAGTAGCACTGCCACAAGGTGCATACATCACCTTAGGGCCTTGCGCCCTTCCACTATTCCCCAGGCCAACTGGCCTTGCACTAGTGCTCAAGCGCCCTTTTGTCCAGAATGTCAGGGCCACCATGGTGCGCAATGCGCTGGGGCACTGGTGCAACTCACCCCTTCCTTAATAGAAGAAATGGCCCCCAAACGTTGCAGCAACCCCCAACTGCAGTGCAGCTGAAGATCAACTAGCACTGGCACTGCAATGCGCCGATCGGGACCCCACTCCGGGGCTACTGAACTCCAAGTTGCCCAATGTTGCAGCTGCCCGACACTGAGGTGCAGCTGTGTAGCAAGGGAGCACTGGCACTGCAATTCACCAATGGGAGCCCCACTACGGGGCTACTAAACTCAAAATTGCCCAATGTTGCTGCTGCCCGCCACTGCTGTACAGCTGTGTAGCAAGGGACCACTGGCACTCACCGTGCCTCGGAAGAGCCCCACTCTGGGACTCTCAACTTAAAAATAGCCCCAGCTTTGCAGGGAAGGCACCGACAACGTGCCTCAAGAAGGGCCCCACTCCCCGGTCTCTTTCCTTGCCTCCTCCGGATCACAGTCAGGCCCCGCTCACAAGACCGCTTGGCTCCGCATGGTCCCCTTTCTGTGACACGGGACTTCTCTGGGGAGCCTGTGAGGGTCCGGACGGTCTTGGCTGCGCACGGGGCTCTCCACATCCACATGGGAGCCCCGCCTCCACTCCGGCAACCTTCTCCTGTGTCCCGCTCGGCCACGCTACCACCGCTGTGCATATGCGGGCCTCCCACCAGCTCACGGGAGCCCCGCTCGGGTCAGCCACAACTTCCTGGTTCCGGCCCCGGTCCACTGACGGTCCAGCAAGAAAATCCAGCCAACATATACCCAGCACCAGATCTAAATTGCCTCTTTGTAGATAGCCAGAAATAAAGTAAGCATCCAATGGCACAGTAAAAGATCGGGCACCTCCCCATGCCTAGCAACAGGCAGGGGTAGCTTTTGTATGAAATGAATCTAAAGAGTAACCCCTTAATCCAAAAGGGACAGGGAATCTTTCACTGGTCAAAGAACAAATTCCCCTTTGTTCAAAGATGAACAAGATTTGTTATCTTCATATTGGATTTTATATATTTACCCACTTTGTGGAATATCTCACACGTAAATTGCACAGCTATATATTGTAATGTAAAGAACTCTAACACAATTATTTATTAAAAAAAATAAATGATATTTATTTTTCTTAACATTTATAGACCATTTAAAAATGCATTAAAATCCCCTTCAAACCATAAATTAAAAATAGTTAAAATTGATTTCCTTGTTATAGTCTTTTGAAGTATCAGTTTTGCAGGTTACTGATGCTTTTCAGTGGTTCTGTTGGTTTACCCCACCTTCTTCAGGACATAATACAAGTTTGAGTGTAGGCAGATTGTCAGGGCTCACAGCTGATCCAGCTCTGGCACCCTCTCACCGGTGATATATGTTCCTTTCTGCTGTGCTTTCGACTTGGTTGGGAGAAGGAGAAATCAGTTTGGTGTCCGCATAATTATCCTGGGGCTGTTTTTATCTCCTCCCTTACATGTACTGCAGTTTGTGGCGAGTGCGGTGCATGATGCACACTTTCTGGATGGGGAGAAATTCAACTCACCAGTGCCCTGGAGTTGTCGGTGCGTCTGCCATCTTGGGTGTGGCAATGCTATAAAGCAGGGCCCGCCCAGGTGGCAGTGCCCATTATTCTTCTCTGGGTGTCTTCAGCTTGAGCCCTGAGCTCTTCAAAATAATCGCTGCCACAACAAAGAGGATGGCATCGGAGAAGAGGAAGCCTGGACGGGCATCAGAGGGAAGAGAACATGTGCGCTCTCTTTGTGATTAAAGATACCAGTGGCTCTCTCTGTGGTTTAAGATATGAGTGCGCTCTCTTTGTGATTAAGAATATTTAGATCTCAGACCCACTGGGGAAACTGTGAAGCCCCGGTGTAAAGGGTAGGATCAAACAGAGAGAATACGCTCATTTTGATTAATAGTTGCTTTGACATTATCAATGAATCTTGTATATTCTTAATTGCCCTTTGGATTCATGGAACAGTGTATTGGGGCTAATTCACTTTTCAACTATAGTGAGACACAATCTGTGTCTAGTGAAGAGATGCCTGAGTATACAACCTGCTACAGATGGTATTGTGGTATGTAGGAGTATGTATATGTTTGAGTACCACAAACGTGTCTATTAATCCCTGTCATTGTAACAGTTTAGTAACAACGTCCTTTTTTCCCGGGGAGGCAAGATAACATCTGGCAACCACTCCTCCTTTAAAGAACTGACTAGGAGGCTAAAAGAATACCCCTAGTGTATCGGCGAAATGCAACAAACACTCGGATAACCAAAGAACCTAGTACTACCAAAGCATTGTGTATTCAAGATAGCAAACCAGCGGTGTAACAACTCTTTTCTGTCTTTCAGGTCTCCCTCCCTGCTGTTCATACCCCCACACCCTTTCCCTCACCTGGCCACATCAAAATTCTGTGCCATCAAGGCAAGTTGAATTGGTGGTGCCGGGTGGTGGACCCACTTGAGCATGGCACTGATCCAGAGGAGCACCATAGCTGACACAGATACACTTTAACAACAAACATTCACTGGAAATTGTGCAATATTTCTCTTTTCAATACACTTCCGGATGCCTGGCTGTTCAAGCAGACGAATCCCACTTCCATATGATTAAACTGCTTCTTTTACTCTTTCTGAATCCATTGTCCTGCCTTTGCTTTGTGTAGAAGATTCATTCTCCTGGGTTTACCAGTTGTCTAAAACAATTAGAGCTATGTTCTACATTGATTACCTCTAATTTATTGGCATATTCCAATCGAAATAGGATCAACCCTTCTTACCAAATGAGGCACCACCCAATCTCCCGTGCTTGGATGTGGCACATCGAATCATGAAGCAGTTGTTTAACTTTGAATGAAGCTGATTTTTTTCCCCTACCTTTGGCATGCCCACAAACACGCAATGCCAATAATTACAACCTTAGCAACTGTTATTACTTATTTCCACATGCTCAACAACATGTGTGATCATCCTCCAGATGACAGTAAAAGATCTGATCAGCCGCCACCATCTGTACTACAGGTAAAGAAATCCTCCACATGCCCAGAACTGATTACTGCTCCCTCCACATGCCCAACAGCTAATGCTAATCTTGACGCAGCCAAGCACCAAGCATTGCAGTTCCATCTTGTCCATCAACAGAAACGATCGTCCCACACATGCTAGTAACATATATGGCCTATCATCATCCAGTCAGCAGCAAGTTTGTTCAGCCTCATTAGATCACCAATCATTGATATGATTTAGATCTATAGTCCTGGCAACAAGCTAGGTAGGTCTTACAACATGCTGGACCAGCGTCCACATGCTGTGAAGGGGATGATGTCATAATGATGCGTAATTACCATTCACATCAAGAGTGGAGAGCTCAGCCTTCTTGCTAGAAAAGGGAGGTTGGACAGACAGGGCAAAGGAGTAGAATGCCATGACACCAGTTATTGTTTTTGAATGTTCACGAAGGGAGGGCTGAGGGAAGTAGAAGAGGCTGGCATGATGCCATGTATTCCCAATTTTTATGAAAGGAGTAGCTGAGGGAGGTGGGAAAAAGTGTCAGGAAGAATGTTTTTTAAAAACAAAGATTGAAGGAGGGTGGCTGGACATCAGGCATATTTTGTATTGTGTTGAAGAGTGGAGAGGAAGCCCCTGTTGTCGATGTTGTCCTCTTCTATCTAAGGAATCAGCTTACAGGAAGGAGTGTTTGTGAGGGCGGCCATCTAAAAAGAATGGTATATGAGGTAGTAGTAAATGATTGGGCGATCTCTACCTCAGGATTTCATGTGACCTGTTAGACATCTTAGGGTTCGTTGTAGCTGTCTATGATATCACATCGAAATCTTCTAGTGAAAAACAACCTATTATTGACAACTACCCACATACAAGTCTACAACCAGCAGACTTCCCGAAAGTGCTTTCACTTGCTACACAAAACCACGTCTCTGCCGCAAAATAATGGAGGAAATTCTCACGAGGCTTCAACTAAGAGCTAGGAGCGCGCTGCAAAAACCCTAAATAAATGTAAAAAAAAAAAAATTATCAGTAGCTTAACTGAGTTGCACAATTTGCATGTGTTAATGCATTCCCACCATTGTTATGCACTCTGACATCGAGAGCCTAAGAGACAAATGTAGTTAAGTAGCCACAAAAGAAAAGTAAGTCCTTACCCCTCTGAAATCTTTTCTTTATTTCTTTATTATTTACTTTAATTTTGGCGCTCAGCGCGTCTCATTTTAGTGGAAAATTATGTCCTTAGCCTAGACTCCAAATCTGCAAGTGGTTTAGATGGCAACATGAAAGTGATTCGAAACGTTTCTAATGGCAGAGAAGTCTCGAGCAAAAGAGCAGATGTTCGGGGTCGAGAGAAGCTTTCCGTGCCCGCCAAAACATCTCTCTCTTCAGCACGCGCGCGCAGTGAGTGGCGCAGCGCGTTTCCCTGCCCCGCGAGCTCCCGTCTCACCTAAAATCTAAAGACTTGTAAAGTTGAGACGCGCCAGTGACGAGAATAACGCCTTCCTTCTGGGAAAGCGTTTCACGGTTTCCAGGTTCACACCAGGCGGTTGGTGAGAAAATAACTGTTTAGCTAAATACTTCTTTAGCAATAACGATCTCCAAACTGTTATTTCATTCGACATATGTTGTTTTTGTTGTTGAGGAAGGCATTTATATGCCAAGTGCACGCCAGGGGAAGTGAAGACACAATAAAATGCACAGCTTGTACTGAAATCCAAGCTTTCGGCAGGCTGCGGCAGAGGACGAGGTTATCTAGTACAGTGTGCATTCAGATTTAACACTGCACGCGCGTTTGATCTTTAATTTGTTTTATGGTTGAGTTGGCACTGCATTTGGCGGGTTTTGATTACTTTGTGCCCCAACGTGGCCGTGAAACGACGTGTCTTGGCGCAATAATAAATAAAGAAATGAATACGCATTGGGCCGAAGAGTGTGTTTTGCTGTGGACAAAAACATTTCTGTTTTCAGAGTGCATATATGGGTGGCACACACATCTAGGGGCATATCAGCAACAACCGGCGATAATTATCGCTCAGCGCTCTTAGCGTGAGGATAATTATCGCCGGGTAACGTGGATTTTTATCGCTGAGATAGCGTGCTATTAGCAACGCTTATCTCCTCAACGATAAAAATCCTCACGCTAACTGCCTAACGTGAGATTATCGCTGGAAACCCAGCGATAATCTCACGCAATGAGGCGTTAGCTTGCTGATAGGGACTCCCAAATTTAGCCATGATATCCACCTTCCATAGGATATCATGGCTAAGTCAGTCCTGAAGCAGGCGTAAGGAAAGTAGCGATAACAGGGGTTATCGCTACTTTTCCTGCCACTATGCTTCATAGCATGGGGCTTGATGATAGGAGAATTGTCGCTTAGCGACATTTCTCCTGTCATGTTAGGTCAGGAACGCCCACTTTGCATTTCATTAGAGATGCAAAGATGGGCGTTAGGAATCCCCACGCTAAAGCAAGGTTTCACGCGTTAGCGTGGCCTTGCTAATTAGGCAATAAAATTATTGCCGCTTTTCCGCCGAAAACGGCCGCAAAAGCGGCAATAATTTTTTAGCGCCCGCTTGTAAATATGCCCCCTAGTCTTATACCCTCACTCAAAATTCCCAACTACAAGAGGCTGATGCGCCTAGTCTTTACATTTTTAAACTGCCCTCTGTGTCAATATCAAGGAGTATATAGGAACCCAAAATATATTGCATGGGTGTAAGAGAGCCCTATAACACTCTGAGACGCATCTGCGTCAACAAAAACAACAGATAATTTAGATCTATCCCGACATATGTGAATATGGATATGCCATTATTATTGGATTTATGGATCGAAAGTTGGCCTGCACAACCCACTCTTCCTTATTGTGGACCTGTTGACATTTGAACAATATTGGTGATGCTCAAAGGATGGTACAGAGAGGCAAAGGGACATGATAACTGCTCAACAATACACACAGATCAACAAGAACAAACTACAGTGTGTAGCAGTTGCATGAAAGAGACACAGATATATAGACATGTTCCTGGTTCATTATGGTTCTTTAGGTGAAATATGGGTAAATATTGTATATGAATGGTACATCATTTCTTATCAGTAAGTCCATGGTTCCCAACGTTGTCCCACAAAAAGGTTCATACCAGACTGCTCAAAAATACTAGGGGATCAATGCACACGGAAATGATCTAAATGTGCATTAGTTACAAAGCCAATGACTATTCTGAAAATATGGAATTGACCCTGCCATTGACGGTTCACATTGGACACGCCATGGGTAGGTGGAGGGTTTAAACCTCACAATGAACCTTTGAAAAATTGGGGGGAAACTGTATTTTCACTGAAGTTTCCCGAAATCATTAGCTAAAAATAATACGCCTGAAAACAGTTGATTAATTCTGCTACAGTTTCATTTTGGAAAACAAACACATTTGTTGTCAAACATGAGGTTGCTTTTTAGTGTGAAAATATATAATTAAGACATCTAAAGTTTTTGATAAATAAAACTGCCGTTTCTGAAAATACACTAATTCCCAACACAATTCTATTTATAGTCAATTCCCATGAGTAAATGTATTAATCCTTATACAGCCATTTTCAGACTTTTGAAATGCACTTATTTTGCCCTATAACACACGTTTTCAGTTTTTGATATCTAGAATCCCCCTCTGATCACCGCTCAAACAAGTATTTACAAGCTTTTCATTGTAAATGGAACAAGTACTGCACACAATAGTGTTTTCATTGTGCAATGCTTTTGCATTGGTAACCTATTCAACACAAAATCTGAGTTTTGCTCAATTTGACAGATCCAGGCTTAGTTTAATGGCATAATAAGATTTCAGAAGCATTTTGCTGGCAAACTGCACTAGTTTGAAAAGGGAGGCCCAGCAATGCAATTTCTGCACAAGGGGAGAGCTGGTCTTCTGCCTCTACATAAACACCATTCTAGAGAAAGAAACAGGTAAGGCATATGTTAAAAAGACATTCTACCCCTGTCTTACAATGTGCTCTGAGAAACTGGTCATGGACGTGTTTGCTTTAGATTGAAGAGATATGAAACTGGTTAAGGATAAATTATATGTTCTGGCTTCACATAGCTAAACTGTCTCTCTACCCTTGGATCAGGCATCAGACATCGGAGCTATCTTTCAGGTGACAAAGCTCTATCACCAAAGGGCAAGAGCCACACACCATCGTTTCTGTTTGAGTTATTTAAACATTGCCACCAGCCTTGCTTTTAGTGCCTTAGGGCACTCACTAAATATATTAGAAAACTGTACATGCAAGATATGAGTTCAGTGGCATCTTGGTGCTGAACTGACTAACAATATTGGAAAAGTTATGAAGATAGTAAATAAAAGAGGTGAACTTTAAGAGTCTTCCTAAACAAAGAATGGTCCTCTATTCTGGGAAGGCAAAGATGGAATGCATTCCAAATAGAGGAAGCAAAAAAACAGATGGAAGACACCCTCCCACAAATAAGACCCCCCTTTCTGAGCCTTTCTAAATATGGGCGCTAAAGCACACTGGAGGAGACAAAATGAAGGGATCGATTAGACTTGGAAGCAATAGCATAACCAATATCAGGCTTGTTTCAAATGAGGCTCTGTGGACAAAGTAGAGCACTGTTTAACACTTCAGGAAACTGGCAACCAACATGGCTTATGCCAAATCTATACAATTTACTGAAATTCATGAAAAGTCACAATGTCATATTCTGAACTCCTTGAGGCTCGTAAACAGCTGACTTAGGAAAGCCAATGTAACAAGCATTGGCCTAGTTCAATCAAGAAATTATGGTAGCATTAACAGCGCAGGCTTTCAAGTGGCACGAAATAGCAAGACATTTATTCTGCCAGATCCTCATTTGGCTGTATTAGTATGTCACAACTGCACAGCAGGAAGAGGCGGGCGGAAAAACCAGCAATGTAATCTTGTCTGACATCAGTCAATACAGCCATGGGGCAGACTCAGTGCTTAAGCCAGATCTTGAAATCACCTGGCTAGCATCTAGTGACCGGTATTCTTAAAGATGAATTTGAATGTGTGTCCTCATGTAACGTAACTGGTGCTATGCAGAGCGCTCTGATACCTGATTGGATTCGGGTCAAGTTTGCGCTATATAAAACTCTGCAAAAAGTACAAATTTATAGAAGGTCGGTGAGCCAGACGTTTTCAACAGTTTTTGTGACTGCTGGTAAAAGAAAATTAACCTCTGGTTAACTTATGCTCTGGGGTCCAAGTTTGACTTCTTTAAAAGGGGGTTGACAACCCCTTTCTTCCATTCACGAGGGGCAGTGCAAGATAAAAATATGTGTTGAGAATAAAGCTACAAGCAGGTGCAAAGACTGCAGAAAAAATTGTAAAGTTCAGACTGGACATACATATTCTGTGGAGTGTAAATTTTGGGAGGTCAGAAATGAGTCAACATCCTCATCCTTAATCATTGAAAAAGCTGTGAGATGACTGACAAAAAAAGATGAAGACCTGTAATCATGCTACATGATACAGGATCAAACTGGAAATTGGGCAATACATTCATGAATGTCCTTCATCCCATAGAAAAAAGAGGTCAAATTGTCACAAACAACTTGGGCAGGCGAATAGTTATTCTGATACAGGGAAGATTGGCAAGAGTGGAGACTGTCTATAAATGAGCCTTTGAGGAGTTGAAGGCATGAGGAATAGAATCTGAAATAAAAAAGGTCTTAGTAGTGCTGGAGCAATAATCAGTTTAATTAAAACTCAGTTTCCCATCGCAGGGGCTGATCTCCTCTGCTTTTCTCTCTCTCTTTTTCTCTCTATCTCTCTCTTTTTCTGCAAATTGACCTTTGCAGTTGTTTGAGAGAGGATCAGGAGCTGCACATCACATAAATTAAAATCATATTTATTTTTCTAAGTTAAGTCAATAATGAGAGTTGGGCATGAGTTAAAGGGTTTTATTATTCAAAATTTAGTAGGTTATCTTTATTCGAAGTCATGCATTTTATTCGTATTATTCTCAATCATCAAATATTTACAGATATCAATAATCAAAAATGGATAGTCAATAATCAAAATAAAATGCATAAAGAACATTCCATAAAGGGAAAGAATCACTATTTTAGGAATTGGGTGAGAAAATGTGTCAATCAGAACCCATGAACAGTTCTAGTTTGAGAGAGTGAGAATATAAGCATAAAGCTATGATATTCAAAGTAGATCAATAATTCAAAAGTCAATCAAGGCTGGACTTCCAATAAAGAGAGGTCCAAAAAACTCAATAGAGTCTCGTAGCAGCGTGGAATAAGGCCGAGTAAAAAGGTTCTGAGAATGTCGTGGAGATACGTGAAAATAATGGGTCTGGAAAGGTGGTAACCTACTCTAGTAACACACACTATTATTAACAGTCGAAAACGATGTTGCAATCCATGTTGCATCTTCTTTTCCAATCGTCCAATCAGCTTTCGGTGCTCTCCTGGGAACAGAATCACTCCTCTTTGTCTCTCACGAATACAACTGTCCACATTCAGCAATGTTAGTTTTGCAAATTTGTTGCAATGTTTCGGATTCATGCGGAAAATCTTCTCATTCAAGACTACTTTCCCTCACATTTAACAATATGTTTAACCTTCTAAAATATCTTCTTGTACATTTTGCTAATAATGATCAATGTGGAACTCGTAACATCTGCATTAACAAAAAAGGAATTATTAGGCAGAAACCTATTCATTGGAAAGAAGAAGCAACTTAAAAAGGTCTTGTTCATGTTTAAATGCAGTATTTTATGTGTTGCTTTTCTTCATTACATCACTAAATGACAATTTCTAATCAAGTTTTAAGTGTTCTCTGTCTAAGCATAAACATTTTGCAGAGCTTAAATGAGAACATTTATGAAACTTAGTATTTATTTAAAAAAAACATCATTATAGAATGGTCAAGAATTAAACATTTTATGTGTTATTCAGCAAAACTAATGAATAGGCTTGTCAAGCAATGTTGCTTTAGCTCTTTAAGGCTTAGTACAAGTAAATATGACTGCTAAGTGCATTTTCGACATTTTTAAAAGCGTTTAATTTTTCTTAAAGCTTGCTGTTAATTCTACATGTTTATTATAACTATAGTATTAATGCGTTTTTTTAAAAACTTAGCAATAAGACACAATTTGTAGTGTCTCAGTTGTTGACATTTACTTGGTGCTTTCAACGTCTGATGTGTGTGTGTTTGTGCACATACAAATTTGTGTTTTGCTAAATGCATAATTGTATATTTTATACATGCAAAAGTGGAGGAGTTTCAGAGCTGTTTCTCGTCCCATGACCTCAACTACATATGCTTAAACTACTTCCAACCTTTCCTATTCGCTAAAGAACAATACTGTTGCTGTTTATCAGATCATTGTGTTGTTCACTTTAGGACTGTGTATTGTGTGTTGGAAGTATCAAGGCATGAGTAGCAAAGATCAAGGTGAAACCTAAGGGAATTATTTATAGTGTGGTAGAGTGGGACCACCATCATAACTCTGCGGTACTTCTACCATGCCAAACTAGCCAGTCCCTCGCTCTATAGAGTTGGCAAAATGGCCAGTTATACCAGTGCAGCCTCTACTAGGCTATTACCTTACAACTCTGACCTGGTGGCCCCCTCTGCCAAGGGGCTGCCAAGTCACAATGATGGTCATCCTACCTTATTGAGGACGGGCTACCATCCGTCTTTTACAGGGAAAATGTAGAATAGCCCCCCACACAATGGGAAAAGCGCCCTGTGCATCAGACCATTTATGTTTTATACTAGGAAAACTCACTAAGGGCTGTCTGCTCCATGGAGGAAATGTAAATGTGTGTACTTGGTTAATCAGCAGATCTAACGTCTGCTTAAGAACCAGTATATAGCTTTAATTGATGGAGTAATTTTGGCCTCTCTAGTGATTTACTCTCTTTTGAGAAGTAATGTAAGTGTGTTATCAATTCAGTTCTCGAGTGCATCCTTCTAATCGCGAAAGGTTTCCACTGGGTACAGTCTGATTGTGTATTACTAAAAATATACATTTTTCACACACTTGTTTTATATTAAACACTTAAGCTCATATTATCAGTTGCACAGAATGGGATGGGTCTACCGCTGGTAAATTTGCATGAAAATGTACTGTTATGGGCAGGTAGGTTTGGCCAAGTAATGTGCAATTACAAGGTAAACCCTACGTAATGGCGAATTACTGTCTGAAACCAATTTTCCAGTTAGTATTACCACGCAGAATTCTCAATCAAAATCCAATCAGTGGAACCAGATATGATTTTCGAAAGTTGGAATTAAGTTTCAGTGGCACTAATCCCTCTAGTGCGTGCATTTCCTAAGCCCTCCCTGCACCTGCCATTGCCGGCTCCTGCTATTTCTTTTTCTCACCGTTGGTCCCAATCACCACCCTCCCACCTCCCGTCCGTTTAAAATCACTGCATCCAGATGGACTGAACATTACTGACAACACAACCTGATTACTGCATATGTCAAGAGCTCTCAGGACTGCATTAATTCCACATTCCAAAAGGAATCTTCACTCATGATGCTTTTTGAAAATTCAGCTGTGTCATCTGTGCAGCCCCAGAGCAAACCATCTTGTACTACCTGAGGAAGGTGGAAGCTGAAACGTTGAAATGGAAATATATTTTTGTTCTTTGGTGCATCTATCTGGCTGAGTCACTTCTTTCTTGGATATATATATATATATATATATATGTGTGTATATATACATATATATATATATATTTTCCGCTCCAATGCACTGTTAAAGCGAGTCACTCATAGGGCGGGTGCCCTGTCGTGGTGGTGCTCCGCAAATTATTAATGCTCCAAAGTCCCTCTCCAGTCATGAAAGGATACCAGCACTCACGGGGCTTTTAGTTACAGCTGTGATTTTATTTCAGCAAAACAAACGCGTTTCGGATGGAATCCTTCGTCAGTGTTTCACATTTCGCGCTGGAAGGCACAGTCTTTTAAACGTCATACAATCGGTCATAGAAACAAAGAGGGATGGCGACCCGTTTATTGCGTGCGCCCTTTTGTAACGATATTCAATATTAGTCATTTTACACTGTTGTACACAGACATCTTTTGTTATTGAAATCGTAAAATACGATAAATCTTCATTCAATTATGTAAAATACAACTTTATCAATTTTTAGCTGTGTTTCAACGACAATTTCATTCAATCTCGCCGTGGTTCAGCATTTAGCAACCCCCTATGTTTGGGTTGCTAGTACTCCCTCTGAAGTTTATTTCATATCGCCGTGTATCGGCACCCAATTTATGAGACATGTCTAGAAAGAATAAATATAGCTTCCTACTACTGTTAACTGTTCTCAAATCATATACAGACTAGAGCCCTGATAACGAATACCCATGTACCATCTAGATCCCCAGATGTACTGTCAACTCCTCCCCACTATTTAACCCATTCGGGGTTTTCGTCTGGAGGTCGATTATATATCGTGACTCAAGTCTTCTCAACTTCAACAATCTGTCCCCCCTTCTGATGTTCACTGGGACACAGTCAATGCTAAAAAACTACAGTAGATCTCTATCACTTTTATGTTTAATGGTAAAATGCCGCGCCACTAGATAATTAAAATCTTTTTTTGCTATAGCACGCATATGCTCTAATATATTTTTACACAGTGTATAGTGCTCCCTATATATCTGAGTCCACATGGGCACTTCAGACAATAGACAGCATGTGTAGTTTGACAAGTCATGAATTTATTGATTCTTTTGCCTGATTTCAGTCCTTTTACTTCATAAGTAAGTACCCTTTTGCTGAAAGCGCATACCTAGCACTTCCCGCAAGGGTAAAAAACTTTCATCTCATTTAGAGTTCCCTTTCTCAATGGAACCATGTCCAAGTGACTAAACTAGGCTATCCTTCAATGAGCGTGCTTTTTTAAAAGTAATCAATGGAGCCGTTGGAATATCAGCTCCAATGATTGTGTCCGTTTTTAACACATGCCAGTTTCACTTCATGATTTTCTTTAGGGTATCTGCATCTTCAGAAAAAGTTGTTATCATCCGAAATTTCCCTTCATTTACATCTTGATGTTCTTTTTGTTTCAACAAGCCTTCTCTAGGCAAAAGCTCTACTTTTTTTAGGGTGCTTTCCAAACGATCCTTTCTATAGCCTCTCACTACAAATCGGTTAAAGCTTTCTTTCACTGCCACATCAAAGTCGCACTTTCTTGAACAATTGCGTTTCAATCTGAGGAACTCCCCACAGGGTATACTGTTTTTTAGTTTTTGAGGATGGCTACTAGACGCATGCAATATACTGTTGCCTGCCGTTGGCTTCCTAAAAAGGGCTGTTGTTAATTTCCCATCCTGTATCTCCACTCTCAGGTCCAGATAGTTTACTGCCACTAAACTGATCTCACCTGAGAATCGTAAATTGACTTTGTTCCTATTCAAGTGTGTTATGTACTCCTCTGCCTTACTCACAGGGCCTTTGCATAACAGGAAAAGGTCATCAATATATCTATACCATGACACTATGTCCTGTGTCCATTTTTTTTGGTCATGGACCAGGCCACCTGCTCCTCCCACCAGCCTACGAATAAATTTGCATAGCTGGGGGCGAAGCAGGTGCCGATCGGGTCCCGGATACCTGTCTGTAAAGGTCTCCTTGAAACAGAAAAATATTTTTGAACAGAAAAAATTCGATTAACTCTAACAACATATTGTTATGTATTGCGAATTTCAATGCTCTTTTCTGTAAAAAATATTTAACCACATTCAGTCCCTGTGAGTGATTGATACAGGTGTAAAGACTTGTTATGTCTAATACAATTAGGCAGTATGATGGATGCCAATCAATACCTTCAATATGACTAATGAAGTCAGTTGTATCTTTGATATAGGATTTTAGTTGTAACACTGACTCAAGCAAGAAATGATCTATAAACCTAGAGAGATTTTCTGTTAGGCTACCCAAAGAAGAGACTATTGGCCTCCCAGGTGGTCTCACATTATCCTTGTCCACTTTGGGTAAGTGATAAAAAGTCGGTAAAATGGGATTTGTTGTTCTCAAACTCTATTTGGCGAGAGATGTAGTTAGCATATGCACAGTGCAACCTAACACATAATGAATTGGATATATCATGGGCATGAGCCTCATATTTATTTTCGGTATTACACAGACTGATAATTAATTATATTGTCGGGGAATGAAGTTGCATCAATATGCCATTTGTATTAATCATGTTGAGTCTATCATAGTGAACATCGTTGTATAACAACATACTAAGATGGCGATTAGTGGACTTTTGATGTATTGAGAGTCAGTCATTGATTTTCATGCACAGAGAGTTGGCAAAGAATGGTAGTCCGTCATCAATTTTCATGTGCTGTTTATGATAAAAAAAAGTGCTCGCTTCCAGCGTGCCTGATTACATTGACAAAGGCGACTGCCGAAACACGTCTGTGTTGGTTGACTCTGCGAAGTTCTAAACACATTTTTGTGCACTCACCCCCAAGAGTGCCTATATATTTTGTTTGTTTTTTTTACAAATTTTAGCCGCGCACAGAAATCCTTCTTGATGATGAATTTATTTTCGGAACAGAGCCAGTCTGTTAAACCAACGCGTTTCGGCCAGCAAGGCTTTTGTCACAGTTGGGAGACACTACCTTTGCAATCTGTTTTATAGCACCTCCTGTTAAAAATCTTCCATTGCATTCTGGGAGTTGTAGTATTACATACTTTGTAACCCAAAGACAGAAAACACATTTCTGTGTACACAATTACATTTTATGGTTGCCACATAATGTTGCATTGATTGTTTGATATTTGATCTAGATTATACATACTGAGTATGAAGTACATTGTGCGTATTCGTATATTTTGATCACTGTATGTACGATTTTGTTTTTTGTTTTGGGTAATGTTTTACACAGATAAATATTGGATATTTTTCTAAAACTGGTGTGGTGTCCTTTTGTAGTGTTTTCACTGTATTAGTGTTTGTTTTGTGCAAATGTTTTGCACATTGCCTCTGACATAAGACTGACTGCTTGGTGAATTCTGCCTGGCATAGGTCCATACCCTAGCCAACCAGAAAACCCATTTCTAACAGTGGGCATGAAGGGTTTGACTTTTTTTAATGTGTTTTAGCACTTTTAGCAGAAGCATTAATTTGCTCTTTCATGCTTAGGTGTCTGTCAAGAGAAATCCCCATAGATTTAACAGAGTTGGCGATGTATAGTTTGCAATTTAAAGCAGTGAGGTTGTCGATCTGGATATCTACAGGAAAGGATCTATATTTGAGTTGGATGACAAAGAGTTTTGTCTTTTTTGGGTTGAGTTTAAGATGGTTGCTGGTCAGCCAGGATCTAACCATGGCAAGGGTGCTATTTAAGTGCTGGATGTCTGATTGACGAGATGTCATGTAGAGTTGGGTGTCGTCTGCATAGAGATGATAGGCAATTTTGGCTTCTTTCAGGATCGTTGCAAGGCGTTCTATATAGGTAGAATATGGCAGGAGACAGGATTGACCATTGGGGGACTCCTTGTGGGACTGGTGTTTCTTTTGAGGTAGAGTTGTTAAGTTTGATTATCTGTGAGCGCTTGATCAGGAAAGATACAAATCATTTAAGTAACGTACCATTGATGCCTGTGTGCCGCGAGAGGGCATTTAGGAGGATGTCATAGTAGACAGTGTAAAAGGCGTCCAGTAGGTTCAGGAGGACTAGAAGGCAGGTCTGGCCATCATCTAGAGATCTGTGTAGGTCGTCTATGATGTTGAGTAATGCAGTCTCTGTACTGCTGCCTTTACTGAACCCAGATTGGAAGGTGTTGTGCAGGTTGTATTTTGCTATGTGGTTGTTGAGTTGTGCAAGCACACACTTTTCACTGATTTGGCGAGGAGAGGGAGGTTGGTTATAGGTCTGTAGTTATTTCAGTCATTCTGGTGACTTGGCCGAGTTTGAGGGGGGCTGGCATGGAGCCACTCGATAGGGAGGAGTCAAAAATGTTGGTCCATATAGAAGGGGGGGATGTAACTGAGTTTTTTAACATGCACTGCATGGAGGGGGTCAGCGATGTGTGATGTCGGCTTTATGTTAGTGAGTAACATGCCGTTTTTTCTTCAGGGATATTTTGAATTCAGTCCAGGTTGCATCATTTTTCAATTTCACGAGGTTGAGCTTGGTAAACTGTGCTGCTGAGGGAGTAACACAGCTATCATTTGGAGGTAGGGCCTTGGTTAGACCCTTTGCGTAAAGGGAGCATCCTTTGTGCAGGTTAAAGGGGTGGGTGGCTGAAGGGAGAGTCGATGTTAGAGATTTTTTCAAAGAAAAATGTTGAAAATTCTTTGCAGCACTTAGTAGAGTCATTTATTGAATGTTGGGGGAAGAGTAAGTTTATTGTTTGAAGATGTTGAAAAGGTCTTTGGGTCTGTTCCTAGACTGGTTAAGTTGGACTCAGAAAAAGGTGGCTTTTTCTCTAAGGATGTGTTTTTTATATTTTAAGCGTTCAGCCTGTAGGATCCAGAGATTGGTTAGCGAGGGCTATCATCTCCAATTTCTTTCAGCCAATCGGAGTTGTTGTCTCTCATTGTTAAGGTCTTTATTGAACCAGGATCCGGAGGGTATGCTTCTTGATTTCTTGAGTTTCAGAAGGGCTACTGCTTCAACAAGTTCTGCTATATTCACGTTGTAGTGGTCGGTTAGATCTTCGGTGGAGGAGAGGTCGGGTGGAGGTAGGATTTGGGAACTGACTAATGTTTCTAACTCAGCATGTGCAATTCAGTGTATGCTCCTCACCCAGTGCTTGGGATAGCTAGATTGGGCAGAGCCTTTGGTTGGATGGTATTGAGATCGAAAAGAATTAGATGGTGATCAGTCCATGCAGATGGTTGGATAGAGTGGAGGGATAGAGTGTTTTTTTTTTTTTACATTTCTTTATTGGCATTTAAGGAACTTACATCCAGCAATATAGACACATCTGGTATCTGTATGCAATTATTACAATTTTCTTGAACAAATCGCAAGCACTTGTTACACAATAATACAGTAGGCATATATCCGTTCCACCACGCCACCTTGTATTTTACAGCTAGGATAACTATATAAGAACCCAACTACCCAGAGCCCACCCAACCTCAAGTTGTCAGCAAATTGTCAGTGTCACTTTCCCTCATACATTGCTCAAAGTTCTTTAGGTCTTGACACTCACTATATGGCTACCGCAGCGTCTAATGAGGTATAATGCGTCAATGTCCGTCTTGTGGGGGATTGCGTATAGGGGATGCTAACGTCGGGTCTTGCAGGTCTTTTATATCCGCCAGCATGTTCGCTTATGCCCGCATATCATCCTCCAGTTTCCCATCCCATTGCACTCTCTTCATTCTGACTGCTTCTGCCGCCGCCCACTCACCCAAATCTTTCAACCACAGTTTAATCTTTGGAGGAGCAGTGCCCATCCATGATATAGCGATCCGTCGTTTGGCCAAGGCCAACCCCAGCATCACAAACCTCCTGCTTAGTTTCGTTTGCTTCGGAGTGGGCAAAAGACCTAGAAGCACCTCCCGTATACCTTTGGGCACGGACCATCCCGTCGCCTCCTGTATTTTCTCCAGAACCGAGGTCCTGTACTGAGACAGCATCGGGCATGTCCACACCATGTGAATAAAGTCCGAGGCAGCAGCCCTGCACCTAGGGAAGCTATCAGGTCTGGTTGGGAAGATTCTACTAAGTGTTTTGGGGGTGAGGTATGTCTGGTGTACAAAGTTATATTGGACTCATTTAAACCGGACATTCGCGTTGACAGCTTTGATTCCTTCATGAATCCCAATCCAGTCTTTCTCCGACAAGGGCTCCCCAGTATCTCCTCCCACATACCCTGGACCGGTAGAGATGCACTGGTCAAATCCTCCTGCATCGCTCTGTACAGGTGTGTAATAAAGCACCTCCCCTGAGCCATATATAACATAACCTGCAAAACCCTGGTTACCGCAGGTTCATCAGGGGTGGAAGTCCATATCTCCCGTGCTACTTGGTTAATCTTCCCATATTGAAGAAATTTACCTTTCCCCCAACTCGAACAGTGATTCCGCCTCCTCCCTAGTAATAAATTGTTTGTTTTGGAACAAATCCCCCATCATCAAACACCCGCCCTCCTTCCACCATCGGACTGTCATTGAGGCCTCTATTTTTGCGAATGGTTGTACCACGCAGAGGGGCAAATCTGGGGCGTAAGGGGCATGTCTCACCACTTTTGTAACGACAAGCTACCAGACCCGTGCCACATGCCGGTTTATGTATGGTACGGTCCATGGGGTACTCGCCCCCATCATTAGTAATGCTGCCAGCGAGTGTCCCGCATAGGTGCCCGCCAGTAACCTCTTCTCCCAGTTGTCATTCTCGTCCTGCCAATGAATTGCATGCTGGAGCTGTGATGCCATGTAATATAATTCTAAGTGTGGGACCTCCAGTCTGCCGCTCTGCCATGTTCTCTGCAGTGTCTCGAGACTTACTCTCTTCCTTTTGAACCCCCATAATAATTCTATCAACAATGTGTTCAGGGACTTATAAAAGTGGGCCGGCACCTCATAGAGAGAGTGCTGTAAAGCATACAGGCATCGAGGGAGTATTATCATTTCAATAATTGCAGTTCTGCCCATAAGGGACAGCTGTAGTTGCTGCCAAAAACAAATATGAACCTTTGATACCCTTGACCACCTGACCTACATTGAGAGCTAGATACCGGGCGCATCGGTTCCGAAGTTACCCATGGAAGTCCCACCTACGGAATGCCCCCCTCGCCCTCTTCGCCAGACGACCCCCCAGCAACAACCTCAACTTATTAGGATTCATCTTCAAACCCGACACCTCCTCAAATTGGGACAGTACATTCAACAGCGTTGGAATTGCCTGGGCTGGTTGCTGAGGGATAGAGTGTTATGTTTAGAGATGATGGCATCAAGGGTCAAGCCCTTATTGTGAGTTTGTTTGTTGCAGTGTTGGATAAGATCGTTCGCTTCCGGGAGAGTGGAAAGGGCTTGTACTGTATGGTCTTTAGCATTCTTCAGGTGCAGGTTTAGGTCTCCCAGTATAAAGTCTGTGCTGCCTTTTAGGGAGTCTTGTGATATTAGGTATGATAGGTCAATGAGGAAGTGTGGGTTGTCACACTTGAGGGTGATAGATGACATGAAGTGTGATTGGGTTTGAGCCTTTGGGGGAGGGCTGGGCTTCTAAGTATTCAAAGGTAGGATATTGGTATTGCGAAAGGGAGTTAGGCAAAGCTCGTTTTTGTGTTATATGGCTATTCCACCACCCTTGCAATTCTTGCAGTTGCCGCAAGTGATTGAGAACCCGTGGGGTGACGAGGTCAATATAAGGGGATTAGTCATCATTTAGCCCGGTTTCAGTTAGAAAGCAGATGTCAATATTGTATTTTAAGATAGTTTCAGCTATTTCACTGGAATGCTTGACTGCTGATCGACAGTTTAGGAGCATGCAGCAAAGCATAGGTAATGAACGCTGTTCAGGCTGACTGGGTTGCGTTAGTTGAGAGGGCAGCCTGGGAGGGTCAGTGGTGTTCAGGGTCCTATTCATGCCAAGGATGACCAGGCTCTTGAGTGTCAGGGTTGGCTAGGGGCACTGTCATAGGTGTTGTTCAGCATTTTGGCTTTCCACTACGACATTCCAGTCGTGGTGCATCTAGGTTTGAGGCGGTGAATGGTGGGGGTGGTTTGGCTAGGGGTGAGGGATGAGGGGTCAAGGTGAGTGTTTGTGGCAGGATAGGTGTTTGCCGTAGATGCTTTGGGATGGGGCAGTACGTGCATAATCTTTGCATCCGTGAGTATTGACAACATTTCTTCTAGAATAGTGTTGATTTTGTGTTCTAGACAGGCTAATATGAGGATTGATTGGGAGATGATTGGGACTGATGTGGGGAGGGGAGCATGCTGAGGCGCGTCTGAGGTGGAGGCTCTGGTAGAATCCAGCCTACTGAGGTTGATGGACTGATGGGTGGGTTGATGGTTTAAGCTGGGCAGTGGAGGTGTGCCATGGAGATGGGGAAAGTCATTCTTGTGACAAGACCGTAATGGTAACTTCAGGGTGTCTGGTAGTGGAGGCTATGGGGGTTGGAGATAGAGACAGTGTGAGGGAAATTGGGAGTAAAAGCATCCACGCGAAGAGGTGTGGGTGCGTGTATTGGCTCTCTGGGAGATGGCGGGGAGGTTGGTTCTCTCGAAAAGTGAGTTTGGGTGGGAGGGGGGCCAGATGTCATGGACGCGTAGAACTCAGGAAAGTTGCGATCAAAAATGGTCAGGTTTTGTTCAGAGGTTTGGACTAGAATGTTCCCTTTTCTGGAAATGGTTATGGATAGTTCTCAGCTAAAGTTCTGATATGGGTATATAGTGAGCTTAGTTCCATGCGGGATGTTGGTAGTAGTGGTTACATGAAGGTGTTGTAGGAAGTTCTCTCTCCATTTAGCGGGTTTCTTAGTGTAGAAGATGAAGTCAGTTTGAAGGTCTCCATGTGCTGGACTGTGGTAGATATCTGTTATTAGTTTCAGTGGATGTACTCTGAGGATTTTGTGCTTGAAAGTTTTTTGGGCATGTTTGGAGAGAATTTGTGGTATTTTAATGCAGTAAGAGTTGGGGCCCGTGCCTTTGCATGATCGTGTTGCGGTGTGACTTTGGTGTGTGGCCGTTCTGCAGTAATATTTTTGTGCATTCAAGACCTAGTCCCAACTACACCACGGGTAACATACAGACTATTTGGACAGGTTTACCTGTCCAAGGTCACTTCCCCTGTGGTTCATGTGTGGTGTGCCACCTCACTAGACGAATAACACAACTAGACTTGGGACTTAAAACACCGCGGATACTTACAAACCACACTAACTGTAATTCAGAAGCAGTCATCTACTTGATCCGATGTCCCTGTAATTTGAAATACGTGGGGATGACTACCTAGAGGGTTAAAACTAGGATGATAGAACATAAAAGCTTTATCAAACGTAAGAAAACTAACACAAAGCTTACCCGTCATTTTCTGGATGCAGGACATACAGAAGAAGACTTTAGATGGGTACTCCTAGATAAACCTCATTATCGCAAAAACATGGGTCCCCTTGATACAGTCCTGTTCTACAGAGAACAACGGTGGGTGTTCAGATTGGGCAGCCACCAGACAGGTCTGAATGATGATATACCATGATGCACTGTTTGAGGGATTTATAGACATACATTATGGCATGCGGCTGCAAGCCCCTTTTCATGTCCTTCCAACCCAATATTTGTGTTACACTATTAGATATTACAGGAGCACCTTCTACATGTCACCTAACGCTGAACTCCTTCCTTAGTTATTCTTATTCTTTTTTTAAGTATACCCCCTTTTTGTGAGGTAGTCCTACCCTCTTTGTTAGATATTCCTGACATGTGGGGACACTGAAACACAGTAGATGTAATCAATTACTCTTATCGAGGATGAAGGATTAATTAATAGGATCCTTGAAGACTGATTACACCATTTTGACTTATATTGACCTTAATTTTAGTTTTTAGTTTTGATGCAATTTTGAGCTTTGTGCCTAGTTGAAGTTTGGACTTTATTTATACACATACTGCTAGTTACGCTTTTGTTTTAGTTAGTCCATTGGCCTTGCACTTTGTGTGATAGGGGGCCTGGTGGGAGCTGTTGTGCAGGCCTCCCACCCCCAAACAGCCCTCCCAGGGAAGATGGCTACCTACCTGTTAGGTGAGGGTGAACCATACAATGGCTGCCAACTGCTTCTGGGTTGGTGTGGAGTGCTCCATCCTGCTCAGGGGTGGGACAGGGGGCATGGTGGGAGTTGTAGTGCTGGTTGCCTGGACACATGCAATCCTGTAAATGTTGGCTACCTTTGTGGTAATGAAGATGGAGTGAATGTTACATCTGTGGGACATGTGTTGGGTATTGTGGCGCATATGGATATACTTGGGCCTCTGAGATGTGGCTTTGTAGTTGTGCTGGACAGTACATAGCTGTGTAATGGTTTACATTTACATGGTTTACAATGGTTTACATTTGTTTGTACTTACCAGCCTGAACTCCCCCAGCTATTCCTAAGAGACTCTCTGGATGCAGTATGGCAAACACCTTCTCCTCCCATTCAGTGAATGTTTTTGGTGCAATGGGAAGGCCACCACCAGTCCTCTGAGCCAGCTCACGGTTCTTGCTCCTCTTCTTTTTCACAACCCTCTTCAAGTCATGCCACCGCTTAATGATTTCCTTTTTTGTTCGCAGGGTGGTCCCTACTGCATTGACCTTATCGACTACCCTTTCCCACATTTGTGCTCTTGTGGCTAATGGTGTCTGTTGGACCAGGATATCAAACACTTGTGGTTCTACTCTGATTATCTCATCTACCATGACTGTCAACTCACTCTCTGTGAATTTGGGCATTTTGGGCATTTTCCGTGTGTGATGTGCGAAGAGGTTATAGGTGCAGGGGTGTAAGTGGTGGTGTGGCGGTGATGTGTATGGTGTGTGATGTGCAGGGGAGTTAGAGGTGAAGGTGTGGATGTGGTGGTGGTGGTGTGTGTGGTGTGAGAAGTGATTGTGTGTTGATTTGCCTCTCATTTGTGCTCTGGTGTTGGGCCCTTCAGTTGTGGAGTAATGCAAAGGATTGTGGTCAGGGAAGGAGCTGGTTTTATACTCAGCTATGTGGGTGTGTCCAGATGGGGTATTGCTGTCAGGTGTGTAGTGTGGGTTGTGCTGGGTTTTATATTTTTGTAGTTGCCATGTGGTTGTGTCATTGGGGTGTGTTAGGTGTTTTTGGGGGCATGGCTAGTTTGCTGTGTGCATTTTGTGGCATTGTTGTGACTTTTTTCTGTCGACCGCCATATTTGTCACAGAGCGTCCGCAGTGGTGGCTATGCTGCAGCTCTTCCACCGGCTCTCCAATTCATCACTGATAGCGACTGCAGCGGTTGGGAACAGCAGAACGTACCGCGGTCACATCGGGATATCCTAATTTTCCGTGCGGTGTCTCCGTTGTCCTGGCAGCAGTTTGGTTATTTTATGCCGCGAATCCGACTGCTGCGGACGGGTTTTCGCCTTCTCTGCCCGCTACGGGTGTTTTTTCGGTGGCTCTTACTGCCGCGGTTGTTTTTTTTGGCAGTGGATCCTAATCGGACAGCTGGTTTTGCTGCAGTATCGGCGGGCGTTGTTTTCCGCTACCATGGCGGTTGGGGTGGTTTTCCTACCGCCATCCTAATGGGCCCCTAGGTATCCACACCAAATTTGCATCCTTTTTTCCAACAACCCGGAGATTCTACCCAGGGTTTGTGGATTCCTCTGGAGGGTCTTTTGAGTTTTGGGGGAATATAGGAAAAAAGAGGTCTGGATAAAAATATCTGTTTTTTTGTCAAAGATGGTATCAACAAACAGTTTGCTGTGCTAGGGTCACCATTTTCCCAGCTTTCAGGAACACGCAGAGTTGAATAAAAAACAACATTCTTTTTACGTGCACACTGATCTACGCACACACTATTCCTTTTTCTAATTCTGATTAGTACATATTCATTTGTTAATATACATAATAAAAGGACATAGTGTCTTGAGCTCTTCAAATAAATATAGTTGTTTTTTGATGTTCTCATGTTATATGCACACATATATCAAAACAGCATCATTAAACATATTATTCAAGCCTTCTAACAGTTTTTCAGATTGTGTGTCAGAATAAGATCAATAACTGATAGACCATCGAACTCAGTCCTCACGCAAGACAGAGGATAAATCGCACAGACAGAGTGAGTAAACCAGGAAGAATCAAAAGGGAAGATTAAGCTCAAACACACTCTGATAAGTAATCAGAAATTGATTTAAACATCAGCAATGATGTGGAAAAACTGTTAGAAGGCTTGAATAATATGTTTAATGATGCTGTTTTGATATATGTGTGCATATTCAAAAATACCAACATCGGGCCAGCTGTAACCAGGGTCTTTAAGATGTGTAATATGTTACAATTTTGATTCGTATAGACTGTGATGTATTTACATTGGTAGATAAGTGTGCGAACCTAGTCACATTCCCGCCCAGATGATTTGGACTACAGCGCCACATTACCCAGGTCTCTCAAATCTTATTAATACCCCCCCCCCCTGTTTCCCGGAGACATTCATGGTTATATGGAATATATATGAGTACCTTACAATATCTAAATTTATTATAATATGTTTTAACTCATAACTAAGATATATTTCATGAGTATATTAAGTCACTTGTGAAATTTGGTGCCATTACAATGTGAAGGTGGAACTTACAAGCATATGAGGGAGACAACCGCATAGTACACTCAGAGCAGTGTAAATATTATGTCTTATGATAATTCTATTTAATATTAACGTAGGTTACTAGTTATATAAGCAATTTTAGTAACACTAATAACCAGGCAGCAGCATTGAATACACTTCTGAGATTCTTAGCCGGTCCTTTGACAAAACAGGAAGCGGCTTCAGTGCGACTCATGTCCTCTGTGAGTTGGCATTCTAGCCCTTTGGGTTGGGTTTCACTCGATAGACCGGAAGATCCATATTGGAACACTTCCGGGTCATACGGGTGCTCGCAAAGACAAAGAATGAACAGAGCGTACCCGCTAAGGTAAGAACGCTCGCCACAAGATTTAGAATTAATAGCGTGTGTGATTTAAATAGGGTTAACAGATCTATGCCCAGGATTCAGACTAAAATACAATTATTTTATCGCCAGGGTCTGATAATTGCGGGACCAACTGGGTCCAGAATCTAACTTTGAAGGGAGAAATACCAAAATAGAGAGGAGTGTGACGATTTAGAGAGATAAAGTAAAGGTAAGAATCGAGTCCTTCTGGATAGAAAGGTCCATTTGATAGTACTTACATAGAATGAGACAAGACACAGTGTTAATGTTAATACTCTTCATCATCTCAGGCTGATCGGCTAACGGAAGATAGAAATAGTGGAGTCAAGAAGATAAATCTGAATATCAGCCAGGACGGAAGTAGAACCGGCAGGGAGGTGAGTGACTCGCTCACCCGGTCTGTTTTCTAATGAAAGAATGTCACTACCAAAGAACGCTATACTTATATTCCCTCTCAGAACGCACAAGAATTTATTATTTTGCGGACAGGTAGTACATGGCTTAATGCCCATACTTACATCACCCTCAGCACGGGATAGCACAAATATAAACATGAATGTTCACCTAGATTGATGGAAATTTGTGGTGCAGAATTTTTTTTTTGCACCCTCTAGTCTCCCCACACTGATACATGAGATATCTGGCATATCTTATTAGTGTCATGAGTAAGGAGATTAATTTTACTTCTAACACTGTTGTGATTAAAGAATGATAGACAACATTCACGTGATGAAAAGGTGTCTTGTATGTAACTTTGACCCCACCACATTAGTGTCACTATAAGGTTGTTACTGTTCATTTTAGTAATACTCAGCAAATTTAAATCAGTTGGCATTCAATCAAAATGTATTCAAGCTGTGAACTCACAATATGTTCACTACTGGGTGTAATTGGTGATCGACAAACTACATGCACCTTTATAGTAATGTTAGAGTGACTGATCCCTTGCATATGATTATTCTTTTGTAGCCCTGAAGAAGTCAAGTGGGTAATTCCCTTGATGAAACACGTGTTGGCTGGGCAAAATCCTTAAAATTAAAGAACACGAGAACATCAAAAAACGACTATATTTATTTGAAGAGCTTAAGATACTATACCCTTTAATTATGTATATTGACAAATTAATATGTACTAATCAGAATTAGAAATAGGAATAGCGTGTGCAGTGTGTAGATTAAAAGTGTGGTCTTTTCGGGTCCACCTAGAGGGCTCAGGGTGCATTCCCTCATCTACTGCACCGCTCAAAAAAGACTAGTGCCCAATTACGCTTACTCAAGAGGCGCCAACATCCCACAGTAAAGAAGCATCCCACTTGTAGGTAACATTCTTTTTACCACAGCATTTTTTAAAGAGGTAGCCTATTTTTCCTATTTTGTGTACTGTCCGCCTACTTCCAGTTTGTAGTGGAAACCAATGCGAAACCCATGGGTGATTCAGGAAAGCTAGAGATTCCTGGAAAGTAGACACAATTCTGAATTCAGCAAGGCTTATTTATGTATAGCTAACTGTTGAAATAAATAAATATTTAAAATGAGTTGGAAAAAACTGCCATATGTGCTAACGTTTTCATCTGTAACTCTTTGTAAAAATGGCCGATTTACAAAAGCAATATACTATCACATGAGATAGACCCTTCTTGCTGTGGGGCTATTTGGGTTTGAAGGATCTCCAAGATAGATCCCAAGGTACCTAAAGCCAACAAATAGGTTGCACTGTACAATATTTTTTACATTGTATACCAAGTACATACCAATTTATGTGGTGAAATGTGTAGAGTGCCCACGACAGGAAACAGGCCAAAACACAACATGGGTGCATCACATTTTTCCACTGAAAACTGACTCTTTCTTTACAATGTGGGTAGCTGTGGAATTTGGGCCCTAGATCAGCTGGTACCTAGGGAAACCTAGTAAACCTGCACATTTTTGAAAACTAGACAACTGGGAGAATCCAGTGTGGGGTGACTTGCATGGCTCTCACCAGGCTTTTGTTTGTACTTTTCCTCACATTTCTGAAATGGAAATTCTGGAATCTGCTGGGGGCCACACAATTCCTTCCACCCAGCATTTTCCTAAGCCTCCAGATACAAATGGTACCTAAGTTGTGTGGGTAGGCCTAGTGTCCGGTACAGGAAATGGCCCAAAACCCAACATGGGTATATCATATTTTTCCAATCAAAACTGACCCTTTTTTTAAAAGTAGGTAGCTGTGGATTTTGGGCCCTGGCTCGGCCAGGGCCTAGGGTAACCTAGCAAACTTGCATATTTCTAAAAACTAGACACCTGGGGGAATCCAGGGTGGGGTGGGTGACTTGCATGGCCCTCACCAAGTTTCTCTACCCAGAATCCTTTGCATACCTTACATTTTCACTAAAAAAACACATTTTTTGGAATCTGCTGGAAGTCACAAGCTTCCTTCCAACCAGCATTTCAATAAGACTCCTGATAAAAAAAGTACCACAGTTGTGTGGGTAGGCCTAGTGCCCGTGACAGGAAATGAGCCAAAATGTACCAGGGGTACATTACATTTTTACACACAAAACTGATCTTTTTTTGTAAAGGGGATAACTGTGGATTTTGGACCCCAGCTCAGCCGCACCCTGGGAAACCTAGCAAACCTGCTCATTTCTAAGAACTAGAAAACTAGGGGAGTCCAGGGGTGTGTGACTTGCATGCCTCTCACTAGGTAATTTCACCCAGAAGCCCTTGCAAACGTGAAACTTTGGTAAAAAAACAAATGCTTTTGTCACATTTCTGTGACGGAAAGTTCTGGAACCTGTGGGGAGACACAAAACTCCTACCACCCTTACTTTCCATATATCCTCCGATAAGAATGGTACCCCACTAGTGAGGTACTATTATTATTCAGAGACTTGGGGCAATGCTGTGTGGTAGAAAATGTGTGGCTCCTCATAGATTCCAGAGGTTTTCCTCACAGAAATGTGAGGGAAATGGGTGTTTTTAGTCAAATTTTGAAATTTGCAAGGGCTTCTGGGTAGAATTACCTTGTTAGAGCCACGCACGTCATATACCCCTGGACTCCCCTAGCAGTCTAGTTTTCAAAAATATTTTATTGTGGCTGGTTTTGGTTCATATGTTGGCTTATGAGGTTTTGTGTAGGGAACTTGATTTTTTTACAATAGAGTTTTGACTATTGCTTTTAAGTAATGTATTCCTTTGTTGTTAAAAAAGAGTTTAACTTTACATTGTAGCATGTCGTACATTCTATTTGTGTGTTTGGTTACCATAGGTTTAATTTTGGTTACTGAGAACTCCATTAGTAATTTGTGGTAGCTCTCTTCTTTTTGTAGGGTTTCAATTAATTTGTACAGTGCAGATTGGATTCGGCCTAGTATGGACTGGAAAGCATTGTGCCGTCTTTCCACTGGTTGTTTGTTTTGGTTTCCTGTGCCCTGGTGCTATCAACGGCATTCCACCATGTTATTTGGAATTTGGGTTGGCGTCTGTGTCCTGTCCGGTGCAGTTTCCCAACCCAGGTGTCTTCAAAATAGTACATATGGGCACTTAGTTTGTGCTTGTTTTGTTGGTAGAAAGGACTTTCTTTCAGAAAGCTTCACTGGTTAGTACCTCTGTGACAGACATAGGCTAGTGCTGTTATTTTTTAATTTCAATGGCAAAGTGACTGTTGCGTACTATACACTTAGGCCCTAAGTACGACTTTTGACAGTGCGGGAGTGGGCGGTATGCCACCACCACACTCCCGCACCGCTATAGTCGTTTGCGCACCGCCTGCCAGATTACAAGTCATTCCCGTGTCTGGCAGTCTTTTTTTGTCATTCCCGCGGCAGTGCCCCTGAAAATGGGCACAGCAATGGGAACGCCAATAACAGTTCCTGCACGGCTGTAAAGTCCATGCCATGCAGTAACTGGGCTGAATGCACACAGGGGGGTTACATATTGTGCCCTGCCTGCATGCATCCCCATGCACATGGGGACCAGCCTCACTATGGAATAAAGACTCCCATGACACTGCTGGTGGTCCTGAAACTAGTAATATGCATGGCCGTGCCGCAGCAGCACCACCTGTTTATTGCATAGGCCCTGACTGCCGCACCATCACCAGGGAACGGCAGTTCCCTGCTGGTTGCGGCGCTGCCATGGAAGTCATCGCCAAAGTCATAATTGGCTGGTCGGACCGCCGGTGCGGCGGTGGCTGGACTGCCACTGCCGCGCCACCATGAGTCTGGCAGTCCTCAGATCACCAGACTCATAATCACGCCATTAGTGTAGATTCTTGAAGGTGTCTCCAAATACTTTGATTAAAGTGGCAGTGACAACCTTGTATGGCTATGTGTGGGCAAAGTTTTAGGATAGTTTGAGTTATGGCTTATTCAAAATCTATTATTATTTTATGTGAGATGTAGTTATTTGTTTTACTTTTAATGTGGGTTAATAGATCTCCTTTGTTTATTAGGTAGTAGGGCCTATACATATAGTATATTAGTATTTGGTATTCACCAAGTATGTTATGTTAAAAGAATTTGTAGAGCGCACATTCACCATACGTATGGGGTATATCCGAGTAAATGATTTGGGGCGCACTTTGAATTGAATGTGCCATCTATCATCCATGTTTGACATTGTGTTAATTTTAGTAAATTGTAAGTGGTATAAAATATTATTAATCATTTTTGATGTTTAGGTTATCATATATGAGGAAGGTTTCCTTGTTTTGTGTTATGGTCAAGTGCTCAGGAATTTGGATATCTTGGCATCTTCTAGGGGCAGGAGGAATGTCAGTGGTGGCTTTTTAAGTTTAAGCTACTAAGCATTTTAAGGTGGGTAAATGTGGTAGCTGGCCTCTGATGAGGGCAGGCACTTTGAGAAGTACATCGTTTAATATTTTAGTTGTGGGCTCTTGATAACTGGTACTTGCTTCTCTTAAATCTTGTAGTACACACCTTACTTTGATTTCTGTGGCATAGCATGCATTAGAGTCATATTTAGTAAATTTCCACTTGACTGTTTTTGTGTTTGCACTTTCTTCGCTGTAAGTGTAGCCCATGTGGGACAGTAATTGTTTCTCTGTCTGTGAGGTGATGTATCTTGCTATTTCTGTAATTTTGTCTAAAAATATTGTAATAATATAAAGTATTACATTAAAAAAACGTAAAATGTGTTTCACATTAAAATGCAAAATTATTGGTTTTGTTTCCTAATTTATAGTTACGTCTGTTCTTGCTGGAAATGACACTCTTTATTTTCTGTGTTTCCATTGGGGGTCGTGTAATATGAGTCAGGTGCCTCCTTTTCAGTTGAAGAAAAAAAGTGTTTCATTTTATTTTAAACATTTGTTTGTTGGTAGTTAGTGAGGGCAGACGGAGTTTAGTTTATATACGCTTTAGGGTGAGTTTGTGTTTAATTTAATGTTTTAATTTACTTACTTTTTGTTTGCCTTTGTCCAGGCATCTAAATTCTGTAATTTTTCAGCATTTTGGTATTTTCTGTAATTTACAGTAATTGTTTTGTAGTATCAATATTAAGAGACATAAAAGTAGAAGAGTGTTTAGTTAGATAATATTTTATTTTAGTATTTTGAAAAATAATTAGTCTATAAATCAGTGTAAATAAATGTTTTACTTACTTTGGAAGGTAGTTGTATATATTTTTCCTCTTTCATTTGTAGGTTCTGTTTGGAAAATCCGGCATTCTCATCTTCTTGCAGCTTTTGTCATTTTTGGAGTATTAATTAGTTATATTTTGGGTGCGTTTTATAATCTTAGTTATTTTGATCGCTTAAATGTATTGGTTTATTTTGTTTGTATTGTGATGTTATTGGTTAGTGTTCTTTTAGTTTCAATTTTTTTCAGTTATTGCCTTTTATGATAAACGCTAATAAGTGTGTATTTTATAATGTTATTTCTATATTGTGATATATTTGTTTTACTGTGGATGTATGATTTATTTATAAACATTAAATCATTCTTGTTTATTGGGAAAAATTTAATAATTATTATAAATATAGTTCTCTATTAAAATTTTGATCATTTTATTTGTTTTTTCTTTCTCGGGGTTATTTAGTTTATTTGAATAATGTACAATTGTTATAATGTTGTTAGAATTGTGATCGAGTTTGTTATGGCTAAATTTTAATAATGTACAATTGTTATAATGTTGTTAGAATTGTGATCGAGTTTGTTATGGCTAATTTTAAACCTTTTGTGTAAAATGTTGTTGTTTGTATGTTTCTCCTTTAAAGGTATTAATTGTTATCACTATTTATATCATCAATATTTTATGTTCCAATATTTGTATGTATTTATATGTTTATTTAAATGTCCCAATATGTTGGTGTCCAATAATTTTGTTATCAATATGAGTGAAAATAGGTATTTATGACAGAGATATTTTTATTATCCATATCTATGCATTTGTTAGCTAAGTATAGGAACATGATATTTTTGTAAACAATATTTATTTTTTGATATTTTAGGGAATTAGTATTGTTTACATCGATATTGTGTCAGTGATCCATTAATATACATCATCCTCATTAGTTCTATGTCCATTGGCTATTTTCTGTGGGGATGGCTTTATAACAATATGACTTCGCCCCACTTTTTTGAGTATTTACTTGGGGATGGGGTGATCCTTCTTCACCCTAATAAAGGGAAAGGTTTACCTGATAAGCTTGTTTCTCAATCATTATGGGAATAGGATGTATGCCGCAATTGCATTAAACTTTGCCAGCTGCCACCACACACAACTTTGATAGGTTGAGAGCTAATGCTCCAAACTAACAAGAGGGAATCTACATTAAGAGACTTAGGAGCCCATTATGATATCTTGCGGATCGCCACCTCCGGCCTGGCGGTAGCGATCTGCCCGCCAAATGTCCCTGGTTCACCCCCCCGCCATATTAGTATGGTGAGAGGCACCACGGCGGATGGAAAGACTGTCCGCCGCTTTTCCGCCAGTTGAATTGCCGGCCGGGCGGAAAAGGGACACAATATGGTGGCGGTGCCTTTGTATGCCTGCAGTTGGATGCCTTTCCTTGGTGAAGACTCCGCCATGGAAAGGCATGCGGTGAAAGCTTTGGTGGCCCGGTGCGTACCCCCGGGGGGTTGCAGGGGTGGGTGGCTGCACTTGGGGGGTACCTATGGTACCCCCCAACATTGCCATGCCCAAGGTGGCAGGCACTGCGCAGTGACTGTCACGTTGTGCATGCAATGCACAACATGCATATTTAACAATGTGGCGGGTGCTGCTCAAAGCACCGCCCGCCACAATGTTAAATATGCAGAATGCGACCGCCAAGGTGGTGGTCGCATCCTAATGGGCACAGCAGGACCACCGCATCTCTGGCAGCCGGTCCTGAGATACCGTTACAGTGGCGGGGGGAACTTAGTCCGCCCGCCATCGTAAAGGACCCCTAAGGGCCAAAATGAAAACAGTACCATGCATTTCTCATTCAAAACCCAAGCCATATTTCCCCTTGCCAAGTTACCTTCACTTCCTTTGTATTTTTGAGATATCCTCATCAGCTTTGCCATAACTTATAATGACTATGATGGAGAAGGACATTAGCTAACTGATACATACCCAGTGATATGCAAATAATCTGAAAATGTGTTACATGGTGATATACAGACCTGATTGCAGATGCCTTAAAGAAATCATGTCTTCAACATTTTACAGTCTACAGAGAATGTAAAAACTGCTTCTTTAATCATGTTTGTATTCATTCAACCACCTTCTTCATGGCCAAAAAAAATGATTTTATACTCATGAACCATAAAATTCATTTTCATTTGTAGGGGCGCATTATAATCACGAGTGTCTAGCGCACCCGCATATAATCCTTTGTCGTGTTAACATAAGGTGCTAGGATCCTGAAATATAGTAAAATAAATTGTGATGTATTTAGGTTATGAATAGAAAACATGAAGAGTTACTGTGAAAACCAAGTGTAACTACCAGAAAACACTAACGTGAATAATTTGTGTTGTGTAACTGATAATCATTCATTTTTAATTGTGTTTATTAATCGTGTTATTTCACATATAGTAGTAATAGAAAGTGAACGTTGCAGGTGGAAGAAGTGCCCTTGTTAGTTAGAATAATGTCTCTGTTTTAGTAGTTAGGCAAGGAGAGAAGAGGATACATCGTGAGTTAAGGCTGATAAGGAGAACTGTTGAATTTTCACACCAGAGAAGGCCTGGGAATCAAAGTCACCATGTCGCTGTTCAGGAACAGCTCTGTCCTTTGGAAGAATGCCTATGGAAATGTGATCAGAGTGGATGGTGTGACCCGCAAGGACTCATGGGAACATATCTGTAATACTGGAACTTTGCAAGTAGTGGAAGAGGCCCACTTCTTCTCTGCCTTTGGAGAGAAAGCATCTCAGAACGAGCTCTGTCTCAATAGCTTTATACAATTTGACCCATTGAAGGTGGAGCGTCTTCTTAGGAAGGCTTCACATGCTCACACCTTTCTATCCCTTTTCTTGAAGAATGCTTAAGTGGGATGCCATGTTAGCGTTAGTGTAGGGATAGATTGATGCTATGTATTCATCAACCATCGATGCAGGGAAATTTGGACTCATGCTTTTTGATCCTCTGCATCCTATTTCTTGAATTAATTGTCTTGTGCATGTTGCACCGGCTCAACTTTATTCACAGATTTGGTTTTATGTTGATTCCAATGTATTTCTACACTCTCGCCTTAAGGTGTCTTTATGTCCATTTATTTTTGTCTTTGTAATAAGTTAACTATCCATACGTAGTGGTCTGTTTTTACTATAGCGCCAGAGAATTCCTTATTGAATTGATTGACTTAATGACTTTCTCCCCTCTATGCTTACATGCTGCGAAAAAGAACCATCGAATTGTGACTCTAGAACAGATCTAAAACTCAAGGACCCGGTCCTTTCAAAACCCAGTATTTTGAGGCCTGTCTCGTGAGACAGTGCTCATGTTTTCAATGCCACAGCATTTTCTATGCAGTCGCAGTCCTAAATAAATGATTTGATGTCTTAGGGGGTTGATAAGTCATGCACTGTGAACCAGGGCCGGACTGACCATAGCGGGCCCCAGGCGTTTTCCCTGTGAGCCGGAAGGGTGGGGACCGGTTTTCCAGTGGTGGGGGCTGGTTTTGTAACTGTGGGCTGGTTTTGCAGCAGGGTAACAAAAGTGGCAGCAGTGCTAAAGCATCAGTGCTGCTTCTCACTAGCTCCCCCCGCTTCCCCTCCCGGGGCTGGTCCAGCAGAATTGCCTGGGCTGGTTTGTGTTCCCAGTCTGCCCCTGCTGGGAATGGAATCATCCTGAAGCATAATATTAATAATTAAGGAATTAATGCAAGATGGACACACAGGATCCACTTATTCGAAATCTCAGTCTCAGCTACCTGATCTGAAAGGCACAGAACTTTTTAGAGGATTTCCTTTAACATTTTGTATGTCACTGTGAAATGGTCCTGTTTATTTTTGCTAGTCTTTAGACACTTGCACTATGTTTTTCATAAATATATTGTTAGAAGATCAAATTAAGCTAATTAGGCAATTAGGGAATGTTAATGCGCATATACTTATCTGTAAGAGATATTCAGATTCACATAATAAACAAGCATGGGCAATGTCAATAAGTCTGGCTTTAAAGTAATGTTATATTGTAATGTGAAGCATTACAAGTAGACAGCATGGGGATGAGGGATGTATTTGTGTGGAAGCAAAGAAAAGTAGAATTCTATTGGAGTAGGTTAAAAGGTCATGTGACAGTTGCACTGTAATGTCAGACCTAAAACTCCATGTAGATTAATGACTGCCTCCTCCCATCTATGTTACTGCCAAAGATATGGACAGATCCCATTGGAGAAGCGTCAATCTGATTTGCATACATCTGCGTTCAAACTGTGGTGTCATGGTATGCAAAATAACGATGGGCTGGGATGCGGCCCAAGTATTTACCAGAGGCTGATATTAACCCAAGCATTCCATCCATCACTTTTGTATACTTTAGTATGTCACCCTAAGTGGGACGGGTTTGCCCAGTTGTGTGTCTCATACAAACTGTGTCGCTAGAAACAATCTATGCCTGGCTAATGAGCCCTAAACAAGGACAAGTCCACTCCTGGCTTGCTTATGTTCCAGTTCTGGGAGAAACTGGCTTGGCAGTTTGGGCTGGACTGTTTCCATTGGATCAGGGTCAAGACTGATTTCCATATATCTGCGACCAAACTAGGTGGCACGGTGCGCAAAATAATGATGGACTGGAATGCAGCCCGAGTAGTTACCAGTGACTGAGATTAATTCAAGCATTAGATCCATCACATTTCGTATGCTTAGGTATGTCGGCCTAATTCAGACCGGTATGCCCTGACGTGGGTCCAGTCCACACTGTGTCACTGGAACTAAGCTATACCCGGCTGATAAGCCCATAACAAAGGCAAAACCGGTCCTGGGTTGCTTGTTTTACGGTTCAGAGAGGAACTAGCTTGGCAGTTTGGCCTGGACCATCCCCATTGGAGCAGGGTCAAGACTGATTTGCATATAGCTGGTTCCACACTGAGGTAGCATGGTGTGCAAAATAATGATGGACTGGGATGCAGCCCTGAGTAGTTACCAGTGACTGAGATGAATTCAAGCATTACATCCATCACTTTTTGTATGCTTTAGTATGTCGGCCTAAGTCGGACCGGTATGCTCAGACGTGGATCCAGTCCACACTGTGTCACTGGAACCAAGCTATACTCGGCTGATAAGCCCACAACAAAGGCAAAACCGGTCCTGGGTTGCTTGTGTTATGGTTCAGGGAAGAACTAGCTTGGCAGTTTGGGCTGGACCATCCCCATTGGAGCAGGGTCAAGACTGAGTTGCATATAGCTGGTTCCACACTGAGGTAGCATGGTGTGAAAAATATTGATGGACTGGGATGCAGCCCTGAGTAAGTACCAGTGGCTGAAACTGATTCTAGCATTTCATCCATCACTTTTGTAAACTGATCCAGCATAAAAGCTGGTTAATCTTTACACAACATAAAAAACGATTTTGACACCAATGTACACTTTGCTCACGCATAGTATATTAACATTGAAACTGAGAAAAGTTGAAGTACCAACACAGTAAAAGTGTGCTTGGATTTGTAGATATAGAAGCATCTAGTCGTAATGGAAAGATTATTACTACAAAAGCTTGTTATAATGGAATTTAACAAAGAATGATTATTGTAAATGAGTCTCTCACAAAATTGTGCAAATATTAACGTTGAAACTTAGCATCTTTTGACGTATCTATTTTAATGCACCATAGCAAATAAAAAAGCGTTGCAAAATCTTTATGCAATATGTTACATCAATGAAACTTTCAGTATAAGTGCTTCATATTATTAGAGTGTTGGAATGAGTAAATACGATGTCAATGAGTACCATGATATGTGCAGTCCCAACATCGGCAATACCAATAAATGCAACCCCAACATATGCCATAACTTGTGCCGATATGACAATATCCATGCTCATAAATACAGTATCAATGTATGTCATAATCTATGTCTGCAGAACAGCGATGATACCAGCAGTAGCAATGTCAATGTAGTCCATAATCCATGTACACACAACAATGGCGTTACCAATAAATGTGATGTAAATGTATGTCATGATCTAGGAATGCATAACTATGTCAATATCGGTAAAAATAATACCAATGCACGCTATGACAACTGTACACAAATTACTGAGAATGTTGATAATATTTTCAGGAGTTCCACTGTATTTGCACCATTGCTGTCGGATTTACCCAAGGTGACCTCCCCATCAACCCGAGTCAGAGATACGTGGTCAGGCAGTCCCTGCAACCTGCACCAACGCCTATCGAATAACGGGCACAGGTGGGGGTCTCTCTTATCCCAAAGATAAAGGCACGCCAAGGGAATACATTGCTCAATCCAACAGACAGATAGTTGTACCTCAAACAGGTCTGCGCAATTGGCCCCAATAAAACACTTTGGCCAAAGGCTTGCATTCCCCAAAAATACCACAAAGCTAGATGACCCATGTAGATAGAAACACTCAGGCAATCAGAACATGACATGCACACCACCGGTAGTGATCACACGTTCCTCATGCCAGGCATCTGGACACATAAACACTGACCCACACTAGCTCTCCCAGAGGTCGAAAGCCATCAATGTTCTTATCGGATGCCCAAACTTGTTTATTTACGACTGGGATGCCTTTCAAGAATGCAGAAATTGTTTTATGGTACTTCACAAGATGTGTATGAAACCAGCTAAAACGTTCTACACCGAGAGACTTTCCTAAGACGCATTCTCTAGAGACTCTCCCCGTCTGCATTTAATTAAACCAACTTTTTCCTGTTTTGCCAAACCCTCTTGTCTTTTCATATCTTTAAGGTAAATTCAAATCTGAGCAACAAGAGTCTTGGATTTCCTAAAACAACAATTTTATATTGACTTTTGAGAAAAAAATGTATGTATGCACTTTCCAAATTTTAGTTATAAGCCATACTTAGAGGTGAACATTTATATGCAATAATCATTGACAAAGATTACAATTCTTTCTATGTCTTAAATGGTTTTTTTGAATTTCATTATGCTTGAACCTAATTATGAGTACATTTGCTAAATAGGAAATGTTGACTTTAAAATGCATTTAATTGCCTCTTTTCCTTAGGCCATTCACTGTTTCATAGCATGGTGAGAAGGACTCTTGCTATGATTCTCACCGATGTGTCTTTTACAAGTTTCTCATGAACATTACTTAAAGAGATAATTACTTTTCTCTCTATTACTTTCTGTGAAATCATGGAAACGTAATGTTTCACTTTAACCCATTAAGAGCAACAAAGTAAATAAGTTCTGTGCCAACTAACCTGTGTGGATGAAATGAACTGTCATTTCCCATGACAAGACTGGGAAACATTCTGTACTAATTTGTAAGTTCTGAGAGGAAGAATGCTCAAATGGCGATCAGACTATGGTGGACAAATGTCACATTTGGACTATTGGAACTATAAAAGGGCCTTCCTTGGAAGGAGACATGCTCTGGCTTGGGATGTTTGAGTGCTTATGGATTCTAATGCAGAGCCCCTTTCCTTCCCCTTCTACTGATGCTATTTGCTGATGCACTTGCCTGCTCGACAATTTGGAGCTGTCTGGTGAGAGAGACCAGACCAGAACGTTCCTGATCATAGCTCCATTCCCCTTGCCATGCCCATGGACTATCCCCTTTATGAACTTTCTCCAGACCCTCTGCCCATGCTAAGAGTATTTTATTAAGTGTGTCTCAATGTTCTTTCGATAGAAACTTGCTTACAAGGATTATATTTCTAATGCATTAAAGAGACAGTCATAGGCTATTTTTGGAGCATTGGGTTCTCCTGCTTTGGTTCTGCATAGCTATAGGAGAGATACTGGTTTGTAAGATTCTGGCTAGAATTAACTTTTCAGAAAGTTTGGTCTCCCTGTTGACATCCTCTACATTTATGGTACGGAAGGTGGTGTATTTGAATTTGATCAATAACCTGTGAGTTGCCCTCCTGGCCCTTCCAAAGTCTTTAGGGAGGTACTGACTAATGTCATTGCCCCTCTGATTATTAAATCAGTTAATTTTAACATTCTGGGATATCTCAATATTCACTTAGATGACCCCCATGAATGTGACATTGACAATTATTTAGATGATCTCACCGCTCTCCAACTAACCCAATTGGTTTCGTGTGCCAAACACTCTGCCGGTCACCTCTTAGACCCAATTTTCTCTAACCTCAGCACCTTCCGGGCCACAACCCCTTTTCCTATGCTATGGACTGACCATTTTCTGATTCCCCTGACCCTCCCTCTGCCTTGCGATACATTGACAATCACCTCGGACTGGATTGTGAAACGTCCCTGGCATAAACTAGATTCCCATAAATTTGGGGATTTCATTTAGGCTTACTGACCTCAGTTTGCCTCTAATATGGAGTTTATTATTAATGCTCTGCAATCTTGGCTTATCTCAGCCTTAGATGTATTAGTTTCCACTAGTCAGACTGCGAGCACAAAGAAACACACCATTCACTGGTTTAATGAGGCCCTTACTGCGGGCAAAAAGAGTGGCAAGGCCCTAGAACGTTCGCGAAGTCTATGACCCTCAGCAAAAAAAAAATATATATATAGAGCAGTCATTAACTCTTACCACAAACTGATTTTGAAAGCAAATGCGGATTATTTTACTAGCAAAATCAGGAACAATAAGAATCCTGCCAAGGACATTTTCAAACTAATGCATAATATTATCAGACAATTTCATTCCGCCTACTCCATTGACACCTCTAGTGTGCATTGTGAAAAGTTAGCAGAATACTTTTCTTGCAAAATAGAGGACATCTACCTGGATGCCTTTGTGATGAAGCAAGACGTTATAGCATTGCCAGTTGCTAGCAGCCTTATGCCTGCACTCAGCTCGCTCTCTCCCTTGAGTCTGCATGAACTGCTTACCCTCTTCAGACAAGTAAAAGCTGGCTCACCTGCAGACCTGCTCAAACCTTATTTGTTTCTCACATTTCATCACCTTCTCCTCCCACTGTGTCTAGAAGTAAATCTCTCCTTGTCATCTGCCTATGTGCCCAGCCGTTGGAATCATGCCTAGGTTATCACCCTTCTGAAGAAAGCTTCACTGGATGCCTCCAAGCCAGAAAACATTTGTCCTATTTCTTTCCTCCCTTTTCTTGTGAAGGTAACAGAGACATGTTAATGTTATCCTGACCAAGTTTCTGGATGATAATAACATCTTGAACATTTCTCAAAATGGCTTCAGGCCAGGACAAAGTATGAAATCTGTGGTTCCCGAAGTCACTGAACAACACCGTTGTGCCCTATCTAAAGGCCTGTCCTCAGCCCTGAGCTTGTTGGATTTGAGCACCGCATTTGATACGGTGCCTCATAAAATCTTACTACAGTATTCCAAAGCATTGGTATAGGTTGGCTGCATTGTCCTGGTTTTCGTTTTTCTATATAAACATTGTTTCCAGGTAATTTCACCCACCCACAACTCTCAATCGCACAATTTACCCCATGGGGTTCCCGAGGGCTCTTCCTTGAGCCCTGCCCTGTTCAATATCTACATACAAACACTGGCACAGGTCATGACGAACAGGGTTTTCACTCATTTCCTATGCTGAGGACACTCATATGGTGCTCTCCTTTACAGATAATCCTACGCTTGACAGGTCTAACTTTCAAAGAGGACTGTTAGGGGTCGCTGAATGGATGAATGCAAATTGCCTCTGCCTGAATGCAAATAAAATTGAAGTTCTCCTACTGGGAAAAGACATCCACTCTTGAGGTGACCATTGGTGGCCCCTTTTGCTTGGACATGCCCCCACCCCCAATTCCTCCATAAAAAATCTTAGAGTTGACATGGAGAGCAACGTGGCCTTTGAGGCTCAAGCTAAATCGACAGCACCTGCTTTGGGTTTTTGAAATGTCTCAAACCCATCCTTGTTCTCTTCCACTCTGGCACCCGACAAACTATCATCCAGGCAGTAACTCTGTCATGGCTAGACTATTGCATCATCTTGAAACTAGGAACGAATATGTCTGTTGTCAAAAGACTCCAGCTTACACAAAATGTGGCAGCCAGGCTGCTATTTTCCCTTCTGAAGTTTTTCCCTGTCTCTGGTCTTGTCCTCAAACTGCATTGGCTCCCAGTGGAAAAGCACATCCACTTTAAAACCTGTGTGTTGCTCATAAGATTCTATACGACCAGAGGACCCGCGTCTAATCCAATCTTTTATCACGGTACCAACCCACCTGCTGTTTTCGCTCAACCGATCTTAATCTGGCCACTGTCTCTTGTTTTAGGAGGGCTGGAGGCAGCTCCTTTTGTGCCAAGGCCCCTGTTCTTTGGAATTCACTATCTCTCCCTATTGAAAAAATTGAGAACCATTTGTACTTCAGGGAATCCCTGAAGACAAGACTCTTTTCTATCTAATGCCTGCCTTTTTCTGTTAAGCTGTTGGTTACAGTTTATCCATTTACAAGGTCTAGCGCTGGGAAGACCACTTTTTTGCGGCAGCTATGCTCTTTATAAATCCCCTTAACATAACATAGCTACGAATTAATTGGTTCTGGTTGGCTGGCCTACAGTTTACTTCTCACCCCTCACTACGACCAACAAGGTACATTTGAGGACCAATGCACTGTGGGTAAGTTCAAGATCTGATTGAAGTGACTACGTTTAAGTTTAGAAAAAATGTATTTGGACCCAGAACAAACTTCAGCTGCAGCAAAATTGGTAGCAAGTCAGATGGTTGTTTCTAGTGATGTGAGGAGACATGGTGCCTAAAAAGATTTCCCTGTCCATTCCAAAAAGTCCAAAAACCCACAGTTCGGATGAAGGATTGATGGAGCACTGATGGAGTCGAGACAACTTGTAGCCACAAAGGACTGTGAGTATTAATAGGGATGAGCATTGCATTTGCTTTGGCTTAGATTGCAGTTTTTTTATGACTGTGTGATGTTATGTGTGTGTGGCACTTCAAAAGAAGTTGAAGTTTGTATCCGGTCCATTTGTGGTCTAAGCTCCTGAGATAAACAAAATATACCTACGTGGTGGTCTCAGTGTAGAAGACACTAAATGCAGTTGTCTTCTGTGTTATGGTGTTTTTCGTGTGATAGGGACTTTCCTTTTGTATATTAGTGGAAAGTGGTTAGTATAGTTGATTTCAGGTGCACAGGGGAATAACTTTATCAATTAGAGTTATACTGCGCTGGTCGAGGTCTCATTTGAAAATAATGAGAAAGATAGGTATGGAAATAAGATTGTTTGTCCTTTATTGGAGCAGACAGACTCAGTTGTTTGCTTGTATATTATTGAGTATTTGCTTAGAATAACGGGCCATAGAAAATTGTAAGGGCATGTGAACTGACATAAGAAGCATGATTTACCTCACAGTGTGTTGCGCTTTGATTGATCGGTTGGTGTGAAGTCTCATTGAGATTGGTTGACTACGGCATAGAAAGTTGCGCTGTTATTGGTTTAAAATTGTCGAAATAGGGAATTGTGGAGGAATTTAATTTCCTGGGTTTTGCGGAAATCATTTGTGAATGTAAAATTGAATAAGAATTAAATGTTTCAAAGCCTCATTAAAATTAATACAGAGAGATGTGACCATACCTGTTAGAGTCGGAGAAAACGTTCCACCTGAGGATAAACCAGGATATATTGTAATGGTGGATAAAGGATTACATCAATGTATTCGGCTCGAACAGTAGCACAAAATTAAAGAAAAGAACGAGGTTTTACAGTTTCCTCATTATAGGATATTTAATTAGGAAATCATTGAAAATTATATGAAATGAGACCGCCTCCTAGACCTACTCGAGTTGAGGCATTAAATACATCACATAGCTCCTCAGAAAGAGAAATAAAAGTATTAGGGAAGATGTAGGAAAGAAATATTTCTGTACTCAGAAGCTAGATGTGATACTCAACAGAAAGCATGGAAAGCTGATGTTATTATGGGAACGAGAATGTATTCTTTGATATCAGTAGTCAGAGAAGCCAGGGGAAAACAAAAAGAAAAGTGGAAAGACATAGAGACAGAAAACAGTGATTTTAAAATAGGAGAAAATAGGTATATAGATGATGATTTCCTGAATGGCTTATTAATGAATCGTCCACCACCATATTGTGAATCACAGAGTGAGGGTTTGACAAATAGCAATCCACCTGAAATTCCAAACGCACCTATTGAACCTGGAAAGTCTAAAGAGACCACACTTATTTGGCCTCTAAGGGGGGAGACAGAAATAACAGCTCTTTTAAACCCATTTAATTTGAATGCTCCAGATGCTTTGACTCATCCCGTTACTATTGGTCCTGTTGTACCTTTTTATAAAACTGGGTCACAGAGAAAAGCTGTCTATACTTTGACTATACCTGCTGGAATGAGTACTGCATATGGTAACCCAACTTCAAGCAATACTACTGGTACTAAGAGTACAGGTTATACTTTAAATCAAAGACAATTTGATCCTGCAAGCAGAATGGTTTGGAGGTTACTATCTTTTTATGTCCCCAGAACAGATGAGTCTCCTGAAATTAGTTACATTGCTTCTGAAAAGTCTGTATCCATGGGAATTGCAATTCCTTATACATCTTTATTAATTACACAACCTAAAATAAGCAGAAATACGACCAATGAAGATTTGCATTCACATACTCCAAGAGAACAATCAGGATTTACTCCTCAAGAATTTGATGATTTGAGTGGCAGGAGGCAATTCAGAGCCCCAGAGAAATTGCGATCCGCTCCTGTTTTAGATTGGTACAACTTAAGATACTACACCGCACCTGCTACCCGTGTTCTCACCTCCACACATGGGGCAGGATCCCTACAGCGACGTGTGCCAGGGGATGACAGGGGGAGGAAACTTTCATAGATATTTTATGGGAATGCTTGGAGATTGTCCAGTATTGGTGTGAGGTCACAGATACTATGACCAGGGTAATGGGAGTGACAGTCCCTCTGGATGCAAAGTGGCTACAATTAATGATTACGAGTGACTCTGACTGGTCCAGGTATGAGGGACTATGGTTGGCCCTTGCGGCAGGGATAGCAAAGGGGAACATTGCCAGAAAGTGGGGGACACCCTTACCTCCGATGCCAGAGGAGTGAAGACGAGACCTCAATTGGTGCCAGCGCGCTGAAGAAACGGTCTACAAAAGCAGGGGGTGCGCTAAGAAATGGGGAAAAATATGGGCGCCCTGGCAAAAAAACAGAGGGATGAACTTGTAAACATGACTCGCAAGGGGGATTTGCATGCCACTTATCCTTAAGTGAATGTATTATTATTGTGCTTTTGTGTCAGCCTAATCGTGTAACCTTGACTATGCATATTGTACTTGCAATACTCTTGAGCTTTGTTAATAAAAATATTTTTTAAATAAAGAATTTGATGATTGGCTCAAAATGTTCAGTTCCCCAAATGCAAATAAAAGTACTGAAACTGTTCAAGTCCCAGAGAGGGAAAGACCATTAGATGTGGCCAAGCTGAAAGTACAGTTAGAAGAAATTATTCTGGGAACTCTTAGTCCATGTCGATAAGATACCTACCAGGAGGAGGAACTATTGTTTCTCTGCAAAGATATTACTCGACGAGCTTGACAGACACATGAGGAACTGATCCATTTGGCTCAGAAATATGGCATTGATGTTCAGAAATCAAAGGTTTTGAAAAGAACGTACAGATTAGATTTTAGCAACAAGGATTTTGTTAAACATGAGGCCAGCTGGAATGAAACTACAGATCAAGGAAATCATGACCCTTATTAGGAAATGTAGTGAGAGAGCAAATTGGGAAGGCAGATGGTCGAAGAAGAAGGAAACAAAGAAAGTTAGGATGCAAATGCCACTAGTTTTACAAAATTGAGAGAACACTCAGTTGAATGGTACAGACAGATTGAAAGGTTTATGAAAATTTAAAAAGTTTTATGGGTGGATTTGAATACTGTCTTTTGGACAGAGTGTAACATATCTGTGGATTGGCATGCTGCAGAACCAGCTAGGGATTCCAAAACAGGTGCACCATCTCCAGTAGTATTAAAGAAATACGAATAAGTAATATATTTCCTGAAAGCTAATATTTGTCCTAAGAAGATTGATTGGCGGAAGATTGACAGAATGACCCAAGAACTTAAGGAAACAGTTCAAGCAAGAGATTTATACAGGTTTTCAGACAGTATAGTGGATGATGTGGGACATTTAATTACATCTGGGCAGTGAACTCAGCTCCGCTTGTGGAGTTTGTGGAGTTTTCTGCGTTTTGCGGAGCTCACAGAGTATACTTCCCTTGCTCGCGTTTATCAACGTCAAGTTTGCGAGGGCTAACGAGGAAAATCCACCTCCCGGCGAGATTTCTCAACTCTGGCGGTCAGATTTCTCATTGCGAGGTATCACGTATGCTTGCGACCACTCACAATGAGAAACCACCCGTTTGCGTTGAGAAAGCTGCAGCTCGATGTAAAAATCAACTCAAGAGGCAGAAAGTAAGCTGCGCCCGCTTGAGCTGTGCATAGTGTCGTTCGCAATGATTGCACAGTGCGGACAAGCACCTGGCACTGAAAATCATCGCGAACTGCATTTATCTAAAGAATCTCTACCACTTGCTGAGCTCCGCGTAGCACAGCAGTGTTACGCAGAACTCTGCAAACTCCACCCAGGCTTACATTTAATATTGAGCAAGCCGATTGAGCAAATTAAGCGATATGCAGAATATTGCGGAGACGAAATTGAGGTGAAACACAAAAGGTTGAAAGAATATCGTATGATCGTACAAATGAAAGCTGTGCAGAAAGGTTAGAATCAGCCGTGTTTCTCGCACAAGGAGGATATAATCAGGTTTCAATGATGCTAGTTTTTCATGGTTTTCAACAGCAGAAGTTTCGGACGCAAGATAGAGAGGTTGTGGAGTTTCAGTAGATTCCAGAACATGTGTTGATGTGTAAGCTTTGAAGTAAACAAATCCTTGTCATGTGTGTGGAAATGATGGGCACTGGAAACACGAGTGTAGGTTTAATGTGAACAATGCTGGAAATCAGATGCAGAATGGAGGGTATGCACAGTCTCAGGGAAATAACATGATTCAGACTCAAAGACAGAGATTTCAAAATCATAATACATCCTAATCAATGCAGATACCACAATCTCTGATGCCACAACAGAATGTACAGTTACCCAGCTATAAAGTGAGTCAGAATCAGCAGACGAATAAAAATTATTTCCCAAATCAAGGTGCATAACAACAGTATCTGGTTCAGACAGATGATTTCCAACAGGACCCATAAGCATTACTGTGCCTGAGGGGGGAGGAGGACTATGTGCTTGGCACAGCCACAGAGGTAGACCCAAGTGGTCCATATGTGGATGGAGAGGTAAATGGGAGTCATGTATCATTCCTTGCTGATCCTGGTGCTACCCACTGTAATGTGAGAACAGCAGAGATTCCTAACCTACCCCTCACGGGAGAAAGTATCCAAGTTGTAGGAAATACAAATAAAAAGTGGTCCACCCGATTTCTGAAGCAGTTCCAGTTAAAATAGGGTCTTTTAAAGATCAACATCGATTTGTTGTGAATGATTCAAGTCCAGTTAACTTTCTTAGCTGAGATGTTTCGTGCAAGCTTAATTGTTCTATCTATTGTACTTTAAATGGTATTGAATTTCATGTCAATGATGAAGATGTTGTTTTTAAGCTTCCCAGTTAAAAATCTGACATAGGGATGTATCCTCTTCTTACAAAAAAGACTTACCATGTTACCTATAGTCTGGGACTTTACGGATAAAGATATCAGACTACTCAAAGGTGTTGAATCACTTTGAATAACAGTGAAACCAAATGCAGAAATATCCAAGAATCCCACAATACAATTTGACTCCTGATACTATTGTCATTATTACTCCTGTGATCGACTCAATGATTGAGCAAGGGATCCAGAAGTAGATAATAGGGAGTCCATGTAACTCTCCCCTCATTGGCTTACAGAATCTGAATAGCAAGTATCATATTGTGCAGGATTTACCGAAGGCAAATGCTATTGTTGTTCAAAGTTGTCCTGTGGTACTGAATAAAGCTATAATACTATTTCAGATTCCATGCGAGGCTGAATGATTTTCAGTCATTGACTTGTGATAGGCATTCTTTTCTATCCCTTTGCATGAGGCTAGTCAATTTCTTTTTGCTTTTTGTTTCGGCAGTCATGTTTTGGCATGGTGCAGAGTCCCACAAGGGTCTACGGAAAACCCTACATTTTTAATCACTAGCTTAAATTGAATCTTGAGTCTCTGGTAATGCCAAATCATTCAGTGATAGTTAAAGATATCAACGACCTACTGGTAGCGTCGAATACCAGAGAAGCTTGCAAGATTGATACTATTGCACTTCTGAATCAAGTGGCTGACAATGGACATAAAGTGTCCCCGATTAAGACACAATTTTGCCAAACTGAAGTTCTGTACTTAGGACATCACATTCAAAAGGGACCAAGGAACGTGTCACAAGAAAGAATCTCGGCAATTCTTATCAGGAGTCCGTTAACTACTCAAAAAGAAGTCAGCATGTTCTTAGGAATGGTGGGCTACTATCGACAATGGATTCCAAACTTTCCCTTAACAGAAAAACCTCTTTATGGTTGACACACAAAGACGTGTCTGATCCGGAACCATGGGATGACAATTGCATGAGTGCTTTCACTGAGCTGTGAGAATGCTTTTGAAGAGCACCAACTATGTGAATGCTTGATTATAACAAATGCTTTGTGTTATTTTTCAGTAAAAGGGAAGGTTGCACTCTTTCAGTGCTGACACAAAAGCATGGAAGTAGTCGCAGACCCATCGCCTATTTTTGGGCGACTCTTGACCCTGTTGCTGCAGCTTTAAGCAGTTGCATCTGCATGTGTTAATCAATCAATCAATCAGGGAATTGTAAGGGCGGTACTCACCCGTGAGGGTCTCATGGTGCTGAGGGGGAGGGCCGCATATCTGTTTAGCCAAAGAGCCAGGTCGTGAGGGTCTTATTGAAGGTGATCAGGAAGGGGACGCATCTGATGTCTGCCGGTAGCTCGTTCCACGTCTTGACTGCAATGTGAGAGAAGGACCTTCCGCCTGCTCTGGCTCTGTGGACGCGTGGGGTTTTGGCCAGTGTGAGGTTGGAAGATCGGAGGTTTCTTTTGGGTACGTGGAAGTTGATTCTGTTGTTGAGGTATTTGGGTCCGTTGTTGTGTAGGCATTTGTAGGCGTGAGTGAGGATTTTGAAAGTGACTCTTTCTTCCACGGGGAGGCAGTGGAGACTTCGTAGGTGTTGACTAATGTGTTTGTGTTGGGGGATGCCGAGGGCGAGTCTGGTGGTGGTGTTCTGTATTGTCCGGAGTTTGCAGAGTAGGGACTTGTTGATGCCGGCGTAGAGTGCGTTTCCATAGGCCAGTCTGCTGGTGATGAGTGTGTGGGTGTCTGTCTTCCTCGACTGAGGGGGGATCCACTTGAAGGTCTTACGGAGGATGCGGAGGGTGTTGAAGCAGCTGGAGGGGACGGCGTTGACCTGTCGAGGGGGTGGTACCGAGGACGAGGACTTCTGTCTTCTCGGTGTTGAGCTTCAGGCAGCTGTTGGTCATCCAGACTGCGATGTCTTGGAAGTTGAGGTTGGCAGTGGTGGGGTCTTTGGTGAGGGAGAGGGTGAGCTGGGTGTTGTCGGCGTAGGATACGATGTTGAGGCCATGTTGTTGGTCGACGGCTGCGAAGGGGGCCATGTAGATGTTAAAGAGGGTGGGGCTCAGGGATGAACCCTGTGGGACTCCACAGGTGATTTTTGTGGGATCGGAGAGGAAGGGTGGGAGTCTGATCCTTTGGCTTTTTCCGGTGAGGAATGATCGGATCTAGTCCAGAGCTGTTCCTTGTTTGCCTGCGTTGTGTAGTCTAACAACTAGTGTGCGGTGGGAGATGGTGTTGAAGGCCGCTGATAGGTCGAGTAGGATGAGTGCTGCAGAGTGGCCTTGGTCCAAGAGGGTGCGGATGTCATCTGTGGTGGCGAGTAGGGCGGTCTCTGTGCTGCGGTTGCTTTGGAATCCGGATTGGGACAGGCCGAGGACTGCGTTCTCTTCAATGAATCGTGTCAGTTTCCTGATGACTGTTTTCTCTGCAACTTTGGTTGCGAAGGGGAGGAGCAAGATGGGCCGATAGTTCTTGAGGTCAGTCAGGTCAGCTGTGGGCTTCTTGAGCAAAGGTCTGACTTTTGCACGCTTCCAGTCGTCTGGGAAGGTGCCTGTTTTGAAGGTGGTGTTGATGTTGCATTGTTGTTCGGGTGCAATGGCGGCCACGGCTCTGTGGTAGATGTGAAGGGGTCAGGGGTCAGTGGGGGCCCCCTGAGTGGATGCTTTTCATGGTTGAGGCGGTGTCTTCGGCCGTGATCGGTGTCCAGTTGGAGATGGTGGGCTGGCTAGTGTTTCTGGGTATCTGTAGTGCCTGGTGGATGGTCGATGAAGTTGTCGTAGAGGTTTTTGATGTTGAGGTGGAAATAGGTTCCAAGCTTGTCACAGAGGTCTTGGGATGGGGTGAAGTCTGTGGCTTCGCTGCGTGGGTTGGTGAATTCTTGAATGACACTGAAAAGTTCCTTGGAGTTGGTGTGAGTCTTGACAGTGTAAAAGTGTTGTGATCAGATATCCACATACTGTGTTTGTACCCCATTCAGTCTAAGTACTGTTAACCCAAACTTGGACGCAGTACTTCTTTTGTACCTTTTGTAAGTAGACTTCCAAAATGTGAGCAAATCCTTTTTGGTGCAGAGAATGTAACTATAAGGTGTACAATTTTAAATCCATCCACTCTGTTGCCACTACCTGGAAATGAAACTGTGAATAATGAAGTTGAACATGAGTTATTAGATGTGACTGAATTATGTACGAAGCTGAGATCTGATATACAGGACATACCTTTGCCTGAATCTGTTAATTTGCTGTTTGGCGATGGTTGTTTTTTACAAGATCATGAAGGAAATCTGAGAGCTGCATATGCTATTTGTACAGTATCAGGTGTTGTTGAAGCGTCATGGTTGCAAAGAGTGTATTCAGCTCAACTTGCTGAATGAGTTGCCGTGACATAAGCTTGCAACGTTTCAGAACTCAGGGTCAATCTTCACTGATAGTCAGTATGGCTTTGGAGTTGTACATGACTTCGGGCAATTGTGGCCACAGTGTGGGTTCATGACTTCCTCCGGATCGCCTATATGAAATAGAGAAAGTGCGAGGAACCTTTTGCAGTCCCTAAAATTACCTGCCCAAATTGTAGTAGTCAAGTGTGTAGCTCATAGGCAGGGCACTGACTATGTAACGGTGGCAATAATTATGCTGACGAGATGGCCAATCATTGTGCATTAAATGCACGTACCTTTAATGTGGATTTGGCAAATGAAACATCAGATATCACAAATTGCAACCTGTAGTTAACTACTATTGATACATCGGATGAGGTAAAGAGATTGCAGGAAGAAAGTACAGAAGCGGAACAGCAGAGTTGGGTGCGAGCTGGATGCACCAGGAGGGAGGACAAAGCTTGGGTTTACACTGATGGCAGACCTGTACTACCTGATAGTTTATTACCACCTATGGCTCGATATTATCATGGTCCTGTGTATGTAGGAAGAGATGCAATGATATTCCTCTTGACAGACGTGGTTTAATCCTAAATTCAGATTGTTTGCTGAGAATCTTTGCCATTTTTGTGTAGTATGTCAATAACAAAATGCTGGAGGAAAAACACAAGTTACAAGGAGTCATATAGAAAGATAAGCAGGTCCCTTTAACTGGATGCAAATGGAATTCATTGAAATGCCCCTTTCCAATGGTTTGCAATATGTGTTGGTGATTGTTTGCATTTTCTCAAAATTGGTAGGAAGCTTATCCAACACAAAGAAAATACAGTATCACAGTAGCTAAATTGTTATTTAGGAAGTTGATTCCAAGGTTTGACTTTCCGACTTCTCTTGAGTCATACCAAGGAACTTATTTTAATAATGAGGTCCTGAAAATGTTGTATGCAGCATTACAAGTTGAGCAGGAGCTCCATTGCAGTTACCGCCCAAAGGCTTCTCGACTTGTGGAGCAAATCAACGGCACATTGAACTCTAGATTGGCTAAGGTGGGTGCTTCAATGTCTTTGAAGTGGCCCTATGCATTGCCTCTTGTGTTGATGAGTCTGAGAAGTACACCAGACAGGAGGACAGGATTGTCGCCACATGAAGTCATCATGGTGAGAGTGGTGAGACAGCCAGCTGTTCCTGCAAATGATCTATCGAATATCACAGATTACTTGATATTGGACTACTGGAAAACTTTGGATAATGTGGTATGTTCTGTGTCTCATCAGGTTGGAGAGGCTTGCCTTTCGACTCAACAGGAGCAGTGGCATGACCTCCGTCCCAGTGACTGAGTGATGGTGAAGAAGCACATTAGAAAATCATGCTCGGAACCCCGTTGGCATGGGCCTTACAAGAGAATCCTGGTCACAGCTATTGCTGTGAAGTGCAGAGTTCATCCGAATTGGGTACACGCTGCCCATGCTTGCAGAGTTCCAAGTCCCCGTGACTATATAACAGAACTTGTTCCTGATGTGCCAGTGGTTACAGTGAGACTGACGGAGCAGGTTAGTCAAGCTGTTGGGGATCAGCAAGAGGCTGGGACAGCACTCACTTGGCTTGAGGTGGTTCAGAGACAGTCGGCTATTGTCGGTACCAAAGGGTTCCAGCCAGTAGAGTTGACTACACAAGATACAGATCCTAGCAAAGGTCCTAGAGCAGTAAGAAAGCAAGTTGCACCCGGAGAGTGTTGAAACAGAAAAATGAAATGCAGAGACTTGCCTAAATGATAGGCAAGTACCACAAACTATCTTTGAAAACTCAGAGCAGTCCGATCAGAGTGACAGTGATGATGAGCGGACAGCTGTGTGGGGATCAAAAATAGCAATAGTACCCAGCCAAAAGTAGTCCTCTCCTGAATGAATTTATCTGGCAGAAAATGACTGGGAGAAGGAATTTCATACCTTTTGCTTTAACAATACGAGTCCACCTGAACCTCCTTAAAGCAAATTTTGTTGTGGAATTGGATTTTGATCTAGGTGTACCATTTGAAGGACTTTTTAAATCCTAAATATACTCATCAACGAAGTAGATTTGCGTATTTTTCCCATCCTGAACAGGACTATTGAACTGCGCTTTGATGTTTTTGTGGCAAATTTCTGCTCAAATCACTTGCTGCTATTTTTAATTTATTTTAGTTGGACAGTCTGAATTGTGAGACGCCATGAAGCCTAATGCTGAAATCTCTCTTACACTCAAACGAGTAAATGTAGGAGTATTTTCCATGATTGTATTAATATGAGTTTCATTGTTTATTATTCTAAACCTGCCACATTATGTACCCATAGATGCCAACACTAACAGCACTGATTCTATTGCCATGAGTGACTTTACATCTTGATTTTACAAAAACTGATCATTCACTGAATTTATATACTGGTTAATTGCAGGAGTATATTGACACGCTGGATGTTAGTGATGTGTGTGTGCAATTACCTAAATCAGTTGCTGAAGGTGTTACCTATCATAGTTTATCATTATCATATGGAATTTCTTGTAGTGTATTAACATGTTTATTTTATGGTGCTGATCATTTACAGTACTTTTAATGAAATAATGATCTGATCTTTTCTGAACGCCCTTTGCTTAAAAAACTTAAAGCCACATCCTGAAGCTTCATTTGTTGCGACTATGGGCTATCTATTTAGACCAACTCAATCTTTGGACATTGCTTATGCATATAGAAATAACCTAACATGTAAAACGGGAGAGCTGAAAAGAAATTCATAGACTTGGAGAGTAAAGGAAATAATTTGACAATAAAAACTGATGAACCTTTAAAACTAACCCTTTGGAAGTCACCAGAACAAGAACACAAGATGGTAAAAGGAATGCCTACATTAACTTTAGACTTGCAACATAAAGGAAAACTTTGTATATATCGAAAAAGGTCAATTATTAACTCAATATTTGTAATTATTAGTGAATGTGAACATACATTTGATGAATGTGAAAACTGGAGAAGATATTTAGAAGGAGTCGATTATGTCTTTTCTTGTGTGTATTATATTTGTGGTAAAAATGTTGTTTATAAATTACCGAACGGCTGGTATGGAAGTAGTACTGCGGGAATTGGTTTTCCAAATATTTATCATGTGAAACAAATTAAAGGAGAATTAGAAGAGCAGAACGAACAAATGAAGAGCAGTGTGAGTGCAAGTGAAATAGTGAGTGATATGTTTGGAGCTTTAATACCTTCTGTAGGTGTCGCATTAAGCTCACATAACATTAGGTAATTTTCTACAATAGTTGATAAATTGCCCACCAGTACTGGAGTGTTTTCTTTTGTAGATAGTGAAATTACCTCTATAAGATCAATGGTGATGCAGAATCAACTTGCCCTAGACATCCTTCTCGAGAAGGAGGGCGGAGTCTGTCGATTGTTAAAGGTTCAACAATATTGTACCTACATACCAGATAAAAGCAGAGATTTATAAAACGACATTAAAACCATTCCTGATCTAAACAAACATCTGAAAGAGTTCACATCTGATGGTGCCTGTGATATCATAGGAAAAGGATTGTTAATTGTAAGTAACTGGTTGGGTAACTTAGGTAATGGATTAGTGATTTCTATCTTGAGACCATTAGTAGCAATCTCTTTGTGTGTAATGCTAATGTTGTCAATCAAACCCTCTAAATATAAAAGGAATCAGCAGGGAGTAAAAATATCAAGATCTGATGTTGAATTTGAAGACAAACAATGTAAATACTTTGATGAAATGATAGTTCTGGAAGAGTCTAGAAGAAAAAAGCTTAAGGCAATAAATCATAATCTGTGACGATCTGATGTTGAGTTGATAATGTGATGGCATGATTCGCCATCAAAGGGGTGGTGGATCCAGCTTAAAAGCTGGTTAATCTTTACACGACATAAAAAACTATTTTGACAATGAAACACCAATCTGCACGTCTAGAATAATAACATCCAATCTAAGAAAAGTTCAAGTACCAGCACCAAAAACGTGAGCTTGGATTTGTAAAAATAGAAGAATCTAGATACGATGAGTTTGACATGCTTTTTAATTGATTACCATATTATTTTTTAACGAAGGCATAATGGAAAGATTAGTCATAACTTGGAATTTGGCTGGAATAGAAACACTTGGGGCCTCATGTAGGTAGCCAAATACCGGTCGGTAACGGCCGAAATTCGGTGAAAAACCCGTTACCGACCGGTATTTAGATAGTTGAGATGTAGGAGGCCAAAAACCCATATTCGGTAAATATGAATCGGTAAATACCGATTCAAATTTACCGACTTCAAAAATACCGCTTCAAATTTACCGAATACATATTTTCCGAATCGGTAAATATGAAGTGGTAAATATGAAGTGGTAATACGGAAAAATGAGATGTATGTAAATTCGGTAATTAAGAAATCCTCCAAAATCGGTAAATAAGAGTCGGTAATTAACACTGATAGAAAGCAGGTGGTAATTTCCAACAGTGCATTTAAGCAATCCCAAAATGCAACAGCATGGACAACATGGCCGCTCTGTATGTCATTGCAAGGCGGTTACGTCTACAGGCTGCAGGACTGAGGATATGGAGACGGGAGGAACGGATCTACAGACAGCGCATCACACTCTTCCAACTCACTGACGCAGAGATACATGAAAGGTACAGGCTACACCCCGAAACCATATTGGACCTGATAAGGGACCTGCACCCACTCCTGGACCAGCCAACAAGAAGGGCCCATGCCATACCACCACATGTGCAGGTGCTCTGTTGCCTACACCTACTTGCATCTGGCAGTTACCAGGGGGTGATAGCTGCGGTGGGCGGTGTATCCCAGAGTTGCCTGTCCCGTTTCTTCAGGAAGTTCCTGGATGCCATGATGCAGAGAATGCACCACTACATCAGCTTTCCAAACACACAGGCTGAACTGCAGAAAACTAAAACTGACTTTTATCAAATGGCACAGTTCCCCCATGTCATTGGCTGCATAGATGGCACACACATCCCAATCTGCCCACCAGCTGCCACTGAGCACATCTACAGAAACAGAAAGTCCACCCACTCCATCAATGTGCAAGTAATCTGCGATGCAGGGAACATCATCACTGATATCGTTGCCAAATTCCCTGGGAGCACCCATGACTCCTACATCTTCCAGAACAGTGGAATCTACACACGACTGCTTGCGGGAGAATTTGGAGAAGGATACCTGCTAGGTAAGTAACAGTGAAGCTACATAGTACTCAGTGCCAAACATAGTGTATTGAGACATGTGACTGATGTCTCCCTTTTACTCACCTAGGGGACAGTGCATATGCCGTGCGGTCATTCATCCTCACTCCCTACCTACACCCATCAACCCAGAGCGAGAGACGATATAATGTGGCACACAAATCTACTCGCAATGTGGTGGAGCGCACGTTTGGACTGCTGAAGAGCAGGTTTCGCTGCCTCCATAAGAGTGGAGGTGCACGCCAGTACACACCCATCCTCTGCTGCAAGATTATTGCCACTTGTGCAATGCTGCACAACCTTGCCACAAAGAGAGGCACAGAGGTCGAAATGACATATATTGAGGACAATGATGATGAAACTGCGCATGCAGAGGCCAACGCAGCAGGAGTACAAACAGCAACAGATGGAAGAGTGAGACGGGCAGAGATCACATCCAACTATTTCTGAATGAGTAAGGGGACACAGCCTGTAGTTGGATGCCATGACGTAGTTTAATCAGGCAGCACTACGCCACAACACAAAGGAAACTGTATTGAAACAACAATGAAATAATAAATCATGTGACTTAAGGGTTACTTCACCCAAATGTGTTATTGTTTTGCATGGGGCATTAATGTTTGCGGCCACGCGCAGCAGTGCGGGAAGGATTTGAGGGGGCGTCCTCAGTGGCTGGGGTACCTGTGGCACCACGGTGACGCCTGTTGCTCCGACGAGTGTCTGGGACGGGGGGGGGTTATGCTGCTTCTGCTGGTCGTGTCTTCAGTGTCGCCAGCATCCAAAGCGCCAGTTGCTGCAGACTGGCTGGTGAGCAGCACTTCCAGTGCACTTGTAACCCTAACCATCCCCCTGGACACATCTGTGCTGCATTGTGCAAGGCCCTCCTGCATCGCCACAGAGCGCCTGCAGATCAGCGATGTGGCAGTTGCCAGTCGGTTCACTGCCCTCGAGGTCTGATCCTTCCTCAGATGTCCCCTGCGCCGTGTGGCCCTGTCCTCATCGAACCTTGAGCACAGCTCCATGATGGATTGGGACATGTCCCGCATGCCCGCTGCAATATCAGCAATGCCCCCTGCCATGGTGGTGATGCCCTTTTCAATGTTTCCGAAGGTGTTGTTTAGCCCACGCATCTGTCGCTGAACGGACACCATTGCCCTTGCCTGGACACGTTGGATTTTCACCATGGTGCCCTCAAGACCTGAGAACACTCCATGGCCCTGCCCAAGGGGAGGTGGACTCTGCGGCCGAGCCCTGCGGTGCCGTCTGCCAACTGTGTGTTCTCCCTCAGACTCGGAAGGCACACTGGCATGGGTTGCATCCTGGGGTACAGTGGACGTTTCCGGGCCCCTCGACTCCTCGGATGATGAGTCGGTCACATCCAACCTAGCTGCAGGACGCCTCCTCAACCTGTGCTGTGCAGGAGGTGAAGATGGTGGTGAAACCTGCAGGACTGGGGATGCAGGCAGGAGCGGCGATGCTGGCTGGGGTGGTGTAAGTGCCTGTGGTGCCGTTCCCTGGGCGGAACTGGTGGTGGCCTTCTCTGTGCTGGGTGTGTGGTGTGCCCTCTCTCCCTTCTCATGGCCAGTTCTGTGGGCAGTAGTGCCTGTGGACAGAAAAGCGACATCAGCTAAGTGTACCTGAAGCATTGATTTGCTGACATGACAATACATTTTCTAAACAGTATCTCAATGTCCTCTGCCTGCTTCTCGCTACTGTGTGTCACATGCCCTGTTAATCTATGCTAATCATATCATGTTTGGGCTTTCAGGGACTACATCTCCCATGATGCATTGCTAGCATGCACTAACACCTGCACTGGAGTGGGATTCTCATTGCACATTTGGGGAGTTGGGTTAGGGGTAGGGGGGGCACATTGCTGTGCAAGCATCTTACCTTGTTTGGATGTGCCTCTGGCGGAGCTGTCAGCGTCCCCAATCCCCACGATGCTTTCTGGCTCGATCGTTGTCTCCACTAGCTCCTCAAGTTCTGTCAGGGCTGGTGCTCTGTTGCGTCCACCTCCTGTCTGGCTGGCCTCTTTCTTTAAATCTGCCACCTTCCTCTTTGTGATAATGCGGATGTCATACCACAGAATCGATTATAACCTTTCAAGAATGGCTAAACACACGAAACGCTTTCCTGAGGTTCACCCTAGAAGCACATAAGACCAGAATTTCCTTCTTGGATCTGTCAATCTTTGTAACATCCAATGGCTTAGCCAGCGAACTCTATCGCAAACCAATGGCCCGTAATTCTCTGTTAAGATATGACAGCCAGCACCCTAAATCTTTAAGGGACAATTTACCGTTCGGACAATTTTTACGTCTTAGACGGAACTGTTCTTCTGTTGATTTATACAAACAACATGCCAGCGATCTTTCGAATCAACTATCAGTGAAATTATATCCCAAAAACGGATAAAAAACGCATGTAAACGTGCTTTGAACAACCATAGATATGCGTTACTTGAACCTAAACCTGAAAAACCACAACTGGAACGTCTCACTTTTGTTCATACCTTCAGTACACTCTCTAATGGCATCCAGAAGAGCATCCGCAAAAATTGGCGGATTTTGAATACATGTAACCACAAAATCCCCATGCCTCTTTTCGCCTTTAAACTAGGTCAGAATCTCCGTGACAAGTTGGTCAACACTCGCCTCAAAGAACGAGAACTATCCACACAAGGCACTCTATGGAATTTACCGGCTATCCAAGGCCACTATCCTTGTGGGGTATGTGCTGTTTGTCCGCAAACTAAACATTCCAAAACTATAGAGATAGGTACCACTAGACCTTGGATACAAAAATCGTTCACAAACTGCAATAGTGACAACCTGATCTATCTACTGAAGTGCCCATGCCAATACTAATATGTAGGAATGACAACCCGGAAAGTTAAAATAAGAATGCAAGAACACAAGAGCACGTTCAGATGTAGCAAGACCAACACAAGGCTAACTCGACATTTTGTGGAAAAGAACCACAAAGCAGAGGATTTCACATGGACGGTCTTAGAGAAACCGTTTATACCGTCTTACATCACTGACAAAACCCAATTTTTGTTCAACAAAGAACAGCGCTGGGTATTCAAACTGCGTAGTGACCAGCTTGGTCTCAACGATTCGATCCCATGGACTTCTCTATCATAGTCCTTGATGGAACAGCTATTCCATTGACCCAGTGATTGTGAACCATGCTAATTCGTCTGGAGTTCTATAATCAGTAAATCCTTTTGAGATCCCCTTTTTTGGCGCTCTCTGTCGACAATATACTTTTGTCCTTGTCGATAAAGTTACTTCAATATTTGTTTCATCATGTCTTTTCATTAGTTGATTACCGCATGACACCTGTCCTCTTATGAATAGACATACTTACATACATGCTGGTCACACCTACATAGACCATGTAATGCCTAATGCTATATATTACTGAGGACACTAGTCACGATAATCATTCTGGGCTGTCCGGAATTTTGACACCACTATTCTGGTACCCTGTGGATGGACATTCTTACGTCCGCTTCATGCATTCGTCTTAATAATAGACATTGTTAGTACCTGCGGGCTGTAAACACGACCATTCTCGTAAAACTGTGTGGTCATATTTAATTTTATTGACAACAGTTCTGTCGCATTGTGAACTACCACTTCCTGAAAAGATGATGTCATCTTGTAGTCCTAACCGTATGCTCTGATTGGCGTTGGCTCGAACGTCACGCATACGCATAAATGCACCACCTGATCGGCGCTTCGGTACCTCCCACAAACACACAGGGGAGCCCGAGGCACCGACGGATAGGTGAGTGTTACTCGTGCATAAATCGTTTTTTTCTAATTTCATTATTTAGAAGCTTACTCAAACATTGGAGTAATATGGGTTCTGCGCAGTACAACACTCCTCTTTGGGCTATTTTGACACCACTATTCTGGTACCTTGCGGATAGACATTCTCATGTCCGCCTCATGCATCTGTCCCCACAACGTACATTGTTAGTATTTGTGGGCTGTGGAACGACCATTCCCGTTAAACCAGGTGGTTATATTGCAATTTTATTGACAACAGTTTTGTCGCCATGTACAAGCACATTGGCTGAACTACTACTTCCTGTAAAGATGATGTCATCTCGTAGTTCTAACCGTATGCTCTGATTGGCACTGGCTAGTTTGCCACGCATACGCATAAATGCATCACCTGATCGGCGCCTCGGTACCTCCCACAAACATACAGGGGAGCCAGAGGCACCGACGGATAGGTGAGTGTTACACGTGCATGAATCGTTCTCTTCTAATTTTAACATTTAGAAGCTTGCCCAAGCATTAGCGTAGTTTGAGGTTCTGCACAGTACAATACTTCTCACTGGTATGTCGTCTGTACATGAGAACTCACCCATTTCTTTCCCAGTACGCGAGATGTCCCAACCATCTCCCTACTTTGAATCATGAACTACACCTGACCCGGGTTTTAAATTACCTTGTAAATCACCACATGATACGAACACCATTGTGACCACTCGACTGAGTGTTCAAAGATACATTTTTCTTTCTCACTTACAGAGACTGTTGTATCTATCGTTGCTCAAACTTTACGGATGTGGCCACTTGTTTTCCGTTTCCTTCCTTCTAGACAACTGATAAGGAAGGTCGCACAGTAAATGTCTCTATGTGTGTGTGTTCCTCTCGGAGAACGATCCGTCCCGAGACATTTAACCCCCTTCTGAATGTCTGTATGTTTTGAATGTTTGGTTGACATAATGGAAAGAAGAAGTACTACATTAGTATTCTAAAACATTTGTGAAGGAGTACATAGCATTCTTCACACTAACACTGATCCACTCTCTTATTCATTGTAGAGCGGGGTCTCCCATCCCTGAGTTAGTGACCAGGTGAGGTGAGGTCTGTATCTAGAAAGGTGCAGGTGAGTGCACAGCTTTAATAGCTTACTATTACAGTGCGCCAATAATTATTGGCATTTGCTTATAAAGAACCACCTCGAATGATGCGCTGTTTAGACTTGTAAGGAACTTATTAGACTATACCTATCTCTCAAAACAATAAATACTTTGATTTCTCCATTTGTTTCAGGAGTGAAGTTCACCCTGCCTTTTCTGAGATCTCATCACTCAAGGTTGTACATTTGACAATTTTGTTTCAAACCACTATTTCACTGTTGCAGTAGCTCCATTTGATATATAGGTCCTGAAGAAAGCCGGACACAGTTCCATCTAGGCTGAAACTAGTTGACCCACTGTGAAGCAACCTATCTGTTCAAAGTTGCTTTAATATGTTTTTAATAGGATTGGCACAGAGATGGTGATTAAAGGCTGTTTCTCTCTTCTCCAACTCCTTTTTAAATTTCACTGTCCTGCACTGCACTAATACTATTTCCATCAAGCAAGAGATAATTTACTATCTTTCGTGATCACACTGATCAGCCACCTTTTGCTTCTCTCCTTCTGCGACTAGACTTTGTTTGTTCAGTTGCAATCTTATTGCTACACGATTTCCCTCAAGGATTTGAGGAAGAGTGGCTAAGATTGAAGGATGACCAGATGATGACACTGGCCTCTCTTGGCAGTTGATGGAAATCCTGACAACTTTTTGTGATCTCTGTTGTACATAGGTATAATCCCATGTAGTTAAGTTCATCTTTGAGTAGGAAACCCTAACCTAAACCATTCTCTTATGGATTCTTTTATTCAGAAATAGATTTATACTAACTAAATGTGTGGCTTTATACTAAGTGTTGTGAGACTCATGACAGAATTGCTTAAAATGGTATTTAATTGCATTGATTTTTAATTTTTAATACAATAATCAAATAACCTAAAATTTGCTTGAGTCTTTTATTAAGTGTGTCTCAATGTTCTTTCCATAGAAACTGTGCTTACAAGGATTTTATTTCTAATGCATTATAGAGACAGTTATAGGTTATTTTTGGAGCATCAGGTTCTACTACTTCTGTTCTGCGTAGCTAATGCAGAGCTATGGGTTTGTATGATTCTTGCTAAACGGACCGTTTCAGAAAGTTTGGTCTCCCTGTCACCATCCTTCACATTTATAGTATGGTCCTGAGGGTGGTGTATTTGAATTTTATCACTAAATTGTGAGTTGGCTACCAATTAATTCGTCTTTATTGGGTGGCCATAGTTCAACACTTTATTCTCACCCCTCATTACGACCAACAAAGTCCATCAGAAACCAATGCCTCTGTGGGTAAAATAAGGATCTGATTTGAGTGACTAAGTTTAAGTTTAGAAAAATAGTATTTTGGCCCGAACAAAATTCCGCTGCAACAAACCTTTTAGTATGTCACCCTGGCCCTAAGTGGGTTGGGTACGCCCAGACGTTGATCCTGTGCACACTGAGTCACTAGGAGCAAGCTTTTCCTAGCTGATGAGCCCATAACAATGGTGAAACTGGTCCTTGGTTGCTTATGTTTCGGTTTAGGTAGGACCCGGCTTGGCAGTATGGGCTGGTCTGTTCCCATTGGAGCAGGCTCAACACTGATTTCTATATATCTGGATCCAAACTGTGGTGCAATGGTGTGCAAAATAATGATGGACTGGGATGCCGCCCGAGTAATTACCAGTGGCTGAGATTCATTTAAGCATTCCATTCATCACTTTTTGTATACTTCAGTATGTCGTCCTAAATGGGATGGATATGATCAGATGTGGGTCCTGTGCACCCTGTGTCACTAGAACCAAGCTATTACTGACTATTGAACCGATAACAAGGGTGAAACTGGTCCTTGGATGCCTGTGTTCTGGCTTGGCAGTTTGAGCTAGATTGTTCCAATTGGAGAAGAGTCAAGATTTATTTGCATATATCTGGGTCCAAACTGAGATGGCATGGTGTGAAAAATAATGATGGACTGCAATGCGTCCTGAATAATTACCTATGGCTGAGAATAAGTCAAGTATTTCATTCATCGTTTTTTAGATATTTTAGTATGTCTCCATAAGAGGGACGGATATAGCCAGACGTGGGTCCGGTGCACACTGTGTCACTGGAACTATGCTATGCCCAACTGATTAGCCCATAACAATGCCGAAACCGGTCCTGGGTTGCTTGTGTTCCGGTTCAGGGAGGACCTGCCTTGGCAATTAGGGCTGGACTGTTCTTATTGGAGCTGGGTCAAGACTGGATTGCATATATATAGGTCCAATTTTAGGTTGCATGGTATGCAAAATAACGATGGACTGGGATCCGGCCCAAGAAATTACCAGGGGCTGAGATTAATTAAACCATTCCATCTTTACCTTTTTGTATGCCAAAGAAAAACACCATAAATTATCTAGCTATCCTAGAAATAGCATTCAAATGTGACGTATGTGCCCCTAAACTTTCAAGCTGAAGCACCTGGATACATAAACAAAATGATCGCAGCTATGAGGAGGTAATGCAATTTTTGTGGCAGCACATAGCACCTGCCAAATCAAAACATGTACTCCTGACTCCCAACATGAAAGCAGAGCAAAGGCCATCTCATAGTTATTCTCATTCTCACATAATTGTTTGGCGGCAGCTGTGCTGTCAAGCCAGACTATAAAAAAGGACGGAAATGGATTGGGGTAAGGGTGAGTGGGAATCAATGTATCAATAATAAAGTATATGCAGCATTATTATTATTATTAAGCATTTATAGAGCGCATGGCTTCCCTCGGGCATCCCAGCGCTAAACAACTGAGTAGAAAAAACGATAAGTTAAAGGAGCTATTTGTTGGAATAGCCATGTTTTTAAAAGCTTCCGGACTGGTAGGATGTGCATTTCAGCACGGAGGTGTAATGGAAGCATGTTCCACAGTTTCGCCACATTATAGGCAAAGGATCTTCCTCCGCTTCTTGTCCGCCTGATTTTGGGAACAACTGCGAGGTTAAGGTTAAGCGATCGCAGATTTCTCTTAGGGCGATACAAAGTGATAAGAGGTTTGTTGATTGCCGGGCCTGTTCCCCACAAATTCTTGTGGGCAATGCATGATTGGCAGCCAATGAAGGGTTTTTAAGGCTGGTTTGGCTGACTGGGATTTTGGGATTCCAAGTAGCATCCTTGCTGCACAATTTTGAGCGACTTGAAGCTTCCTTAATGTTACCATGGGTGCTCCCAAATAGAGGGAGTTACCATAGTCCAGACGTGACAAATCCAACACCTAGATAAAAAATCTCTTTGCGGCCATTTGGAGCAGTGGGAGGATTTTCTGGAGAGATCTGAGAGTACCAAAGCAAGCCCCTGTTACCTTCATTGCTTGATGGTAAAACTTGAGCGAGTTGTCTACCAAACACCCAGACTCTTTATCTTGGTTTTGGGAGTAGGGGGCGGGTCTAGACACTTAGGCCAGGTTTGGATGGGGCCTACACTGGGGTGTTTACCTTGGAACATCAACTCAGTTTTGCCTCCGTTAAGTATAAGGTAAGAGTGCTCCATCCACGAGGTGATTTTCTCTACACATAATTCAAAGTCCGACGGAAGGTTGCCGGCCCCATTAACCCCATGGGTGCTCAGGATGGCTCCCGACCGTCATGAGTCACGGTAGTCGTGTGCTCATGATGGCCGGGAGCCGTTCGACCGTTGCCACTCCGCCCACGCGCAGCTAATTCCCCGCCTGTGCGGACAAATTAATTAGTGGGCGGAGTTCGGACAGCTCCCAGCCGTCATGAGCACACGCCCACTGTGATTTATGACAGCCAAGAGCGTCCAGGGTACCTGAGCGCCACGCCCAGCCCCACCCCCCCCTCACACCGTGGCAGAATTTGCAGCGCGACGAAGGGGTTAAGAGTTATGACCAGCTGTGTGTCATCCACGTAGGTCACAATCTTAATTCTATGAGGCAGAATGATATTGGCCAATGGCCGCATGTATACGTTAAAGAGAGTAGTGCTCGAAGAGGATCCCTGTGGGACTCCACAGTTGAGCTCAAGTCTCTGAGAGGTGGCGTCTCCTGAAAAGACTTGGAAAGTTCTTTTGTCTAGGTAAGATTGTATCCAGGAGATAGCATTATCTTGTATCCCCAGTCTTCTAAGTCTCTCTACTAGAATGGAGAGGTTAACAGTGTCAAAGGCAGAGCTTAGATCAAGGAGGATGATGACAACTGCTCCTCCCTGATCCAGGATCTGTTTGGCGTCCTCCATCACAGCAAGAAGGGCAGTCTCGGTACCATGGTTAGGATGAAACCCCGTCAAGGGTCTCTAAAAAATTGGAGCGCAGAGTGTTCACATATTTCTCCAAAATGTTTACAGTTACCGCAAGCAGTGAAATTGGGCAGTAATTTCCTAGGTCGCTTGGGTCTAGGCTAGGTTTTTTCAATAAAGCCTTGACCATCGCATGCTTCCAGGGATCTGGAACAAATCCTGTGGACAAGGAAAGATTCATCCTTTCCAGGAGGCTTGGAAGAATCACCTTCCCTGCTTTATGTAAAATATGTGGAGGAGCGGGCTCTAAAGGGGAGTCTGATTTAATTTGTGGAAAGATTTCTGTCAGCTTGTCCAAAATCATGGTTGCAAATTCTTTAAGTACATGCTCTATATGATGTGCGGGCACCTCAGTGTCTGCGAGATCCATAGGACAAGGGGGCTTAGGGAATGTACTATAAAGCTTATTAACATTTCCCTGGAAGAACTCTGCAGGTGCATTACACCTTTCTGGGGTGGCCTCAATGGATATATCATTTGTTGGGAGCTCTGGAAGATCCTGTGCGACCCGGAAGATTTCCCTGGGAGTATTATTAGCTGATGTAATGATCTTTTCATAGTAGGTTGCTTGCACTACCTTTATTTCTTTTTGATAGATTTTTACAGCTTCTTCATATTGCCGTTTACTCATATCCTGGAAATCCTTCCTCCATTCCCTCTCGAGTCTTTTACATGTCTGTTTTAGTCCTCTCAGTTCGGGGGAATACCACAGGGTCTTTTTTTCTCTAGCTTTGTGGCTGGGTTTAGTTGGGATGACCGTGTCTAATGAAGACTCAAACCAGCATGTAAAGTTTTCCGAGGCTTCTGTCAGGTTTGAATTGGATTCAGGTTTGAGAGTATTAAGTGCTGAGGTCCGGGCTTCTATTGGAAGTTGGGCCCAGGGTCATAATTTCCTTTTCCTTATTTTAATACGGGGAGTTTGAGTTCCGGATGTTATACAGAAAGGGATCAGAAAGTGGTCAGGCCAAGGGATGGGTCTTGGCTCGCTGACCAGGATTCCAGGGTAGTTACTAAAAATAGGATCTAGAGTATGGCCCTTTATATGTGTGGGGCCTGACACTTTTTGTAAAAGTTGGATCTCCTAAAGATCATGGGTGAGCTCCACTGCATCCACTTTATTGGGCACATCAAAGTGGAAGTTGAAGTCCCCCATAAGAGTGGTGTTGGGAGAAGTGGTAGCTAAAGTTGCAGTGACTTCTGGGAGGGATTTGGTAAATCGCCCACACCTTCCTGGGCTGCGGTAAATAAAGACTCCACCAAAGGAGTGGGTTGGGGAAAGTGCCATGTTAAACGAAAGGCTTCCATAATCCAAAATAATATTAGATTCAACCTTGTACTAATAGAATCAGTTTAAAAAGTTAGTAACCTAGCATAGCTTTTTGAGGGTGAAAAGATCATTGTCGCCTTATTCTTAAATATGTTCTATGTCTAGAAAAACAAATTTGCTCTTTGAACTTCATCACGCTGATTTACAGAATTAGATTTAGTGGAATTCCTAAAGCACAAAGTGCAATAATCAATAATCATTGCGAATAATCTGCCACTATGCTACATTTTCCAAAAGCGTAAATGTAAGAGCAAGGTAGAATTCAGGAGGAGAGAGGGCCAAATTTAGCAATCTTTGCAGGTGTATGATAAAGTCTTTTTAAAGCCAATGATATTCATATTTTTTATGAGTGCCCCGAACCTAGTGCTTTCTGGAGGGGAGTCGAGGAAGTCTTTTGTGGCATTTTTGGAGTTAAAATCAAGGTAAATGTCACTCTGGTTTTATTTGGGAATGATGGCACATTAAGTAAGAAGCTGAAGCATTCACATAGAGGTCTGCTGTTATATCTAGTTTTAATTGCAGGGAAATTTGCAAGAACTGGAAAGACCCGTTGCCCCCAAAGCTTGAAGATTGGACTAAAGCTGTGTTTGCTATGGCCCATTTGGACCAGGGTGGTGAAAATTCGAATTGTGTGAATATCTGGCAGACCTTACTATCGTGGGGTAGAGGTCTGAGATTTGCATAGCTCTTCCTGGTCCTATGATTACACCAAGCTTCCAACAAAGGGGCAGGTCTGGACTGGACCCAAGTGAATGCAGAAGCCGCGGGCTGCAAAGGTCGGAAGGGTAGCTTCTTTTAAGAATTGCAGACACTTATTTGGTGAGATGAGGACAAAAAAAATGTGTTGGTTCATGGAGCAAGTGGGATCAATATGAGCAGGATCATCATCAGAAACCATTCCCGATTTAAAATGATTTCACTGTTGTAAATAAACTGCATAAGAGTTCAATAGATTAATGTTAGATAGAACCGCAGGATCAGTGTCGCTTTCCTGGGCCACCACTGCTCCCATTCCATCTTTCATCCTGAGTTGGTTAATTGGTTGCAAATCTTCGTTTACGGGGTCTCTTTCTGCAAGGCTGCTTCTTATAGTGTTTGAAGCCATTGTCAGCCGTGGCCAGTCTAGTCCCTCCCCGGGCCTTTGTAGCAACAATGTGTTTCCTAAGACACTTCCGAAAACCCAGTGTGAGGATGCCTGATTAAGCTGACAGTAACACACCTCAGGTGTGGAATCCAAGCTTGCTTTGGGTGGAGATGAAGATTTGGGTCCCTCACTGCTTGTGGCTCTATCGGCAGTGCGGCAAACTTGAGAAACTGTCAATTCTTTGAAAATCTTCAGGCTCATCACCAGGGTAGTTCTCCGGTCTATAGGTAATATATTTATGTGCATATGTGTCTTGCACTGTTTATCACATGAGGCCAGAATGAGTAGAGGACGAGTGCTGAGGTGATAAATTGGTTGTCTGAGAGAACTGTGGGTTGTTTAACAAGGCTCCCGTAGTGTCAGTGGCTTTGTCCTCCAATGTGTCGGCTGCAGTGACCAGTAAAAGATGCAGTGCATTTGCAGATGGCTCTGTGGGCTCACAGGCTGTGATGGCCTCTCCACATGTCCACTGTGCTGCCTCTTTGCATGTTTTTTTACGCTTGATTAGATTTGGCCTCAGTGAGAGCAAAAATTTCCTACTTAGCCTATTTTTTAGTTTGTTTGCCCTGGGGGAAGTGATTTAGTTGGATACCAGCGTATCCTATTTGTGGGTCTTTTTGTTGACTTTATTGACTGGATTAATCTTTGGTGGAAGCTGATTCAATGATGCATTTTTGGATATCTGGCTGGTTATCCTTGGTAAATGCTTCTTACAGTCCTTGAGAAATGTATTTATGGTATGTGATACCTTGAGCATGTTATCCAGAATAGGAGAACAAGGACTTGCCTCATTTAACGTTGATGCCTTGGTCAGTTTATTCTTCATGGCTGTGATGTCAATGCAGTGGCAATTGTGCCTAGTGTTCTACACATAGCTTTCATGAGGCTTAAGATAGGTTGAGCAGGAGGTGTCTCATATTCCTTGGATCGCCCTTCTCTGGTGTCAAAATCCGAGAGGGAGGATAGCCCTAGAAAATCTCCTACAGGTCTATTTGTCTGTTGTTTTCCTCTCAGCTCCATATCTGCGTTGTCATTACATTGTATATTGATCAGATCCTCGTCAGCCATAGGAAAAGAATCCACTGAGGATCTGGATTCTGATAAGGGCCTAGGGTTATACTTACTTCCATCATAGACCAAACCACAGGAGGCCTGATTTAGTTCCTCATTCATTGGCCAGTTCATTGGGCTATTAGTTACATAATTTAGAGCCCTGGGGGAGCAAGGGGCACTCCTCAGTGTGTGATGTATTTCTGGCAACACTAAATGACTATTAAAAATTTTAGATTCTACTGAGGTGGCGCCCTGCACTATTGCGGACGTATGCATGTCGGTAAATCACAGCCAAGTGGAGAAGCACTCTGACATTACTGTGTGTCTAAAAAACACCAATTACATCTGATCTCATATCTCACAGAAATCAAAGACCAGAGTTACAATTAATGGGTATTAATCAAATCCAAAGCATCACGACCTGTGTGTATTCTTAGCGTTCATTCTTTATTTCTTTACTTTTGCTCATTAAGGGAACAAGGACATGGTTTGCATTCCAGTGCAGCTTGTGGCGTCTATTGCCACGTCTGCTTTTTGGAAAGGCCTTGTGGCTGCTAATGTTAAATCCTGGTCTGGGTAAGTGGAGACTGTGGAGTACTATGATTTGGGCTGCATAGATACCGGTAAAGATATGAACTGCTGCTGTAGGAGAAGCAGTCACGACGGAGACATAAGAATAGGACCATCAATGGGGGGTGATGGGGCGCCACGTTATTCTGAAAGTTTGTAGGGGTGCATTATAATCACTGTTAGCCTGCACCCATATATGTTAATCGACTTATAGTAATGTGTGGCTTAGAAATGTATCACTCAAATCTGCTTATAATAGTATGATTAGAAATGTAACCATGCCTTTCATGAAGAGCAATGTTGTAGTTTACTGCAAATGTATTTTAGTCAACGCATAATGATTCGTTTTCATGCAATATGATGTATTAGACTTAAACGTGCACCATCTTAAAGTCTGCACATTTGGTTTGCTTATTCATATGTAAAGTGTAATGAAATAAATGCTAGAAGTGTGTGTGTTTAAATTGTGTAAAGGCCTGATCGCATATACGGTAAGAGGAAGGCCTGTTCATTTCTTATGTTAGCTAAATATTGTAGGCCGAAAATGATTTCCCTTGGTAAGGCGTTGGGGTTTCAGGACGTTAGAAAATCTCAGAGAAGTGGAAAGTTTCTCGTCCTCATGTTTCTGTTGCAGGTGCAAGGACACTTAACTCGTTAGAGAGACTAGGCCTTTGTTTTAGGAGTTAGGATGATACGAGAAGCCAACATGGGAGTACACCGGAATGTAGGGATGATACTTTCGGCAGAGAAGGTGCCTGGGACCCAAGGTCAAGCTAACCGTCGTTGGATGGGATACAAGTTTCACTTGAAAAGTACTGGAAGAAGACCTGGCTGAAGAGGTGTGCCGGAGGGCGTGTTCTATGTTTTTGGGATTTTGTATTATGGACAGTGCCCCGTGGGTTGAGGAGTTGAGACTTAGATGGGAAGCTAGAAGGAGCATTTTAGAGCGAGCTCTGACTAAGTGAGTGCACTTCTAAGGAATTCTTCACTTCTGGCACCTTTTACTCTCTTGCCTGGGAGGGAAAATGCTAAGTAGGGATGTCACCTTAGAGATAGAGTAGGGATAGACTAACTGGCTTTTTCTTTTAGGCTAATGACTTCTAGTATAGAGACTGGAGTAGTTATCGCTTTCCTGATGTTATTGGAATTGATTATTCTTCTTATTCTGAGTCAGATGAGGCTTCTGCATAGGATTTCCTTTGTATTAGTGCCCATTTTAGTGCCACTCACAAAATCCAATTTACTGCCTGTTGAGGGACGCCTGGGAAGCGGATTTGCGCCAAACTTGCCTGCAGAAACTTTTCGAGGTCGCGCTGCTGGTGGGAGCTCCTCCTTGATCGACGGAGTGTCCAATAGCTCCCAGCGTGCGCTAGACCCCACTCTAGTTGGCTGCCTGCACCGGGGGACTGCGAGGACCAGAAGCCTTTGCTTCCATCACCTGGTGCCTCTTCCCCCGGCGGTAACGCCCATCACCTGCTGTTCTCTATTTATCCTTCGTGACACCCGCTTCGCGGGTGCCACTCACAAAATCCAATTTACTGCCTGTTGAGGGACGCCTGGGAAGCGGATTTGCGCCAAACTTGCCTGCAGAAACTTTTCGAGGTCGCGCTGCTGGTGGGAGCTCCTCCTTGATCGACGGAGTGTCCAATAGCTCCCAGCGTGCGCTAGACCCCACTCTAGTTGGCTGCCTGCACCGGGGGACTGCGAGGACCAGAAGCCTTTGCTTCCATCACCTGGTGCCTCTTCCCCCGGCGGTAACGCCCATCACCTGCTGTTCTCTATTTATCCTTCGTGACACCCGCTTCGCGGGTGCCACTCACAAAATCCAATTTACTGCCTGTTGAGGGACGCCTGGGAAGCGGATTTGCGCCAAACTTGCCTGCAGAAACTTTTCGAGGTCGCGCTGCTGGTGGGAGCTCCTCCTTGATCGACGGAGTGTCCAATAGCTCCCAGCGTGCGCTAGACCCCACTCTAGTTGGCTGCCTGCACCGGGGGACTGCGAGGACCAGAAGCCTTTGCTTCCATCACCTGGTGCCTCTTCCCCCGGCGGTAACGCCCTCTTACTCCCCCTTTAAATTAAACCATACTTCACGCAACGCGGGACGCGCGCGTGGAGAAGCGCGAGGCGAAGCCCGGGCCAAGGGCGGGCCCGTTTCAGCCCGTTACAGACTGTGCAGGACTGGACTGGGCCACGGTATTTCTATTTTTGTCTTCATGTCTATATTTTTCTTCGTTTTCTTGCTGTCCTGTGTGGTCATAAATTAGTGGGAACTCATATTCTAGTTGTAACAGTGACACCAGTTCTGCTTGCGACCCACAAGTTATTGCCCCTGTGACGCAGAGTGCTTAATCATAATCATGTCCAGAGTCACTAGAAGCAAAAAAACAGACAAAACCACCGATATAACGGGTCCACTTGACCTATTTCTACACAAGGCCAATGCAGCCATTGACAACACTATCCAACTGATAGATCGACGGGTGTCTCACGAATTAGAGATGGCCAGAAAAAGATCGTCTATGGGCCCGCTGGCCTCAGCACAAACCCCTATACAAAAGGGGTCGATTATACCCCTGCTGAATCAAACAAGTGCACTAGTTCACACAGTTTCAAACACTGTGGATTTGTCAGCAACACAGTTGTCACTAGGTTCCGATTCTGATTCTAGGGAGGATCTGGAAAAAACACCAGATTTACAATCCCTACATAATTATGAAACGGCCACAGAACTAAACATCACGGGGGCTAGGGAGGGCGCCATACATAAGAAGTTAAATAAGGGGGCGAACTCACATGTGCATCTATTAGTTCCACCAAATGGTGGGATTCCTAGCAACCTGAATATAGACAGCAACAACACCGTACTGTTGCAAACACCATCACCAACCAATAGTGTGATTCTAAATACGCCCCCACGGAACATCACGCCACTGGAGAACCTTGATACACTAGGCGCAGTAGGGGGCATACAAAAACCTTGTTCCTCATGTGTGACACTACACGACTTTCTCACAAACAGCAGGGGGGAACTGTTAAAATACCATCTGAAACCCCTGGAGAAAAGCCTAAGGGTAATTGAAAAACAACTCGCCAAACTAAATACTCCTGCATTTATGCAGAAGTCACTTAGTACCTTAGACATGGGCGAGGGGAAGATCAAACAACCAAGTAAATTGGCCAAATCGGCTAAACCAATTCAACCATCTACAACACCAGCCGCTTGCCCAAAGTCCTGTGGACCAGATAAAGTAGGGAACATCCTGACCACCAAAAACGTCAAACAGAATCCACAAAATATTCCTAAACCCCAAACTGCAGAGGGAATGGGCCAACTCGTCACCACTAGCGATAACGCACAACCCACCCCAGCTCTAGTAGCCCTAAATACTCAGCTAGCAAACCTAAAGGAGAATACACAAAAACTCCAGAAATCTCAGCCCTCTCAAGCACAGGGGAAACAGAGGACGGGATTTAGACCTAGACGGCCATTCCATCTCCCACCTGAGGCCACCCCGTTCACTGTTGTCCTAACAGGGGTCTCAGAACTAATAGAGGGAGCGGATGAGTCCCAGTGGTCACTGAGAAACAAAGTTCTGCAATGGCTTAGCCAAAATAGACCTATACAGCCATCGCATTATAACAGAATTAACTCAGTTAGAAGAGTGTTTTGGATCGGGGAAACTAAAAAAAGCTTACAGGGTGACTGCGTTATAGTCAACTGTGACGATCCTGCTATGGCTGACTATATCTCTTCCTGGCCAGCACTTGAAAAAAGGGGGGGGGTGGATGTACAGCGCCTTTCCTATTTTTATCCTCCGTTAAATACCCCGAATTATGAAAATAAAACTGGATGGGAGGATGCTCAGGACTGGCCTTGGACACAGGTGGGGTACACTAATAGAAACAGAAATAGGAATAACAATAATAATGGATGGAATAGAGGCTGGAATTCCCGCCCCTGGTACCATAGTAGAGGCAACTCAAATTTCGACTACTGGGAGGGGGTTCCCATGAGGAACAGATTTGACTGTCTAGACATGGTCGATTGACCAATAAAGGTCACCACAGGGGTTTTAGAAGTCACTGCTCCCCTACATAAGATCCATGACGTCCCTTCCCTTTTAGAAGTCACTGCTCCCCTACATAAGATCCATGACGTCCCTTCCCTAGTAGAAAATACTAACCCCGTGATGCCAGAGATTACACTAGTGCAAGACTCGTCTGGAGGTAACCGACTAAGCCAGCAGTTAACAGAAAATTCCAGCAGGTTACGGACTGAGAACGGAATTGGGACAATAACTGAAATTATTAACATAAAACCATATCTGAGTACAGTAGATAGGACCAAGACCCAACTCGATAATGAGATCGAAGCCTTGCAAGAGGGCATGGTCTCACAACTTAGGCAGGAAGAACCCTGCCTCATCACTGAGGGGCTTTATCGGCTTAAGATATCTTCCTGGAATATTGCTGGGCTTGCGAAAAAAGCGCGTGACCAGCTATTTTTAACTTTCATGGAAAAGCAGGATATAGTCTGCCTACAGGAGTGTTGGGACCCATATGAGACATCAGTAGAGGGTTTTAGTACTTTCTACGTTCCCCCGATCCAGGGTAACCGAGGCAGGGGTTCGGGGGGACTTTGTATTTTTACCTCTAACCTCTGTAACATAGAACAGAACATGTACGAGGCAAATGGGCCAAAAGCAGGTGTAGGGAGTTCACTACTAGGATTGTCTTTTAAATTAAACGGGCGCTCCTTTTTTCTGATAAACCTTTATAATAATATGCCAAAAGTAGAGGTAAAAACTCTAATAGCGGAACTGGATTCATTGCTAACCAAAGGCGGTCAGGTGGCAGACTGCTTAATCATAGCAGGGGATTTTAATTGTCATTTATGTCCCTATAGCCAAACAAAAAAATGTGGCATTTTTGACTCACAAGGGGATCCCACCACACATTTTGAACATTCCCTAGCGGGAAATCTGCTAAATCAATTCATGCATGAATGGGATTTGGCTTTTGCAAATGAACTTTGCCAGCCACCCGTAGTGTTTCAAACAACCTTTTTTGGTCATGGGGCAGGTACTGTAATAGACTTCATCCTGGTCTCAAATAGGAACCAAGGTTGGGTGGGTGGGTTTGAAACGGAGGGCCTAGCAATAAGTGACCATTTTCCCATTAGCACTTCCCTTAAATTAGGGAAACGGGGCACGCAAAAAATAACCACCACGGATATATTGCATGGCCGTTCAGTGGCACTGGCCAGGAAAAATGGCTATGCCATTAAATGGGCAAAAATTGAACCCACGAATTTTCTGAAAGATCTACTACTGAAAGAAACTAGTCAATTTAACACCTGCCTGGAACCAAGCATTAACCCAGAACAAATAATACAGGCATTTGATGAGATTAAAGCAGAAATAAACGCCAAGCTAACTAAAAAATTAAAGGCAAGGGAGGAAACGAGAACATATGGCTGGTTTAACCGAGCCTGCACAAGTGCCCACAAAACACTTTTACAGGCTTTAAAGACTATACCCAGGGATAGCAGACAAGTCAAGGAGGCTAGACAAGCTTATAAGCTGACTCTCCTGACAAGAAAGAAAGAACTCAAAAATGCAGCTTGGGAAGCCTTGATAAAGGCAAGTGCACTAAGGGATAATACGTCCTTCTGGAAAGAGGTAAATGCCCCCTTTTTTCTAGATAGGAAGGTAGATTCCATGGAAATTGGCATAGCTGAAGATGTCTGGGTCAAGCATTTTACTGCTCTTTATAAGAAAGACTTACTTATGTCGACCTCACAAGAGGAGTTGGCTGAGGGGAGGGAGATCCTTTTACAACCACAGGGAAATTTCCCACTAAAAGTAATGTTCACCCCTGCAGACCTGGAACAAGCGATTTCCCAGAGTGCAAGCCTAAAAGCTCCAGGGCCTGACGGTGTACCCATTGACCTATTTAAAGGGAATGTAGATCTCTGGGCTCCCTTACTGGCAAATGTTCTAAATGCTTATACCAATTTGGGTTTCCCTAAAACATGGAAGGAAGCGATAGTCATTCCAATATTTAAAAAAGGAGATAGACAAGACCCAAAATGTTATCGCCCAATTTCTCTGTTAGATAATTTAATGAAGGTTGCTGGCAGGGTGTTACTAACCAAACTACAAACCTGGTCCAAGACTAACGGGATACTTTCAAAATTTCAATATGGTTTTAAGTCGGGGGTGGGAACCATAGAGCAGGGTTTAAACCTGTCCCTTATAATAAACAAATATATTGGATCAAAAAAAGGGAACTTGTTCCTGACATTTGTCGATTTAACTTCGGCTTTCGATTGTCTGGATCATGGAACCCTGTGGAAAACCCTGACTAATATGGGGATAGATAAAAACATCCTAACTTTTATCCAGGAACTTTACAGAGATGCAGGAGCTACGGTGAGATATGGCAAAAATGGCGAACAAACCAGAAAATTCCCAATTGCAAAGGGCGTTCGCCAGGGTTGCATCCTTGCACCGTTTTTATTTAATTTGTATATAAACGAGGTAGCAGACTCGATGAATGACCTGGAGGTGGATTACCCCAAGATAAACGGACTCGCAGTCCCGTTATTGCTATACGCTGATGATGCGGTGATTATGGCCCGCACTCAGCGGGGACTCCAAAAGGCACTAACAGGCTTTGCAACTTTCATGAGCTCTAGAGGCCTTATAATAAATGTGGGGAAAACTTTCACGATGTCATGTACAACGAGAAAAAAAGTACCAGACTGCAAAACCTTTGTTAATAATTCAAAGATAGCGATGTCGAAAACTTTTTCCTATTTGGGTATCATTTTTAATAATAGGGGGACATGGTCTGCCGCGGTTACCTCCCGAAACCTGGCTTTTGCCCGCGCAATAGGGGCGGTTAAGCAATTTGCTAAAAAACTGGGCGGGAAACCGGTAGACACACTACTTAAGATCTATGCAGCTAAATGTGTGTCCACAGCTGTTTATGGGGCGGGGATTTGGGGACTTGCAGATAGTTCCGAAATTCAAAGGGTGGAGAATGCCTTCCTGAGGTACCTCTTAGGAGTCCCGCGTTCCACATCTACTACTATCTGCCACAACGAACTGGATAGATTTCACATTAGTGACATTATAAAGATAGCGCCAGTGATGTTGTGGCATAAGATCTGGACATGCGAGGACACAACCTTTAATAGGGAGGTAATTCAGGATTGCCTGCAGCAAGGAAATGGCGCTAAACAACCTTGGCTAGCCTATGTTAAAAAACTCTTGAACTCCATCGGCAACCCAGAACTCTTTTCAGACCCAATATCATGCGCCCAAATCCCCAAAAAAGCACTAAAAGAGACGTGTCTTGGCCTATTGGAGGAGAGGAGATACTATTTAGATGGGAATAAATCTACCATTATAGCCCACCGCCAGATTTTGCACGAATATGGTTTACATCCTTATCTAGCGCCAAATATCTCCCCTTACCATAGAATGCTGTTGGCTCGTCTGAGGACAGACTGTTTTTTCAGGTTAATAACGTTCCCTACACCGAATGATTGGTCAGTGAAAATGATTAATTGCCCGTGTGACGGAATAGCCACCCAGTCTAACATACATTGCATATTGTTCTGCAAGTACTATCAATGGGGTAGGAAAAAACATCTATTGCCTCTGTTAAAACTGTGGGGCCTGAGAAGCTGTAAAGCAGCTCTCCACAGATTGTATCTGCTTCAAGACGAATGTACTATTGGAGTGATGATAAAATTTCTGTCGTTTATTATAAAATGTAGAGGGTCTATGAGAAGTGATTAGAAGGTTGAGGGTTTGTAGAAGTATTATTTTGTGCCTAATAACATCATATAATACATAAATATGTCATATTTACCTCGACCCTTCTATCACCTTTTAGTATGTAAATAACACTGTTTTAACCGTATTTTTGTAATGTTTGCTTATATGGTGTTTTGTCAAATACCGAATAAAGCTATCTTTGATTTGATTTGATTTGAGTCAGATGAGGCTTCTGCATAGGATTTCCTTTGTATTAGTGCCCATTTATTTTCTTCACCTTGTACTGAGGTGCTTGTATGTGCAGTTATTCTTGGTTGTAATAAATTCCTAAAATTTGAGATTTGGAGTCAGTGGTCCTTTTAGAGATTAAATTCAACTTATTGACTATGTGTTAAAATTTGATTTCCTCCCCTCTACACTGCCTAGCAGATAAAAAGATCCTGGCAACTTGAGAGGATTCTTGGTGATGCTAAGGTAGATAAGAATCCGGCGTCATCAGGGGCGTTAGCCAGAACTTTCTCTACAGGGCATCCAAAATAATTTGTGATTGTGTTAACTACTGATTGCTTATGATTAGTGTCTATTGGTTATGAATGAGTCCTTAAAGCGCAGTTCCCCGCCTCCTTCATCTCAATGCATGTTGTGAAGCACCGTGTTAATAGCATGAAAACTAGCTATTACACCTGTACCTACGGTGGACGAGTCTGTACTTGTTGGAGGAGTCCTCCCTCCCAGGCGGACTGGTCGTGTTTGTTTCTTCATCATGTTCGATTTTCGGTTTCATTTTAGGAGCCCTTGTTTTAGCCCTTGTTTCGCACATTGTGATGTTGCTTGCAGCAGACCGCTGGTTGCAGAGAAAATGCAAAAAAGACAACCATGAGATTCAATTGAGAAGAGGCTCAGATATAAGAGCCATTCCCCTTAATGGCACTATGCAACACAAGTATTTGAAGGGAAGGGGCACTGGGAGGGAGTGTGCTATAGATGTCTGCTAATAACCCTTTGAGGAGGCCTTTGAAACAGCATGTTGAGAAGGTGGTATCAGATTTAAAACTTGGAGTTTTAGGATGCAGGAGCCATAGATGGTCAAATATAAGCGGGGAGTTTCTTAGCAATGTGCCGATTTAGTATACAGGAAGATAGTGGAGTGATGATAGTGAGGGTGTGAAGCACAGGGCGCTGAGCAGCACGGGAGGGAGCTGCGGGTGAACCGGCTAACAGCGGTATATAGGCAGTGTCCCTGTGTGAGAAAGCTGCACCGACCTAACGTGGGCCGCCTCTGCTCACCACAGGTTACCGTCTAGTGCCTATGCACTTATCGTGTCACCCAGGGCTTTCAGTGAGATGAACAAACTGGGGGGGGGGGGTTCGGGGGGGGGTCAGGGGGTGTCTCAAATGGGCGGAGTCGATGTAATTAAGGGTGTGGCTTAAAAACACCTCAACTAAAAATCTGTGCTTAGCATAGTGTGGTATTTTGCAGTTTCTATCATTGCATTTTGATGTACAACAGGTAACATCACACATACAACAAGCCAGGGCTATTGGCTTTGCCAGTGGTTGTTAGTTACATACGATAAATTAGAAACAATTATGGCTTCGTTGTATATAATATTGAAAATGTGTCCATTCTGAAATAAGACTGTCAAAGAACTATAAAGAGTCTCTTTGAAGTTACATCACTGGCAGTGAAGGGTGGTACTGCTGCAGAGTTAAGATTATGTTATCACCCTGAGAGTGAGGGCAAAAATGGGGAGCCTGATAGGGACCCGTCTCAGCACTTGCTTTTTAGAACTTCCGGGGCTGAGCACCAGCAGGACCAGGCCCACTGAAAGTCCTGGTCTCAATACTCTGGCATCCCATGTCCTCGCCGCTGCCTCCTACTCAATCTGATTGCTGTGCAGGCCACTCAGTCTCGGATGTTCGATGTCCCAGACTGCAATCCCCTTGTAGGCTGCAGACTACGCGGACAGCGACGCTGCCAGCTGCCCTGCCCTGACTCCAGCTCCAGTGGCTGCCCATGCTGACCACGGCTCCCGTGGCTCACCTGCGTTTCAACGTTCAGCCTCGCCCTTCGGTCTTGCTGCCCTCAACGTCAATGCACTTCCAAAGAAAGCATTGGATTAGATGAGGGAAGTGGAGAATAGAGAGAGCTAACCTGAGGAGGACTTCCATGAGCTACCAGTGTGATACATTATTTGCACCATTCCAAAAAATGTCCCAGTTTTAAAAACCCTAAACCCTCTGGCAAAGTGGAGGCTCAGCCAATTTTCAAAACAGAGGCAGGAAATCTGGTGGACTATAACACGTGAACCACATACATGGTACTTGAGGATGATGCAAAACACCCATCAGTCAGTCCTGTGAGACTGCAGGATTATTTATTGTGTTAGTGAGTTCCAATAATCCTTTCAGCATGGATGGACAAACAATTGCAACCCACACAATATATTTTTAAAAGTTTTTTAAAATTAATATCCTAGTTTAGTGTAGATAATGTGTATTGACATGGCTCTAAAAATAAACATAACAATGGCAAGTAAGTTTTTGCACATGGAGAAGTCCTTCTCTGTCTCAGTTATGGAGGTCCCAGACCAGTAAGGACCTGCTGGCTCAAAGGAGCAGGTGGCCTTTGCTAGGGATGTTTGTAGCTCAGCTTGCCTCAAGCTCCCAAGAAGCTGAAGATGTCTCTCTGGTCTCGCTGGCTAATACATTTCTATATGAGGCTTAAATACACTTTTCTGATTATTTTTTAAAGAAGCATACCCCGTGATGAATATTGTACAATGAAAGAATTGGCAATTAAATTATTTTGCGCATTCACTAAATTCTATCATATATGTATTAATCTGTAGTGAAAGTTAGGGTTGCCAGAGATAGGATTCGTCCAATTTTTCACCATTATTAACTTTGCGCCCATTGGACGAATCTCCACGAGACTTTGCAGACCTTTTTCTTTTTCTACATTGCTGGTGTATGCAAAGTTGCGTAGGCATTCATCAAGGGGGACAAAGGAAAAAGGGGAGTCCCAAAACGCATTTGAGCACCAATGCATTTCACATAGGCATTGTACTTGCATGTAAGGTGAAAACGGCTACACAGATTTAAATGAAATTTGGCAGGATTACATATGATGGTGTGCAGATGATCCTTTTGGTTACTACAGGTAGGCAGGGTAAGTATTTTTTAAGTTATAAGCTATTTTAAGGTAGTGATATCTGTAGTCACTGCATTTTTGCAAAATCTCGTGTTATTTCACGAAAGTGCCATGGTACATAGCAATGACAAATCATTATGTGATCGGCTAATGACTGCCTTTACAAAAGTTAAAGGCAACCATGTTGTTTTCAGGTACACCTTGGCAGTGTTCGGCATTATGTTTTCAAATATAGGTAAGTATTAGGTCTGAAATTTTTCTCGTACCTATTACTACTTTATTAAAGTGGTAATTGGTAATAAAAAATATTTATTAATTTCTATACATTTCAAAAATATGTACTATAGTACTGCTTTGGCATCCCTGTGGTACTTAAAAAATGGATAAATAAACATGTCAAAAATGTATGAATACACTGTAGTACACTATATTGTACAAATATAGTGTACTACACTGTATTTTCTAGTTTACCATATTTAAATATGCATTTGAAAGTCATCGCAGTACCGCAGTAATACCTACATATTACTCTCCTACTCATTTTTTGTTTTTTAAAGCATAGTTCTTAAACTGCTGGAACAATATATAGAAATGTATAAAAACATTTCTCTACCTATTACCAAATTAATGAAGGGGTAATCGGTAGTAAATAATAATAAAACCTACTACTTACCTATATCTAAGATAGTGACCCAGAACACAGCAAAATATAGAACGCAACTAAACTGGCTGTCTTTTACCTTATGGTAAACACAGACATTAGCAAATCACTTACTGACTTCTCTCTGCATGTACTGTGGTATAGCGCGAACTTACAATATATAACTACATTTTTTTCAAGTTATAACTTTAACATTGCTGACACTATCCACACATACTACCACAAATTGCCATTTACACCTCACAGTGTATATTCTGCACACATTACATCGACATCAATTCACACACTATCATGCTACGTCTGTTTCAATAACCACACTTCATTCAAAGCCACTACACTCTACACTATTACACTCTACACCACTCCACTCAATGTCACTCCACCATATGCCATTTCACTGTATGCTAATCCACTCTACGCCACTCCACTATTCTCCACTCCACTCTACGCCACTCCACACCACTCCACTGTATGCTATAGCACTGCTTGCCACTCCACTCTACACCACTGCTCTCTAAGCCACTCCACTCTTCCCTATCCACCTGTATGCCACTCCACTCTACAACATACTCTATTCCACTCCACAGTACTCTATTACACTGTACGGCACTAAAGTCTGCCCCACTGCACCCCACCCTGCTCCACTCTTAAACAATTAATTCTATGGTATTACACTCTACAACACTCCACTATATTTCACTCCACTATACGCCACTCCACTCTACTCCACTCCAGTCTACGCTATTCCACTTTACGCCACTACACTGCAACTAACTCCACTCCATGCCACTCAACTTTACACACCTCCAGTGTATGCCACTTCACTATGCGATTCCATTCTACACCAATCCAATCTACTCCACTCTAGTGTACACTTTTCAGCTGTACACCACTCCACACACCACTCCACTGAATGCTACTCCCGTCTACTGCACTCTGTGCAGTTCCACTGTACACCGCTACATTGTACCTCACTCTACTGTATGCCAGCACACTTTACACCACTACACTCTATGCCACTACAGTTTATGATACTCCACTCTACACCATCCCACTCTAAGCTATTCCACTGTATGTGGGTCTGTTCTACCAACACTACTACACTGTACACCAGTACACTGTATGCCAATCCACTCTGCACAATTCCACTGTACGCAAATTCAATGTATGACACTCAACTCAATGCTATCCACTCCATGCCATTCCATTGTATGTCACTCCACTTTATGCTACTCAACTCTACCCTACTCTGCTCGACCACACTCCACTCTACGCTACTCCACTCTATGCCACTCTATGTCACTCCACTCTATGAAACTCCAGTCTACCCCACTCTACTGTACGCCACTCCACTCTATGCTACTCCACTCTACACTATTCCACTGTACGCAACTCCACTCTATGCCACTTCATTATACGCTGTTCCACTCTACGCCACTTCACTTTACCGCACTCTACTGAAGACTATTCCACTATAAACCACTCCAGTCTACGCCACTCCACTGTATGCCATTCAACTATATACTATTCCACTCTATACTACTCCACTCTACAACACTCCAATCTTCACTATTCAACTATATGCCACTATAATATACCTCACTCCACTCTATGCCACTCCACTCTATGCCACTCAACTCTATGCCACTCGCCTCTATTCCACTATGCTCTACACTATTACACTCTATGCCACTTCACTCTGTCACTCCACTATACACCACTCCACTCTGTGCTAATCCACTATATGAAACCCCCCTCTACACCACTCTACTGTACAGTTTTGCACTTTATACAACTACATTCTATCACACTCCAGTCTACACTACTTCACTGTACCCCCCTCCACTCCACTCTACACTTCTCTACTGTCCGCAACTCCACTCTAAGACACTGCAGTCTATACTATTGTACTGTATGTCACTTCACTGTACATCAGTGCACTATATGCTATTCCAGTGTATGCCACTACATTCTACGCCACTCCACTATACGCCACTCCACACCAATCCACTGTACGCTATTACACTGTACACTACTCCATTCTACGCCCCTCCACTCTACACCTCTCCATTCTAGGTGACCACACTCTATGCTACTACACCCTACACAATTCCACTGTATGATGCTCTAGTCTATGCTACTCTACTCTACACCACTCCACTATATTCCACTCCAATCTACATCTGTACACAGTATGCCAGTAAACTCAAATTATTCCACTCTACACCACTCCATTGTACACTACTCTACTGTATGCCAGTATAAGGTTTTTAGTTTTTAACAGGAAGAATGGCGCTCAAGCTAATTATGTGTCTGTTAGTTAAGCTATGTGTATGTACAGTGCCACCAGGTCAAGGGATAAACACCTTGAAACCCCCGTAGATATGTGAGTCCAGAAACCCACAAATTCAAATGAAAAACAAAGTCCCGGGCAAACGTAATTGGTATCAATATGCGGTTCTGCAAGGTTTCGTATTCAAACAGAATCTGTGGTCCACACCAGATGAATAGTTTCACGTGTGTTTAATGAATGAAATAGTGCAAAAGCAACCAGCCGACACGTGTTTCGTCACATGAGGGAGTGAAACCGTGACGTCTTCAGGGCTGAGAGAGCTTCAATGTAGGATGAGTGTAACAGCAAGCCGGTGATAATTCCAACCCGGCTGGGTAGTCATGTGGAGTATTTGGAGAAATTCACGGGTGCGCAGGCCTAAATTGCGGGTGCAAACATCTAGGCGGTCCAAACCAAGGAGGTGTGCCGCTGTTTTCAAGCTATGGAGTGCCGTCCAGTGTTCAGCGAAACCTTGCAGAACCGCATATTGATACCAATTACGTGTGCCCTGGACTTTGTGTTTCTACTGTATGCCACTCCACTCCACACAACTGCTCTCTTCACCACTACACTCTATGATATTCAACAGTACGCCACTACACTCACTATAGTCTGCCCCAATAAACTCTACCCTGCTCCACTCTACTACACTCCAGTCTATGGTATTCCACTCTACAACACTTTACTCTCGATCACTCCACTGTGCTCCACTCCTCTCTACTCCACCCCAGTCTATGTTATTCCACTGTACACCACTACACTGTACGTCACTCCACTCTATGCCACTCAACTCTACACATCTCCATTGTATGCCACTCCACTCTGCTATTCCACACTACACATGCCCAATCTACCCCACTCGAGTAAACGCTATTTCACTGTTCCTCACTCCACTGTATGCTACTTACCTCTACGCTACTTCACTGTACGATATTCCACTGTACACCACTACATTGTACCTCACTCAAGTATATGCCAGTTCACCCTACACCACTTCACTTTATGCCACTCCGCTCTACGCCACCCCAATCTAAGCTTTTCCACTGTATGCCGGTCCATTCTACCACACTCCACTCTACACAATGCACTGTACACCACTCCACTGTATGCAGCTCCACTATACAACACTCCACTCTATGCCACTACACTGCATGCCAATACACTTTACACAGTTCCACTGTATGCAACTCCAGTATATGACACTCGACTCTTTGATATCCACTCTATGCCACTCCGCTCTATGTCACTCCGCTTTACGCCACTCAACTCTACGCCACTCTACTCTACCCCACTCCATTCTACACTACTCCACTCTATGCCACTCTACACCAATCCTCTCTATGACACTGCAGTCTACCCCACTGCACTCTACACCACTCCACCCTACTCTACTTCACTCTACGCTAATCCACTGTACACAACTCCACTATTGCCGCTCCACTCTTAGCAGCTTCGCTCTATGTCACTCCAATCTACTCCACCCCACTCTTCGCTACTCCACTATTTGCTATTCCACTCTATACCACTCCACTCTACGGAACTCAACTGTAGGCTATTCCATTATACGCCACTCCACTCTCTGCCACTCCATTGTGTGCCATTCAATTATACACTGTTCCTCTCTAACCCACTCTACTCTATGCCACTCCACTGTACGCTATTCAACTGTATGCCACTATAATATACCTCATTCCACTGAACACCACTCCATTCTATGCCACTGTACTCCACACTACTCCACTGTATGCTATTCACTGTACCATACACCATTCTGCATCACTCAACAGTTCCTCACTCCACTGTACGCTGTTCTACTGTGCACTATTACACTCAATGCCACTACACTCTAGAGAACTCCACTGTACACTTTTTCACTCTATGCCACTGCACTGTCTGCCACTCCACTGTACCCCACTCCACTGTACGCTGCTCCAGTATACACTATTCCACTGCAAGCAACTGCATTCTACACCTCTCAACTATACGCTATTCAACTCTATGCCACTGCACTCTACCACACTACAGTGCATGCCACTCCACTGTATGATATTTCAGTGCATGGTATTACACTGTACCCCACTCTACTGTACGCCATGCCACTCTACAGCACTGCACTCTACTCCAATCCGCTGTATGCTATTCCAATCTATGCCACTCAAGTGTATGTGACTACGGTGTAAGGCAGTCCATTGTATGGCACTCCACTCCACACTACTCCACTGTATGCTATTTCACTGGATGCCACTCCGCTCAATGCTCAAGTCTACTGTATCCAACTACACTAGACCTCACGCCACTCTAACTGCTCCACTCTATGCCACTGCACTCTATGGCACTACACTGTCCGCTATTAAACACTACCACACTCAATTCTACGCCACTCCACTGTATGCGAATCTACTCTACACCACTCCACTCTACGCCACTCTACTCTACAACACTCCACTATATGCTATTCCACCCTACACCACTTCGCTGTACCCCAGTTCACTCTACACCACTCCATTGTATCCCACTTCACTCTAAGACATTCCACTGTACCCCACTTCACTCCAGACCAGTCCACTATCCACAACTACAGGCTACATCACTCATCTCTACTCTATTCAACTATATTCCACTCCATTCAATCCCACTCCATCATACGTGGATCATATGCTATTCCACTGTATGCTACTTCACTATAATCCACTCCATTCTACACCACTGCACTGTACACCACTCCACTGTATGCTATTCAAATCTACTCCACCCTAGTATACGTCACTCCAGTGTACACCTCTCTACTCTATGCCACTCCACTGAATGCTACTCAAATGTACTTTATTTCATTGTATGGTAGTGTACTGTACGCAGTTCCACTGTGTGCCACTTCACTCTGTGCCACTCCCCTGTATACCACTCAGTGTACACTTTTCCACTGTACACCACTCCACTCTATCACACTTTACCACACTCCACTCTATGCCACTTCACAACACTCCCTGTATGCCACTCCATTTTATGCTATTCCACTATATGCCACTCCACTGTACCCAACTCCTCTTTACATCAATCTACTTTACACTATTGTACTATATGGAACTCCACTCTATGCTGTTCCACTCTATTTCACTCTACCTTACTCTACTGTATGCCACTTCTGTGTACGCCATTTGACTGTAAGATACTCCACTGTATGCTATTCCACTCTACGGCAGGGCACTGTATGCCACTCAGACATATGCTTTTCCACTGTATCCCACTTCAGTCTACACTACTCCACTATACGTTATTCTACTTTATGTCACTTCAGTGCAAGCTATTCTGCTGTACCCCACTCCATCACTCTACGCTACTCCACTGTATGCTAAGCCAGTCAATGACACTCCACTATATGGAGCTCCACTGTATGCTACTTTACTCTGTACCACTCCAGTTTACACTACTCCACTTTACAGCACCCCACTGTATGCTATTTCATTGGACAAATCTTCAATCTACAGTATTCCACTGTATACCACTTCACTGTAGGCTGCTCCACTCAAATACACTCTTTGCCACTACACCAGAAAACACTATATGCCACTCCACTGTAGCACACTGTACCACACTGTAGTCTACCCTACCTCACTCCACTGTACAAAACTGTACTCCACTCTATGCTACAACAAAACATACCATTCCACTGTGCGACATGCCACTGCACTCTATAACACTTTACTCCATTATATGCTACACCACTATAATGTCCACAGCGCTGAACTATATGAGAGGCCACTCCTCTATATGACACTTTAGTCCATTCTACGTTACGCCACTACATTCAAATTCACTGTAAGCCCACTGTACGCAACTGTATGACACTCTAATGTATGCCGCTCTACTCTACAACACACTGACTGTATTCTATAAAACTGCACTCTACAACACTCTACAACAGTCTATGCCAGTGTACGACACAGTACTACACTGTATGCCCCAACACAGCACTGTACAACTGAATGCCATTATATGACACTCTACGCAACTTGATGCCACTCAATGACACTTCATTCTACTCCACAACACTAAACTCCACAACACTACAGTTGATGACTCTTCACTGTACAACACTCAACTGTACTGTACGCCATGCCACTCCACTATACGCAATGCCACTCCACTGTTTGCCACTCCAAAATACTAGACAATATGACACTGCACTGTACGACACTGTCCTTTACTATAAGCTGTGACACTACACTTAAAAACACCCAATTAAATGACACTGACCACTGTGACTTAAAACACATTTTTATTAAAAATAAAAACAATTTAAATTTAATGAACAAATCAAGGGTTAAAGCTAAATTATAGTTAGGAAAACTTTATTTATTCATTCAATGCAAACCCAGCTTAAACTATGCAAACAGGAGAAATTACAAGTTATAGTTACAACTTAAATTTCTAATTTAAGCACCACTAGATAGAACGTACCTTTAAAATTTACAAACCACCTTTAATTTACTATATGTCGCACAACTCCAAACTCATTCTTCTTGAATCAATCGACACACTAAATTAACTATAACTCATAACTCTACTATGCACGGTGTTCTGAGAAATGATGTAATTTCAAATGTCATAAGTCTTATAACTGGTATGATTTAAAATGCTTTAAGTTATATAATATGCAAGGGTATAATTAGTCCATGGGTATAATTAGTGTGGCGATTGATGCGAGAAGAATGTTTATGAAGGTGCACTGTGCATAGTAAATTGAAGGTTCTGCATACTCTAAATGTAATTTCTATTTAGTGATGCGTAAATTAGGAATTTCAGTTATAACTATACAACTTTTAATTTGTCCTGTTTGTATAGTTTAAGTTGGGTTTGTATATAAAGAAATAAGTTTCCTTAACTATAACTTAGCTTTAACCTTTAGTTTTTTCATTAAATATATATATATATATATATGAATAATTGATGCACTATCAATCTATAATGAAGCAAACATAAGTTGCAGATGTGCAATCAATACTAAATGCAGCACACATTTTAACATGTCGTGCAAACAAGGAGACGGGGACACAGACACCTCCACACCAAGGAAGGATGCTGGGTGAAAAACTGGCAATAGAATAACAAGAGACACTGGTGCCTTTCTACAATCAACTAGGAGAAGGCTGTTCAGGTGAAACCGTGACATGATGAGAGGAGTCACAGATAGGCGAGTGGTCATCTCGAACTGGTGAATGGAGGGAAATGAGGCGCAGGAAAATAAGAGAAGGAGGGAAGGAAAAAGAAACTATATATTATAACATCTACCAACACAGCAGGGAAGGGCACCTTTTTCTTTACTTACTTTCGCATTTAACGTATTTTTCTTTTGGGACTTTGTTTATCTTTTCAAGATCTTAGTGAAACTCAGCCCATGGAAATGCACTTTGAAGAAAAAGAAATGGGTCACCTTTACGATTCAGGTTTGAAATCTTAGCTTTAGGGCTCATCTTTTGTACCGACAATGGAGAGAGGATAACTAACAAGAGGTATAAGTAAGTGTAAGCAATGATATGTGTCTTCCCAATTATATATAGCTCTGCTAAGGATAGTGAAGCCATTAGGCAGTAATTTCATTTAGCTGCTTACCTCACAAGGCCAAAAGCAAATAAATTTATTAAATAAGCTCAGTGTACTATGTATGCTTCTTCAACCCTATCAAATGCTTGCAAATCATTCCCTATTCTTTCCCAAGGTGTTGGACAGTTCTTGTGGAGATCCTGAATCTATCCTGAAAACGTAGGCTTGAATGAAATTTGAAAAAAAAGAATGGAGAAGACACGTGCAATCCATGATGTAACCTCTGTATTAATACTTGTAAAATATGGACAATAAATCTTTTTAAACTTTTAATTTTAAAATCGTCCCATTTTCACCCAACCCTCTCTGACAGTGCCCAAATGTTCATTCTAATGCTCAAGAATATTTTCTTTTCTGTCCCATTTCCACCCAACATACAGTGCTTAATTTATAAAAAACTTAAGTGCAATGCCCTTCGTCAGGAGTTCTCAGCAGTTTGCACCATAAATTGCCCTGGCCAGCGCTGCCAATAATAGTACCAACACAACTACTAACCATCACACTCCTATAAGTCTAACAATTCAGACTGTTCCAGGCCACGAAAGCTATAAGAAAGGCTTGAGAAGGCAGGTAATAGTCATTTTCAATCTATATTGAATTAATAAACTACTGTTGTGTTCACCTTTAAATTAGACAGACAGCGCCACCATGTGGCAGACTGCCACTCGCGCCAGTGTTCACAATTAAGTGCCGGTGCCCAGCGCAGGAAACCACCAGCTCAAATTAAGCACTGCCAAGTGCCAACATAAATCAAAACTTTCTAAGCCTTGATATTTAGAGCGGTAGCAGTGTATCCTGAACCTTGGCATGCACTTTTTACAGAATGTATAATAGATCTTCTGCGTTCAGAAGAGTATAGTGTAATAATGACAGCTAAAGACACTTTTTCTAAGATGGCTCATTTTTTCATGTTGCTCCAGCTGAAGAAAAGGCTCAATGTGTTTTGATTAACATTTGTTTATTTAGTGGATTACCTCACACCATCATTTCTGAAAGTGGTATTTAATACTTTTCACTCTCTGAAGAGTTTTCTGTAAGGCATCAATAGTTAAACAAGGTCTTTCTTCAGATTATCATCCCCAGTCAAATGGGCAAACAGATCAAATTAATCAAAGTCTGTTACAAGATCTTGACTGCTAGTGGAATGCAACTGGGCTCCCCATTTACCAGTAGGAGTATTTTCTTAAATGTGTGCTGCTCTTCCAACTATCAAGGTCTCATCTTTCTTTTGTGTGGGAGGATTTCACCCATGTTGTTTTCCTTCCTCTCCTCATATTAATCCTTTGATTCCAGTGAATATTTGAATCAGTTACAGAAGCATAAGCAACTTATTTCTGAAAGGAATATGCTCATAGATGAAAAACAAATCCTTCTCCTTTTGCTCCTGGAGACGTTAAGTTGTCTTTTGTGTTCTTACTGTTCATACACTGCCAGTTAAATTCCAACCAGGATTTTTAGCCTTTTTGTTATATCTCACCAGACTTGGGAGATTCGTTCTGCGTTTCTTTCTTCCCGACTAAAGCCATATGTTCCCGATCTTTATCTTCATGTTCCATATGAACCTCCACCAGCTATGAATGAAAGGCAATCTGGATATAAGGTCAGGAAATATGTATTTCTCTGAAGTATTGAGGTCATCTTCCATTTCTAATCGACTGGAAAGATTTTCGTTCTTGTGAGCGTTCTTGTGAAGATGCTTCTTAAGTTCATAACCCTTGTTAGTCCACCATTTTATCAACAGTACCCTGATACGCCCAGAACTTTAGCTATTTTATTATGAGCTTACCAGAGACAGAGAGCATTCAGGAGAGGACTGTGTGCCCCTCACCCTTAGGCAGCATGTTGCTGGACATCGCATTCAGTGTGTGTTTAGGTCTCCTCACAACCTAGGCCACACTGGCATATCTATGTTTGCAGTTACCTGGAGGGATGTTCCCCAAGGAGCGTAGCAGCACTAGGTTAGAAGGATGGTGGTAGGACTCCAAAGTTCAGAATTGATTAAAGGGTCTCAAATTTGGGCTTCTTGTGCAGAATCGATGTCATGAATTTCAGAAAATGCATTATAAACTGCTCTTCCCAAGACTGCGATCAGGCCAGAAAAAATTATATGAGGGCCCCCAATACCAGATAAAGTAGAGTTTATCCCTATGATGACAGTTCCTATATGAATCAAATATAAGGAGGCATTGACAAGTGCTAGATGTGTCTCAACACATTATTTAACTTATTTTCTGTTGTGTGTATCACCCCCTTGTGAACTTCCCCTGCTTAGATGAGCAGCACAGAGGTTTGGGAGACACATGGGGGCCCTGTACAAAATGGCTTCACCTCCCTCAGGACCAGACCCTGTACTGCAAGCTAGAAATTCAATCTACCTTTTGTACTGTCATGCACTCACATCACCTTCTAATAATCTCCTACAAATTTGGTGCAATGCCACTCTCTTCTGCCATCTCTAGAAGTTTCTTTCGACCACTACACAAACATTTCAAATACCTTGTGTCCTGTGAAATTCCCCACCACAACCCTCACCTGCCCTTCCCAACAAATCCCAAAAAACTACCTGGTGTCCTGCTACCCTCCCCTACCACCTTCTGCAAATTCACTGATCCATTTTGCCTGAAACAAAACTCTCAATCATAGAGCAGTTAATCTGCACCATGCTGACAACGGCTCTATGACCAGTACTAATCAGGAAGGACAGCAATTCCATGTCAGTTTAAGCGTGCAGAAACCTACAACTGAAGAGTCATTGGGTGGTTGTGCTAGAGCACCATCAACATTCACTTCATTCCTTGGTTATGGGGAGATGTAAGCAAGATGATGGAAGGCAAGAGACAGGTCTGACCATCAATTTCCATTCAACCAACTTCTTGAATCTCTGAAGATGCAGGGAAGGCAGTTGAATTGTGCATGTCTGGCCCACAATATCAACTCTGTTATTCCTTGCAAATTGAACGAAACAGTATGAAGCAAAGGGGAATATGCCTCATCTTCTATCAATAGTTTGAAAACATTTCTGTGGTTGCAAAGCATTGGAGTTTTACCAAATGCTCTTGATTTTTGATAATCATTTTCAATTAATAAATAATATTAGCCTCTTTGCCTTTTAAAAAAAACATTGTTTTCTTCCAATTAAAACTGTGGAAAATCAGCATTGTTCCTTTTCAGTGTGCATTCTAATTCGAGGGGTACAATATTTGGAGTAGGAGAAAAAAAAAATCAGACTATTTTGAGTATATTTCAATGCCCTAAAGTGTGCCAAATTTCACAATCTCACGAATCACAGGGAGCGAGTTGGCAGGTGTTTAAGAAACAGCAGTATATCATCTTCATAAATGGATAAAACATTTCTCCTATTAGTGAAGGCTATCTGCCTAAGCAAGTGAAACTTTCTGAGGCGGAATGTTAGTGTTGCCATCGCACGACCAAATGACAATAGAGGTAGGGTTCAGTGCCTTTGTTGATGTGGAATGTAAAGAAGAGTCTACTATTGACTTTGACTTTAGCTATTAAAGATGTGTGTAGAATGTCAATTAATTTTATTAAATAAAAAACTAGTCCCATACTGTAAGTACTTATTTCATAAATACACATCCTAGTGAATCAAATACTTTCCCAGCATTTAAGAAAACTGAGATATTGCTAGAATTCTGTTTAATCTGATTTTGTATAAGAAATAAAGCTCAGATGTAAGAAGTCAATCTTCCCAGGACGAATCTATTTTGTAGTTTGCCACAATTCATGCCAATATTTTTCTGTCTATTTAAAAGTAAGTATATGACTGATATTTTAATGGGCCTTTGCCCATTTTTGGTAAAGTTAATGGTGTTGCTTTTCGGCAGTACAATGGAAATATCCATTTCTAATGCCTTGTTATACATTGCAAGGAAATGGGAGTCGAGGAAGTATCTTTAATCTTTATCAAATTTTGCAGTGAGACCATCCGATAGTGCTGACATTTTTTTCTTTTTCTCTTCAAGCTCAATATTCCCACGCTGTTAAGTTTCTTTTAAGTGTATTGATGTTTTAACATAGGTGCGATTTAGATTTTAAGCGATGGTTATGATTATTTTGCCGATTCTGTTATTGATTGTAAATATTTTTAAAATATTTTTTAGATCAATTTAGCTCTGCGAACATTTTAAATTCTTCTGAATTAGTGAATTATATACTGTGGATTAGGCATAATGCAAGAAGAAAGTCAATCTAATCTAGTGATTTTCCCATCATCCATTCACAGGAAGTGATGCGTTGGATCTTGCCCTCAATACAGGCTTACCGCAGATTGTTGCCTACCTCTGCCTTCCCTTTCGAAACCGGCTTGTATTGGCTTTTAGAACTCTGTCCACGTTTTCCAAGCTAACCAGTGGTAAAGTGCTTTTGTTTTCCCTTCTAAGCATGGTAAAATTGACCTACACATGATTGGTACATTCAACTTGCTGGTAAGCTCCCAGCTAACCAGTGGTAAAGTGCTTTTGTTTTCCCTTCTAAGCATGGTAAAATTGGCCTACACATGATTGGTACATTCAACTTGCTGGTAAGTTCTAATACATGGTTCTACTTGTACCCAGAGACTGTAAACTACTAATGGGCTGCCGCACTGTGCCATCCATTAAAACAACCTTTTAAAACATGTCGTAGGCCTGCCACTGCAGGCCTACGACATGTCCTCTGCCGTATTTAGATGTTGCAGCAAGAGGAAGGAGACTACCACGGCAGAGGTCTTCTCTGCTGGCTCACAGTACACCGTCACCATCATGCCAGCGGGATTGCGCTGAGCTGATTTAGATGTTCCTGTTGTGCTGGAGGTGTCCTGGAGGCAGAGCCCCGATGGAGTGAGGTACATGGAGTTGTGGAGACAGGTAAGTACTACCTATTTTTTCCTCAATACACATATATGTTGTGAATCTGTCAATATGTATATGTAGATAATGTGTACATCTCATTTTTTCAACACAAAGCATTGCACACAAGCAACATACACACACTATTGAATGTAGACCCACATGTACCGTAAAATCCTACCTTAGAATACGGTGACAACAAGGAGGCTGAGCATCGTGGTCAAGTATTAGCAGCACAGGAAAGACTTGGACAATGGCGTTCATGATGGAATCGGTGGTGGGGAGCTGAAAAAAGGCGGGTTTTTACCTCTTTTTTTTCCGTTCCGCTAACTCGTGCTTTTAAGGTTCCTCACCACAGTTGCCTTGACGGAAAGGCACTTCATAATCTGTATGGTGGGAATCTTGGTGGGACTCCCTCAGACAGCAGCTTTTGCCTCTGACGCCGTTGCCGAGGGCAAAAGATTCTGGCGGGAGCAGCACGACTACAGCAGTCTTGCGTACAGTGTCCAGCCAACACCTGGATCGCGCTTGTGGACCACCAAATCAGCAGGTGGGAAGACTACTGAAAAAGCAGTAGCGCTACCAGTCCGACCATGATCTAATTAGGGCCCTAATACTGGGTTACCCTATCACATTCAATAAGTGATAAACTCCGCTTGGGACCAGAGAGAAAGATGCTGTGTTAACTCAAATAAATTGTAATTTAAAATCCTCTCTAAGGATAAAGGCGGATTTTAGGTTACTTTTCTGAAAATGTCACATTTAGAAAGTTGCCATATTTCTGCCTAAACCAAATGTGTCTTTCTGCCAATGTTCAAGGTCACATGAATGGCTCTCCTGTGGTGTTTTGTGAATTACTTCCAAATATGGAGACTTTAGAGGCCTTGTTGGGGAGGGAGAGGGTCTTCCTGATAGGATGGCAGCGGAGGAGTTGTGACCTGCCATGTCAACACATCAAAAGACCCATCCTGCGGTAAACATAAAGGAACTTGACACAAGGCTTGCCCTTGGCTTTTTTTTTACCCTTGACAGTTTGGAGTCAAACCCAGGGCAAATGGAACAACACACAATAACCAGCCTTGGGAGTAGGCCAAATAAATCCCCCACACAAAGGCTGGCACTCGGTATAAAAGTGGAACACTCAGATCCTCTCATCAGCATACTCCTGGACCTCTGGCAGATTCAGAAGGACTTCCCTGCTGTCTGAAGAAGGAAGACTTGACCTGCTTTCTTTGAACCCAGGCACCCTAGAAGTAACTCTAAGGGTCAGTTAGCTGACCTCTTGTTTGAGCTACACTGACACTACAAGCTTACAGCGGCATCCCTGGAACTGCCTCGCTGACCAGAACCAACTGGACCTGCCTGTGCCCTGCTTCTGACCATTAGGATTACCATAGTTCACACTCCACAAACACCCCCAATCCTCAGGGCCCAAGTTGACTATGGCTGTGAACTGTCACCATCTTGAACATATCCAAAGTGGGTTGGGTTGCCACTGGGAATCTGTACCCCATTCTTTCGAGCATGCGCAGGAGTCATTCTCACCTACTAGCTTGCGCCAGGCATGAATGTTCTACTTCTACGCACCCACTTCAAAACACTGCTGAACCTAGGGAAGAACAGAAGAATTAGCCCTGCTGTCCGTGAACCTAAAGGACTGTCCCTGCTCCTTCTTGCACCCAGGACAAAGAAGTGAACTCCAAGGGTCATAAGCCTAACCTCTTGTTCAAGCTGCAGGGAAACACATGCTACAAGCAGCGTTTCCTACAACTTCCTAACTGACTAGTGGCAATTGGACCTGCACTAGACCCTACTGTAGCCTCTGTCTGACACACTGTGAGTCTCCACTTGCTGGCCCACACTATCTTCAGAACTAGCTGTATTATTAACAAAGCTATGACAACCAGGACTACTTTATCTTGCAAGCATCCTCCCCACCTCTGGTGGATCTAAAGATGCACACAGCCAGGACGCATTGGACTGCAAACTAGGAAGTACAAAAAAGAAGCACCTACAATGCACTCAGGATCTATAACAACATCCCCATATCCATCAGAACTGCCTCAATATGCTCCCTTTTAGGAAAGATTTGAAAATGTCCCTCTGTAAAAAACACATCACAATGCATTAACCATCCACAACCCATCTTTCTCGACTCTTAGTCATTGACTTTATCCTTTTATTTGACCATACACAGTGCTCCACTGCCTTTGTGTAGGTTTGGGTTAAAGAGATACCATATACATACATACAAGCATATACACGTCACATGGTTTGAAGGAATGCAATAATGAAATGAAATAATAAGGGCAATGATGAAAAGGCCATCCTATTGTAAACAGTGTGTCCTATCTCAGACTTTTTAATTAGGAAAGGTGCATCAATAAACATGACATACTCAGATTTTCTAGAATGTTGTGTACTAATAGATTTCCCATACTTTGCTTATAGCTTTGAGCAATAGGCATTCAAATTTGAAATATCAAATTTCAAAACACATAGCATAGCTGCAACTATGGTAGTTCTATACCGATTAACAATTATTGCATTCTTGTGATTCTAAATATTTTTTCTCAATCAATCAATCAGGATTTATAAAGTGTGGCAAATCAACCATGAGGAATTCAAGGCCCTGGAGTTGCTAGCTGCTTCGTGGTGAAAGCAGTGAAAAATGAGGCAAAAGCAGAAGAAAGCACTTAGAAAAATGGGGGAGATAAAGGAGAAAGCACTAACAAAATGAGGCATAAGCAGGATAAAGCACACAGATAAATGAGGGGAAAGGACAGAGAAAGCAGTAAAAAACGGGGCAAAAGCAGGAGAAAGCCTTCTAAAAACCAGGGGTAAAGAGAGGAAAAAGCAGTAATCAACGAGGCAAAAGCAGGGGAAAGCACTCAGAAAAATGGGGGAAGGAAGGAGAAAGCAGTAAAAAAATTAGGCATAAGCAGGAGAAAGCACTCAGAAAAAGGAGAGTACACAGGGCGGTGCAGCAGCACGGGGTGGCTGGGCCTGGGACCTGCTCAATGGGGTTGTGCTGTGGCCTCCATCAAGTAGGTCCTGGGACAAGGGAGGAGCACTAGGAGGCAGTGGGCAGGGCCAGATGGGAGGCAGGAAAACAGGCAGGGGAGAGCAGCAAACAAGGGGAGAAAAATAAGATGAAGCAGTGAAAATTGAGGGAAAAGCAGTAGAAAGCATTCAGAAAAACAGGGTAAAGGGAGGAGAAAGCAGTAAGGAACAAGGGAAAAGCAGGAGAAAGTACTCAGAAAGAATGGGGGAAAGGAAGGAGAAAGCAGTACAAGGGAAAGGCAGGAGCAGGCACTCAGAAGAACGGTGGGGCAGGGAAGCAGTCAAAAACGAGGGAAAAGCAGGAAAAAGCACTCAGAAAAACGGGGAGGAATCAGAGATGTGCAGCAGCACACGAGAGCTGAGCCTGGTTCTTTGCTTGAGAATCATGTTGCTTCTTTACTTTTCATTGACTTTTCCATGAGGTAAGCTATTTATGGTTCAAAAGCCCAAACTAAGTTTTAAGATATAAAACTAGGCCATTGCAAAGATTTAAATATTGTGTAAAGATGAAAGTAAGACTGTCACTGGAATTACGAGGTTATAGACAAATGAAAAAGTCATGTCTCAATATTGACTTTTGTTCCAAGTGTCAGAATCTAGGCTATATTCTACATGAAAAGGAAAGAAAAACCTGTGTGTGGAAAATTAGGCAATCTTTCCAACAGCAGGACTTGAGAAATAATAATGAGCTATTGAACTCACAGGTCTAGATCATAAAAATGCCTGGATGTAACTTGAGCCGGTTAAAAATTTGATGAATATTTTTAGCAAGAATATTGATCTTAAATGGCTAATTTCTAAGTACCTTGGTGTCATAGACATAACTATGCCTTGGCTTCGAAGACTGTGCTTATTCTAAGTCTTCCTATTATGCGTTTAGTGTATTATGTATTAGCTTCAGGCTACAACTCTTTTTTTTTACAGTTCTGGTTTGTCCTATGATCATTAATTTATATTTCAAAATTTTTAAATTGGCTTTTAAAATTTAATAGAAGGTCAAATCACTATTAGTCGCACGCTTCTCCATTTCCTAAATTAATTTTGTAACCTATGTCTGTCAGAGCTTTTTCCAGTTTTATTATATCCATTTTAATATATGATAGCTAGACATAAAGCACGTGGCTGGAAATTAGCTGAACTTCTCTGGCCCCACATGTAATGCCTTTTTATTTCTTACAGATAAACCTTTTGTTCGCTCGCAGAACCGATGCATCTAGAAGAACTTAAACGTGCTATGCTGCTCAGTTGACGTATTGGCTTTTAATTAATTTATTGTATCTTAACTTTTAAATAATAGGCTTTTTGTTAGTCAATTGAATAATGGATTATGATTGGGCTGTTTTGATGTTGCACCATCGGTCACTGACAGTTGTAATGTCTAATGAGATTTGTATTTTTGGCTCAGTCAGAGGGTCTGGCAGCAAAGCAGCTGCAGGTGAGAAACAGTCCATGCGCCTCACTCCAACATTGACTGTGCACTAGTCAGGGAATATTTGCAAGGTGTACTTAATATACTCCTATATAATCACACAACATGGCAGCCCTTTATTTGGCCCACAATCTCCCAATACAAGTCATGGCAGCCTCTTTCACAAAGCTTGTACAACTATGGCATATTATGATACCTCAACCTGGTGGTCCCCATATGTAAGCATAGTCTCAAGAAAAAGGGTTGATATTGCAGACAGCTTCAATTCTTTCAAGTGACTGCCTCCTGTTCTCCCCCTACTGTTTGAGGTGCTCTTCATTCCTCTTACCCTTCCCTGTACAGGTCAATTTATCTCATGCTGTCCTATGTCTGGTTTGGATTAGAATATGCTTCTATGGAGCACAAGGGTTTTGTTTGTCCTAACTTCATCTGCTAGCCAGCAAAGAAGTCATCTGTGAGATAAAACAATGTGCTGTATGCCTATCATCCATACCCAATATTCAGCTCGGATAAAAGAAAAAAGCTCCAGCAACAACCCATGAATGGCTAATTGTGTAAAGTGAAATGTGAAAAAATTGTAGAATCCTTGCAATTACTTACAAGGTATCCTGGAACTGGGGTACCAAAAGAAAAAGATGTTCTACCTGACCATTAGTTTGGGGATAATATAGAGATGTCTTCAAATGCTTGACACCACCAGCTTTGAGAAACCTCTAAACCTCTCCATTGACAAACTGAACCCCGTTGTCTGAAATCACAAACCCAGGATAACCTTCCCTGAGAAAATGCTTCCCTGAGAAAATCAATAACTACACAGGCATTGCGTTCAGGTACAAACATAATCTGGCAATTTTGTGTACAAATCAATGGCTACCAATGCAAACCGATACTGCCTCTGCAACTTATTAAGTGGACCAACCAAGTCAATGTCAATTTTTTCCCAGGCTCTCGCAGGATACGTTAATAGGTTGGAGAGGAAGCTTCCTCACAAACAACCCCTTCTCTGAGGTAATCAACCACAAAAGGTTCGACCTCACTGTCCATTGAAGGCCACAATAAGGTTTCTCTAAGCCTTTTTTTGTGAAGGTAGCTCCCATGTGACCATCGTGAGCAATCCTGATTGACCTAAATCTTAACCCCACAGGTGATACCAATTTATCACCTCTGAGAAGGAGACCATCATCCACCGAAAGTTCATCAGAAACCTTCCAGAAAGGCTGACACTAATTTGTGACTTTTCACTAGGCCATTCCTTAACGACATACTCCACCACACTTTTCATAACCTTATCCGACGTCATTTCATTTCTCCATTCATGCTCCATAACTGCACGCATTCCCTCCAAATCCAATGAAGCAAAAAAACTATTTTCCTCTGTGGTCTCTTCACTTTTCACATCATCTTCCTGAATCACAAAATGAGATAAAAAATCAACATCTTACATTCTTGCCCCCTTTGAAATGTACAATATCAAAATGAAATTGTAACAGTTTGAACGACAGTCTTAAGATTCTGGGTGTTTGTTCTTTAATTTTCTCCCCAGACAAAATGGCAACCACAGGTTTATGATATGTTTTTACAAAAAAATTTGTACCCCAGATATATGGTTTGAATTTCTGAATTGCCCACCAACAAGCCAGCAATTCCTTTTCAATGGTCGAGTAATGATTTTCTGCATCCCTCAATCCCCTGGAATCATAACTAATGGTGTTCTCTACCACCCCATTTTCCTGTGTTAAAATTGCTCCCAAACCATAGTTAGAAGCACCCACAGTGACGCAACATGCAAGCTTGGATTCATGCGGCTTCAAAATTTTAGAACTTGCCAACTGTTTCTTGATCCATTCAAACGATTCCAACTAAACTTGGAATCCTTCTTTAAAAGTTTAGTTAACAGTAAAATGTGAGAAGCATAATTAGGTATAAATAGGGAATACAATTTACACATCCCCATGAAAGATTTAAGGGCTGTTTTATCACTAGGAGCCTGTACCGCCATAATCGCATTGACCAAACCTTGCCTAAGTTTGATGCCATCTCCCGAGATCAAAAGAGCTAAATACTCGATTCTGTTTTTGCAAAAATCACATTTACTAATCTTGAGAACTACCCCTTTTTCCTGGAGTATAGAAGAGACATGACTGAGAATGACTTTGTCTTCTTCTTCTGTTTCAGCAAAAAATAACATGTTTTCCTGGAAGACGACTACACTACCTACCTCTTTGAACAGCTGCTACATGATCCTTTGAAAAACCGATGCCGCTGAGGCTAACCCGAACAGCATCCAGCGGTACTAAAAAGTACCCATGGGGTGACGAAAGCAGTGGGAAGAGGGGAATAAAGCTGTGGAATTTGATTAATTACATAACATAAGAAGAATATTGGTGAATACACGAGTCAAGAACACGAGAGCCCAAGGGTACAAGGGTGAGCCAATAGTGATGTTCAACATAATTCTGCAGCCAACAGATCAGAGATCATTCATAATGTCGGACGGAGAGGTAGGACCATCGCAGAGCTGAAATGTTGAACAATGGGAATAGATAAAAGATTTCCAAAATGGAGGAGCAAAGAGAGAATTTGTAAGACTGTTGGGTCTAGAAATATGTCCAGAATTAATGAGCAAAAACTAATTGCAGGTTTTATTGATTTTGGGCCTGATTTAGATCTTGGCAGTACTACCGGCGTCCCGCTAGGGCAGTGGCCTCTAGTACTCTGCCAAGCTGATGGCGGTCGCTCGCCTTATTTAGATGTTGCAGCAATAGATAGGAGACAGCTGCAGTGTCGGTCTTCTCTGCTGCCTGACAGTACTCCATTGCCGGAGCTGTCCGGGTGGCAGTGTCCTGACAGAGTGAGGTCATGATGGTGTGGCTACTCATCATTATCTTACTACACATATATGTTGCGACATAATGTATATGTAGGGAATATATTGTGCCCCTTTTTGGTACATATTTCATGCCACACAAACAACATGCCAAGTGTCAATACAGGTGTGTTCATTTTACCTTGATGAGTAGTGAAATTAACACTACTTCATTATACCTAAGAAAAATGTTGCATGTAAGAGCAATGCACAAGTACATGAGGCTACAGAAATTGTCAATACATAGGACAATTGTACACGTAGCTTACCGTAAATCTTGGCGACAAAGGAGCCGTTTGGTGTTGTGGTGGAGACGGTGCAGCAAAGGAAGGACCCGGACGATGGGGTACAAGATGGAAGAGGGAAGCAGGAAAAATTAAATGTTTTTACCTCATTTCCTACAATTCCATCAAATCGAAGTAGGAGGGATTCCTACCATAGTTGAAATGGCGGAAAGGCACATCGTAATTTGGATGGCGGGAATCTGGCGTGGGGTCCTGACGTCAACCACTTTTGCCTATACCACCGTTGACATGGTTGAGAATTCATGGCGGAGTCGGAGGGACTCTGATAATCTTTCGTCTATGGACCAGCTAAATAAAGTATCCAATACCTTCCCAAAATAGTTTAGTTTGGAGTGGCATAGTATATGTGACACCTTTGGTGTCCAACACTTCCCCCAAGATGGTTTATTTTAGAATGGAAATTGTATTTCTGACCCCTTTAGTGGCAAGTACCTCCCCATATATGGTTTAGTTTGGAATAGGAATAGTAAATCTGACTTATTTACTGTTGAACACCTTCTCCAAGATTGATTAGTGTGGAGTGGGAATAGTAAATCTGATCCCTTCACTGTCCAACACCTTCCCCAAGATGGTTTAGTTTGGTACAGCAATTATGAATCTGACCTCTTTAGTTTCCAATACCTTTCCCAAGGTGGTGTAGTTTGGAAAAGGAATAATATATCCTACCCCTTTAATGTCCAACACCTTTCCCTAGATAGTTTAGGACCTGATTACGAGTTTGGCCGACATGGTTACTTCGTCACAAACGTGATGGATATCCCATCTGCCAAAGTACAATTCCATTTAATACTATGAAACTTGTAAAATGGCGGACGGGGTATGTGACGGAGTATCCAATCCGTCTAACTCATAATCAAGCCCACTGTTTGGAGTGGTAATAGTAAATCTGACCACTCAAGGGCTGATTACGAGTCTGGTGCTCCACAGACTGCCAGATGCATGGTGTATGGTGGTGGCGGTCTCCTCACCGCCCTATTTCCCTGGCGGTGTTGCGGCGGAATAGAGGCATCCATATGCTTGGCGGGACCACTGTGGTCCCGCCAAGCATATTAGGAGTTTCCTCTCTGTCAGGGTTAACATGGATTTTCCTCCTCCATGTAAACACTGGTGGAGAGGAAACAAAGGGTACCTCTGAGCCTTGTGCATGCACACGGGGGCACAACATGTAACCCCCATGTGCATGCACACCAGTTCCTGCATGGCATGGACTTTCAATTCCTTGCCGTGCAGGAACTGTTTTTGGCGTTCCCATTGAGGTGCCTGTTTTTAAAGGCACCGGAGTGCAAACGTTAAAAAAAATATGGACAATAAATCTTTTTATACTTTTGATTTTAAAACCGTCCCATTTTTACCCATCCCTCTCTGACAGTGTCCAAATGTTCATTCTAATGCTCAAGAATATTTTCTTTCCTGTCCCATTTCCACCCAATATACAGTGCTTAATTTTTAAAAACATAAGTGTAATGCCCTTCGTCAGGAGCGCTTAGCAGCTGGCACCACAAATTGCCCCTGCCAGCGCTGCCAATAATAGTACCAACACAACTACTCACCATCACACTCCTATAAGTCTAACAATTCAGACTGTTACAGGCCACGAAAGATATAAGAAAAGCTTGAGAAGGCAGGTAATAGTTATTTTCAATCTATATTGAATTAATAAACTAATGTTGCTGTGTTCACCTTCAAATTAGACAGACAGTGCCACCATGTGGCAGACTGCCACAAGCGTCGGTGTTCACAATTAAGTGCCGGTGCCGAGCACAGCAAACCACCAGCTCAAATTAAGCACTGCCAAGTGCCAACATAAATCAAAACTTTCTAAGCCTTGTTATTTAGAGCGGTAGCAGGGGATCCTGAACCTTGGCATACACTTTTTACAGAATGTATAATAGAACTTCTGCGTTCAGAAGAGTATAGTGTAATAAACGCAGCTGAAGACACTTTTTCTAAGATGGCTCATTTTTCATGTTGCTCCAGCTGAAGAAAAGGCTCAATGTGTTTTGATTAACATTTGTTTATTTAGTGGATTATCTCACACCATCATTTCTGAAAGTGGTATTTAATAATTTTCACTCTTTGAAGAGTTTTCTGTAAGGCATCAAGAGTTAAACAAGATCTTTCTTCAGACTCTCATCCCCAGTCAAATGGGCAAACAGATCAAACTAATCAAAGTCTGTTACAAGATCTGGACTGCTAGTGGAATGCAACTCGGCTCCCCATTTACCAGTAGGAGTATTTTCTTAAATGTGTGCTGCTCTTAGAACTATCAAGGTCTCATCTTTCCTTTGTATGCGAGGATTTCACCCAAGTTGTTTTCCTTCCTCTCCTAATATTAATCCTTTGATTCCAGTGAATATTTGAATCAGTTACAGAAGCATAACCAACTTATTTCTGAAATGATTATGCTAATAGATGAAAAACAAATCCTTCTCCTTTTGCTCCTGGAGACGTTAAATTGTCTTTTATGTTCTTACTGTTCATACACTGCCAGTTAAATTCGAAACAGGATTTTTGGCCTTTTTGTTATAACTCACCAGACTTGGGAGATTCATTTTGCGTTTCTTTCTTCCCGACTAAAGCCATATGTTCCTGATCTTTATCTTCATGTTCCATATGAACCTCCACCAGATATGACTGAAAGGCGATCTGGATATAAGGTCAGGAAATATGTAATTCTCCTAAGTATTGAGGTCATCTTCCATTTCTAATCCACTGGAAAGATTTTCTTTCTTGTGAGCATTCTTGTGAAGATGCTTCTTAAGTTCATAACCATTTTATCAACAGTACCCTGATACGCCCAGAACTTTTGCTATTTTATTATGAGCTTACCAGAGACAGAGAGCATTCAGGAGAGGATGCCCTCACACTTAGGCAGCATGTTGCTGGACATCACATTCAGTGTGTGTTTAGGCCTCCCCACAACCTAGGCCACACTGGCATATCTATGTTTGCAGTTACCTGGAGGGGTGTTCCCCAAGGAGCGTAGCAGCACTAGGTTAGGAGGATGGTGGTAGGACTCCAAAGTTCAGAGTTGATTAAAGGGTCTAAAAATTGGGCTTCTTGTGCAGAATCGATGTCATAAATTTCAGAAAAAGCCTTATAAACTGCTCTTCCCAAGACTGCGGTCAGGCCAGAGAATATTATAGGAGGACCCCCAATACCAGATAAAGTAACGTTTATCCCTATGATGACAGTTCCTATATGAATCAAATATAAGGAGGCATTGGCAAGTGCTAGATGTGTCTCAACACATTATTTACCTTATTTTCTGTTGTGTTTATCACCCCCTTGTGAAGTTCCCCTGCTTAGATGAGCAGCACAGAGGTTTGGGAGACACATGGGGGCCCTGTACAAAATGGCTTCACCTCCCTCAGGACCAGACCCTGTACTGCAAGCTAGATATTCAATCTACCTTTTGTACTGTCATGCACTCCCATCACCTTCTAATAATCTCCTACAAACAAATTTGGCACAATGCCACTCTCTTCCGCCATCTTTAGAAGTTTCTTTCGACCACTACACAAACATTTCAAATACCTTGTGTCCTGTGAACTTCCCCACCACAACCCTCACCTGCCCTTCCCAATAAATTCTAAAAAATACCTGGTGCCTTGTCACCAACCATACCAATCTTCTAGTATCCTCCCGAATCTCAAAAGAAAACTAATAGCTGGAGTCCTGCTACCCTCCCCTACCACCTTCTGCAAATTCACTGCTCCATTTTGCCTGAAACAAAACTCTCAATCATAGAGCAGTTAATCTGCGCCATGCTGACAACGGCTCTACGACCAGCGCTTATCAGCAAGGACAACAATTCCATGTCAGTTTAAGCGTGCAGAAGCCTACAACTGAAGAGTCATTGGGTGGTTGCGCAAGAGCACCCTCAACATTCACCTCATTCCTTTGTTATGAGGAGGTGTATGCAAGATGATGGAAGGCAAGAGACAGGCCTGACCTTCAATTTCCATTCGACCAACTTCTTTGAATCTCTGAAGATGCAGGGGAGGCAGTGGAATTGTGCATGTCTGACCCACAATATCAATTCTGTTATTCCTTGCAAATTAAACGAAACAGTATGAAGCAAAGGGGAATATCACTCATCTTCTATCAATAGTTTGCAAACATTTCTGTGGTTGCAAAGCATTGGAGTTTTACTAAATGCTCTTGATTTTTGCTAAACATTTTCAATGAATAAATCATATTAGCCTCTGTGCCTTTTAAAAAAAAACATTGTTTTCTTCCAATTAAAACTGTGGAAAATCAGCATTATTCCATTTCAGTGTGCATTCTAATTCGAGGGGTACAATATTTGGAGTTGGAGAAACAAAACTCAGATTATTTTGAGTATATTTCAATGCCTTAAAGTGTGCCAAATCTCACAATCTCACGAATCACAGGGAGCTAGTTGGCAGGTGTTTAATAAACAGCAGTGTATCATCTTCATAAATGGATAAAATATTTCTCCTATTAGTGAAGGATATCTGCCTAAGCGAGTGAAACTTTTTGAGGCAGAATGTTAGTGTTGCCATCGCACGACCAAATGACAATAGAGGTAGGGTTCAGTGCCTTTGTTGATGTGGAATGTAAAGAAGAGTCTACTATTGATTTTGACTTTAGCTATTAAAGATGTGTTTAGAATGTCAATTAATTAATTAATTAATTTTTTTTTTTTAATTGCTCGGTTTTTAATTTTCTACAATTCCACAACATACTATATGAAGATTTAGAAATAATTACACTATGCATACACTTTATAATAAAGCATGATAGTAAATAGATTATATTCTACACTGTACTTAGATTTCTACATTGACAATGTGCATCAGCCAACATTTTTCATTAGCACAGAAGTAGTTTACTTCACAATTTACAAACGACGATGCCATTACAAAAATTAAGTACATTAATAGACATATTTGATTAACAAGAGCACACATATATTAGCTTTATTATGCTGCTACGATAACTATTAACAACATGGTGTATATTCTAGTTAGTTAATTTATAAAAAGTTTCTTTAAATTTAAGTATTACTGAAATATTTGTAGGCTTAGGACAGAACATCGAAGGCACAGAAATACTCAAATTTAGGGCCTAATTTGTTCATTGGTGGTATGCATACTCCAACGCAATAGACGGAGTACACATACCTCAAACATAATGGTCCGCTTGCTGACTGTAGATGTGTGCTAACTTAGGTTTCATCACGGCGGAGGCTACTCCGTCACCGCCATGATTAGACCTGATGGCCCTGCAGAGTAAGAGCCATTGGAGGCAGACCTCCAATCCCCCTTACCTAATTTAGCTGGGTGGAATTGGAGGTCAGTTTTCACGTCCCATCACCTCCAGGAATAACCAGGCACTACGGTGCAGTAAAAATTGCTAACTGCTTTCCTCGCCATTGGTATATACTCTCATGGCGAGTGGAGGTTTTTCTTGTTTTTATTTTCAAAAAGAAAATCCTGCTTTGGGAATTATTTTTTTTAAAGAAAAAAGAAAACAGTTTGGTCAAGGCTCCATCGTGTTGATGAAGTTGAGCACCAAACTTCAAAAAGCACTGCCTCTTATCTCAATATGGCTTCTGTGTAGTGGTATGTGACAACTCAGTAAATTCCTGGTCGGAAATGCTCAACTTTTCTGTCACTTTGTAGCAATGATACCAAACTAAAACATGTTTATCTGTTTTTAGGGATCTTATGGATGAAATCAACAGCTTTGAATGGGATGTTTTGCCTGGTGTGTGCTATCTAAACTGTATAAAAAAGTATACAAAAAAAGTGATGATTGGAAGTCTTGAATTAATCTCAGTTGCGGTAATCACTCGGGCTGCATCGTTATTTTGCATATCGTGCCACCTCAGTTTGGATCTAACCATATGCAAGTCAGTCTTGATCCGGCTCCTCTGCTCTTTTTCCAGCCTGATTTGCCAGGCCAGGTCCTCCCTGAACACAAACAACTCAGGACTAGTTTCGCCCTTATTGGGGCTCACCAGCCAGGTTATACCTTGGTTCTAGTGACACAGTGTACACGAGACCCACATCTGAGCATACCAATCTCAATTAGGCTGACAAACTAAAGTATACACAAATGTGATGAACTGAAGGCTAGAATTAATCTCAGCCACAGGTAGTCACCTGTGATTGTGTCTCTTTTATGAATTGCCCCTTTTTGATTTCTACTGGAGTAGAACTACACAACTGGCTTATGCTCTGAGAAGGCCTAGCATTGTGTTTTTGTTCTAGTAGAGTTATGGGATATTCTTTGTCAATATATTCATATTAAAGCACATGTCTAAGTTACTTTGTAATAATTTTGGATTAGTCTGATTCAGTAAAATGGATTTTAAAATATGGTACATTTCTCGCAAAATACATAAAAATAAGAGAATCTTCAAACATTATCTGCTGAACTAAAAACTGTTTCTTGCTCATCCGAAATAACATACCCATTGTTAATAATGCTCATTAATGTCCCTTAATTCTTATACACACAAAATTGATCATTAAGCAAAATCGATCACTGAGCATTCAAGCAATAGCGACAGCAACATAATGTCATAATGTTGCTGTTGCTATTGATTTATGCTCTTTTTCCCGGCATATGTTTTAGTGTAGATACATAGGGGTTCATTTATGAGCCCCTGCGTCACTTTTGCGCCACCGGTGCGTCACTTTTTGTGCCGCACTGTGCCATCCATTAAAACAACCTTTTAAAACATGTCATAGGCCTGCCACTGCAGCCTTTAGTGCAGTTTTAAGCTGCCATTTCGACATGGCAAAATTAAACTTTTGCCAGGCCTAAACCTTTCTTTTTTATAACTGTAAGTCACCCCAAAGATCGGCCCTAAAAGCTCATAAGACAGGGTGCATACTATTTGAAAAGTAGGACATGTCGCTTTCCGTTTTACATGTCCTGGCAGGGAAAAAATCCTAAAGTAGTTTTCACTGCTGTAAAGCTATTCCTCTGACACACTAAGGGCCTGATTTAGATCTTGGCGATCCCAAGAACTCCGTCAGGCAAACGGTGGTCCTCTGCCGTATTTAGATGTTGCAGCAAGAGGCAGGAGACTACCACGGCAGAGGTCTTCTCTGCTGGCTCACAGTACTCCGTCGCCATCATGCCAGCGGGATTGCGCTGAGCCGATTTAGATGTTCCTGTTGTGCTGCAGGTGTCCTGGAGGCAGAGCCCCGATGGAGTGAGGTACATGGAGTTGTGGGGACAGGTAAGTACTACCTATTTTTGTCTCAATACACATTTTTGTTGTGAATGTGTCAATATGTATATGTAGATAATGTGTACGTCTCATTTTTTCAACACAAAGCATTGCACACAAGCAACATACACACACTATTGAATGTAGACCCACATGTACCGCAAAAGCCTACCTTAGAATACGGCGACAACAAGGAGGCTGAGCATCGTGGTCAAGTATTAGCAGCATAGGAAGGACTTGGACAATGGCTTTCATGATGGAATCGGTGGAGGGGAGCCGAAAAAAGGCAGGTTTTTACCTCTTTTTCTTCCGTTCCGCTAACTCGTGCTTTGAGGGTTCCTCGCCACAGTTGCCTCGACGGAAAGGCACTTCATAATCTGTATGGTAGGAATCTTGGTGGGACTCCCTCAGACAGCAGCTTCTGCCTCTGACGCCATCGCAGAGGGCAAAAGATTCTGGAGGGAGCAGCACGACTACAGCAGTCTTGTGTATAGTGTCAAGCCAACACCTGAATCGAGCGCGTGGACCACCAAAGCAGCGGGTGGGAAGACCACCGAAAAAGCAGTGGCGGTACCAGTCCGACCATGATCTAAATCAGGCCCTAATACTGGGTTACCCTATCACATTCAATAAGTGCTAAATTCCACTTGGGACCAGATAGAAAGATGCTGTGTTAACTCAAATAAATTGTAATTTAAAATGCTCTCTAAGGATAAAGACGGATTTTAGGTTACTTTTCTGAAAATGTCACATTTAGAAAGTTGCCATATTTCTGCCTAAACCAAATGTGTCTTTCTGCTAGTGTTCAAGGTCACATGAATGGCTCTCCTGTGGTGTTTTCTGAATTACTTCCAAATATGGAGACTTTAGAGACCTCGTTGTGGAGGGAGAGGGTCTTCCTGATAGGATGGCAGCGGAGGAGTTGTGACCTGCCATGTCTACACTTCAAAAGACCCTTCCTGCAGCACACATAAAGGAACTTGACACAAGGCTTGCCTTTGGCTTTTTTTTACCCTTGCCAGTTTGGAGTCAAACCCAGGGCAAATGGAACAACACACAATAACCAGCCGTGGGAGTAGGCCAAGTAAATCCCCCACACAAAGGCTGGAACCAGGTATAAAAGTGGAACAATCAGATCCTCTCATTACCATACTCCTGGACCTACGGAAGATTCAGAAGAAGGACTTCCCTGCAGTCTGTAGAAGGAAGACTTGACCTGCTTTCTTTGAACCCAGGCACCCTAGAAGTGACTCTAAGGGTCAGTTAGCTGACCTCTTGTTTGAGCTACACTGACACTACAAGCTTACAGCGGCATCCCTGTAACTGCCTCGCTGACCAGAACCAACTGGACCTGCCTGCGCCCTGCTTCAGCCCATTAGCAGGAGAAATCTCTTAGAAAAATGGGAGAGTTAAAGGAGAAAGCACGCAGATAAATGAGGGGAAAGGACAGAGAAAGCAGTAAAAAACGGGGCAAAAGCAGGAGTAAGTCTTCTAAAAACCAGGGGGTAAAGAGAGGACAAAGCAGTAATCAACGAGGCAAAAGCATGGGAAAGCACTCAGAAAAATGGCGGCAAGGAAGGAGAAAGCAGTAAAGAAATTAGGCAAAAGCAGGAGTAAGCACTCAGAAAAAGGAGAGTACACAGGACGGTGCAGCAGTACGGGGTAGCTGGGCCTGGGACCTGCTCAATGGGGTTGTGCTGTGGCCTCCATCAAGTAGGTCCTGGGACAAGGGAGGAGCACTAGGAGGCGGTGGGCAGGGCCAGATGGGAGGCAGGAAAACAGGCAGGCGAGAGCAGCAAACAAGGGAAGAAAAACAAGACGAAGCAGTGAAAATTGCGGGAAAAGCAGGAGAAGGCACTCAGAAAGAATGGAGGAAAGGAAGGAAAAAGCAGTACAAGGGAAAAGCAGGAGCAGGTACTCAGAAGAACGGTGGGGCGAGGAAGGAGTCTGTCGTACTTTAATCTTCATTACCGCGTAGGGAACAGGGCCCTACCCCTGTCTATCTTAGTATTAGCAAACCGCAAATGGTAAATGCGGCATGTACGAGTGCTTTATATATCGTTCTGGCTATGAATACACTGTGTACACGTTATTCTGCTATACTACGCGGGTTCCATTTTGGAAGCAGTGGCCATCTTGTCATTGCCCTCACATAGGCTATAATGGAGTAAAAACGGGCCTCACAGTACATGGGCTTCTCCTTTGACTTCTCTGTGACCTGGGCAGCTGGCTCTGCTGCCCCAGGTCAAACTGGTCTCACGAGCTTCCCTTCCTCCCTCCACCTGTGATTAGCATCAGGGCTTGACCCGTCATAAAACCCTTTCATCCTACACAAGCCCCTGGCTAATCTCTTTCGCACCTGGCTGTTCCTACTTTATGACTTGTTTCCCAAAACAGGAGATGCTCATGTTTATTGGGGGGTCTGTTTACATCTGATGTGGGATCTGAACCTTACTGTGTAAATCATTGTGGGCTGACCGAACTGGAATGTGGGATGGTCATCATGACTCTGCTTTTTCGTTTGTAATGTATACATGTAATGGCCATATCGTAAACCTAGGAATGTATGCTTGAGGCCAGAAAAAGGGTATTTAAAGCGAAGTCCGTTCCTATGATTTTCAGCAGTCTCCTGAGAACATACACGCTGTTGTACTTCTAGGATACCTGTCATTGGTCTGCAGCCAATAAACGAATCTTTGACTTCACCCAGAAGACTCTGTGTTTCTGTAGGTCCGGAACAGGGTGAACCCAGAAGTCATAGGGTGTGTGCCCCTGCACCGCTGGGACTAAAATACCCAGTACTTCAGTTTGGCGCCCAACTCGGGACGATTTCAGCGGTACCAGTCCAAGCCAGAGGTTCGTGAGGAGCTTCGTGTGGAAATTCCGGAGGAAGGCCGCCACTTCATCGACCCCTGCATGTCGACGTGGTCCGAAAGTCTTTTCTGCGAGGTTCTCCGCGTCCCGACGGCTACGAAGGACTGCTGCCCTGATTAATCGACCTGTTTTGGACCCTTGACGAGTTTTGAGAGAGCGAAACAATCGAGAGAGTCTTCTGGTGACGCCATCGATCAGCAATATTCAGTTAAGTATAAGTGGAGCGTCTCCCATTTGTTTTGGTATCCTTCGGGATCGTTTGAATTGGTACTTTGGAGTTTGCAAACGCCAAAACCAGAGGACTCGTGTATTCACGAGAATATCGTAATCGATAATCCTTTGACGTTTGGATCTAGACTAGTGAGCGAAGATGCCTGGTTCTGGACTATTTGGTAGATTATTCTGTTTGGGTTGTGGAAAAGATTTCCAGCTAGAGGAGTCACGTCCGGTTCCTCCGGTTGGAACTCCAACTTATGAGCTCTATGTAAAACATGGCGTAGGCCCCATTGCATATAATGAAGTATGGATCCACTACACTAGAAAAGACGGTGTTTTAAAATGGCCCCAAAATGGTAGTTTCGATACAGATATCTTAGATAATTTGGAAGTTAAATTGTTTAAGAAGAAAGCCCGGCCGGCGATGTTTGACTCTTTCCGCTTATGGCGAAAGGAAGCCAAACAAAAGGAAATTAAACTAGCGAAAAAGAATAAGAGAGAGAAAGGTATGACAGTAATGCAAGCAGCTGTACAATTTAAAGACAATGAGGAGGAGCAGATGAGTGAGCAATTGCACAGGCAGCGTAAGTTAGGGATTGACAAATGTTACCCGGCTTTACCACACTCTAAGCAGAATGAGTTAGAAGAAAAGGAGAAAGATCCCCTGATGTCACATTTGTTGAGTTCGCCACCCCCATATGCTCAAAATGCCACGGCGCCTCCCCAGCTTGTAAATATGCCACCTCCAGTGAATATACTGCAAGCCTTGCCGCAACCGCCAGTTGCTTTGCAGCCGGCTCTTATCCCTGTAGCGCAACCCTCTCAAGGGCCGCCAGTTGTGCTTCCAACTGCCCCCGCACTTCTTGCGACTTTGCCTAATTCAGCAGCTGCCTCTCCCAACACTTTTCCTTGCACCACTTCGGTACCTATTTCTACGTCCTCTTTTCTTCCCTCTGTTTTCCCCCCTGTTCCTGCCTCAGCTTCTCCTTCAGCGCGACAGCGTTTAGCTAATGTGGTTACTTCATTAATGTCGCCTCTCTTTGAGTTGTCTGGTGCGACTCCTGGTTTGCAGCGTAAGCAATTGCGTAGTCAGTTGCCTACCCCTGATGAGAAGAACGTAATAGACAGCATGGCGCGCAGATGGATTGTTTTCCCTTCATTGTATAATGTGGAATCAGTTGTTAATGTCTTCCATCAGTGGGATGCCCCAAAGCAGAGATATGTGTTTGAGAAAATGTGCGAAATTCTCTGTGAAGAATTGGAAGATAGTGGTAAAAATCCGAGCCCGCAGGAATTGTGTAGAGTGAGGTTTGATTTTGGAACTGGTATAATTGTGGACCGCGATATAGATAAAGCAGTTGCAGTTGTATTGTCCTTCAGGAATGATGATTGTCAACAGTCATTGTTTGAACGGGATGTCCTTGTGGGGAAAAAGGTAAAAGCGCGACAATACCCCATGAGAGAAGTTCCCCCGGTATGGAAGGAAGCAGTTGCGGCTGATGCCGCTCGAGGTATTGCTGCTGCTCCAGCACATTTCCAGCGTGTTTGGGTGCATGTTCCATGGAAGCGCTCTGAGGTGTTAGCACTTAAGCAGTCCTTACCTGATCCCCGTAAAAACCCAGCAGGTTATTATAAAGAGTTGTCACAGACGGCAGGGTCATGCGTTATGAATCTGGCCGACATAGACATGTTGTTTGGTAATGTTGTTCCACAGCCTCTATGGGGGTCAATTCGTAATGCAGATCACGATGCAGAACTAGGGGACACATGGGCTAACATTATTGCTGCTGATGCTAGACAAACTGGTGGCGCGAAACCAGAACCTTTAGTAGCTGAACTCCCTGGTAGAATCATCACGTATATGAAGACACTAATGCCTGCAATGCGCGTAAATTGGGACAAGTTATCTGCATGCAAGCAGAAAAAGGACGAGACAGTGTCAGACTTCTTTACTAGGTTTGAAGAAACGTTTATTGACCACAGTGGGCAGGATATGAGTACTGAGGGTGGCCAACGGCTATTTGTGGATAAGTTTGTGCAGAATTTACTTCCTGACCTGTGTAAGAAGTTGAAAGATTCAGAAAGTTCTTGGGCTGTTTCTTCTTCAGCGCAAATACTGGCTACTGCACAGTATTATGAAAATAGAGATAAAGACGAGAAAGATAGAACAGAGAAGAAAACGAAGGAATTAAAGACAAAGGTCCTTTTACAGCAGGCCTATCCGCCACGTGGAGGTCAGAATAATTATAGGCAACCCCAAGGTGTCTATCACCAACCCCAACAGTTTCAGAACAATCAGCAAATGAATGGGTATTATCAACCACGTGTCCCTGTAGGTCCCAACCAATATTCATACTGCAAAGAGGAAGGTCATTATAAATATAGTTGCCCTAAATTAATGCAGCGGAACGGTAATGCGTATGGCGCAAGAGGTAGGGGTGGTCAGCAAGCTCCTAGAGGCAGAGGGCGTGGAAATGCTCCCCAGAACGCGCGTCCTCTGCCGCCTCAAAATACCATCAATAGTTTTGATCAGCAAGCTAACGCGACTAGTAATACGGCCCAGTATTATAATAATGATTATTATGCAGAGGACGGTGATGCAGAAAGTAATGATTACTAGGACAGCCATAGACAAAGAGAGGGAGTTGTTTCAGTGCCAGTGGATCAGAGTGGACCGTATGTTGAGGTGACTACAGCAAATATGACGGAGCCTTTTCTGCTAGACACTGGTGCTGCAAAGAGTTCAATCATGCATTCAAAACTCCCTGGCGCACCTTTGTCTGGCGATATAAATGTTTCGGTAGGTTTTTCTGGCGCCCCAGTTAGGAACCCGATTTCTAGTCCCATGTCACTTTCTGTTGGACCTTGTGAGCTGAAAGCACCCCTGATCCTGACAACGGGTTGTGGTGAGAATTTGCTGGGATTAGATTTGTTGAAAAGATTGCACGCTACACTGTATTGTTCTCCTTCAGGAGTACAACTTACATTAGGCAAGAAAGTGATTTCCCCGATGTACTTGTCTAAAAATACAATGCCGCCTGAATTGTCATCCCTTCCGGATGCCCTTTGGGCTACTGGTCCCAATGATGTGGGCCTCTTGGAGATACCGCCATATGTGGTGACTTTAAAGGCTAATGTCAGACTGCCTCGTATTGCCCAGTACAAGATCTCTAATGAAGGCCAGAAAGCATTGTTAGACATTGTCAGCGACCTGATTAATAAAGGTGTGATTGAAGAAACAAGAGGCAACGTTTGCAATAGTCCGATTTTACCTGTCTTAAAACGAACGGATCCTTCACAGCCACCTGTTTACAGATTTGTGATTGATCTTAGAGAGGTTAATAAGATTGTTGTGCCACAGTTTCCAGTTGTCCCTGATATAACTGCCTTGTTAACGATGATTCCAGCCTCTGCTGTATGGTTTTCAGTGATCGATTTAAAGAATGCTTTCTTTAGCATCCCAATTGCAGAAGAGAGCAGAGACATTTTTGGTTTTAGTCTGGGAGGCCGAAGCTTCCGCTTCAAACGCGCTCCCCAGGGCTACTGTGAGAGTCCATCCATATACAGTCAAGCTTTGAAAGCGCAGCTTGAAGCACTTGTACTACCCAGTGGCGCTATCCTGATTCAGTACGTGGACGATTTACTAATCGCCGCGGATACTGAGAAGATCTGTAAAGAAGCCACATTGTCACTGTTGCACCATTTATCCGCTTACCATCACAAAGTGTCTCTCTCTAAGCTGCAATATTGTCGACAAGAAGTGACCTACTTAGGTCATCTCTTATCGAAGGAGGGAAGGAAACTGACCCCAGAAAGAATTCAAGCCATTGCACAGTTGAGTGTGCCAAAGACACAGAGAGAAGTGCGTGCTTTCTTGGGCATCACTTCATACTGTAGGCATTGGATCCCTAGTTTTTCTTTGTTGGCAAAACCTTTATTAGCCTTAACATGCAAAGACACGCCGAATCCTATCCCATGGTCTGAAGAGTGCCAGAAAAGTTTTGTGGAATTGCGCAATGCATTGTGTTCAGCACCTGTGTTGGGCACTCCTGACTATAGCAAGCCTTTTACATTGTATGTTCACGAGAAAGATGGATGTGCGTTGTCAGTGTTAACACAGCCTTTTGGCGACAGACCGCGCCCATGCGCATATTTTTCATCAACCTTGGACCCTGTAGCGAGGGCATTGCCAAGCTGTCTGAGAGCGACAGCTGCTGCAGCGATGTCTATCCGACAATCTGCTGGTTTGGTAATGGACAATACATTGATTGTTATGGTTCCACATGCTGTAGACACATTATTAAATAGGACCAAGACACAACACTTGACTAGTGCGCGATTATCAGGTTATGAACTTACACTGTTAGCAAATCACATACACATAAAAAGATGCAATACGCTGAATCCAGCTACATTGTTGCCAATTCCAGCAGACTAAGATGAGATTGAGCAACATGATTGTCTGTTCAGAACAGAAGAAGAGACGAAAGGGAGAGTAGATCTAAAAGATACTCCCCTGACTGAGTGTGATGGCACTTTATGGGTAGATGGTTCATGTTTCAAGCTCCCTAATGGTGACACGACTGCTGCATATGCTATCACGACTTTACACCCGGTCGTGGAAACTGCACGAGTGCCACATAATTCGGCCCAAGCAGCAGAATTAATCGCCCTCACGAGAGCATGCGTGTTGTCTGAAGGAATGAGAGTGAATATATACACAGATAGCCAGTACGCCTTTGGCGTGGCTCATAATTTTGGGCGACTGTGGAAAGAGCGTGGGTTCCTGACGTCGCATGGAGCTAAAATTCAGAATGGCAAGTTGGTGAATGATCTCCTTGAGTCACTGACCCTACCGTTGCAAGTTGCGATCATGAAATGCAGTGCGCACAGGAAAGTCACAGATGATGTTGGACGTGGGAATGCGTTTGCTGATGAGACCGCGAAAGAAACGGCACAGAATGTGAAGACTAGAATGTATGTTGCAGGCCCCGCAAGATGGGTTAATGATGTTGGGATGTGTGAGAACACAATAGAGAGTGTGAAGTCGCTTCAGGCTGAAGCCACCGAGGAAGAGTTAAGCAAGTGGAGAGAAAGTATGGGTAAGTTGGATGAGAATGATTGTTGGATTGATCTGACAGAACATAGGCGATGGTTGTTGCCTGATGCATATGTGCTTCCAGTGGTTACTATGGCACATGGAATGGCACATATCAGTACGAAAGGTATATGCAAGTTGTTGGCTCCAGTATGGCAGAATGCTGGGATTCCCAAGTGTGCAGAGAATGTGGTCAAGAATTGCATGGTATGCTTGAAGTACAACCCTGGTAGGGGAACCCCAACTCCAGCTGGTCACTTTGCACCCCCATCATGTCCATTCGAAGTTTTGCAGCTGGACTTTATTCACATGGAAAGATGCAACAACCTGAAATATGTACTGGTGGTTGTTTGTGCTTTCTCAAAATGGATAGAGGCTTATCCTCTGAAAGATAACACTGCCCTATCCACAGCCAAAGCCCTTGTAAAGGAATTTTTCCCTAGGTTTGGAATGCCAAGAATGGTATGGTGTGATAATGGAAGTGAGTTTGTGGGTAAAGTGATGAAGAATGTATGTGAAGGGCTAGGGATAAAGCAGAAGTTCCACGCTGCAAATCACCCCCAATCAGCTGGACTAGTAGAACGTTACAATGGAGCCTTAAAGCTCAAGCTGGCCAAAATTCAGGCGAGCACCGGTCTTAAATGGCCTGACGCTCTGCCCTTAGCACTCCTGTCCACTAGAATGACCATACACTCACGAGTGGGACTTAGTCCTTACGAGGTCGTTTTTGGCCGTCCCGCCAACGTATGGGGTGTACCGAGGCCTACGAAGTTCAGTGAGATAGAGCATCCAGTACTACTCGATTACCTGTATGATTTGACTGTTAAACTGCGTGTTTTGCACCAACAGGTACATGATACTCTTCCCCAAGCCTCTGAACCTCCTGGACACCCTATCAACCCTGGCTCGTGGGTCCTGGTCCGGAATTTCCAGCGTAAGGGCAACGACGAGCCTCGCTGGATCGGCCCTCATCTTGTTCTTCTGTCGACGAGATCAGCGGTACGAGTAAAAGGGAGGAAACACTGGATCCATGGTACCCACTGCAAAATAGTCCCCTTGCCTCTGCCATATGACCAGTGGGTCAAGGAGGGTATCGCCGACTCTGAGACAGACACTGTACCTCGTTTTGTACCATTCAGTGACGCACGCTTAAAAGACACAGTTTCAGACCAAGAGAGTGACAATATTCTGCAAGAAACTGTGCCACCATCAAATCGACTGGACACCACTGAGCCTGAACTTTTGTTTCAAGACCAAACAGCACCTGGCCGCCTTCGCTATAATTTGAGACCTAGGCCCATGGACAAATAAAGATTTCCTCACTATTTCCTTTTTGACATTTTTGCTCTCCCATCTGAAGGACTTTCTTGATTTTTGTTTTTCGAACCACCATCCGGGTTCTGCCGCAGGGTCGCGGTGCCAAGACTTTGGGGTACAGGCCAAAGACGCTAGGTCGACGGTTCTGGTTGGTCTAGGGCGTTTCCCTGGACTGACAGGCGTACTCCTTAGCAGAAGAAACTCATCCGCCGCGAGCGGCCCGAGTAGAGGATGGAGTTTTTTAAGATGGAGAGACCGATTGAGGAAAAGAACTTTAACGCAAGGATGTGTAGAATTGTGAAAAGTAAATGTTTTGTCTTTTTGTGCCTTTTTACACTGTGTAGTATCATAATGTTTATTGTAGGATTTGTGTTCTTCTCCGCTCAAAAGCCCATTGAACCCACTGAACAGCCTATACCTCTTTCTACTGCCTCCTCTCACTCTTTTCACCCTTTGCCTGAACACGAACAGACCAGACGATCGGAGTTCGTAAATAACTCGTTTATCCAGCTCTTGCACCAGCACCAACTGGTAATGAATACGACCAATTGCTGGGTGTGTGGGTTAATGCCACATACCATTAACAAGGGTATTCCCTACCTGGTGCTGCCGTATAGTTACAATGGATCATCATGGGCATTCCAGACCATGTTTCTCTATGCCCTAGATACATACTCCCCTCGCCAACCGCGTTCCATCAGACCTATCACCAATAATAAGGCTTTGATGAAAGGAGTTGCCGATATGAGTAGGGATATTGATGCATACTCATCCATTCCCAAAGAAGAGTTGAGACCTTATGTAGGATGGAACGCGACGGGGTATAGTATTAGTCTGGGTGAAAGGCAGCGAAAAATCTCATCTCCAATCTGGGTCGTACCCCACATGGGTCGGTTCTGCTTACAGGGTAATGGTCAGAATCCCAGAGCTCAACTGGGAAGAAGTGACTGTACTGAAACGTACACTTTCCCGTCACAGTTTTCCCCTGCGTTTTTGGCTGCCAAGGGCACATATTTCATCTGTAATGATCGAGCATATACATGGTTGCCCCCTGATTTCTCGGGCACATGTTATATTGCGAACTTGCTACCGCCGACATTTACTGCTGCCTCTGATTATCACAAGACCAGAGTTGTGAGAGGTGTGATTAGTAAGGAGGACACTGCGGGTCAGGAAGCGGGAGACTTCTTCTTGGGTTTCCTGCCGTTTTGGGGACCTATGGTCAATAGTAGGAACCTGAGACAGCTGACTCGTGTGGTTGAATCCACTGTCAATGTAACGGCTGGTGCCCTTAGTAATCTGACAGCTGAGCTCCAAGCGGATCGCCTTATGACTTTGCAGAACCGCATGGTTCTAGACGTTATTCTTGCAGACCGCGGTGGGGTATGCAAGGTCATCCAATCCAGTTGCTGCATTTTCATACCAGATAATGCTCCGACAGTGTATCAAGCCATCTCCAAACTCCATAAAATATCTGAATCCATACACGTGGATAAGGGAGATTGGTCACTGCTGGGGTGGTTCTGGGAATTGATATCTGCCTGGGGTTGGAAAGTTCTGATGGTCATTGGAATGATCTTAACCATTCTTTTCCTGTTCTGTCTGTGCATACAGTGTGATCCTACGATATGTGGCCTCTGTGCTACCTTATGTGTAAGGAAACCTGTATCGAGGGACGAGCTAAGTAATAGGATGATGCTACAGCAACATCTCCATGACTTCGTGAACATTGACCTGGACTCGGATTAAGATGAGTATAGTGATTGCCTATGTAAGGGCAAAAGGAGGGTCTGTCGTACTTTAATCTTCATTACCGCGTAGGGAACAGGGCCCTACCCCTGTCTATCTTAGTATTAGCAAACCGCAAATGGTAAATGCGGCATGTACGAGTGCTTTATATATCGTTCTGGCTATGAATACACTGTGTACACGTTATTCTGCTATACTACGCGGGTTCCATTTTGGAAGCAGTGGCCATCTTGTCATTGCCCTCACATAGGCTATAATGGAGTAAAAACGGGCCTCACAGTACATGGGCTTCTCCTTTGACTTCTCTGTGACCTGGGCAGCTGGCTCTGCTGCCCCAGGTCAAACTGGTCTCACGAGCTTCCCTTCCTCCCTCCACCTGTGATTAGCATCAGGGCTTGACCCGTCATAAAACCCTTTCATCCTACACAAGCCCCTGGCTAATCTCTTTCGCACCTGGCTGTTCCTACTTTATGACTTGTTTCCCAAAACAGGAGATGCTCATGTTTATTGGGGGGTCTGTTTACATCTGATGTGGGATCTGAACCTTACTGTGTAAATCATTGTGGGCTGACCGAACTGGAATGTGGGATGGTCATCATGACTCTGCTTTTTCGTTTGTAATGTATACATGTAATGGCCATATCGTAAACCTAGGAATGTATGCTTGAGGCCAGAAAAAGGGTATTTAAAGCGAAGTCCGTTCCTATGATTTTCAGCAGTCTCCTGAGAACATACACGCTGTTGTACTTCTAGGATACCTGTCATTGGTCTGCAGCCAATAAACGAATCTTTGACTTCACCCAGAAGACTCTGTGTTTCTGTAGGTCCGGAACAGGGTGAACCCAGAAGTCATAGGGTGTGTGCCCCTGCACCGCTGGGACTAAAATACCCAGTACTTCAAGTCAAAAACGAGGGAAAAGCAGGAAAAAGCACTCGGGGAGGAATCAGAGATGTGCAGCAGTACACGAGAGCTGAGCCTGGTTCTTTGCTTGAGAATCATGTTGCTTCTTTACTTTTCATTGACTTTTCCATGAGGTAAGCTATTTATGGTTCAAAAGACCAAACTAAGGGGCCGATTCCGATTCGGTCGGAAGGGCTCCGACCATCGTTGGGGCCCTTCCGACCGAATCGGAATGTGTCAGCCAGATTCCTTTCCGACGAGCCATTCCGATGGGCTCGGTCGGAAAGGAGTCCGACTCGGATTTCCGGATGGCTGACGACAGGCTCGGAGAGCTCATCCGCCGTCCGGAAATCCCTCAGTACTCCCCCGGCCGTCTCTTTACGTCTGAGGGAGTACAATGGCAGTGATTCACTGCCTTTTCGTGCCGGTCTTTCCGGCACAAAAAGGCAGTCGAAAACTGTCTTTGGGGGCCCCAAGTAGGGTCCCCATGGGTGCGAGGCTGCCGAATGGCGGCCTGGGGCACCTATGGTGCCCCTCTGTGGATCCCTGCTCCCGGTGGCAGGCACCTTGGGGTGCCGGCCACAGGGTGCAGGGATGAACTGCACCCCTGCTTTTCACAATGCAAGCATGCATTCCGCTCAGAATGCATGCTTGCATTGTGAAGAGTACCCTGTTCGGCCACATCGTACTTGCAGGGCCGTAACCGACGACAGCAGGTCGGTCGGTTAAGGCTCCTGACCTTTGTCGGACGGACCTGAGTCCGTCCGACATCGGAATCGGCCCCTAAGTCTTAAGATATAGAACTAGGCCATTGCAAAGATTTAAATAATGTGTAAAGATGAAAAAAAGACTGTCACCGGAATTACAAGGTTATAGACAAATGAAAAAGTCATGTATCAATCTTGAATTTTGTTCCAAGTGTCAAAATCTAGGCTATATTCTACATGAAAAGGAAAGAAAAACCTGTGTGTGGAAAATTAGGCAATCTTTCCAACAGCAGGACTTGAGAAATAATAATGAGCTATTGAACTCACAGGTCAAGATCATAAAAATGCCTGGATGTAACTTGAGCCTGTTAAAAATTTGATGAATATTTTTTGCAAGAATATTGATCTTAAATGGCTAATTTCTTAGTATCTTGGTGTCATATACATAACTATGCCTTGGCTTCGAAGACTTTGCTTATTCTATGTCTTCCTATTATGCGTTTAGTGTATTATCTATTAGCTTCAGGCTACAACTCTTTTTTTACAGTCCTGGTTGTCCTATGATCATTAATTTATATTTCAAAATTTTAAAATGGGCTTTTAAAATTTAATAGAAGGCCAAATCCCTATTAGTAGCACACTTCCCTATTTCCAAAATTAATTTTGTAACCTATGGCTGTCAGAGCTATTTCCAGTTTTATTATCTCCGTTTTAATATATGATAGCTACAAAATAAAGCACGTGGCTGGAATATAGCTGAACTTCTCTAGCCCCACATGTAATGCCTTTTTATTTCTTACAGATAGACCTTTCGTTCGCTCACAGAACTGATGCATCTAGAAGAACTTAAACATGCTATGCTGCTCAGCTGACGTATTGGCTTTTGATTGATTTATTGTATCTTAACTTTTAAATAATAGGTTTTTTGTTAGTCAATTGAATAATGGATTATGATTGGCCTGTTTTGATGTTGCACCATCGGTCACAGACAGTTGTAATGTCTAATGAGATTAGTATTTTTGGCTCAGTCAGAGGGTCTGGCAGCAAAGCAGCTGCAGGTGAGAAACAGTCCATGCGCCTCAGTCCAACATTGACTGTGCACTAGTCAGGGAATATTTGCAAGGTGTACTTAATATACTCCTATATAATCACACAACATGGCAGCCCTTTATTTGGTCCACAATCTCCCAATACAAGTCATGGCAGCCTCTTTCACCAAGCTTGTACAACTATGGCATATTATGATACCTCAACCTGGTGGTCCCCATATGTACGCATAGTCGCAAGAAAAAGGGTTGATATTGCAGGCAGCTTCAATTATTTCAAGTGACTGCCTCCTGTCCTCCCCCTTGTGTTTGAGGCGCTCGTCATTCCTCTTACCCTTCCCTGTACAGGTCAATTTATCTCATGCTGTCCTGTGTCTGGCTTGGATTAGACTATGCTTCTATGGAGCAAAAGAGTTTTGTTTGTCCTAACTTCATCTGCTAGCCAGCAAAGAAGTCATCTGTGAGATAAAACAATGTGCTGTATGCCTATCATTCATACCCAATATTCAGCTTGGATAAAAGAGAAAAGCTCCAGCAACAACCGATGAATGGCTAATTGTGAAAAGTGAAATGTGAAACAATTGTAGAAAGCTCGCAATTACTTACAAGGTATCCTGGAACTGGGGTACCAAAAAAAAAGATGCAAGCCAGCTAATCAGGAATAGAAAATCCTTAAGAAACTGCAGACAGGGATTGAGAGCATGCAGAGGAATTACCAAGAAATGAGCTGATGAGTAGCAGAGATGTCAGGGTGGAAAACAGACACAATATTTATGTTGTAAGTACAACAGGCCAGAGCAATGGTATGCTGGGGAAAACATACCAATGGATTTAAGAATGACTTTCTCAGTCATCAGTAACCAACAGACAGAGCAGAAAGGAGGGACATGGTGAGAGAAAGCTTATTGCCATGAAAAAACAGATGTCTGGCCTCAGACAAATTAATATGGGCAGCTCCCAACTGGGTTCATCAGAGGAAACAGAGAAGTTGTAGGAGGAATACTAGCCAAAATTCTGGTCCCATCTGTCTTCAAGTTGAGGGAGTTACCATTCATCCAGTTGACTACACTTAGTATGCAGTCTTGGAAATTGTGAATAGGGGCGCAAAAAATGTTGTCAAGAGATAGCAATATTTGAGTGGCATTAGCATAATACATACATTTTAAGGTAAATTAACACACAAGCAAAGCTAGTGAACACAAATACATTTTGAAAAGAGTAGGGCTCAAAAGAATAGCCCTAAAACATTCTAGGAGAGTGTAGTCAACTGCACGAAATCGTCCACACCAAGTGAAAAGTTCTGTATGTTTTTTTGATAACAAAGAGCTGCCCACAAACAAGTTACACCACCTCAGCATCTCCTCAGAGTCTCCAATTGACATAGAACTCCCACCCATAGAATCCCACAGAACACTCTACATTCGTACCAGCTATGGTTCTGGCCAACATCTATAGTCAGCTCCATAAACAAAAGTATAGGACACTACATTTACTTTTCCCCTTCAACACAACAAAAACTTAAACTAACACAAACCTCCACCCAACAGAAAACAAGATCCGATAAACCTCAAAGAATGTAACACAAGTAATAGCAACAATACAAGATACCCAAAAAATGCACATTCCTAACCCACCTACCTAACAAGATATGGAAAGGAATGTATTACAAACATGAAATATCATAAACAAACAGATCATGAACCCCGGTTTATTGTCTGATGGTTGCTTCTGCGCACCTCCGGTGCCACCACTGCAGCATCCTCCAACTCACGTCCGTCAGGTGCCTCATTCATCTTCCATTCCGACTTCAGATTATCAGATCCCAAACCTTGTGAGTATTTACCACCTTTGATACATTCCACCAATTGGTACCAGAAACTCTCACCACACTCCTACAAACCTAATCAACCTGAAATGGCCCGTCAAACATTTTGTCACTTTTTTTTACATAACCACCTTTTTTGATAAACACCTCATCACCAACTCTAACCATGACGGTTTTGAGCCGATTGCGATTGTCAAAATTCTCTGTCTGCCTTAACTTGGTTTCACCTATTGTCATCCTTGCTCTTGCGTCCCAAACACCATCATCAACACCAAACCTTACATACTTGCTCATCCAACTCAGGCATAGCTTGGTATCATGCTTCCTGCCCCATAACATTTCAAAACATGAGACTTGGGTGCTGGCATGTAGAGAGGTCCAGTAAAACCACAACATAGACCTAACAGCATTAACCACCACACACTTGTTGTTGACTGCCCACTGACCACAATTAATTAATAACCAGTTCATGGGTTCTACCTGACCATTACTTTGGGGATGATATAGAGATGTCTTCAAATGCTTGACACCACCAGCTTTGAGAAACCTCTAAACCTCTCCATTGACAAACTGAACCCCGTTGTCTGAAATCACAAACCCAGGATAACCTTCCCTGAGAAAAACAAATATAATCTGGCAATTTTGTGTGCAAATCAATGGCTACCAATGCAAAACGATACTGCCTCGGCAACTTATTAAATGGACCAACCAAGTCAACGCCAATTTTTTCCCAGGCTCTCGCAGGATACTCAATAGGTTGGAGAGAAGGCTTCCTCACAAACAACCCCTTCTATGAGGTAATCACCCACAAAAGGTTCGACCTCCCTGTCCATTGAATGCCACAATTAGGTTTCTCTAAGCATTTTATTGTGAAGGTAGCTCCCATGTGACCATCGTGAGCAATCCTGATTGACCTAAATCTTAACCCCACAGGTGATACCAATTTATCACCTCTGAGAAGGAGACCATCATCCACCGAAAGTTCATCGGAAACCTTCCAGAAAGACTGACACTAATTTGTGACTTTTCACTAGGCCATTCCTTAACAACATACTCCACCACACTTTTCATAACCTTATCCGACGCCATTTCATTTCTCCATTCATGGTCCATAACTGCACACATTCCCTCCAAATCCAATGAAGCAATAAAACAATTTTCCTCTGTGGTCTCTTCCCTTTTCATATCATCTTCCTGAATCACAAAATGAGATAAAAATGAACTTGCACATTCTTGCCCCCTTTGATATGTACAATATCAAAAGGAAATTGTAACAGTTTGGACGACAGTCTTGAGATTCTGGGTGTTTGTTCTTTAATTTTCTCCCCAGACAAAATGGCAACCACAGGTTTATGATCTGTTTTTACAATAAATTTTGTACCCCAGATATATGGTTTGAATTTCTGAATTGCCCACCAACAAGTCAGCAATTCCTTTTCAATGGTCGAGTAATGATTTTCTGTGTCCCTCAATGCCCTGGAATCATAACTAATGGTGTTCTCTACCACCCCATTTTCCTGTGTTAAAATTGCTCCCAAACCATAGTTAGAAGCATCCACAGTGACGCAACATGCAAGCTTGGATTCATGCGGCTTCAACATTTTAGAACTTGCCAACTGTTTCTTTATCCATTCAAATTATTCCAACTAAACTTGGAATCCTTCTTTAAAAGTTTAGTTAACAGTAAAATGTGAGAAGCATAATCAGGGATAAATAGGGAATAAAATTCACACATCCCCATGAAAGATTTAAGGGCTGTTTTATCACTAGGAGCCTGTACCACCATAATCGTATTGAGCAAACCTTGCCTAAGTTCGATGCCATCTCCCAAGATCACATGAGCTAAATACTCGGTTCTGTTTTTGGAAAAATCACATTTACTAATCTTGAGAACTACCCCTTTTTCCTGGAGTATAGAAGAGACATGACTGAAAATGACTTTGCCTTCTTCAGTTTTAGCAAAAAAAAACATGTTGGAACTGGCAGGAGATGCGGGTGAGCCTCGAAAGCAGCAGGAGTCGCGAGTGAATCGCGAACGTGGCAAGGGTCACGAGTGAGCATCAAAACGCGACTGCAGCCGCGAGTGACTCTCGAACAAGCAGTACAAACTCCCACATCCCACATCGCATGACTGTCGTTCCGCTCGCAGACTCAATCCAGTCCTGGTCTTCCGTGAGACCGTGAGACCCGCTGGGAGAGCAGGAGAGCAGCAGTAACAGGCAGCGGTAGCATCCAAGCGGAACCGAGAATCGCGGGTTTCTGAGAGCCGCGAACCAAGAACCAAGAACTGAATCGGGAGCTAAGCCGCGTTGGAGCCGAGGGAGGCTGCTGAATCCGGGAGACTCCGGCAAGGTCCCAGGTGAGCCTCAGCGAGCCTCAGGGAGCACTACTGGGGGTGGAACCAACAGCTGCAGAGCAGCAGCAGAATTACAGGGGCTCTAAGAAATGGGAACCAGGAACCTCTGGTGTGCTGCCCGAGACTGTGAAATTTTAACATAACTTAACATAATCTAACCAAGCATTAGGGATGGCCCCCAAGAAACTTAAAAAGAACCTGGAACTTAAATTAAGACCAAGAGTGACCCTAGTTAGCCCGTGTGCCTCAGAAGGAAGTGGAGAGAGCCCGGAGACGAGCCCAGGAAAAAAAGCAAAGAAAAGAGCAAAAAGATGTGTGGCCGTAAGCAAAAAACAGGGTGGTAATGCCTCAAGTTCTCTAAAAGAATTTGTGGGGAAACATTTTAAAAAAGATTTCTCACCAGCAAAAGCCCCCGATATAGAAACAATAGAGGCTGCGCCGCTAAATGAGAGGGTGAGAAAAAGTGGGAACGGGATTGTGAACATTTCCCTACGCTTGAGAATCACACAATTGAAGCAGTAACTATGGCCAATCAGTCCCTACAATTTATATTGTCGTCACCACGGCTGTCCTCTTCACCACGAGGTCTTCTTATTTATGAACAAGAGACAGGACACCAGGATACCCTAATTTCAGAGGTGGACTCAATGATAGAGGAAGAGGAGGTACCAGGTAGAGAGTTAAATCAAATGAGGAAAGAAAAGCAGAACCCGCTAGAGAACTCGAAAAAAACAGCGACAGAACAAAGCGTGGAATTAAATCTAAACTCTGAACTAAATTTGGAACTTTCTGCTACACCTGCCTCGTCGATGCTGGACCTCATGTTAATACTACAGAGAACTCTACAAGGCCTTCTAGAAGTCACGTTGACAAACAATGATATTCTAAAAGTACAGAAAAGTACCTAGCTAAGATAGAGAGTGAGCTACAGGGGATTAGATCCCAAATGCCTTCTATGGTAAGACCTGTCCCAGATACTGATCCTCAGCCCATGGTAGAGGAACACCTCGAACCAGCCGACTTACCTAAAGAAAAATCGGAGGTCTATATTTCAAAATGGCCAATGAGAGTAATAAAAAGAGGCGAGGTCTCTAGATTTATGCCAGCAAACAGAGTAGGGCGAGTAGGAAGGAAACCATTAAAAAAGGATAGTAACAAGGGAAGTAACAAGATAGTGAAAAGATCAAGGGAGGGGGAAAAGGCACTCAACCCCATCAGGAGTATAATAAAGAAGAAAATCCAAGAGAAACAAAATAAAAGGGCGCAACTATATAGCAATACAAGTACTCAGGAGAAAGAAGTTAGAAATAAAACTCCACCTCAGCCTAAGAATCCCGGTAGTTGCTTGGGTCATTGCTATGGAGGAAATAATCAAACTAGGAATACTTTGGTGGTAGGAATTAATAGGCCCACAAACCAGATAAATAAGGTACAAATGATACAACAGCAGGCAGTAAAAGGTGCAAGGAAGGAGGGTAAGTGGTTATATTTTGAACCAATACCAATAGGTAAAGGGGGTAAGAAGTCGAGGAAGAGGTTGCCGCTAAACAGGTCACAACTTCTGCAAGCGTTCGCCAAGTGCCCAAATTTGAAAGGGATAGGGTCAAACGATTTAAAACAAGTGGGATTTAGGCAAATATAGAAGGAAAGGATGTGACCAGAGTATTGATGTACTCGGACCTGGTAAAGATTACGATTGAAAAAGCAGAGAGTGAGGTACAGAAAGAAGGGATACGGATACTATCCGAAGAGGAAGTTCAAATAGAAGTAGAAGGGATAGAGCAGCAGGGTAAAAAAAATTTAAGGTACCATGCAGGAATAAGAAAGAGACAGGTAAGGACAATTGATATGGAAGAAGATGAAGGAGCTGACTTGCGAAACCTAAAAATAGTAGTAAATAATTCAGATATGGAAAATTGGTGGGGGAACTGGAGTCAGGGATCATGCCACGGAGGTCCCTCAAACAGGTATACTGAGGGGCGGGGGAGGAAGGATACCTAGATGACGTTGAATAGGTAAAAGGCATGCCGCATGGCATAAGAATAGCTTCCTGGAACATAAATGGTCTCGGAGATCAATTCAAACAAGAAAACATAAGGGAACTAGGGAAAAACACCGAGATCATCTGTATCCAGGAAACTTGGCTATGCGGCAAGAACCCGACATTTGTTGGCTTCCGCCAGTTTAATCGCTTAGCAAAGAAGCAAAGATTTGGGCGCCCGGCAGGGGGAATAATGACATTGCTATCAACCAAAATAGTGAAAAAGGTGTTCGAAATAACTGGGAAATGTAAATGGTTACTCGCATGTAGGGTAACCTTATCTACCTCTGACAAAAAGAATACAATGGTGCTGTTAAATGTGTATATGCAATGGGGTTCCAGAGAGGAATATGCTGTCGAAATGGGGAATTTTAAAGATGATATGGACATAATTTGTGAAAAATATGGCATGGATCTGATCATATTAATGGGTGATTTTAATCATAAACTGGACCCAAAGAAAGTAGATTGTTGGTCCCAAGAATTGCTGGAGGCTTATGATATAATACAAGCAACTTTCCCAGACTGTGTATGTACATCCAATGATATTCAGCTGGGAAATTACTTGGGGTCTAAAAGCCTCTTTTGTCTAAACGGAAGATCAACCTTAGACTGTCCAGCAAAGAAAACATTTAAATTAGGTTTGCAAAACTGCCCAATAGATTATGTATTTACGACACCCTGGTGCTTCCAACAAATTCAAGATTTTAGGATTATTAACAGAGAAGGAAGTGACCATAACCTCTTAGAATTAGAGCTCCCAAATGTACATTTGAACCACTGTAATAAAGTTATTCACCAAGAGGTGGGATACCCCAGGCGGATCACCACAAGACTAACAGAAGAGTATGTAGCCCGGCTAGTAAAACTGCAGTAGAACTTAGATCTGGGCACACTAAGTGGCCAGAGCTTGGATTGGTATGTGGGAAAAATTGAGGAAGTGGTCCAAAGCCTCAGCGATGGTCTGAGGAAAGAAAAAATAGATGATAAAAGGAACCAAAGAAAGCCGGAGAGACAAGAAAGATGGTTTACAAAGAATTGTTTGGAAAAGAAGAGAGAATTGAGGAGAACAGCACGTAGCCTAAGTATAAAGTATGATCAGGGTAAGGCTGATACCCTCTTGAAATTAAAAAGAGATTATAATATGTTAATTAGGAGGGCAAAAAGAGAGTATAAAGAAGGCTGCTGGAAAGAGCTGCTTGAGACAATAGAAACAAAGAATATACGCCAGTTCTGGAAATTAATTCAATCAGCAGTAGATCGCCCAGTGGCCAAAATGAATTGTGTGGTAGAAGAAGCAGCTTGGGAGGAATATTTGCTGGAATTATACAGCCCAGGCAGAGAACCAGAAGAGGGTTTGCAACCAGATTTGAGCGGTCTGGTAGCAGTCTTAAAACCCGACTTTTCGGCCTCTGAAGTGAAAAAAACGATAAAACGTTTAAATCTAACAAGGGCAGCAGGTCCAGACAACCTCCCTGCCCTGATAATTAAAACTCAGTTGGACTGGTGGGCAGAATTCTTTGCTAAGATGTTCCAAGTCATTTTAGAAACTGGGAAGTTCCCTAACAATTGGAAGGGTGCAATAATAAGGCCCCTACACAAGAAAGGCGATATGCAAGCCCCAAAAAACTATAGATTAATTAATCTAATAGATATTGGGGAAAAGATCTTCGCAAAAATAGTATTAGAGAAACTAAAAGATTGGGCAGACCAGAACTCAGTGGTACCGGTTGAACAGGGGGGATTCAAAGAAGGTCATTCCACTATAGACCACTGTTTCGCCCTCTGGGCACTTGCCCGGAAGTCAATAGAACAAAGGGAGAAAATGTATTGTTGTTTCGTTGATTTCAGGGCAGCCTTCGACCTAGTGGATCGTAAGAGCTTATGGGAGTGCCTGATAAAATATGAGATACCGGAAAGCCTATTGATCATCTTAAAGGAACTACATAGAGGGAACTGGGCCCAAGTAATAAAGGACACTCAAGGGTCACTAACAAAGAAAATAGCTATAAGAAATGGGCTAAGACAGGGTTGTGTCCTGGCCCCCCTGCTTTTTGCAATATTCCTAGCCGACCTACCTGCAGCGCTGGAAGTAGAAAGAAGCGCAAGCCCTAGAATGAACGGAAGGAAAGTAGCAAGTCTTTTATATGCCGATGATCTTGTAATAATTGATCAAACGGAACTTGGGCTCCAACGGAAATTAAATGCTTTTAAAGAATACTGTGAGGCAAAGTTTTTAGTCGTAAATATGGATAAAACAAAGATCTTATGTTTTGGCAAGAGAGATAAAAAATGTAGTTGGTATTTAGGACAAATAAAACTGGAAATAGTGAAAGAATATAAATATTTGGGCCTTTGGTTCGACAGCTCCCTAAAATGGTGTACTCACCTAGAAGCCCAAAAAACAAAAGCTTTTTCATCCATCTGTGGGCTGAAAAAATTTAACAAGGATTATGGGGATATGTCACACAAACCTATGTTAAAAGCTTATGAAGCCATGATCCCACCCCAAGCACTGTATGGGGCAGAAGTCCTCCTTCTAAGTGGTAAAGGAGAGTGGGATCGGGAGGAGGGTAAGGCCCTAAAAATGCTGTTGTCCCTACCAAGTTCTGCAATGGTCCAGGCAATTAGGATGGAGTTAAGAACAATAGCATGGAATATCCAGGTTCAAATGTCCTTGATAAGATTCTGGAAACGCCAGAAACCAGGGGGAGTGCAGAAAATCTCACACTGGTGTAGCGAAGAGATCCAGCATAGTAACTTAAATTGGGCAAAAGAAGCTAGAAGGAAAATCCAGGTAATAATAAGGAGTTTAAATGTGAGTACTATACAGCACTCCCTGGACGTAGAATTCACAAAGACGTATCTCAAGTACCAAGGCATGGAGCAGTCAAGGAATAATGATTTAGAGTACCTGAGGAAGAAAACATCGGTCCAATATATAATAAACTCCTGGGTAAATGCTGCATGGTATCCATACCTTGAAACTCTGGGCTTAGGTGTGAAATCCTAAGGATAAGAATTGGCATTAACCCATGGTTAATGGAGGGAAGAATAAAGTCAGAGATGTTACACTCAGATGGAACATGCAAACGCGGCCTTGGTACCAAATCTGGAATCCAGCATATACTGCTGGATTGCCTTACAGTTTTAGAACTGCGAAAATTGTTTTTACGCCCAGTATTTTTAAAATATGGAATAAGGTCACGAGCCCAAGCCATTGTGTTACTGACAGAAATGATAAGTCTTGACATTGCTATATCACTAGGAAGCTACATAAAAGGCATACAGAGTTTTGTATGGGATAAACTTAAGCAAGGGTAGAAATTTCATCTATGCTCAAAAACCCTTACCCCAAGTATATAAACAATAAAGCTTAAATACTAGTTATAGATTCATTGGTTTTAATCAACTGCTGCTAAAGAGAAAGGATGTGGTAAATGAATCCCCCTAAATGAGAGTATCAATGATACCGCCGACTAACAACTTTTAAGGTTATTTTGATTATTTAACTATGTATTTAATAATGAAAATATGGATGCTACCAGGAAAGAAGGTAGTCTCCGGCCCCTTCTTAACAAAGCATTAAGCTAAATTAGTTCTAAGGAATCAGGTGGTTTTATTTGTTTATGTGATCCTTTTATTGTATGGTTTTATTGCTTATGAGATTTTACATGTGTTTAAAGATTATGGTGTTAATGAAATGTATTGTTGTTGTATGATATGATCACTTTTATGGCATTAAGTTGTGAAATAAAGTATACTTGACAAAAAAAAAAAAAAAAACATGTTGTCCTGGAAGGTGACTACACTATCTACCTCTTTGAACAGCTGGTACATGACCCTTTAAAAAACCAATGCCGCTGAGGCTAACCCGAACAGCATACAGCAATACTAAAAAGTACACATTGGGGAGACGAAAGCAGTGGGAAGAGGGGAATAAAGCTGTGGAATTTGATTAATTGCATAACATAAGAAGAATATTGGTGAATACACGAGTCAAGAACACAAGAGCAAGGGTCCAAGGGTGAGCCAATAGTGATGTTCAACATAATTCTGCAGGCAACAGATCAGAGAAAATTCATAATGTCGGACGGAGAGGTAGGACCATCGCAGAGCTGAAATGTTGAACAATGGGAATAGATAAAAGATTTCCCAAATGGAGGAGCAAAATGGGAATTTGTGACTGTTGGGTCTAGAAATATGTCCAGTATTAATGAGCAAAAACGAATTCCACGTTTATTGATTTTGGGCCTGATTTAGATCTTGGCAGTACTACCGGCGTCTCGCTAGGGCGGTGGCCTCTAGTACTCTGCCAAGCTGACGGCGGTCACTCGCCTTATTTAGATGTTGCAGCAATAGATAGGAGACAGCTGCAGCGGCGGTCTTCTCTGCTGCCTGACAGTACTCCATTGCCAGAGCTGTCCAGGTGGCAGTGTCCTGACAGAGTGAGGTCATGATGGTGTGGCTACTCATCATTATCTTACTACACATATATGTTGTGAATGAGACATAATGTATATGTCGGGAACGTATTGTTCCCCTTTTTGGTATATGTTTCATGCCACACAAACAACATGCCAAGTGTCAATACAAGTGTGTTCATTTTACCTTGATGAGTAGGAAAATAAACACTACTGCATTATACCTAAGAAAAATGTTGCATGTAAGAGCAATGCACAAGTACATGAGGCTACAGAAATTGTCAATACATAGGACAATTGTACACGTAGCTTACCGTAAATCTTGGCGACAAAGGAGCCGTTTGGTGTTGTGGTGGAGATGGTGCAGCAAAGGAAGGACCCGGACGATGGGGTACAAGACGGAAGAGGGAAGCAGGAAAAAATATATGTTTTTACCTCATTTCCTACAATTCCATCAACTTGAAGTAGGAGGGATTCCTACCCTAGTTAAAATAGCAGAAAGGCACATCGTAATTTGGATGGCGGGAATCTGGCGTGGAGTCCTGACGACACCCACTTTTGCCTATACCGCCGTTGACATGGTTGAGAATTCATGGCGGAGTCGGAGGGACTCTGGTGATCTTCCGTCTATTGACCAGCTGAATAAAGTGTCCAACACCTTCCCAAAATGGTTTTGTTTGGAGTGGCATAGTATATGTGACACCTTTGGTGTCCAACACTTCACCCAAGATGGTTTATTTTAGAATGGAAATTGAATTTCTGACCCCTTTGGTGTCAAGTACCTCCCCTAATATGGTTTAGTTTGGAATAGGAATAGTAAATCTGACTTATTTACTGTCCAACACCTTCCCCAAGATTGATTAGTGTGGAGTGGGATTAGTAAATCTGATCCCTTCCCTGTCCAAAACCTTCCCCAAGATGGTTTAGTTTGGTACAGCAATTATGAATCTGACATCTTTAGTTTCCAATACCTTTCCCAAGGTGGTTTAGTTTGAAATTAGAATAATATATCTGACCCCTTTAATGTCCAACACCTTCCCCTAGATAGTTTAGGACCTGATTACGAGTTTGGCGGACATGGTTACTTCGTCGCAAACGTGAGGGATATCCCATCTGCCAAAGTACAGTTCTATTTAATACTATGAAACTTGTAAAATGGCGGACGGGGTATGTGACGGAGTATCCAATCCACCGAATTTATAATCAGGCCCAATGTTTGGAGTGGTAATAGTAAATCTGACCACTCAAGGGCTGATTACGAGTCTGGTGGTCCACAGACTGCCAGATGCATGGTGTATGGTGGTGGCGGTCTCCTCACCGCCCTATTTCCCTGGCTGTGTTGCGGCGGAATAGAGGCATTCGTATGCTTGGTGGAACTACTGCGGTCCCATCAAGCATATTAGGAGTTTCCTCTCTGTCAGGGTTAACATGACTTTTCCTCCTCCATGGAAACACTGGTGGAGAGGAAACAAAGGGTGCCTCTGAGCCTTGTGCATGCACACGGGGGCACAACATGCAACCCCCATGTGCATGCACACCAGTTCCTGCATGGCATGGACTTTCAATTCCTTGCCGTGCAGGAACTGTTTTTGGGGTTCCCATTGTGGTACATGCTTTTAAAGGCACCGGAGTGCAAACGTTAAAAAAAAAGCCCATCAGACAGCAGGAAGCTCCTTATCTGGAGGGCGGCCTCGACGCTGGTTTGGCGGTGCTGCGGTGGGTGGACCCGGCGATGCACTGCCAAACTTGTAATTGGGCCCTTAGTGTACAATTCTTTACCCAGGGTGGTTTAGTTTGAAGTGAAGATAGTAAATGTGACTCCTTTAGTGTCAAACAACATTACCAATATGGTTTAACTTGGTTTACTTTGGTGTGGGAATAGTGAATCTGATTCTTTTAGTGTCCAATACCTTACCCAAGATGGTTAAAGCTGGCGTGGGAATAGTAAATATGACCTCCCCCCTTAGTATTTTATTAACATATTTTTAAACTATTTATTACATGTACTTTTTATAGTTTATTGTATACCAGAAAAAAATATACAACATGTAATACCATGTTTTTGCTTTGCATCATGTATATACATTTTATAGTCAATAAAAACATTTTTACTGTCATTTTTAATACTACATTTTTATGCCACATACACTTTGCTTTTATTTTTAACACATTACATATTTGATTCTTGATGTATACATTTCTTCTACAAGTACATTTCATGTAAGTATTTTTATAACAGTATTTACTTATATTTTTAAATATATTAATTAGTACTATTGTTTATCATGTTTTTTTGTCAGGGTACTTTTGAATATATATTACATATACATTGGTATTGTTTTCCTACTGTATGTATATTTTTCATATTTTATCAAAACAAATGAAAACAAATATGTACTGTTTTAACATTTATTGTGACATTTGTCTTTATGTTGATGGGAAAATAGTCTTTTTTATTTTTATGAGGTGGACATTTTTTAGCATCACCAGTATTTACATCACTTTTCGGTGGTTTGAGTTCCTGTCAGTCGTGGTTGCCTGCTGCCGCTCAAGTATTATGGTAAGGCTTAATTTAACCTTTTTGTTTGGATATTTGGGGCAAGGAAGATGTGGGTAGTTGTTTTTATTGTATAATAGATTGTTAGTTTGTAGTTTTTGTTTTCTTTAGTGTTACTTAGCATGTTGGTGTTGGTAGTCTAATGTGGTAGGCTTTACTATAGTTTGGGTAGTGTAAGTAGTTATGTTAGAGGTTGTAGTTTTGTTGATAATTATTCCTATGTCATTTTTTTGTGTTTTTAAGGTCATTTGGATGCTTGTTTTGTGAGGATAGGTATGTTTTTTTATTACAGATTGTTGAGGAGCAGTACTATTCTTTTCCTATTTTATTATGTTTTTTAAGAGAAAATCTTTTTGTTAATTTTTAACCTCTGTTACTGTTGAATTTGCTTTTATTTTTTGGTTTTGCTGGAGTGGTTCTTTACTTCACTTTTTTATGGGATCCCAGGACTATGGACAATTTTTTGGATTTAATTGTTGAACTTTTCGAGTTTATTTTCGCCAATTTTTGCAGATTGCTTTTTTTGTGGAGTCATGGTGGAACAGGGACATCAGATACAAAAAACTTTAATGTTTTGAGTTGGTAATGTAATTGTTGCAATACTTGTTTGTTTAAATGTAATTGAAAAATTATTGTGATATTTTGTTTGTATATGATGTTGCGTATTAAATGTATTTTGAAGACAATATTGTTGTAATAATATGGGTGGAGATGTATTTTTTAGTAACTTTTTTTAATGATTTTTTTGTTTATTAGTTGCATTCTACATTTTTTATTGACTTTTATGTTATAGACTAATGAATTAAAAAATAATGGTTGGTTTGGAGGATGGATTTTTCTTCTGCAATGTTAATATGGAAGCTACAGTTTAGAGATACACATTAAAAGGTGGGTTTTAGTTATTTATTTTAAATTAATGTGCAAGCAATTTATGGAAGTTATACTGTTGTTTTTAGGTTATTGTGCATACTTGAAGTGATTTGTAGTTAGATTTGTGAATCTTGATCCTGGGTTTTCCTCTGTAAATCGGATGGAATTTCATCTTCTTTCAGTTCTACCATTTTTGTTGCAAAACGTAGGTTTTTTCTTTTTGCTCTTTTTCTAGTGGTGTGTTAATTAGATAATGAAGGGTTCCATTGGTTATTTTAGTTTAAGTTAAATGTTAGTGGTCAATGTGAATCTAGAATTTTTCTCATACGTATATCCAAGGCTCCAAAGAAAAGACCAGCACTCACGGGGTATTCAATATCTAGATCTTTATTGGATCGGACTTACGCTCAGACATGTTTTGGCAATGCGCCTTTGTCAATGTCGGCAAACGCTGTTCCACTTTCTGTTTTCACATCAATTTCAGTTACGTCAGCATTATAGACATAAACAACAGACTTGCATATCACATCAGAAAGAACTCTATTTAAGCTCCATAATTAAGCATCCATACCCATTATTCTACACATTAAATTTCTCTTTATGTGATTACTCATAATTCCACAATTTTAGCAGCAGTAAGTTATAACAATTCACTCTTTACTGATGAAAGCATATATATATAGCTTGATATATTACCTGTATTGAGTACAAGTTGAAAGTCATGGCGGAATTAATTCTTACTTTTGAGGCCATGTTAGAATTCCTTCTATATTTTATACATTTTTTCTGCTAACAGGCCCAGCTTTTCTTGTACAGTCCACCACATTATCATCCTCTATATATTATACCTCTCAATATCATTTTATGGGAGTTTCATCTATCACGCCCTATATGGGCTATACTGGATAACATTTTCATGCTCCTTATATTAAGCCCTGTATGGGCCTACGTGCCTATTGTCTCGAGAAGCTTCTCCTTCTATCACGCCCTGTATGGGCTTAAGTACCCCCTGTCTTCTGATGCTCCCATCTGGTTTCGTATTACACAGACTTGTTAGTATAGGTATTTTAATTCAAATCCACAACTGGATCCCCAATTCCTCATTGCTGCTTAGTTCTGTCAGAATTTATATCTGCATGTCTATGATGTACCTAGACTCCAGTCGACTGAGTTTTAATTCTCTATCTCCCCCACGTATGTCTCGTTGTACATGGTCCAAGCAGAAAAATATAAGTAGGCTTCTATTACTGTTATGGTGCAGTTCAAAATACCTCGCTACTGGGTTCGAGCTGTCTCTGTTTGCTATGTCAATTATGTTGACCATTTTTTATATCCCTTTGTTTCACAATTGGCCTTGTACATTCAAGACACGAAGGACTTCTTGAATCAGTTGGAAGGAGTCATGTGAGAACCAGAGTTTCTGATTATTGTGCTTGATGTCTCGCGTTTGTACACCAGCATAGCCAAAAGGACAGACTGAGGGCAGTAGGTACTTATAGTTAGGACCTATTTTCCATAGAAAAAGCTTTTTTTGACTTGCCTATGACTTTGAAGAATCTTGACGAAATTTTCCCATTTCCATCTTGGGACTCAGCTTGAGCCAAGCCCCGCAAAAAACACATTAAAGAAAAAGAAAAGGGGGCATGGTACAAATTCCCTGACTCCGTAGCCTTGGTCCTGGGGCTCCAAAGGGCTCCCCGGCATGGCAAAAAAGCAATAACTTTTTTGACGTCATAGGGAAATTCACAAATATTTGTGAATATTGCTGTGAATATGAAAGGGAAAAAAATGCGGTCTCCTGTGCTTGTTTTTAATGTTCCTCCTGGTGGTCCGGGTCTCGGTGGCATGTCAATATTTATAAATAAATAGAGGGGGGAACACTGGCCCCTCCTACAAGGTCTCATTGATGCCCCGGGAACCACCACCTCCTTAGAGCTCATGTTAATAATAGACCGGGGGCGTCGCAGACCCCCTGGGCCCTAAGGACCACCTCCTTCCCCGGGCTATTTAGAAAACATAATATCGGAGGTCATGGGGACCCACACTGGCCCACAGGGCCACCAACTTTCCGGGCCTAAAATACACATTGAAGATGGGGTCTGTGCGGAATCCCAGCCCCGGGAACTACCACCTCCCTGGGACCTTCTATTTTTTTTAAGGAGGAGGGGGCCCATGCGTCCCCCCCTCCTGGGCCATTCTCAGACCATGGGACCACCAACTCCCGGGGCAGGCCCTTGAAAATCAAAGTAGGGGGGCAGCGCAACCCCCCTCCTGGAGCCATACATGGCCCTGAGGAATGCCATCCACCAAGGCCAGCTCCTGCTGTGTTCGAAGATGCCCACCCCAGGACATAGCGGTTTGCTTTTGCTTGATGGGGGTCAGTTGCAGCAGCTCCCTGCGTGCAAGAGCAATGCCGGCTCCCACAGGAGGCGGGTAGCTGGCTAAACCTGATGGGATCTTTAGCACTGGCAAAGGTCATCTTTTTCTCCTCTTAGGGTTAGTCTTCTATCTTTCTTTGTCAATTGCTGCTACAATGCCTTTTAATATTAGGTTAACTGGAGATCACTCCTTGCCATCATGCTTTCCAATTCCATCATTTTCAAAGCCGGATTAGTGAAGTGAGGCACCTACCAGAGATTCTACTAATGGTTACATACTGTGTAGGACAAGAGCAATGGTTCTGAAAATCCTTATTGTATAATGGGGGTGGAGCTTCCTTTCATCCTTTCAACTTCTACATCTCCCTCACCTATGTAGCTGACATCTCAGGTTTCCATCCTTTGAAGTGCAACCTAAATCTTATATGTTGTAGCAATCGCCCATCAAGTACCAGGCAAACAGGCTACGTACCTCCACGTCTATCTCCCAGCTCCCGGGCTCAGGTTGAGTAAATGCCCAGTGAACTACATTACCCAGCAGGTAGTGGGGCGCAACAACAGGAAGGGAACAAACAGTTCCGTATGTAAGCACCTCCTCCTCAGGAGGAAGGTGCTTGACAATCTTCTAGGATCGAGAACCAGGATGGCGGATGGTGCTCCCCGCCGAATTACCAGCTATAAGAATTTGCAGCGTTGTTCCAGTCGCCTTTCAGGACTCCCGCAACTCGGAGGAAGTTTTGTTGGAGGTTCAGGTATTCCGAAGGAACGCCAGTGCGCGTCCTTCAACTCTGCCCTCTTTCTCGTTTTCAGCATGTGCGAGCTGCGGTTAGACTCGAAGGAAATGTCAGTGTGTTTCCTTCATTGCCGCGACTTGGGTTACGCCTTAGGACCCCTACGTGAGCAAAAGAAGCGCAGGAGCGTTTTTCTTTTGCTCGAGACTGTTGGCCACGAATATTGTTTGTCGAGACATTTGGGGTTACGAACTACTTTATCCTGCAGGTGCTGATATAACCTGCTAGTGAAGTAGTTTGTTTACACTTTCTCGCCTGGATTGCATGCATGCCATTACCTGGAAGAGTAGGCATAAGCTCTAGGGAATAATGTTGTGTCTGACTTGTACATATTTCGGATTCCTCCTCCAGCGCTGAGTATACAATGGAGGGTGTATTGCAGGTACTAGCATTGAATGGTGAAAACGACTTCAGTCTGGGCATCGTATGCTAGTGAACTATTTCCTGATTACTGTGGAGCAACAGTGTCATATGGAATTCTAGTTGTATAAGTTGATGCCGATTCTCTGTCCCTGGATGCATTTCAGTAGTGAGCATTGTCAGCCTTAAGGAAGTATTTCTGGTGAGTGGGTTCCGAGAGCAACATAGGGGGGTATTGGAATACCATAGGGAATTTCTCATATGTGTTGTGTTTTCTCCTGTCCTGCAGAGTTCTATTCCTGAAGAGCATCTTACAGTCCCCTAGACCAGACCAAGTAGGGACAAGAGAGTCGCATCCAGTTTATTATTTTGTCCCCTTCCCTTTTTCCCCCGGGCACGACCTCACGCAGAAGGGTTCTCTTTCCTCTGTTGGGGGTTGCGTTCTAGGGAATTACGGAGCTAATCGCCTTCCTTCATCTCTGCTGGACATCAGGGAATGTTAGTGGCTTGGTTTATTACTTGTGCTACTGACGATCTGACATATGTCCATCCTGCCGACCTGACAAACAGGCTGTGACCCTGTAATGTCAAAAGAGGTCCACTGTGATTGGGACCTGACTAGCTAGGGAGACTACAGAAGGGCCCTCTGCAAGTGTTATCTAATATTTGCCTGTGACAGGGGGGCCTCTTTGAAGTATGCCCCAAGTTTCATATGAAAAGCCCCAGCAGACCTGTCAAGCAGGATGTGACATTCAAGCAGGCCTTGACGCTATAATGTAAAAAAGGATCCTCACAGCCCCCCTTGCATACTCTGGCAGGCTCAGAGAGTCATCACTGCCCATTCAGGTCAGTGAATTGTTTTGCTTCTGGGATCAAGTTCACACCTCATTCACACCTATTTACCTGCTCCTTACCAGCTGGCTGAAGTGGGAGAACAAAATGTAGATTTAGCTTTCAGGGACTTCAGGGAGTGCAAAGGTAACTTTCTGAAACTTTTATTTACATAATATTTAGAAACAGTATGACTTCATCATTGATTTGCATTTTTATTAACTATTAAAAATAGTTGTTTAATTATATTTCTAGCTAGTTTCATTCTCAAGATACAGTATTTCGTTTTTAATATTGCATCCCAGTGTTTTCCTATGGAACAGCCAGGCTTGCTACTCTGAAAATAGCTTTGAGGTGCTTGTCACTGTAAGGACAAGTTTAACATTGAACTTTTGCATTACCTATTTTTAAATACCATGTACCCAGCCTGTATGAGCATAAGGGCCTACAAAGGGAGACCTATAAATATTTTTTTTCAAATACCTGAAGGTTTAGGCCTATCAAAAGAGTTTATGTTGACAGACTGAATTTACAGTTTGGAGACTGCAAAGTTGGGCTACAATGGTAGGCCTGGAGACAGGTTTTACAGTGTTACAACAGTGAGCAGCACAATGAGTGCTGCAGTTGGTAGCATTTTATTTACCAGGCCTGGGTGCAATAGGTACCATATACTAGGGGTTTGTTGACAAATTAAATAAACCAAACAGATGTATACCAATTTTACCATGTTGAAAGGAGAAGCACATGCATTTTACCACTAGTTAGCAGATAAAGGGCACAGAGCTGTCTAGCCAGCAAAAAGAGAGCTCCGTAAAAAGATTTCTCTGCTTCTCTTAAGTTTTGGGGGGAGAATCATTCAGTTATTGTCAGCTGGAATTGGAGTTCACAGCAGGCAATGGGCCACCAAAATAGGTCCTACACTGGGTCTAACATACCAGCCGTGCTCCTGAGATGATCAGTGCACCATTGAAGAGGATCTGCTTCTTCAAGTCCAAGCTGTGTGCATGATGTGGAGACTTCATTCTCCATCTGACCTTTCAATACTAGACACCTCACAGCAGTACAGCGCTTGAATAGATCTCAGGCTCTGATGATGGAAAACAGGTTCTAAGCACCCTGGGCAGCATACTTTCTTCTTCGGCATGACTCAGCTAACTTTCTGTCCATGTAGGTGCTGTAGCTGAGCTCGACTCTCTCCAGCAGGACACAGAGAGGCATATCAATTGCTAAAAAGCAAATGTATTTTTGGTCACAAAAAGCACACACTGCTATGATAGCCCTTGAAGCTGGAGGGAACTACGTTATATGTAAGTGTGCTCCGTGTGAAAGAGCAGAATGCTATCATTCACAGCTAAGTTAGCCAGTGGCTGAAGGGGGCTGGCTGAATGCCCCATGCTGTAGGCTGTAGTGGACAAAAGAAAAATGAGAAAGATCCAACCACAGACAAGTAGATGAGAAGGGCTGGTTGACATTCCTTATAAGTATATTATAGATTTCATTATAGCAAAATCAAAAGGTCTTGGCTAATGGCAGACCTAATCACGTACTGTTAGACTTGGCATCTTTTGGCATGGTTTCCCCTGTCTTTTTACTTTCTGACCTCCTATTTTGATGGTATGCTGGTTTTTGCTGGTTTAGTGTCTCTGTACACTTTTTCACTGCTGTTCAGTGCTAAAGTGCAAGTGCTCCTACTGTTAATTGTGTTATGATTAGTTTTCCATGATTGGCATATTTGATTTACTAGTAAGTCCCTAGTACAGTGTACTGTGTGGGCTCAGGGCCTGTAAATCAAATGCTACCAGTGTGCATGCAGCACTGGTTGTGCCACCCACACAAGTAGCCTTTCAAACTGTCACTGCAGTGTCTGCATGCAGCGTTAACTGTACAGTCGACCAGGCAAGTGCACCCACTTGCCAGGCCCTAACCTTCCCTTGTCTTATATGTAAGTCACCGCTAAGGTAGGCCCAAGGGCAGGGTGCAGAGTATGTGAAAGGTAGGTCATGTAGTAGTGTGTTTTACATGTCCTGATAGTGAAATACTGTGCATTTCGTTTTTCACTATTGAAAGGTTGTCTCTCCCACAGGTGATCATTGGAGCTACATTACAACATTTTACAACTGTTACTTCAATTGGGAAAAAATAGAGGAATGGGGTCATGTGCATTCACTATAAACAGTCACTAGGGGGCTGAGTTGCGTCCTGCCTTTCCTGGGTGACTCAGAGCCAGGCTGAACTGACCTTTCTTCATTTAGAGTGGCCTGAGGAGTTTTCACTAGCACCTGACTAGGCTGTGTCTGCTCTGCACATTGCTATCTCCATCTCCTGTAGTGAAGCTGAACCAGGGAGGACAGAACTGGTTTTTACTGAGCTCAGAGAATCTGAAAACAAAGACTGCAAAGAGAAAATCGGATATAAGTAGTGGACCTAAAACCCCAGAATGTTAGAAAACTTTTGGACTAAGGACCCTGCCAAGAAGAAGAGCTGGAAGAGCTGCCAGGAAGACTATTTATTTATTTATTTATTTATTTTAGGTTTTTATAGAGCGCGTAGTCACCCTCGAGTATCCCAGCGCTGAAACCTCGGACTCCTAAGGGGGGGGGCACAGGAAAGCTTCAAATAAATCAGGGAAAAAGGAGGGTTTTGAGGGACTTCCTAAATCGTAGGAGGTTTGGTTCAGCTCTGAGATTCGAGGGGAGAGCGTTCCATTTTCTGGCCGTGTTTACCGAAAATCTACGGCCGCCGATGCGGGTTTTCTTCACCCTAGGGACAACGATAAGGTTTCCCTGTTCAGACCGGAGCGCTCTCGGCGGTCTGTATGGAGTGATCCAAGTGCTCAGAATGGGGGAACCAGCGTTGTGCAGGACCTTGTGTGTCAGGCAGAGGGCCTTGAAGGCGACTCTTTCCCTCACGGGGAGCCAGTGAAGTTTTCTCAGAGCAGGTTTGGCCGATGTTCTTGCTGGGGTGTTTGTGAGCAGGCGGGCTGCGGCATTTTGGGTTTTTTGTAGTATTTGGAGGGTGGCTTCCGGCGCCCCGAGGTAAATAGCGTTGCTATAATCTAGCCTTGCTAGCACTAAGCCTTGAATTAGCAGGAGGCGGGACTGGAATGGTAGTAGGGGGAGCACCTTTCTGCATGATCTAAGTAGCCCATAGCAGATGCCGGCTGTTTTCCTAGCCTGTGTCCTAAAGGTGAGATCTGTCTCCAGCCACACTCCCAGACTCTTAACCTCTGTCTTAGGGGAGGGGGGGTCACCCATACAGGCGGGCCAGATGTTAGGGGGGAGACTCGAAGTTATGTGACCGAGGAGCAGGATCTCTGTTTTTGACCCGTTAAGCTTTAGGTCAGAGTCGCCCATCCATTGATGGACGGAGGAGAGGCAGTCTCGCAGGTTGGAGGGCTTTAGCTTGGGGTGTGAGAGGGTCACCACCAGCTGAGTGTCGTCAGCGTAGCTGACGATCGTGACTCCGAATGGGGCGACCAGCTCCTCCAGTGGGGCCATATACACGTTGAAAAGCGTGGGGCTCAGTGACGAGCCCTGAGGCACTCCACACCGGAGGGGGATTGAGGGTGAGCGGCTTTCTCCTTCCCAGACTTGGAAAGAGCGTCGGGAGAGAAAGGATGTGAGCCATCTCAGCGCACTGTCTTGTACACCAGTGTTCTCTAGGCGCTGGGCTAGGACCTGGTGGCTGACAGTGTCGAATGCCGCGCTAAGGTCCAGGAGGACCACTGCCACTGATCCCCTGGGTCCATGATTTCCCTCGCGTTTTCTACGGCCGCCAGGAGGGCGGTGTCTGTGCCCTGACCTGGTCTGAAGCCTGTTTGGGAGTTTTTTAGCAGATGGTTTGCCTCTAAGAAGTGGGACAGCTTTTTATTTGCAAGCTTCTCCGCGACCTTACCTATCCAAGGGAGGAGCGAGATGGGTCTATAGTTGGATAAGTCCGCGGGGTCTAGCGACGGCTTTTTCAGAAGACCTTTAACAACGGCCTCCTTCCAGCTTTGTGGGACTTCTCCTTGGGCAAACGAGGACTACTGCCCCTTTGCTGTTTGTTTCTTTGCTGGATTGGCCTGCAGTTGCTGCTTCTGTCTTGGACAATAAAAGGACTGGACTGAACTTTCTTGAATCCTGCTGTTAAAGTTTCTCCAGGGGCTTGAAGTAGAGCATGCCTCCAGTTGGAAGTCTTAGGCACACCGAAGACTTTGCCATCTTCTGGGTGCCTGCATCTGGGACTGTGTGTTTCAGCTGCCACAGACCAAAAAGAAACCCGCTGCCGCCACCAAGCTGCTGCTTACACTGTGACCTGAGGGCACCGCACTTCGCACCACCTCACTTCGCACCGCTTCCCTGGTCTCACCGATGACAACACTCCATGTTGACATCAACGCCACTTTCTGCACCATGGCCTGGGGGCACCACTCGTAAGTTACTCTACGCACCGTTCAGTCCTCCACCGCAGCCTTTTTTTTTTTTTTTTTGTCCTCATACAGCCAAGTCACTAGATGGGATTCCTCTAACCTCTCCGGCCCGGTGGGGGAGAGGAGATCTTTCCCTCCTAGATCACACCATTACCTTACCCCCATCCCGTTCACATATCGGTGGGGGCCCTTGGGTGTTACTAGGGAGACCAGGTCCAATGGTGTAATGGCTTAATCATAGGAATCAAATTTACTGCTCAATCCAATTTAATAGAGCCACCCAAACTTTACTTTTGCTTTGTTGGTCACATGCCATATCTGATTTGCTAGTATAAATAATATTTTTCAGACATTCAGTAAAGGCCGGGGGATGTTCTGCCTTCCAGGCCCTACATATTTCTCTCCTTGCCAATATTATAACATAGAGTGTAAAGTTAGATCCCATTAAATTCACATGGTAATTATTCATTAGACCGAAGAAAATCAGGCTAATACTTACTTCTATCGGCCTTTCCAAAACAGCTTCCAGAAATGTACAAACCTCCATCCAATAAGACTTAATTCTTGGACATTCCATAAATATGTGGATGTCATCTGCAGCTGGATACTTACACCTCGGACAGCAGTACACTTTCCCCTTCACCTTAGTTAACTTTTTTGGAGACCAATACACTCGATACATAGTATACAGATGATTCCTCCTCAGTGCAGCTGGTTTAACTATGGCCTGTAGCATAACAAAAGAATCAGACCATAATTTATACAAATCCACTTCATTATCTCCAAACTCTTTACCCCATACTCTTATGACATCGGATTCCCCTTCAACCTCTCCTTCCAAGAGTGCTCTATACCAAAAGAAAAATTCCTTTTTCCATACACCTGTTCTAGTGATTAAGTCCGCCTTACAGTTTACCTCCTCCTCCTCCTCCTGCCAATCCTGCGACATCCACCAGGATGAGATCTGATAAAACTTGAATCTCGACAGGGTTCCTTGAGTTAACCTGCCAAAAGCCTCCCAACTCATTAGTTTACCACCCTCTTGCATATCGCCCCAAAATTTTATACCCCCCATTTTTAGAGGCAAACTCAATTGATCTTATAGGCACTCAGGTGTCCCAGGAGAATCCCAGACGGGGGCTTGTTGCGCATAGTATGGGATTCTCAACCTACTTCTTATACGCATCCAAATCTTTAGAGCCGCCCTCAAAATCTTCAGCCTAACTTTTTTGAAAAACTTCGGGTTTCCATATTTGAATAAAAAAAAATCCTGACCTTGCGCTATATCTTTTAACAAGGCCTGAAATAGTAAGCCTAAAGAGGATGAGTCTGTTTTATTAGCCAGCTTCCTAACATTTTTAATTGGAAAGAATAGCAATATGTAAGTAGGTCTGGTAATGCTAACCCACCCACTGTAAGACCTTTTCTAAGTTTTTTCCAGGCTATTCTAGGACTCTTCGATGCCCAAATAAAGGTACCTATTTTTCCTTGTAGCTTAGCTATATCCTCAGTCCTAAATAGCAATGGAATTGAATTCTATAGAAAAGTGATTTTTGGCAAGATTATCATTTTCACGAGGTTAACCCTCCCATAGATATTAAGAGGGAGGTTCGACCAGCGTGTAAGTAAACTAGTCACCTCTTTAGAGACCCTCCTCTAATTTACATTAGGAATATCCTCGAGCTTCTTTACTAACTGAACCCCTAAATACCTCATATGACTTCTCACCCCCGGACTTCCTTTCACTTGGTTCCATTCCATTATTTCAGTTTTTCCTTTATTGATTTTATACCCTGAAACTTCACCATATTTTTCTGCCTTCTCAATTAACCTAGGAATAGCCTCTGTTGGGTTTGTTGTGTACAGAAGCAGATCGTCTGCATAAAGGGCAAGCTTCAATTCCATATCTCCCATTATAAAAGGATGAATACCCGGATCCCTCCTAAGCCAGCTGACAAAAGGCTCGATATACAAGTTAAATAAGAGTGGTGACAAAGGGCACCCCTGCCTGGTCCCCCTTGAAATGTTAAACCAGCCAGTCAGAACACCATTAACCAGAACCCTAGCTTTAGGACCAGAGTACAGGTTCCTAACTGCCTGAACAAAATTATTAGGGAAACCAACATTTTTTAGAGTTTCCCAGAGATATACCCAGTTAACCTGGTCAAAAGCTTTTGCAGCGTCTATAGCTACTATCGTCAGGGGAGTCCTCTTTGCTTCTGCCATATTGATAACCCCCACTACCTGAAAGGTGAGCTCATTTAGTTGTATCCCTGGTATGAAACCTCCCTGATCGGAGTGGACTATCGCCTTTATAACCTTTCCCACTCTAGCTGCCAATATACCTGTAAAAACCTTGTAATCTGAATTTAGTAGGGATATTGGTCTATATGACTCAATCGACTGCGGATCTTTATTAGGTTTTAAAATCAGTGTCACCGTAGCTTCCGCCCAAGAACCCGGGATATCTTCCCCCTCAATATATATTTTATTGAACAGACCCTTTAGGACTGGCACTACAATGTCTAAAATAGTTATATAAAACTCGATTGGAAGTCCGTCAGGGCCTGCAGCTTTTCCCCTAACCATTTTTTTACATTGTGCTCTGACTTCTTCCTCAGTTATACTCCTCTGCAACAGTACCCTATATTCTTCAGTCAATTGAGGGAGGGCAGTCAATTTTAACCACTCCTGAGTTACCCCTTGTCCTAGTTTGATATCCTCCTTATATAGATCTTTCATAAAGGTTCTAGCCTCCTCTCGAATTTTTTCCTCCTCATAAATTATACTTCCCGAGCCTCTTTGAATTAGTTGCTTTATCGAATTCCTAGTTCTATCGGCTCTCGCTTTCCAAGCTAACAGAGGACCGCATTTCTCACCATAAGAGAAATGCTGCAGCTTGCTAACTTTCCACCTTTCAGAGAGCTTCCTGTCGAGATTTGCTTGGTATTCAGCCTGCAGATTTTCCAGCTCTTTCTCCAAACTTAACACTGTACCCCTATTCTCTATAGATGCTTTCTGTACTTCTATTTCTTTCTCCTTTATCTTGCTTATCCTGTCTGCCTCCTCAATTTTCATAGTCCTCTTTCTCCCAACTGATATAGATATAAGCATCCCTCTTATATAAGCTTTAAAGGCCTCCCACACAGTCTGAACCTTAGCCGTACTGTTTTTAAATTTGAAATACTCTTTTGTTTTATCACAGATCTTCCCTATCACCTCATCATCGAGTAGCATGGTCCTATCTAAAGTCCACCTTCTTTGTATTTATCTTTGCTTAAACTCCAACAACAAGGCTACAGCTGAGTGGTCTGATAAGATAGCTGGAATGTGGTTTTTCTCCTTGACCTCTGAAAACAGTGCCTGGTCTACAAAAAAGAAGTCTATTCTTGAGTGATGTTTATACTTTTTGCTATAAAACGTGAAATCTCTAGTTTCTCTATTTTTGGTTCTCCATATATCAGATAGATTAAAATCTTTAATTATGTTTTTTAACACAGCAGAAGTCTTAGGTGAACTATTATATCTGACTTTAGACGTACAATCCATTTTTTTTATTTAGGACCAGGTTAAAATCTCCCCCTATTATTATCGGTGTAGAGGTACTCAGCAGACTGGCCTCAAGTTTCAAAAGTGCCCCAGGATTATCCTGATTCGGGCCATAATATACGGCATATACAAGGGGTGTACCCTGAACTGTTAAGGTGGCGACCAGCCATCTCCCAGACTGGTCTGACTCTTGTTTTACAACCTTTATTCCAACATTGCTCCTAATGATTAAAGCCACTCCCCTAGTGCTCCCCCTTTGATCAGAGCAAAGCACCTCCTGGATCCATCTCGCCTTACTTAACTCCTTTAAAAATTCCATTACCCGAGACCTCTTTCTCTTATTCCTTAACCCATTAACATTCCATGTTATCATCTTAACTTTATTTAACCTATTCATCTTGCTGTACCCTAGGCTCTTCCTCCATGACTCTTGGGATTTTTTGGGTTTTTTAGACTTGTATGAGGACTATGTATTTTTTTAATTTTTCCCCCTTTGCTCCCTACACCCCGTGCCCCCCCACTACCACCCATGAGGAACCCCCCTTCTAACCCTTCAGCGATTGTATAGCCTTTCGGGACCCTCCACTTGCATCGCGAGGCGTCGTCCCATGATATGCCCGCCCAAAAAAAAGAAAAAAAGAAGAGAAGAACCATTATTACTTCTATATTCTGCTGACTAGTATACCGACGACAGCGCTTCAGCAACGACGACAGCACTGCTTGCACCATGTGACCTACCAGCACCGCAACAATCACCGCCCCACGGTGCACCGTAGCCCTGGTCTCACCGACCTTGCTGGATGCTGTCACCAAGCCACTGCCTGCACAGTGACCTGAGGGTATCACATGCCACACCGCTCCACTTCACACCACAGCCCCGATGCCTGACGGCGCTCCTGACTTCAACCTCATTGAGTTCAATCTGCAAAACATGTGACTCCAAGGGCCCGATGACTCCTGCACTGACCTCTAGGACCGATGCTTGCTGACGCCGCCTCTTCGGAGCTCATCGCAAGGTCCACATTGCCCTGCATTTCCAAGGTACTGTTTGCGGGTCTTCCCGACACCGTAGCTGGCCCGCAATGATGCAGTCAGCCTGAACTGTTGGATTTGTTTGCTCTTGATGCTGTGATAGCCCTGAATGGATCTATCGACTTCAAGGAAGTGTATACTAAGTCTATTTTTGCAATTTTCGTATTTTGACTACTGTATGTTGGATTTGTATCATTTTGGTCTTCTTTTACACATATAAATATTGGATATTTTTCTAAAACTGTTGTGGTGTCCTTTTGTAGTGTTTTCATTGTGTTTTTGTGTGTTATGTGCAAATGATTTACAAATTGCCTCTGAGATAAGCCTGACTGCTCTTGCCAAGTGTTATCCCCTTATTCTGACTAGATGGAAAGGTCCCTTTTTGGCCAATGTGCATACCTCTGCCAATTAGAGACCCCCATTTATGAACACCTACTCTTTAAGTAGTTTCTAAAAACCTAAGTGTTTTGTTATCCTCTGTCTTTTCCCCTTGTTGTTCCCCTCTATGAGTCTCGTGTGTGCAGGGGGAGTCTGCCTTTCATTCCAAGAGGCTCCTTGGAAAGCTCTAAAAATGAAAAAAAAGAAAGAAAGAAAGAAAGAAAGAAATGAATGTGCAGACTTGGACTTGGCTGTGACTTTGGCCACTTCGTTGTTGTGACCACAGGATGTTGTGCTTGACTGGGTAGGCCCAGTCCGCGTGAGCAACAAAAGATCCATCCTTAGCCATTCACTGGGTGTGTATAGAAAACAGAGAATATGCACTTGGCTTCACAATGAATTCTACAGAAAGGAGCGGATCAGAGTATCAGCTAGGGAATATGCAGATAGAGGGGGAGACAGCAGCAGTGACTAACACACAACCATATGGATCCCCTAGCAACCTAAAGGGCTAAATATAACTAAGGGCACCTCGGGCCAGGAGTTCTCTGCCTCTCATGCAGCAAATAATTTACATGCACACAAAATACAAACAGTGGATCCAGCGGGGCCACTCATGACATACTACACGGATTAACCATTGATAGCCAGCAGAAAGTCTCCTAACTAGGGTTTATGCAAAATACCTGTATTCCACTACAATAATCGGCTCCCATCAACCTTTAATGGTGTCATGGCATGATTATGGGAGCAATAGCCGCCAACATCAAAAGGGGTATCTCTTTGGGGTGTCTTTTAGTGAGAAATATCTCTTCCATCCCCTTCTACCCATGTTATTGGTAGTTAATTGCTAACTTTGCTAATCATGAGATTTGGCTCATGTCTTGACTCTGCACACAAACGTGGCGGGTCCCTGATGACTGCACCACCATCGGATTCAGTCCGTTTCACCAGGTCTCCCAATTCAGTTCCCTCAACGTGGGACGCCGCAGAGCCTCCCCCTTCCTCATCGCCGATCAACACGGCACCCGACTTTTAGTTCAATTCAGGTTCTTCTACTCCCGGGTAAACTCATTACCCCGACTACGCCTGATTGACTTACCGCGTTTCCAGCACCGCCATTACCGACAACCCAGTCCTGAAGATGATCCTGATTGATAGGATCGAAACGTCGTCGACTCCTCAGCGCAACTGATGGCGCATGCCCTTTTGTGGCTCAAATGAAATTGTTTCAATTTCGCAAATCTAACACTGTAAATCATTGTTTTTGAGCCACAACATCCATGGTATATATCCGTTCACATCCACAATTTGCGCCGTTTTTCGCTGATATCACAATTGTCACTTGCGTCGCCACTTGCTTGTGTCACGTACACAATTGAGCACCAAGTCCAATTCGGGTTGTTTCACGCATTATTTGCCTACAGTGCTGCTACAACTGTATTCTTTATTTTCAACATAATTATATGATGCCATCGGCACATTTAAAAAATATTTCTGAGTCTCCCGCTTTCTTTTCCACATAATGTATTATACATACATGTCTAATTGTCCTTTATAGTGCTACCAGTTGGGATATTGTTTTCTCTTTATCTACCTACCCTGATCCCAACGTGGTTTATGAGTTATACTCCTGTTGTTATATACAAAATTGACTCTGCCCCAGCATATAAAATCAAAGGACATCCATGTAGCTTAAGGTGTTAATGAGAGTGGAGTGGGATGGCTTAACTCACACACTTTCTGAGCATTAAGGAGACTGACTTCTGTTAAAGCCAGCAAGTATTCATGAGCAAATTACAACGTTCACAAAGCGAAATAGACAAGAGGAACCCAAATCAGAAAGTTTTTGCTGTGTGACTTACTCTTTTAGGACCTTTGGCTTACTCCTGAAATCCAGGAGTTAACCAGGGGTACTCAAGCATAACTGAGTCATTTAGACCCTAACGAACGGCCCACTGACCCACAAGGTTGGCCAAAGGAATCCTGTGCTACAACTGCGCCCTTCACAGCACTGATATTTTGCTCAACGTATGTTTGTTTTAGTGCCTGCTCAGAGGATTATTTTGTATGGAGAAAATAAATTCTCAAAGCACATAGGGAGATTTCACCCTATACAGGAGGGCCATTCTACATTTTCCTTGCCCATGTCCCTCATGTCAGACATGGCATACACCATCAGGAAAAACAATGGACCTTTGAATTATCTTAAATAAGTTGGGATGACCAACACTGTGACATGGTGACCAGGTCAGAGATTTACCAGCAGAGGGTCCTCCTGTGTATACTTGGTGCTTCCCGTGACTAAATATTTTGTGGGGTAACTGCAACGTTTACATGATTGGGAAAATGGCATATTTAGGGCAGTCCTCTCTGCCAAAATCTAAGGGGCATATTATCAAGACAGGCAATAAAATTATTGCCGCTTTAGCGGCAGAAAACTGCCGTTAAAACGGCGATAATGGGCTTGATAATATCCTCTATGGAATTCCAATTGAAGCCCATGTTAGATGTGAAGGACATCTAACATGGGCTTCAATTGGAATTCCATAGAGCATATTATCAAGCCCATTATCGCCGTTTTAGCAGCAGTTTTCTGCCGCTAAAGCGGCGATAATTGTATCGCCTGTCTGGATAATATGCCCCTAAATTAGGCCCTAAGTCACATCTAATTATAGCATGATGTTTGTGACTTGAGCCCCAAGTGTAAGCCTCTAGTACTCCTGACATGTTTATGTAATGCAGGAATAAGTCAGGAGTACTACAAGAGTGAGTCACAACTTTTCGTGCAAAGTCTTTCGGAATCAAGCCAAAGACATATAATGTACGCATGTAGATGAGACATATGTGTGCACACATTCTTCACATAGTGAAGCCAGAGCACACAGGAAATATAGTACAAATTATGTAAACAATTGAAAACTAGGATTGCTTTGGTTTTCACAAACATTCATTTTAATTCAATGCGCTTTCTCTGCTTCTCCAGGGTTCTGGAAGATGTTCGTCCCACGCTATTTAACCTCTGCACCTAAATGATTCCAAGCAAATCAGGTAAATGGTGCAGAAATGTGAGAAAATGTGCCATCCAATCCAGTGTTTACTGTGTGGTTGAAGAAAGGGGCATCATGAATATTAATACTCCCTTCGGTGCAGGTAAATTTAAAATAAATAAATATAAATATATATATATATATATATATATATATATATATATATATATATATATATATATATATATATATATATATTACCTACTGGTGGTCGCCAGTAGGTAGTTATAGTTAGGACCACGTTTCCATAGGAAAACCTCAACATTCTATTTTGAATAACTTTGGCGCCGGTCGACGAATCCTCGCGAATTTTTCAAAATAGGTGGGGCGCTACGCTCCGCTCCTACCCTGAAAGTCTCGGGGGGATTCGTCAAGCGGGGGCTGAGATAAAAGGGGGGTCCCAAAACGCGTTTTTCCCATGCATTTTTCCATAGGACCTTTAGAACGAGCTACAGCCCGAACGGCTGAACAGAATTACTCAAAATTTGGCAGAGAGGTAGTCCCTAGGTCAAGGAAGTGCCTTTTGTAGGTTTGGTGTAAATCTGTTCAGTAGATTCTGAGAAAATAGCCTTTGAATCAATATATATATCTGTATGCGCGCAGAGTGCGCGCTGGGTGCGCGCACCTTGCCGTGCGCGAGCGCAATTCTGATTGGTTGTTAGATCTTAGTAAACATTCGAATCGGTGGAAGTCAGGAAGCGGCGGCCGCCATTTTGTCTATCGCATAAAGAGGGGGTGATAAACAAAGGGGGAGCACTTGAAAAGGGGGCAGAGTGGGTAGAAATAGACCCAGTAGGCATTGTAAGGGGGTCAAAGTAGGACCTTGTAGGGCAAAAAAAAAGAATAATATTTTGAAAAAAAATATCGCCGAGTGCGCGCACCCTGCGCGCACCCGGAAAAAAAAATAATAAATATATATATATATATATATATATATATATTACCTACTGGCGGTCGCCAGTAGGTAGTTATAGTTAGGACCACGTTTCCATAGGAAAACCTCAACATTCTATTTTGAATAACTTTGGCGCCGGTCGACGAATCCTCGCGAATTTCTCAAAATAGGTGGGGCGCTACGCTCCGCTCCTACCCTGAAAGTCTCGGGGGGATCCGTCAAGCGGGGGCTGAGATAAAAGGGGGGTCCCAAAACGCGTTTTTCCCATGCATTTTTCCATAGGACCTTTAGAACGAGCTACAGCCCGAACGGCTGAACAGAATTACTCAAAATTTGGCAGAGAGGTAGTCCCTAGGTAAAGGAAGTGCCTTTTGTAGGTCTGGTGTAAATCTGTTCAGTATTTCCGGAGAAAATAGCATTTAAAAGCATATATATATATATATGCGCGCAGGGTGCGCGCACCGTGCGAGCACCGTGCGAGCACCCTAACGTGCGCGAGCGTAATTCTGATTGGTGGTTACATGTTAGTCAACGTTCGAATCGGTCGAAATCAGGAAGTGTCGGCCGCCATTTTGTTTGTTTTCAGTGCGAGAGTGAAAAAGGAAGGTGGCGAACGTGAAAAGGGGGCAGGGTAGAGAGTTCCTGACCCCCTAGCCTTTGTCAGGGGGTCCCTGAAGGACCCCGAAGGCAAAAAAAAATTTATTTTTTTTTAAAAATCGCGGGGGTGCGCGCACAGTGCGCGCACCCTGAAAAACACAAAAAAAAAATTTTTTTTTTTGCAAAAAAAAAAAAATAATTCGCAGGGTGAAAACCAAAAAAAAAAATAATAATAATTTTTAATACGTAGTTTATTGTAAAATAAATATATAAAAAATAATACATAAATAAATTAGCATTTAAAAAACCGTACAAATTCACTGAAAAAACCATAGGTTTCACACACGTTATAGTTAGGAATTAGCATTTAAAAAACCTTGCTAATTCACTGAAAAAACCATAGGTTTCACACATGTTATAGTTAGCTGGACATTTTACTGATAAAAAACCAATGAAATTCCCCCGTTATAGTTACTGTAGGCAACTATAACTCACGCGACCGTAATCCTCTGCTGATGACATATGTGTCTTTATGAAAAAAAAATATTTGTAATATATGTATAGCTAAAATTTAATGGAAGAAGACATGGGCAAATAAGTGTCTAAATACAGTATTAGCATCAGCAGAGGATTGCGGTCGCGTGAGTTATAGTTGCCTACAGTAACTATAACGGGGGAATTTCATTGGTTTTTTATCAGTAAAATGTCCAGCTAACTATAACATGTGTGAAACCTATGGTTTTTTCAGTGAATATATATATATATATATTCACTGAAAAAACCATAGGTTTCACACACGTTATAGTTAGGAATTAGCATTTAAAAAACCTTGCAAATTCACTGAAAAAACCATAGGTTTCACACATGTTATAGTTAGCGGAAATTTTACTGATAAAAAACCAGTGAAATTCCCCCGTTATAGTTAGTGCAGGCAACTATAACTCACACGACCGCAATCCTCTGCTGATGCTAATACTGTATTTAGACACTTATTTGCCCATGTCTTCTTCCATACATTTTTAGCTATACATATATTACAAATATTTTTTTTTCATAAAGACACATATGTCATCAGCAGAAGATTGCGGTCGCGTGAGTTATAGTTGCCTGCACTAACTATAACGGGGGAATTTCACTGGTTTTTTATCAGTAAAATTTCCGCTAACTATAACATGTGTGAAACCTATGGTTTTTTCAGTGAATATATATATATATATATATATAACAATTTCACCTGACTGTTTAAAACGAAAATTCCACTTTGAAATCGTGATTGTGCAAAAAGATGGAACTGTTGTCTTGTATTGTTTAACTTGCACAATGCACTTTGGGAGCAGTAGTTCATAACTACAGTCACGTGACGCATCGCAATTAATTAAGCTCGAGCGCACCTGGGCGCTTGTGATCCAGTCTGTGAACAAGGCAGGAGCCGAAACGTTAGACATATGGAAGCAGGCGCTTTGAAACTCTGGAAATAAAGCGAGTTACAACTACATGGGCCTCACCTTGTTTGTTTGCCAGGAAGGTGTTAATGGGCTTCCCTGTGCCCATCTTGTGAGGCCACCCTGAAGAGCCAGGAGCTCCGTTAACAGGGGAACGCTTGATGCTTCTTTTGAATGTTAATACGGAGCTAGGTTCACTCGCGCCTCCTAACCTACGAAGGAATGCTACGACAGCAAAAAGGTTGGCGCGTGGAAGGGATTCGGACAGGGGGACATCCTGTCATGATCTTGCAGCATGTAAACGGCTTTTCCAGAGTCAAAATTATCAAATATGAGCAGCAATAATAACAATTTCACCTGACTGTTTAAAACGAAAATTCCACTTTGAAATCGTGATTGTGCAAAAAGATGGAACTGTTGTCTTGTATTGTTTAACTTGCACAATGCACTTTGGGAGCAGTAGTTCATAACTACAGTCACGTGACGCATCGCAATTAATTAAGCTCGAGCGCACCTGGGCGCTTGTGATCCAGTCTGTGAACAAGGCAGGAGCCTAAACGTTAGACATATGGAAGCAGGCGCTTTGAAACTCTGGAAATAAAGCGAGTTACAACTACATGGGCCTCACCTTGTTTGTTTGCCAGGAAGGTGTTAATGGGCTTCCCTGTGCCCATCTTGTGAGGCCACCCTGAAGAGCCAGGAGCTCCGTTAACAGGGGAACGCTTGATGCTTCTTTTGAATGTTAATACGGAGCTAGGTTCACTCGCGCCTCCTAACCTACGAAGGAATGCTACGACAGCAAAAAGGTTGGCGCGTGGAAGGGATTCGGACAGGGGGACATCCTGTCATGATCTTGCAGCATGTAAACGGCTTTTCCAGAGTCAAAATTATCAAATATGAGCAGCAATAATAACAATTTCACCTGACTGTTTAAAACGAAAAATCCACTTTGAAATCGTGATTGTGCAAAAAGATGGAACTGTTGTCTTGTATTGTTTAACTTGCACAATGCACTTTGGGAGCAGTAGTTCATAACTACAGTCACGTGACGCATCGCAATTAATTAAGCTCGAGCGCACCTGGGCGCTTGTGATCCAGTCTGTGAACAAGGCAGGAGCCGAAACGTTAGACATATGGAAGCAGGCGCTTTGAAACTCTGGAAATAAAGCGAGTTACAACTACATGGCCTCACCTTGTTTGTTTGCCAGGAAGGTGTTAATGGGCTTCCCTGTGCCCATCTTGTGAGGCCACCCTGAAGAGCCAGGAGCTCCGTTAACAGGGGAACGCTTGATGCTTCTTTTGAATGTTAATACGGAGCTAGGTTCACTCGCGCCTCCTAACCTACGAAGGAATGCTACGACAGCAAAAAGGTTGGCGCGTGGAAGGGATTCGGACAGGGGGACATCCTGTCATGATCTTGCAGCATGTAAACGGCTTTTCCAGAGTCAAAATTATCAAATATGAGCAGCAATAATAACAATTTCACCTGACTGTTTAAAACGAAAATTCCACTTTGAAATCGTGATTGTGCAAAAAGATGGAACTGTTGTCTTGTATTGTTTAACTTGCACAATGCACTTTGGGAGCAGTAGTTCATAACTACAGTCACGTGACGCATCGCAATTAATTAAGCTCGAGCGCACCTGGGCGCTTGTGATCCAGTCTGTGAACAAGGCAGGAGCCGAAACGTTAGACATATGGAAGCAGGCGCTTTGAAACTCTGGAAATAAAGCGAGTTACAACTACATGGGCCTCACCTTGTTTGTTTGCCAGGAAGGTGTTAATGGGCTTCCCTGTGCCCATCTTGTGAGGCCACCCTGAAGAGCCAGGAGCTCCGTTAACAGGGGAACGCTTGATGCTTCTTTTGAATGTTAATACGGAGCTAGGTTCACTCGCGCCTCCTAACCTACGAAGGAATGCTACGACAGCAAAAAGGTTGGCGCGTGGAAGGGATTCGGACAGGGGGACATCCTGTCATGATCTTGCAGCATGTAAACGGCTTTTCCAGAGTCAAAATTATCAAATATGAGCAGCAATAATAACAATTTCACCTGACTGTTTAAAACGAAAATTCCACTTTGAAATCGTGATTGTGCAAAAAGATGGAACTGTTGTCTTGTATTGTTTAACTTGCACAATGCACTTTGGGAGCAGTAGTTCATAACTACAGTCACGTGACGCATCGCAATTAATTAAGCTCGAGCGCACCTGGGCGCTTGTGATCCAGTCTGAGAACAAGGCAGGAGCCGAAACGTTAGACATATGGAAGCAGGCGCTTTGAAACTCTGGAAATAAAGCGAGTTACAACTACATGGGCCTCACCTTGTTTGTTTGCCAGGAAGGTGTTAATGGGCTTCCCTGTGCCCATCTTGTGAGGCCACCCTGAAGAGCCAGGAGCTCCGTTAACAGGGGAACGCTTGATGCTTCTTTTGAATGTTAATACGGAGCTAGGTTCACTCGCGCCTCCTAACCTACGAAGGAATGCTACGACAGCAAAAAGGTTGGCGCGTGGAAGGGATTCGGACAGGGGGACATCCTGTCATGATCTTGCAGCATGTAAACGGCTTTTCCAGAGTCAAAATTATCAAATATGAGCAGCAATAATAACAATTTCACCTGACTGTTTAAAACGAAAATTCCACTTTGAAATCGTGATTGTGCAAAAAGATGGAACTGTTGTCTTGTATTGTTTAACTTGCACAATGCACTTTGGGAGCAGTAGTTCATAACTACAGTCACGTGACGCATCGCAATTAATTAAGCTCGAGCGCACCTGGGCGCTTGTGATCCAGTCTGTGAACAAGGCAGGAGCCGAAACGTTAGACATATGGAAGCAGGCGCTTTGAAACTCTGGAAATAAAGCGAGTTACAACTACATGGGCCTCACCTTGTTTGTTTGCCAGGAAGGTGTTAATGGGCTTCCCTGTGCCCATCTTGTGAGGCCACCCTGAAGAGCCAGGAGCTCCGTTAACAGGGGAACGCTTGATGCTTCTTTTGAATGTTAATACGGAGCTAGGTTCACTCGCGCCTCCTAACCTACGAAGGAATGCTACGACAGCAAAAAGGTTGGCGCGTGGAAGGGATTCGGACAGGGGGACATCCTGTCATGATCTTGCAGCATGTAAACGGCTTTTCCAGAGTCAAAATTATCAAATATGAGCAGCAATAATAACAATTTCACCTGACTGTTTAAAACGAAAATTCCACTTTGAAATCGTGATTGTGCAAAAAGATGGAACTGTTGTCTTGTATTGTTTAACTTGCACAATGCACTTTGGGAGCAGTAGTTCATAACTACAGTCACGTGACGCATCGCAATTAATTAAGCTCGAGCGCACCTGGGCGCTTGTGATCCAGTCTGTGAACAAGGCAGGAGCCGAAACGTTAGACATATGGAAGCAGGCGCTTTGAAACTCTGGAAATAAAGCGAGTTACAACTACATGGGCCTCACCTTGTTTGTTTGCCAGGAAGGTGTTAATGGGCTTCCCTGTGCCCATCTTGTGAGGCCACCCTGAAGAGCCAGGAGCTCCGTTAACAGGGGAACGCTTGATGCTTCTTTTGAATGTTAATACGGAGCTAGGTTCACTCGCGCCTCCTAACCTACGAAGGAATGCTACGACAGCAAAAAGGTTGGCGCGTGGAAGGGATTCGGACAGGGGGACATCCTGTCATGATCTTGCAGCATGTAAACGGCTTTTCCAGAGTCAAAATTATCAAATATGAGCAGCAATAATAACAATTTCACCTGACTGTTTAAAACGAAAATTCCACTTTGAAATCGTGATTGTGCAAAAAGATGGAACTGTTGTCTTGTATTGTTTAACTTGCACAATGCACTTTGGGAGCAGTAGTTCATAACTACAGTCACGTGACGCATCGCAATTAATTCAGCTCGAGCGCACCTGGGCGCTTGTGATCCAGTCTGTGAACAAGGCAGGAGCCGAAACGTTAGACATATGGAAGCAGGCGCTTTGAAACTCTGGAAATAAAGCGAGTTACAACTACATGGGCCTCACCTTGTTTGTTTGCCAGGAAGGTGTTAATGGGCTTCCCTGTGCCCATCTTGTGAGGCCACCCTGAAGAGCCAGGAGCTCCGTTAACAGGGGAACGCTTGATGCTTCTTTTGAATGTTAATACGGAGCTAGGTTCACTCGCGCCTCCTAACCTACGAAGGAATGCTACGACAGCAAAAAGGTTGGCGCGTGGAAGGGATTCGGACAGGGGGACATCCTGTCATGATCTTGCAGCATGTAAACGGCTTTTCCAGAGTCAAAATTATCAAATATGAGCAGCAATAATAACAATTTCACCTGACTGTTTAAAACGAAAATTCCACTTTGAAATCGTGATTGTGCAAAAAGATGGAACTGTTGTCTTGTATTGTTTAAGTTGCACAATGCACTTTGGGAGCAGTAGTTCATAACTACAGTCACGTGACGCATCGCAATTAATTAAGCTCGAGCGCACCTGGGCGCTTGTGATCCAGTCTGTGAACAAGGCAGGAGCCGAAACGTTAGACATATGGAAGCAGGCGCTTTGAAACTCTGGAAATAAAGCGAGTTACAACTACATGGGCCTCACCATGTTTGTTTGCCAGGAAGGTGTTAATGGGCTTCCCTGTGCCCATCTTGTGAGGCCACCCTGAAGAGCCAGGAGCTCCGTTAACAGGGGAACGCTTGATGCTTCTTTTGAATGTTAATACGGAGCTAGGCTCACTCGCGCCTCCTAACCTACGAAGGAATGCTACGACAGCAAAAAGGTTGGCGCGTGGAAGGGATTCGGACAGTGGGACATCCTGTCATGATCTTGCAGCATGTAAACGGCTTTTCCAGAGTCAAAATTATCAAATATGAGCAGCAATATTAACAATTTCACCTGACTGTTTAAAACGAAAATTCCACTTTGAAATCGTGATTGTGCAAAAAGATGGAACTGTTGTCTTGTATTGTTTAAGTTGCACAATGCACTTTGGGAGCAGTAGTTCATAACTACAGTCACGTGACGCATCGCAATTAATTAAGCTCGAGCGCACCTGGGCGCTTGTGATCCAGTCTGTGAACAAGGCAGGAGCCGAAACGTTAGACATATGGAAGCAGGCGCTTTGAAACTCTGGAAATAAAGCGAGTTACAACTACATGGGCCTCACCTTGTTTGTTTGCCAGGAAGGTGTTAATGGGCTTCCCTGTGCCCATCTTGTGAGGCCACCCTGAAGAGCCAGGAGCTCCGTTAACAGGGGAACGCTTGATGCTTCTTTTGAATGTTAATACGGAGCTAGGTTCACTCGCGCCTCCTAACCTACGAAGGAATGCTACGACAGCAAAAAGGTTGGCGCGTGGAAGGGATTCGGACAGGGGGACATCCTGTCATGATCTTGCAGCATGTAAACGGCTTTTCCAGAGTCAAAATTATCAAATATGAGCAGCAATAATAACAATTTCACCTGACTGTTTAAAACGAAAATTCCACTTTGAAATCGTGATTGTGCAAAAAGATGGAACTGTTGTCTTGTATTGTTTAACTTGCACAATGCACTTTGGGAGCAGTAGTTCATAACTACAGTCACGTGACGCATCGCAATTAATTAAGCTCGAGCGCACCTGGGCGCTTGTGATCCAGTCTGTGAACAAGGCAGGAGCCGAAACGTTAGACATATGGAAGCAGGCGCTTTGAAACTCTGGAAATAAAGCGAGTTACAACTACATGGGCCTCACCTTGTTTGTTTGCCAGGAAGGTGTTAATGGGCTTCCCTGTGCCCATCTTGTGAGGCCACCCTGAAGAGCCAGGAGCTCCATTAACAGGGGAACGCTTGATGCTTCTTTTGAATGTTAATACGGAGCTAGGTTCACTCGCGCCTCCTAACCTACGAAGGAATGCTACGACAGCAAAAAGGTTGGCCCGTGGAAGGGATTCGGACAGGGGGACATCCTGTCATGATCTTGCAGCATGTAAACGGCTTTTCCAGAGTCAAAATTATCAAATATGAGCAGCAATAATAACAATTTCACCTGACTGTTTAAAACGAAAATTCCACTTTGAAATCGTGATTGTGCAAAAAGATGGAACTGTTGTCTTGTATTGTTTAACTTGCACAATGCACTTTGGGAGCAGTAGTTCATAACTACAGTCACGTGACGCATCGCAATTAATTAAGCTCGAGCGCACCTGGGCGCTTGTGATCCAGTCTGTGAACAAGGCAGGAGCCGAAACGTTAGACATATGGAAGCAGGCGCTTTGAAACTCTGGAAATAAAGCGAGTTACAACTACATGGGCCTCACCTTGTTTGTTTGCCAGGAAGGTGTTAATGGGCTTCCCTGTGCCCATCTTGTGAGGCCACCCTGAAGAGCCAGGAGCTCCGTTAACAGGGGAACGCTTGATGCTTCTTTTGAATGTTAATACGGAGCTAGGTTCACTCGCGCCTCCTAACCTACGAAGGAATGCTACGACAGCAAAAAGGTTGGCGCGTGGAAGGGATTCGGACAGGGGGACATCCTGTCATGATCTTGCAGCATGTAAACGGCTTTTCCAGAGTCAAAATTATCAAATATGAGCAGCAATAATAACAATTTCACCTGACTGTTTAAAACGAAAATTCCACTTTGAAATCGTGATTGTGCAAAAAGATGGAACTGTTGTCTTGTATTGTTTAACTTGCACAATGCACTTTGGGAGCAGTAGTTCATAACTACAGTCACGTGACGCATCGCAATTAATTAAGCTCGAGCGCACCTGGGCGCTTGTGATCCAGTCTGTGAACAAGGCAGGAGCCGAAACGTTAGACATATGGAAGCAGGCGCTTTGAAACTCTGGAAATAAAGCGAGTTACAACTACATGGGCCTCACCTTGTTTGTTTGCCAGGAAGGTGTTAATGGGCTTCCCTGTGCCCATCTTGTGAGGCCACCCTGAAGAGCCAGGAGCTCCGTTAACAGGGGAACGCTTGATGCTTCTTTTGAATATATATATATATATATATATATATTGATTTTCTCAGGAACTACTGAACAGATTGACACCAGACCTGCAAAAGGCACTTCCCTGAGCTGAGGACTACCTCTCTGCCAAATTTCAAGTAATTCTGTTCAGCCGTTCGGGCTGTACCTTGGACTAAAGGTCCCTATGGAAAATTGCATGGGGAAAACGCGTTTTGGGACCCCCCTTTTTTCTCAGCCCCCGCTTGACGAATCCCCCCGAGACTTTCAGGGTAGGAGCGGAGCGGAGCGCCCCACCTATTTTGAACATTTCGCGAGGATTCGTCAACCGGCGCCAAAGTTATTCCAAATAGAATGTTGCGGATTTCCTATGGAAACACGGTCCTAACTATAACTATCTACTGGCGACCGCCAGTAGATAATATGTATATATATATATATATATATACATATATATATATACATATATATATATATAAAATTCCAAAATATAAGTAAGCCTACAAAGGAGGGAGCATTTTCAAAATTGGTGTATGCCAGTTTTCTGTGCATGAGAACAACACATATTGCAACTCCTATATTAAGACAATCGGGGTCTGAATAAGAAACATGTTACTGTAACTCTCCTTGGACTGCTCTTGGCTCACTAGTGAATTCTAGGAGTGAGTCAAAAGTACTAACTACTCCTGCTTTCAGGCTTTACAGGAACTGTACATAAACATGCAAAAAGTCTTATTACGCACTTTATCTATCTGTGGAAATAACACCAGTCCACAAAGTAGCGTAGCCTCGGAAGAGTTTTGTTGTAGAACAGCAGTGCCAGCTTCACGGTTATGCAAGGATCCAGAGGATCCTGATAACCGACACACTGCTCAACCCATCACATATAAGGTTCCATAACAGAACACTAGCAGAATCAATGGCTGTACACTTGACAATAAAAAGGAAAGACATCTTGGGGCAGATTTACAATAAACTAATGCAGCGCGGTGCAGCAAGTCAATTTGCTGCGCTGAGTTAGATTGGAAGCATAGGGATGTAATATATTTACAACAATATGTCGCATCTCTGTGCTTCCCCCTGCGCTGGCGCACAAAATGCTGCCATGTGCCGACGCAGGCTCCCTTGCACCATGGTGCAAGGATGCCTGCGTCACGGGGATTGCCACCATGGTGCAAGGATGCCTGCGTCACGGGGATTGCTTATGTGCAGGAAGGGTTCCCATCCTGCACATAGACAATCAGAAATGGCGTTTTCCAATTTCTATGTGGGCTGCATTAGCACACATAGAACTTGTAAAATTTCATTTTTTCAAAGGATTGTATAATTGCAGGAAGGGACACCTTCCTGTACATAAACAATCATTAGAGGTTAATTCCTCATTCTATGTGTGCTGCAGAATGCAGCACGCATAGAAAGAGGAAGACAACGAGGAGAAATGAATACATTTCTCCTTGTTGCGCCTCCCTAGGGGAGGCGTAGCATTCAGACGCAATTCCAGATTTACGATTTCTTGTAAATCTGGAAATGTGTCTGGTTCCATGGGTGTTGCATTGGAACACCCACATCAACACCCATGGAATGCCCCTTTCACACAAAGTGCTGCGTGTAAAGGGGCCGTATTTACAAGGACAGGAAAAGCCACGCAGGGTGGCTTAAAGCCACGCAGGGTGGCTTTTCCTGTCCTTGTAAATATGGGGCAGAAAAATGCGCTGCAAGTGTGTCACAAATGGTGATGCACTGGCAGCGCAAGGGGCTTGTAAATCTGCCCCCTTATCTGCAAATCCCACGCAATCTAAATCTATTGCCTTGCGATTCAGTCCAAGACTGTGTGTCTACGGTGAGGTATTTATCTAAAAAGAACAGCCTTTTTGTCCGTGAGTGTCCCAGGTGCTGCACGCTGGGCTGTGCTTTACGACTTAGAAACGTATAATCATAAGCCTGACAAAAGACACTGCTACAAAACACGACGCTGGGAGAAGATTCCAGCAACGTTTTACTGCGCATTCTTAAGCTTCATGCCCGGTTGCACGGATGTATCAGCCAATGTCACCAAAAGGTCATTGGCTTTCTGACCACAGAGCAAACATACTGACCTGTGCTCGCTCCGGATGCCTAGCAGCGGCCTCTATGCGCAGCTGCATCACACAGGATGGAAATGTACAGAGGGCACCTACTCTGACGTCACCACAGTTCTTGGCATTGCTGCAGGGGGATTTCTCGTGAAACTGATACCTACGTCAAGTACATTGTGAGGGGGAGGGGACAAATACTGCATTCAGTCAACCAAAGGAACGAGCATGTGCACTTTCACACAGTGCCTTGAGGTAGGCGCGTAGGCTCGCAAAAGGAATCATGATCAGTTTTTCGCCTACTTTCTTCTAACTCTCGGGTTGCTGTTTAAGCCACTTAAAGTCCCAATTAGCATCAGTAACAATTCACAATTGATCTCTGCTTTAAACGGACCTCTGCGGGAGGAATCGTTAGATCGACATCTGCTGCAGTGTTATTTTGAGTTGGTTCCAGGTAATTTGTTCACCAGTGTCTGGAAATGTTAAAGTGCCATTTCCAACTACGATCAGCAGGTAAAAGATTTCTGCCAGTCGGCCAGTGCAAATGGGAATCTAAGGTTGGTGTATAGTGGTCAGGCACCAGCAGGGCTTTAAGTACCCAAAAGGAACCTACGCTTCGCCGACCTCGCCCTGGCAGAGGTCCCCTGCATCCGCAGAAGCAGAGCAGGCGGGAGAGCCTTCTCCTACATCGCGGCCAAGACCTGGAACGAGCTCCCTGTGAACATCAGACGCTCCCCGACCCTGCACACGTTCAGGAAAGACCTCAAGACCTGGCTCTTTGACTGAACCGGTGCTGCTCCCCCACCCCTAGTGCCTTGAGACCCTCACGGGTAAGTAGCACACTTTACAAACCCCTGATTGATAAGTGGGATGAAAAACCTGGAGGGTCTCTCAAAGGGGCGAGGCAAATGTAATCAAGGGCGTGGCTTAAAAACAAATAAGCCAAAAATCTGTGCTTAGCATAGTGTGCCGCCCGACTTGTGTTTTGCTGTTTCTGTCATTGCATCTAGGTATACGATACAACAAGTAACATCATACCTACAACAAGTCAGGACTATTGGCTTTGTCAATGGTTGTTAGTTGCATGTGACACCACGACAATTTTGCTGCTCCTGAGTTTCAAAAAGAGAAGGGAAACCCAGTGAGAAAATGACTCTCTTTAAAGGATTTCCCTTCCCCTACAACTCTCACCTGGCATGGTGTCATGCCGTAACTTCTCCACTAGTGAGAAGTGAGTAGTGTGAGCACTCGCACATCGATGTGCCTCCTGTCACTGCAGTCCGGAAAAAAATGGACTGCTTGTGCCAGGGCACAGAACAAAGCTCGATAGAGACCCGTTTCGAGGCCCCCTTTAAAAAACTGCCGGTGCTCAGACCCAGCCCACTAAAAGCCCTGGGCACCAGGACAATTGTGACTGGCACAAATGCAATTTACCTGATCAGGACCAGGGAAAGGAGGTAGTTCTATGAAGCCGAACTGGCCTTTCATTCCACCAGGCATTTCCAAGGTGGGTTGGAGCCCTGGAGGCAGGGTTTGAAAGCTCAGGGCCTCACACCTCTGTCACTATCCCCAGCTCCCTGAGGTTAACTGCAGCAGGCACGGGAGGCTTCACGAGAGATAAAGAGAGGGAGGGAGGTTGGGAGAAAAATCATGGAGGGAGGAAAGAAAGAAAATAGAGCGAGTATAGTAAGAGGGTGGTGTTGGTTTGAACATTTTTGTCAGGGCTGCTTTTGGTTCCTCAGTCCAGCCCTGTATTTCTACTATTGATAATAGGCACAGGTGGAACTTTTTGTTTGTTAAAATATCGAGGACCAAAATATTGAGAAGGTAAACTAGCTTTCCTTTTTAACTTCCCTTAGGGTGGTGCTGTGTTTCTTTCCCTTGCATTTCTTCATGCTGTTGAGCAAGCCTAGAGAATATTGGTGCCCCTTTTTTCCCGTCTGACTTTGCAAACACCTGGATTAGAGGTAGTTTCTGATGACGGTCATGTTTATCGACCATCCAGCCTTCAATAGAGCAAGTGGGGCCAATCTAAGGCTGCCACTCAACAAAAACAGGCCTGAAGATCTTGGGGAGGCCCCACACTGCAGCATCATGGCCTTGGCAGGTGAGAAAAGTCAGGAAAGAGAAGAGGAGGAGGATGATGGCAATCCTAGAAAAGAGGGGCAGGTAGGGAAGGGAGAACAGGTTAAGGCCGAAACGTAGACTAGGGCCTGAGAAATCCATCACTCTACCATAGCAGGGGAGAGAAGGCCACTGCCAGTGTAATATCAAATTGACATTTGGTTCTTCAGGGGTAAAGAGACACATTTTTTTCCAGAGGAACACCCCTCATGCAAAATAAGGGCTCACCACTGGCGGAGCTATTGGAAGCTTCCTGGAGAAACCCACCAGCGGACCTTTAAAGTAACATGGACCAGAGGTCCCCAGAGTCTGCTTAGAGTAAGGAGACAAAGAAAAAGAGATAAGTCGTAATACTACTGTACTTGCAGCGCAGTCTCTTATGACATTTGTACCCCCAACTTGTTGGCCTCCTGAAAAGAATATTGTTTAAGCGCGGAGAACAAGGAAAAGAACAGAAAAATATGTATTAGGGTCGAGTCTGCTACAGCACCAGAAATCCCCTCCTCTATATAATTTTTAATATCATCTGTTATTTGATTTCGGCAACAGATACTGCAAACTCCGACATTCTGACTGATAGCTATCAAAATGTTTGATAGGTTTCTTAATATTCCTGGGCTGAGGAGCTGGTATCTGAATGGATCGTGGCTTTTCATTGTTAATTTAGACACTGAGTCGGATAACGAATAGATGCAGTGATCAGTGAGCCACCAACCAGTGTGACCCAGTGACACAGAGGGGAAATTAATTTGCACAACCTAAGCCAATGATATTTCTTTTTTATCATATAGTAAATGTAGAGAGCTTTAATTCAATCAGTTCCTTTTCTAGCACCCGTGGTAGGGTAAACAATGCTCGAACATGTTCTGCTTCGTAAAACTACAGACATTAATAGAGTTAAAAACAGCAGGCAATACGACCATAGAAGGCTGCTCTGCAAGGTATCTCTTTCTTTATTTTCCTTGGATATAGTAAACATCTTCATGGTAGCAGACAAGCTCGCTGCTGCTATCTGTATTCGATAAACCATTCTAGGCAATGCAGGGAGTGTGGGTGCATGCCGGGAAAGGATGCTTACAACAGGCATCCACAAAACCCCGCTGGCTCGCGAGCCGATAGTTTGGGGAATTAGTAGGATGATTAGTAAAATATCTGATCCATGACAGTTAGAATGGTCAAAGAGACCCCGTAATATTAGACCAAAGGCAGCATCACTGGAGAATACACTTTTCATGATACTGTATTTATTTGGTACATGCAGCTCCGGTTTGAGAATTCTAATTCAATGTGCAGTCCGGTCAATTCACACGGTGAAACCGTGTGTCACAGAATATCGGTTTTATATACACGATCCTCCAGTGAAGAGCCGATGTCACACGGTGAGCCCAAGGTGAGCTGGAAACCCCTGCACAGACTTGGTTACCAGCTTGTAGGTAGAGGTGCTGCACTGCTGATGACCATTAGGTGGTTTGCAACCTCCCTGGGATATGGGCAGTAGCGTCACGATTCTTTGTAGTGTTTTGGGGGGAAGGGTTTCCTCTAAGCCCTTCCCATCACTACGGCTCTGCCCCCACCAAGACCATCACCATAGCCGTAATGGCAGTGAGGAGCATAACATCCAGCTCCCTTTTCAGACTCCTCCTCCAAGCCCATGCCCCATTTGTCTCACAAGATAAAAAATATTGTCAAAAATGGCACATCTGAAGGTGTCGGACTTAAAAACTACAGTAAAACAAAGATTAGAAACCAATAGGTCTGCTCCAAGGAACATGCACTTAGGGGTCGATTACGAGTTTGACAGTGCAGCGGCAGGACCACCCCGCCACCGCACTGCTAAACCCGCGTGAGAACCACCCGCCATATAATGACTTTTTTAGTCATTAGCTGCCGATTCTTTGGCATTCCCATGGTGGTGCCAATAAAATAGGCTCCGAAATGGAAACATCAAAGGAAGTTCCAGCACGGTATAGACTGTAAAGTCGATGTCAGGCTGGAACTGGGGGTGCACGCACAAAGGGGGGCACATGTTGTGCCCCCCCAGTGTGATTACACATGGAGACCTCCATGGAATCAGTAGTGGTGAGGAAAGTTGTAATATGCTTGGCGGGACCGCAGTGGTCCTCTTGACCGCCGCGCCACTGCCAGGGAATGGCGGTTCCCTGGCAGAGTTGGCGGTCCCAGGGCAGCACGACCATAAAAGGTCATAATGTGGTGGTCAGAAGACCCCCACCATCGCCCCACCACGAGTCAGACTTGTAATCAGGTCCTAATTGTGCTACATCTGGTTACAACCTGCCTGTTACTGTGCCATGTCTTTATTCCAAAAGGTTGTTGTTCTGTTTGATCCTAGCAGCGCAAACCTGGGGAATACATAAAGAAGAGCCCCACAAGCTTGGTGAGAGAAAAAACAAGGCAGAAACATGGAAGGCACAGAAAGAGACATGTTTCATAGAGACAAGGTGCAAACAATCATGCATCTAAAACCAACAATCAATGCACAAGCATTAAAAAATCAGACCAATTGGTCAATAGGATTCAAATATGTTTAATCTTGTAGTCTAATAGCACCTTAAGGGCTGTGAATCTCAGCCTTCCGTTTACAGCACCTGAAATCAATGCTTTGGCCTGTTTTTATTATTTAAAACTGAGTGTTAGGTGATTAATGCTACTGATCAAAGGTTAATAGAATATACTTGGTTAATGTCATTTGAAGAGCATATATCAACCAGCTCTTTTTTGGTGATATTGCAATTAGTGTTGAACCAGTGGTGAAGACCTAGCTACCAACAGTGGCCTAAAATAAAATGATGCCCCACCCCCGCAGAATGTAATGAGGGCCCCTGAGTCTTCCATATCTTATTTTTCAACGACCTTGGGCTAAATGGGCCCTCCTTGAAGGGTTTGGGGCCCCCTGGAGGGTTGGGGGTCCTTCCTGCATCGCAAGGGATGCAGGGGCCTGTGTTACGCCTCTTACAACCAGTCTACCACTATGTGATGCAACTCAAGTCTTTGTGGAAAATCAGATGTCTGGCGCAAACAAGATGAGAACAGCAGCACTGGAGCAAGGGTTTTACTGTGAAAACCCCAACTCAGCAAAATGAACTCTGCTTTAAAAAACCTCACCCAGACAGTGTTAATAACCGAATAATGGGTGCGCAGGCATGGAACAGGTAACCAACAGCCAAGCAACACATCTTCACAAACAGACGTGCTAATGCTTTTGTTAAGTTCAAGTTACACACGTTGTGGCCCTTTACCGTCAACAAAGGTTGTAACTTAGCAAGATGTTAAGAGGCGTGTGTAAGAGTTTAGAATGTTTTTAGCATATTCACAATGAGTGCACTCAAAAATAATATTGTGCAGTGCTTATCCATGGGGTCCGCAAGTACAATCATGATCTCAGGGGTCTTCACGGACAACACCACACTATCAGCTAAGAGCTGTCTTTCACCTATCACTGAAATACTGCATGATGCACCAGACCTCTCATAAATGTTCTGTCGCATCTAGATACTCAATAGAATTTCAGTTCAATTTGCTCCCCTTCCATTGCTTCATTAGCAACACATTGAAAATTGAAAGGGTAGTCAGGATGCTTCTATAAGTAGAGATCAAGCAAGTCAACCAATAATATTTTGTTTTGAGTATCTCTCTGGTACACTCTGTATCAAACTGACCCCAAGATGGGGTCTCACGGGCCCGGGGAGGCTTACCCTGTGCCTCTGGGCCTGGGAGCCCCGACGGGGCCCAGGGGCCCGCCAGGCCCTGGGTCGGGTTGGGTGCTCCAGCCTCGGGCTTGTACTCCGGCCTGCAGCGCAGCCAAAGGCCCGAGGTTACATCATGCCAGGGAAGCCCCCTTCGCTTGGCTGGGTTCAGGAGCTTCAGCTGGGGCACCTGAGGGCCCTGGGGAGTGCAGCCTCCCCACCCTGGGCTCCGTACTTGGGCCTGCCGTGTGGCAGGGTGCGCAGGACAGGGTTCCACGGGCCCGGGGAGGCTTCCCCTGTGCCTCTTGGCCCGGGAGCCCCGCCTGGGTCCAGGGGCCCCGCTGGGCCCCGGGTCGGGTGCTCTAGTGCTTGCCCCATAACCCAGCCTGCTGCTCTGCCAAAGGCCCAAGACAGGGTTCCGTACTTGGCCTGCCGCGTGGCAGGGTGTCTGAGATGTGGTCCCATGGGCCCGGGGTGGCTTACCCTGCGCCTGGGGTCCAGGGGCCAATGCGGGCCCTGGGCTGGCGCTCCAGCCCTGGGCCCATCGTCTGGTCTGCTGCTCCGCCAAAGGCCCGTGACGGGGTTCCGTCGTGCCCTGGAAGCCCCTCTCACTTGGCTGGCTTCAGGAGATCCGTCTGGGGCCCCTGGGGGCCAGGGGGAGGGTGGCCTCTCCACCCTGGGCTCCGTCCTCAGGCCTGCCGCGTGGAAGGGTGCCCAGGACGGGGACCCACAGGCCCGGGGAGGCTTGCCCTGTGCCTCTGGGCCCGGGAGCCCCGGCTAGGTCCAGGGGCCCCGCTGGGCCCCGGGTCAGGTGCTCCAGCATTGGGCCCCGTCCCCCGGCCTGCCGCTCTGCCGAAGGCTTGAGACGGGGTTCCGTCGTGCCCGGGGAGCCCCCCTCGCTTGGCTGGGTTCAGAAGCTTCATCTGGGGCCCCTGAGGGCCACGGGGAGGGTGGCCTCTCCACCTTGGGTTCCGTCCTCGGGCCTGCCACGTGGCAGGGTGCCCGTGAATGGGTCCCACAGGCCTGGGGAGGCTTCCTCTGAGCCTCTGGGCCCGGGTGCCCCGGGTGTGTCCAGGGGCCCCTTTGGGCCCCGGGTCAGGAGCGCCAGCCCTGGGCCCTGTCCCCCGGCCTGCCGCAATGCCAAGGGCCCGGGACGGGGGTCCGTTGGTCCCATACAGACCTCCCCCCTTGTCAAGGTTTCCACGAGCCCCGGGCAGGAGGGCCCACCGGCACCCCCCTCGCAACCACATGGCTGAGGCCCAGCTGGGGCCCCGGGCCTCTGGCCCACATGCCTCGGCACCCGCTCACCCTTTCGTTAGGGCACAGAGCGACCAGATGGCCGCCCTTCGATCGAGGCCATCTGGTCGCGCCTTTCCCCTCGGCCATCTGGTTGCACTTATCCCCTTGGCCATCTGGTCGCGTGCAATGTTTTCCAATGGGGTGGCAAGATGACTAGGAAGTCCCGATGAGGGCTCATTTGCCTCCTCGATCCCAGCGAGGGCTCCAGGAGGTCGGGCACGTTCGCGCTGGGGTAATTTTCCTCCGGATTACCAGGGAGAGGGTCTGTCAGACCGTCTTGAGGTCTGGCGATTCTGAGACAGGTCAAGGCAGGACCAAGGCCTAACCGCTGGGGCCCCCAGGGGCTCTGGTCCACGCCTGCCTCTTAGCCCCTTCCTGATGGGCCTTTCCTCCGAGGCAGCATTCCCCGGGAGCAGGCAGGGATGTGAAGCTAGCATCCCCGGCGTGGGGTGGCCTGCAAGGGGAGGTTCCGGCCGTACTCCGATCGATTGGGCACTTTCAGTCCGTTTAGGGATGGACTGCATGGCCAGCCTCGGCTGCTGTGTCCCCACATGGACAGTCTGACTCGAAGGCCTACTGCCTGGTGGGATGCCCTTCACCCTACCCAGAAGAGCGAAGGCCGAGCGGCACTGGCAGCTCATGCCCCTCAGTTGTCTGACCCGAGCGGAAGGGGTCGAGTGGCGCCAGGCCCTCGGATGCTGCTTCCCGGCAGGTCAGTAGGCCCTGCGTGCCATGCCATCACTCTTCTCCGCCCAGAGCATTTCGGCAGCAGTTCGGAACGACCGTTTCATGGGGTGCCGCTGCCGCCAGGCTTCGGCACCCCTGCATCTCGCTCAGGGTGCGCCTCTGCCCACTTCTCCCTTCTGCGGGAGACGGCTGGGCCTGCCGTTGCCCGTGTGACCACACCTCTCCAACCCTCCAGCTAGTCCTCCCACCCAGGCGGGCGGGCTACTTCCCCTAGCAGGCTCCCGAGAGAGAGGGGTGTGCGAAGGTTGCCGGTTGGGGAGACGGGCACGCAGCTCCCGAACCCACCCCGTCATCAGGTGCGGCTACCAGGTTGATCCTGCCAGTAGCATATGCTTGTCTCAAAGATTAAGCCATGCACATGTAAGTACACACGGCCGGTACAGTAAAACTGCAAATGGCTCATTAAATCAGTTATGGTTTCTTTGATCGCTCCATCTGTTACCTGGATAACTGTGGTAATTCTAGATCTAACACATGCCGACAAGTGCTGTCCTCCCAGGATGCGTGCATTTATCAGACCAAGATCAATCCGGGCTCACCCGGCCGCCTTGATGACCCTAGATAACCTCGGGTCGATTGCACGTCCCAGTGACAGCGACGATACATTCGGCTGTCTGCCCTATTAACTTTCGATGGTACTTTCTGTACCTACCATGGTGACCACGGGAAACAGGGAATCAGGGTTCAATTCCGGAGAGGGAGCCTGAGAAATGGTTACCACATCCAAGGAAGGCACTCAGGGAGGTAGTGATGAAAAATAACAATACAGGGCTCTTTCAAGGCCCTGTAATTGGAATGAGTACACTTTAACGAGGATCCATTGGAGGGCAAGTCTGATGCCAGCAGCCGCGGTAACTCCAGCTCCTATAGGGTATATACATTTTTTTGTGTGAAAGTTTTATTGATTCTTATGCGCACATAAGTTACAGCATCAAAAAGAGTTGCATATATCTCAGTGAAAACATAAGAATGCGAACAACACGTAGCTATACATTGCACATATTCATTTGCCCTCAGATGCCCACTTATTTGGGTGGAGTGGGGATGCCATCCTCTACATCTTACATCTACAGTACTACTGTTCTCCATTGTGAGATGACGTGGCACGTGTAGTGGAATGTAGATATTGCAGTAGGGGTACCCAGATATCCTTGGGCCTTGAGGGGGCAGGTGGTTCTTCCGCACACAATACAAGATTTTCCCCACAGTATATTAGTTCCTATATCCAATGTTCAGAGTTCGGGGCAGGTGTATTCTCCCATTTCATCGCCACCTGCCGCTTGGCTACCAGTAAAGCAATTCTCAAAAATTTGCCGATGCCACCTTTCAGGAACGGTGTGAGGCATAGCAAGCATATATGTGGAGTGCACTCTATTTCAATGTTAGTCATAGCGTGCAGCCTGCGTGTTACCTCATCCCAGAACTCAGCCACCCATCTGCATTCCCAGGCCAAGTGCCAGAAGTCAGCTCCAAGTGTCCCACATCGTTAACATGCATCGTTATCTCTCAGACCTTATTTAAACAGTTTGTGTGGTGTGTGATAAACCTGGTGGAGAAATTTGAAGTTGATTATAAGCAGATTTCCATTGGACATGAGCGCATTTGTGAGTTGACAGCAGTGCTCCCAATCTTTGAGCATAAACTGCGGATCCAGTCTCGTGTTCCACTGCTCCGTGCTCTTATTGTGGGTCATGGGCGTCTCACCCCTGGCCGTTTGATATAGTTTGGTGACCAGTTTGTGTCATGTTGGGCTAACCAGCAGCATGTGAAGGGACTGCAGCGCCGGTGGTTTGGCGGGAAATGTGGCGTAATGTGCCTGCATTGCCTTTTTTAATCTATGAAAAATTAAGACAAAAAGTGGGGTCCTGTTCTTTACATAGCTTAAGTTGTCTTCAGAGAAGAAAAAAGGCAGTTGGAGTAGACATCCTGGATTTTATCTATTCCCGCTAACGACAAGGCGCGCATGGCTCCCGTTTCCCGTGCAACTGATAGGTCCGCATGATGTGTAATCGGCAGCAGGGGTGCGTACAGTGGCAGCTTCGCAGCCCTTCGGCCTAGCGCCTGCCATGCAGCTATTGTGGTGTCAATCGTATTGATTTAATTTTTGGGTGTGCCCATACGAATATTAATCTTAGTGGAACGGGGTGTGCGTCGCCATCATCGACTGCAACATGTGGAATAAAGTCGTGGATGTTGTACCAGTAGTGTGCGTACTGTGCTTGAGCGCAGAGATAATATAAATACAAGTCGGGCAAGCTAAAACCACCCCAATTGTAATCTAATATAAGGGTCTCTCAACTCATTCTAGCCTGCTTGCCTCCCCAGACCAGCCCTATCAGCAGCGACAACATCGTTTAAAAAAAAATCGTTGGCAATTTTACAGGTATTTTGCTAGCGTATATTAAAGTTGCTGCAGTTAAAAAGCTCATAGTTGGATCTTGGGCTCAAGCTGGCGGTCCTCCGTGAGGCGAGATACCGCCCGTTCCAGCCCATGCCTCTCGGCGCCCCCTTGCTGCTCTTGACTCAGTGTCCTGGGGGTCCGAAGCATTTAGTTTGAAAAAATTAGAGTGTTCAAACCAGGCCGGTTGCCTGAATACTTCAGCTAGGAATAATGGAATAGGACTCCGGTTCTATTTTGTTGGTTTTCGGAACTGGGGCCATGATTAAGAGGCATGGCCGGGGGTATTAGAATTGTGCCACTAGAGGTGAAATTCGTGAACCGGCGCAAGACGAATCAAAGCGAAAGCATTTGCCAAGAATTTTTCATTAATCCAGAATGAAAGTTGGAGGTTCGAACATGATCAGATACCGTCGTAGTTCCGACCATAAACGATGCAGACTAGCGATCTGGCGGCGATATTCTCATGACCCGCCGAGCAGCTTCCTGGAAACTAAAGTCTTTAGGTTCCGGGAAGAGTATGGTTGCAGAGCTGAAACTAAAGGAATTGACGGAAGGGCAACGCCAGGAGTGGAGCTTGCAGCTTAATTTGACTCAACACGGGAAACCTCACCCGGCCCGGACACAGAAAGGATTGACAGATTGATAGCTCTTTCTTGATTCTGTGGGTGGTGGTGCATGGCCGTTCTTAGTTGGTGGAGCGATTTGTCTGGTTAATTCCAATAACGAGCAAGACTCCTCCATGCTAACTATTTACGTGATCCCCAGCTGTCGGCGTCCAACTTCTTAGAGGGACAAGTGGCGTTCAGCCACACAAGATCGAGCAAGAACAGGTCTGTGATGCCCTTAGATGTCCAGGGCTGCATGCGCGCTTCCCTGAACGGATCAGCGTGTGTTTACCCTTCGCCGACAGGTGCGGGTAACACGCTGAACCCCATTCGTGATAGGGATTGGGGATTGCAGTTATTTCCCATGAAAGAGGAATTCCCAGTAAGTGCGGGTCATAAGCTCGCGTTAATTAAGTCCCTGCCCTTTGTGCACACCGCCCATCACTACTCCCGATTGGATGGTTTAGTGAGGTCCTCAGGTCGGCCCCGCCGGGGTCGGCAATGGCACTGGTGGAGCGCCGAGACGACGATCAAATTTGACTATCTAGAGGAAGTAAAAATCATAACAAGGTTCTGTAGGTGAACCTTTGGAAGGATCATTAATGGCGGAGCGGCCTGAGCGACCGACGGCGCCAGCCCGAAGCCCTCAGCCGCCTCCTGCAAGCACACATGTAGGCACAGGGCCCGGCCCTGCCCTGGTGCGCCTCAGCTGGCGGAGTGGTCTATTGCCGATGGGGCTCTTGAGTGAGGAGTGGGCCTTCCACCGGGGAAGACCCGACCTACACGTGAGGGACTTGGGATGGGGGGCAGCCCCGACCCCTGTCCCTCTCTGGGAGGGGCACAGCGGTAGACCCTCCTGAGACAGAACCCACGCTCACCTGGCACAACCCCCACAGTAGGTGGGAAACCAAATAGCAGTGCCTCCCCTGGCTGGTCCCACTCCTACTCGAAAGGCTCTGTCACCGCCTGGGCCCTCCTGCCTGAGTCCCTGCCCGACCGAGCTTCGGGCAAATGAGGAGCGGCCCTTATCACATGGCAGGGCAGCCTGGAAGAGAAGGAGCCGAGGGCCTGTGAGGAGACCCCAGCTCCTCTCGGTGGGAGGTGTGAGGGATGGGGAGCTGCCTGGCTCTTTCCTTCCGGTGCCTCCGACCTGGGCAGGGGTGGGGTGGGCTACTCGCCAGCCCTCCGGCACGGCTTGGGGCTGCCCGGCGATGGATGGCTGACATGCAGGTGAAGCGACCCTCCCTCGTTGTCAGGTACCCAGTTCGACCCGGTCCTGTGAAGCCGGGCCGAGGGGTTTGAAGATTTGCGCGGTCCCTACCGGTTACTCTAGGAGGGACCGTGGTGGTGGGGCTGCCTGCTCCTATTGTTTCAGGAGCCCCCTTCTTGCCTGCAGGTGGGTGTGTTTTCTCCCAACGGTGCAGTCTGACTCCCTGAGCGGAAGCCTTGAACGGGGCGCCTGGGCCGTCTCGCCGTGCGGGCGCTGGATGGACGGCATCGCCTTCCTCTGCCTCTCATGCATCTGCAGGTAGGGGAACGTTCCTGCATCTGCAGGTAGGGGAACGTTTTCGAAAGTTTACCTGTGACTCTTGGCGGTGGATCACTCAGCTTGCACGTCGATGAAGAACGCAGCTACCTGCGAGAATTAGTGTGAATTGCAGGACACATTGATTATCAACACTTCAAACGCACCTTGCGGCCCCTGGTTCCTCCCGGGGCTACGCCTGTCTGAGGGTCGCTCGGTCATCAATCGCCCCGGGGCTTCCCCCTTATGCGGCTGGGGCTGTCGCAGGGTTAGCTCTGCTTCCCTTTGCCCCCCCGATCGCCCGTGGCAGGGTCCCTCACCGGGTCCTGTCGCGGAGGTACGCCACCGCCACGCCAAGTCTTGCCTTCCTGCCTCCAGCTCGTCCCGGGGTGCCTGGCTGCGTGCTGCACGTGGCTGTCTCTGGTGACCCACCAGCTGCCCGCGCGCACATGCCTCGGACACCCACCTATGAGGCTGGCTTCCCGGGGAGGGCAAACACCCTTCAGATCTGATCAGGGGAAAGAGGGCGCCCGCTGCTGGGACATGCTCCCCCCGATGCTTCAGCATTTTTTTCCGACTACGACCTCAGATCAGACGTGGTGACCTGCTGAATTTAAGCATATTACTAAGCGGAGAAAAAGAAACTAACCAGGATTCCCCCAGTAACGGCGAGTGAAGAGGGAAGAGCCCAGCTCCGAATCCCCGCCTGGCAGCGGGCGCAGGAAATGTGGCGTACAGAACACCGACTCCCTGGCGTCGCTCAGGGGGCCCAAGTCCTTCTGGTCGAGGCTCACCCCGCAGACAGTGTTAGGCTGGTAGCAGTCCCCGCGCACAGGAATAGGGTCTTCTCGAACTTGGGTTGCTTGGGAATGCAGCCCAAAGTGGGTGGTAAACTCCATCTAAGGCTAAATACGGGTGCGAGACCGATAGCCAACAAGTACCATAACGGAAAGTTGAAAAGAACTTTGAAGAGAGTTCAAGAGGGTGTGAAACCGTCGAGAGGTAAATGGGTGGGGTCCGCCCGGAGGATTCAACACGGTGGACAGGGCGGTGGCCCGGGAGTTCCGGATCCCCTCCGCAGGACCAGTGCCGGGGCCCTACCCGGCCTCCATAGGTTGCATTTCCTCCGTGGCTGTGTGCTGCGACCAGCTCCGGGTCAGCTGGGAAGGCTTCGGCCCAGCTGGTCCTTCGCTCCGGCAGAGTGTGTTACAGCCCCCCTGGCAGCAGCTTTGCCATGTCCGCAGGGCT